>NC_141356.1:17562580-18162580 GCF_057382095.1 Aulonocara sp. 'chitande type north' Nkhata Bay | reverse complement strand
CTTTAGCGAGATATATATACCCTATAACATACTTCAGCAGTTTACCTTGTTACCTTTAGGCATTATGTTTATTTATGGGAGCTGTGATCATCCCTAAATATCATCACATGTTACCGGCTGTATAACAACCGTCATTTAAATATCCACACCATCACTGTTTCGTTGACCACTCAATCGATCCCAGTATAGCAACTGGAATGAGGTTGAAGTAACTGATACTGAGTATACTGATGAAATGATTTCACTAAATCAACTGTACTGCTTCCTTATAAAATGGATTTCTGACCTATAAATCAGATGCTAAGAGTGTTTAGTTAGTGAGTCTTTGCCCATACTGTTTATCTTAGCTTTTCTGGCTGTGGAGGAGGTTCTTTATCTTCACAGAGAACATGAGCACGACTGTGAACTGCTGCTGGTGTGGTCTCATAATAAGTAAATGAGATTTTAAAGCTGATATTGAACTACAGGAATAAACTGTACTTGACTTTGTTTAGCAGTGCGGAAAGAGATGGAAAGCACTGTGCTCTTTTAGCTGGCTGGCTTCAGTTATTGGTTACTGTAGTTTGCCTTGGAAACCAAAGGTTTGCTTACAGTGCTTGTTTGGAAATGTTCAGTTTGTATGAGAGATGGAAGAAGAGTTGTAATGACATTAAACAAAGTGTGCTGCCATAATGAATGAATAGGAGAGACGCTGTCTTAGTAACAGTAGTCTTAAACTCTTTCTGTGTCAGCCTCTACTGTTTTAGGTCAGATTTGAAGCAGATGTCTGCAGGACTTGCTTTTTCAGCCTGTGGCAGACAGAATAGTTTCCACAGCTTATAGCGCTTACAGCCAGGAATAAGTGGGTTTTAATAATACTTTGTCCAAATCAAATGATGGACTGTACATCCGGCTATCATGGTTACTGTGTGTGTGTGTGTGTGTGTGTGTGTGTGTATGTGTGTTTCTTTAGGGGAAGACTGAGTTGCTAAGTGATGACTGTAGACTACAGGAGATGTGCCTGAAGTGAAAAGTATTCTAAACATGCCACAAATGTTATCTATGTTATGTAGAAGCCATTTTGCTATTGGGAAATCAGGGGTTTGATTCCCAGACAAGTCATTTAACCACTTGGGGAGTAAGTGTGCCTATAACTCATCTGTGGTGACTTTTTTATATGAATAAGTTAAAACTGTAGGTGCTAAATCAAAAGGAAACCCCAAAGCATTATAAATAATAATAACAGAGAGACCAAAAATTAAGACTTCATGTCATGGCGAGCGATAGAATATCTGAAATTTTAACAGTAATTTAACCAAAACTTGAGCTTTCATTTAAGAATAACACACATGACTGCAACATGGTAACTTAATTTGTGCACATGCATAAATCTTAGTTAAAGTATTTTAACTTTGTGGTTTTATACTTCACTGTACCGTCCTTCTTTCCAAGCCTTGGAGTCAAGCAGTTGTTGCATATAAAAAGGAGGATGCTACACTGTGCCTTGTCTTCTGGATAAAGTTTCACGCCTTTAATGTGATGCGGTTAAAAAATAGCTGCTCTTGATATATGGCCAGAAACTGGTTATGCTGTTGCAAGCACAGCAAAGGAACTAAACTTTTAAGGACAGATACATGTAACGAATAATATGGTAACAAATAGTAACGACAACTTACCGTTCCATACCATTTATGGCCCTAATTATTTTGCAACACTTGTCCCATGCTGGGCTTTTTTAGAAAATATGCATTCCCACAGAAATACACAGTGTAAGTCAGAAATGAGCCATTGGGGCCCTGACATGTCCCTTTAGGGAAAAGCATTGAACGATTTTGCTGAGAAAAAAGAAATTACAAAATAGCTGATCTAAATATGATTGCCTCGAGGCTGACTCTACCCTGATTCTGTTTTCTGTGACAGAGGAGAGGGAATGAGGTAGAAAGAGAGAGATAGGGGTGGTACTGTGAGGAGAGAGATTAGTGTGAATGGAGGCAGTGATGGGAGCGTAGTGGGGTGGACGGAGGAGGGAGTGAGAAAGAGAAAAGTTGTAGTTCTCTAAAGTTGTGGTAATTTTCTATACGTACTAGCCCCTGCCTTTTTTTTTCTCCAATTTTCTTTTTCACCCCTTTGTATCTCTGCGTCTGAAAGAGGACCTGTGCAATTTGTCTCCAGAGTAGCTTGTGAGGTCTTGCCTAGTGTGTTTTGTGAAAGATGGAAATGTACATGATTGTGCTTGTGTGTGTGTTTGTGTGAGAGAGAGAGAACAATAGGAAGAGCACATAGACAACACCACATCCAGTGCTCAGTGCTGTCAAATTACCTCTCTACCAGCTCAGTGCTGCACATTTGTGTTTGTGTGGGTGTACTTTGCTATCCACCTTGTGGTTTAATGTGCCAATACAGATGCTTGAATTTACCAGCTGTGACACTGACACTGGTATTGTTTTCACTTTGTAGGTCTGTCTATCCGTCATCATGACAAGATGTTGCTGGAATTACCACAATGATGGTTTTGAGCCCTTGGGAGATGTTTATTTGTCTGTCTCTATGCAGATTTTGCCACAATAATAGTACTGCAAGATACAGTGATGAAGGTTTCCAAGTGCAAACAGGATGTAGTCAAAGAACTCCTTGGGAGGCAGTAATTTAAAGTACTACTACTAGGGCTGCAACAACTCATCGAGTAACTCAAATAACTCTATTACAAAAATCCTTGGGCCAAATTCTTTGCATCAGTGATTTAATCCATGTAAGCGTTTCTACTACATCTGTAACTAAAATCAGACCTGCAGTGGAAATGTATTTAGGAGTGTGCATAAGAATATAAACTAATACAACATTAACCTCAAGTAGCCCCACAAAAAGACTGATAACACAAGCCAAAGTGAGGATGGTGTTGTCATTGTTTAGAATGGAGTCTGTCTACACAGACAGCAAAGAGGCGGAGCCATCAAGGTGAGCTCAGGTGGAGTGAAAGAAAGAATGCTTCTAGTATCCAAAACTGCCTCATTAAAACCTTTACTGGGAAAAAGCAGATGAAAGTCCCTCATCAAACAATCTGATCAACAAGTGAACTGCTTCCACCCACAGCTGTTTGTTTTGCGTAGCAAGAAATCTACAAGAAGCTACAATAAAGGCACATAAATGCCAAATTTTAAAACTAAATATTGGACAAAATAATTTGCACGTGTTTTTCTGTATATGCCTGTATTACCACTGCTATTGTATTGCATACATGCTATTATAAACTAGTATCATAACACCTGTCTTATGATGAGCAGTTTTATCCAGAGCACCTTCCAGCGGTCTAAGTGGCTCTATTTTTATTATAGATGATCCTGATGGAATTGGCAGACTACTTAATGCAAACTGGGCCAGCAATTCAGTTTTTCTAAAGCTTGTCATTGAAACAGTATTTTTAGAAAATGGAAAGGGCAGTCAGGTTGGATATTATATAGAAAAAATTAAAGTACAATCAACATGTGGTTCATTAGTAATCAGCGAAGCAGTGTTTTCCAAGAGAGCGAGCCCTTGTTTCACATGCCGTCATACTGAGGTCAAAAAGTTGAGTAAACAGATCATGCAGGTGAATATGCACAATGACATGCGAATATGGAAAAACATGCATACTTACACATCTAAGCAAACTGGTGGTGCACACACTTCTACAGAACACAACATCAGTTGTTTTGCTGTGCAATCAGTCACTTTTTGACCCCACGAGGGAGCAAATATATGCACACATAGATACATACCAATTATGCAATTTCCATAAACAGGCAGCAAGTGGAGAAACATGGTGTAGTTGAGAATCAAATTAGGCTCCCTCCTACACTCACACACACATGCATACACACGATGAGCAGACTGGGAGTTCACACTCTAATAACCAGGACAGATCGGCCTTTTGAGATGCATGGTTAGAAGCTATAGAAATGTGGGATGTGTCTGTGTGTTTTTATGAGTAGGCCTGTGTGCTTTTTAAAAATACATTCAGATGGTAAAGAAATTTGATTTTTTTTTAACATTTTGCTTGTCATCGAGGTTCGGTTTGATCAAGGTTTACTTCTAAGATTCACAGTAGCATCGATATAGATTTCATTGTTCCCTTACTTGAATTGTTTCTCTATGCTCAAGAGAACTGCGTCACAGTAAAATGTATATTTTAAATGTTTCGTCAAGTTTGCAAAAAAGAAAATCCTAAATGAGAACCACACAATAAAAAAAACCACTTGGCTAACACCTGCAGATCATCAAACTGTCTCCTTCTTTTCATTAACAGTTTGCATAGTTCCTAAACCTCGAGCATGCATGATGTAATTGTATCATTATAAAATGCACATGCCAATAAACAAACAGACATATTTATGGACACGCATACGTTTGAATGCTGGTGGTAATGAGGATTGATGGGGTTTGTAGGTCACATGCATGTACCCATACACATTGCACCCTTCTGTCAGAGCAGTACCATTAGTGAACATTTCTGAATTAATTAGTAGAGAAAGATAACAAGTGTTGTGGGAGAGCACTTGTTTTTCCACTTAAGGACGGATGATTAAAACTATGTATGTGTGTGTGTGCGTTGGTGTCTGTGCAGTGTTTCGTATTTGTTTTAATAAATTCCTCTGTTGCTCTGGACAATGAAGCAAAGTGTGAAACAATATCTGCTTGAATCTTTTTCCTCCTTA
Source organism: Aulonocara sp. 'chitande type north' Nkhata Bay (assembly GCF_057382095.1). Taxonomy (NCBI): domain Eukaryota; kingdom Metazoa; phylum Chordata; class Actinopteri; order Cichliformes; family Cichlidae; genus Aulonocara; species Aulonocara sp. 'chitande type north' Nkhata Bay. The sequence goes on along the minus strand of NC_141356.1, from coordinate 18,157,910 downwards.
CATGTACACACATTCAACACAGACACACAAACAAGCTTGCACTTTATGAGGTGTGAAGTCTGTGTTCTCGTGTTACAGAGTACATTGTTATCGCACATCTAAACGTAGGAGACACCTGTGATCTTGCGCGCGCTTTTACCGTGCATGCATTTGACTTCAGCTTTGAAATGATTTTGTTTCTAATGCTTAAACGACTGGAGTAGTAAACTGACTGAAACAAATCACGTCCTTTTGTGTGAAATTCAATCATTTTTCGCTTGCCATTTTCTGGTAACAGCTTGACACGTGTTTAGATGAGAGACTGTATATAAAGGATGGATGTAGCCGTAGCGTCTTTGCACATTTGCTTTGGATTTTGCCTCAGTGTTAGCACTACTGATGTCATCCCATTTGTTTTTTTGGAGCTGGAAGTCACCCTGATTGCAGTGTTAAGCTAGCAAACTTAGTTAGCAAGCTACATCCATAAACTGGTGCATATCCAGTGCAGACTCTGCTAATTAGTGCTATGTCGCAGACTAATAAAACACTTTTATTGGAAAGGCCGTACCACACAGCAGGCTATTATCAGATAATTCCACTAAAAATGTTCCACCAAAACCACAAACATGGTTGAGATTTCCAGTTCTGTGACTTATTTTTTGGATGACTTACTGACTAATTAAAAAGATTAGTATCTTTAATGGATGATTAAGATCATAGCTGCAGTCACATGAAGGCACAAGCATTGGGAAAAAGTGTAGGAAACATGTAGCAAATGAGGAGAGAGGCTCAAGACTGACATCATATCTTGGCGTTTTTTCACCCTACTTTCCACAAAATCAGCTTTTATCTCCGGCAGGCTGCCACAGTCTTTCTCATGAAGGAGAGCACAATCAATGTTTCAGAATCCTTTGTCAAGCTCATTACGCTAACCCATAAGCGGTTGCTTTGTTTACTGTATATACCTCTAAATCATTGCCAAGCTATTGCTCACATGGAAAAACACACATCATTTTAGATGGACACTCATAAACATAATGAGGGAACTGGACCGGACTGAAATATGCCATTTCCACTTGTACTGCATGATTGTTTGGGATATACAAGTATGACAATTAGGCTCTTCAGTGTTTTTTGTATACCGAATAACAGAAAAGTAGAAGAGAGTGCAAGCGAAAGGGGTGAGGACAAGAGAGGGCAGGTCAGCAGCTTGACAAATGAGCCCTAACCAGCTGCCTCCACAAAACACTATTGCCTTGGCAACGGTGGGGATGGAGAGAGAGAGAGTGAGAGGGGGAGAGAGAGAGATACTCAGAGACATAAAGGGAGCAAGAGAGGAAACAATATTTTCTCATTTATTCTTACAGCTGCCAGATGTGGCTTCTAATTGTGTTGTTTGAATTTCGTGATTATAATCTATGAGCGCAAACTTTGCACTGTTTTTTAGCTGCTAAACAAGTACTTGATGCACTATTGCAACACACTCAGCTCATGAATATGTATCTTAGCAGTTTTAGGATACAGGGAATTTTGCAGTCGTTCTAGTTTTAACAAAAGCTAATAGAAGTTTTTAGGAGTAGATCTATGTAAAAAGATGTCACAATACATCGCCAACCATTCTTGAATTACAGCTTTCACTTACTTGCCCTCCAACTTGTTTGTTATCCCTCTGGCAAATATAGCTGCAACTGATTGTGTCACATCTTCCATTCACAAGTTTGCCAACTAGCACATTCAGCTACAAGGAACAGCGCTTCCACTGAACAGCCACTCCCTTTACCCTGTGATGACTCGGTTGAGATCCACTGCACACTTTAAGAATTCAAGCACTTAAACATGTATAGGCATCTACAACTGCCGATACCAAGTCCAGGACAAAACACTGACAGCGACGTTTTTGAGCTCACAAACATGCAGTGCTGTTTTCACAGTAAAGAATTTCAAGAAGGATGTGACTCTTAATGAATTAATCCCTACAACAAAGCAGGAACTGAGGCATTTGCTTTGAAGTGGTGGTTTTAACATAAGAGCATTCTGCTTTTAAGTCAGTCTGGTCACTTGCTTTACCTATTTTAGGTATCATGAGCCATTTTTAAACCTGTGGCATCACTGTGTATATAGTGTAGCTCTTTGCTTGGTGCTTATCCTTATGAAAGAGGGGCTTTAATAAGAGCACTGGCATATTCCCTGGTCTGTCTGTCTGTCTCCACTAAGTAGTTCTAATGGATGACTATGAGCAGGCTAATGCTATTATGTTGATGTTAATTTTTTGGTGAGCGGGGTCTGTGATATTGGAACTGAATCCCACTGGGTTATTTATTCTTCACGTTAGTCGCAGAGGAATCGCTGAGGTCGGAAGATTGCCAAATGTGTGTTGTATGTATATGAACTTGACAGGTTAAGTGAAACAGATCATTGTTGTTTATACCATGGGATATTTCGGTTGCGTTTGTTAAACTTTGTGTGTGAGAGTTCTTTGAATATTATCAGCTGCCACAGTCAAAGATGGATATAACCTCTGTGTCTGAAAAGTGAAGTCATTTCATTGCGTTATTTTTACTGGCCAGCAGAGGGCGACTCATGTGGTTGCAAAAACACTTCAGTTTGTATAGAAATCTGTGCAAGAGTAGTACTCTGATCCCTTTCTCTGTGACGTTGGGAAACATGGATTTCTGGGTTCAATTACTAGATTTAGTTAATTCATGTTCATTTTCAGCAATATTCTCCTCATTAGTCCCTCTGAGTTGCATTTGCATGTCCTCCCTGTGCTTGTGTAGGTTTCCTCAGGGGGCTCATGCTATCACAAACATGTTCACTTACTTCACCTATCACTGTGTTCTTCATGAAGGTATTGGCTTACATTCTCTGCACAGTGGCTTCCTACTGCATCATAATGTGTAGGACAAGTTAAAGGATCAGTTTCACTACAGGAATAAATAAAGGATATATTACCCTCATACACTTCGATCACCAGAGTGGCTTTAAATCCAAATCTCCAGATTCAGTTGGCAGTTACTTTTGGGTGAAATTCGCCCTGCGTGTCATGCGTTTTGAAGACATGCAGTGTTCAGCAGGAAAATTGAGTAGGAAAGAGTTTAAGCCTTTAATAGTTGTAAGGATACAAAAACCTTCCAAAGGAGAGCTTCCCCAAATCCCCAATTATTTAGCAAAGGCCTCTTCTCTGTATGATCAGTATAACCTGTATGGCCAATAATCACACCTCTACATACATTTTTTGTTTTACATACAAATGTGAACAAGTTCAGCGAGGAAAACAATATTTTTTAAAATCTAAAGTTAGTTCACATTCATTTTCATTTAAAACCAAGGTATTGCAAGTGATGGGAAATGTTGTGTATGTGTCAAAAACAAGCACATATCGCATCCTTCTGTTTAGTGAGAACGTAATTAAAACATTACAACAGGACAGGTCAGGTATAGGTCTCAGTTTTACTGCTAGGATTTGGAGTTTGCTGATTGAAAGGGGCTTGGTTTAATGCTTGCACTGCCTTTTGTGTAAAAGACATTAACCCAAAGCAAAACATTTCTTTGTTTTACAAGAAGTTGGGAAGACAGACGGTGTGTGTGTGTGTGTGTGTGTGTGTGTGTGTGTGTGTGTGTGTGTGTGTGTGTGTGTGTGTGTTAGAGAGAGCAAGCGAAAGCGAGATCATGCATGTTTTTAATTTGTCCATTAACACCTGCTCCATATGCAGAACACACCGTCTGTATGTGTTCTTTTTTTCTTCCACTTCTTTTTTCTCAGCATGCCGTTCTCTTAGCGCAGTGTTGCTGCGGGTAACCACATTAATGGCTGGTGCAGTATGTGGTCAAATGCTGCCAGTTGTAGTAAAAGCTCAGACTATTTCACGCTTTGATGAGTTTCTCTTTCCATCTCTCTCTCTCCCTTTTTGTGTGCCAGTGCACACAGAGAAAGTGAAGAGTATAGAGGGAAGGGGAGAGAGCAAGAGATCAATGGATGTATAGAAGAAAAGTTCACAAATAAAGGACCATAGAGAAATGAATGGAGGACAGTGAGAAAAGGTGAAAGGAGAGTGCTAACAAGAGCTCACATTGCAAAAAACAAGGACAAAACTTGACAAATATACTTGAAACAAACTGCAGGACCACAAAATAATGTTGTGAAAGATAAAAGTGCACTGTTCTGCTACCTCCTTCTCATCCTTATCCTTACTAAATTTCCTGTATCTCTTAATCCAGTGTCTCACTATCTTCATTCATAATATAACTATTACATACACTCATCTTTAACGTGTCTAACAATAATAGTAATGATGACAAATGTGATTGTGCAAATGTATGAACCATAACAAAAAAGTGTTGGTTTTGAGCTGTCTTAAGTTACCTTAGGCCTGAGTCACACAGGCCTAGAGACCTGTCAGTGGCCCCCATGGTGAACCATGGAGACACGTACCTCCATAGTACCTCGGTTAGCAAATGTTTGTTGCAGTAGGGAGAAATTTTAAAGGTCATTTTTCTTCATTTCTTGTTTCCTTAGCATTTTTTCCCATTCAGGTTTAAATCCAGTCCAGCCAGCAGTTGGTGAGTGTGCGTCTTCTATACAAAGTATAGTAACTTCAGCAGTCTGCTAACAAGGAAAGAAATCACAAGGATATTTTTGGTGCAGTGCCCTCATTGTGACAAGTTTCACCCAGCAACAGCCAGCAACCTCCAGCAACCACTTACCAGTCAGGGAATATGCATTTTTCCTACACAACAGGTTGCTAGGAAGTTGCTGAGTATATGACCCAGACCTTAGCTAGCTCTGATTTGATTCTAGATATTGCCAGTTGGTCTATCTAGCACTTTTTCCACACTTACATATTTAATCACAGTCTAATTGCAATTAATTATTTGTTAAGACAATGGCGATAATCAGGATGAATTTATGTTTTATCCTAATATGAGGCTGACTTTTGTGATTTCAAGTAAAATGTAACAGCTATTGCCTTGACAAGCTTTCACTAGGATTCATGATTCCCAGAGGATTAATCATGATCTACAGTATCACCTGCTTGTACCTCACTTGATCCTTTTTTTTTCATTGTGATGAAGAGAGATGTGAGCTTGCAGTGAGATCCACCAATAAATCTGCTACAATATAATCACACATGATAGCTTATGGATTCTTGGCTGGAATTCTGTTCCGTCTCCCTCTGTACAATTCCCATATCTTTTTTTTTTCTGCAAAGATTCTCAAGTAATCAAAGTGATGGAGTATCTAGAAGTACTTCTTGACTGTCTCTGAAACATGTCTTTTTCTTACTTTCTCCTTTCCTTCGCTCACACCCTGTGTAAACCACTTTCTGTTTACAACATGTTGACACAGCCAACATAGTTTTGGTCAGTTAGCAACAAGGGGAACTTTCCCAAAAAAGGATTAGACTATGTTTGGCCACACTGGACTAACATTGGTACAGATGTGGTAAATGATGTAAGGAGTCCAGCGGCTGGCTGCAGACTGGTATGTTAATGTGCAAATCACTGTTATCCATTTGATAGAATGTGTCAATAAGTGTTGAAATATATAAAAGGAATTTTAAACAATGGCAAGATTGGGAAAAGTGGAAATCAAATTCGCCTTCTAATATTGTCCAAAAGCAAGGCACTCTTTTAATTATATGCCATTTTTAATTAGTGGAAAACAGTTATCTTTGCTCATCTTTTAATATGTAATTCTGTGTTGAGTGGAAAAAAATGAATAATAACCCAATGGTAAAATGTATTCCCAATGACCAGGTGTTGTAAAGGAGTGGCCTTGGAATTGTGGCATCATACCAATAGCTGTCCTACTGAGGAGGTAATCTCCCATACGCTATAGGTGCTCCAGCTTTGAGCAATAGAGATTTGCATTTGTCCTGAGCAGCTGAATGAAGAAAAAAACAAAAATGGTAGTTTCTGGGGGAAGGAAAGCTTGTCCTGTATGCCCTTGTATGAAGAAAAATAATAAATAAGAAAATCCACTTAGAGGAGGACAAGTTCAACACTTAAGAGCCACCTTCTTTTTTCATTGCTCAGATGGATGCGAACTGTTTTTTCTCGTATTTCACTTAGACTCTAGAACAGGTTTTTTGTTAATGAGCACAGCAGAGATGTATGTGCAATGCTAATGAGCGACAGGCAAAGGGTGGAAAATGAGGAAAAGTCTGCATACTCAACTTAGCAGACAATGTCTAAGACAAAGCCATTAACATTTTTGTAACATGCAGTCGTTTAAAGTATGAACTACTATCTGTAGAGGTTACACATTGTTCAATCTTACTTAAGATTGTTTATTTTTCATCTAAAATGATTAGATGACTACGGCTGCAAAGATTGTAAAAATAATTGACTGTAAAAAATTGTCGACGCGTCATACACTAATATATATAAATTTTGATTTGATTTGAATACCACATAAATGTGTTTTTGTAACTGCAATACACTACAGGAAGCTATGACGGCAATATGGCCTCTATTGTCTGCCAAGGCTACACTTAGTGCTAAAAAAGAAGAATGCAGTGTGAACACAAAACAGAATGTCACTGTCGCTACCTGATCCGTACCGGAAACCCGATCGGTACCACGCATGCGCAAATCTAACGCCACTTCCTCTCTTTATCATTAAAACTTTCATTTGTATTACTTGATATTTTTATTTATTTATATTTTATTCTGACGGTCCTATTGAGTAATGTTACATTTTTTAAAATTATTTTCAAAATCATGTTTCTTGGGTCATTATTTAAATTTTCTGTTAAGTGGGTGAGAGAGCAGGTTGATATTCACAGGCGCGCAGACTTAAGCAGTTGAGGTACTGGTACTGGAGCCAAGAACAGAAAGTTTGCCCGCAGGAAGCTGAGGTAAGAGTTATTGAAGTAATTGTTGACTAATCAAAGCAAAATGACAGATTAGTTGACAACCAAAACAATCCTTAGTTACAGCTGTATACATACAAAGATAACACAAAGAAATGTGTGTAAGATAATACATTTATGATGCAATGCAAAGCTCGTACTTTTCTACTGGAAGATTTTGTCTGCAAAACTCGTAAAACCTGAATGATCAGTGATTTCGGTTTGCATCACAGATGGAAATGCCAGCAAACCACAAACAGTGGTGCACCTAGTGTGACTATGATGTTTGTCTCTGTACAGTACAAAGAAGACGTAAAACCCTGTGTGATTAAAGTAAACAAAAATGTCTTAGGACAAACTGAGCTGAGATAACCAAGTGAAAGTTAAACAGATTTATGGTGCTTAGTGGCCCATATCACTGCAACAGATTTGATGCAAGAGAGTGAGTCTTGCCTGGAGCTTAGCTTGAATATGTATCTGATAGCAGTCGCACTGAGGATAGTCACACACGCTCACAGCCACAGTTCTGCTCTTCTGATAGCTGCATGGAGAGAAAAGACACAGACCATGCTCCCTAGTAATGTGCACTGCTAGACAGGCACACATACACACACATGTACACACACACCCTCAAACACACACTCTTGCTGCAGCAGCTGCAGTGTTAGCTAATCTGTACAGGCTCTAGTGTGCAGAATCCTGGGCTTACAGAGATCTGATACCAATTCATCTGTCTCTCTTTTTCATCTCTTTCTCTGACTGTGTCTTTCTGTAGTGTTCAAAGCTGTAAATATATTACATCCCCATGGTCTCTTACCGAAATGGGCTGATCAGGAGAATCCAGGCTCTGTTCTTTGATTGATTTCATCTATTAAATCTGTTCAGTCGTGAGCTGGGATTTAGATAAAGGGGAGGAGGGAGCTTAAAGATTTGAAAGACATCCGGGGAAGCAAAATCTCAGGTCTTTGCATTTATTTCATTACCTTTTCAGATTAAAAGCTTCTGTCTGCATTTGTAGAAGAGCGCTATTTACTTTCCTATAGGAGGTTTAAATGGTTTGAAATGAATAATAATGATAAAAAAACACCAGTATTCTCATTGTTTCTAAGAAAATTTGCTGTACAGCAATCCTGGTTTGAGGGGTTTAACAAATAATATTCCTTGATGGTGGAAAAGCCTTGTCATACCACTAGATGAATTTTCCATGTAATCTATGATGACAAGATGTCCTAGTTTGCCAGGGACGGTGTCTGGATTTTGTGCTCGGACTCAGACAAGCCTAGAAACACAGCCTAGTATCTGAAAAAGTTGGATGCTGTGTAAAGCTATTAATAAAAATGGAATTTAGACCATACATTTAATTAAAAATATTAAAGACAGCATTTGAAATATTATTTTGGGGGAGCCAAGAATTTGAATTCTTCCTTTTATGACAATTTTTCTCTTACTCCCGTTACACTCATTGACACAATCAGGCATCAAACTGCAGGTCTTTATCCAAAAACTGAAAATGCACTGATGAAGTGCACTTCAGTTTCCAGTCCAAATAATTGCTCTCATGCGCACAAGGTGACAAAAGTGGTAAGTGATGTGAGTGAGGAGTGTGTGTGTTAGAGAACGAGTGACTGTCAGATGAGCCAAACAAATCTTTGACTTTGTGCCAAAATGTCTGGTGACCTCAGTTACACTCAGACTTAACAGATGTGGATTGTGGCGATAAACCTAAGGCAGGAAGACTCCCTCCTTCCACTGCGCCTTTCTGTTTGCACTAGAAGCTTTTTAATGACTTTAACAAACATTTGAATCGTATAAAAGGCGTGTAATTAGCCACGAGTCACATGCACATGCTCTTTCTGTATCCTGAAGTATGACATCCCAGAAAGGGTTTGGCCTGGCAGCAAGAGGAGGCTTCAATTTAATCCCATATGGTGCAAAACACTTAAATCCTAAGCCAAAAGTAGAAGGTAAGCAAACCATATTCACAATTAAAGCTCAAGACCTAACAGTACTAATATCACTCCCTCTATGAAGCTATAGCTAGAAACTAGCTATCATAGCTAATTAATGTAATTGCTTATGTTAAGTAGTTATGTTTAAACTTAAGGGAAAAAATCCACAAAGTGTGGCTTTGCTGAGCTATATTTGTGTCATCTAACATTTTCCACAATAGTGGAATTCAACTTCAACTTAATCTTTACAAAAACCAATAACAAAATAATGCCAACAGAAACCGAGATGAATATAACTATCGTGGCATTTGGAGACCTTTGGCCACAGTGTTGTGTGTCACATCTGTGTGTTGTGATGTGACACTGAGCTTTTTTTCTGTCATCGCTGTTGCCCTTAAGCTCGTTTTCAAACTGCGAAGTGTACAAAACACTGTAGAGAAGATTTGTATGGATATAATTGTGTGTGTGTGTGTTTAAAAACACTGCCAGTATACTTTCTGTGGTTTTGTGGCTGTTAAAAGCTAGCTTGTGTGTCAGGTTTACTCGAAGTAAACATTTCCACATCTTTGAGCGGGAGTAAAAGTGGGACCCTGTTAAGTCAAATTAACGATTTGCCATCAGTTTAAACACTGACCTGACAAGTAGGTTTTCTGCGACTGAGGGAGAATGAGCATTTGCCATATTTTTTTTTAAACGTGTGTGTGATTGGTATATATCCATAATGCATGTGTAACAATGCAACAGATAACTCTTTATGTCATTTTGGGTCCTCTGGGATCTGACCTCACTGAGTTCTCCCGCGATCCCTGGAAAAAGAATGTAATTCGGGAATTCCAGCTGGGATTTCCCTTGCAGTTTTTCCCAACCTGGAATTTAATAGTGCAGATTAAGCAGTAGGATTTGGTGTGTATGACTACTACCTTAATGCCTCAATATCACAGTGAGCTGTCATAATTTAGCAATGTGTGGTTCTCATAGGAACTTAATCTAAGTGTGAGGCTGACAGTCTATTGCTTGTATCGTGTGTAAGGTGTTGAATCTCAGTGTTCAACCTCTGCAGTGAGGTGGGATGCTACAATAGAATCTCTACAGAGTTTGTTATGGTGTATTTTGTGCATTTACAATCACAAAGCATGAGAATACAGAGAGAATCGGTGCAGGCACAGGGGAAACATGCAGCTCCTCACAGAAAAACCCTACCTGACCAGGGGAATTTGAACCCAGGATTATCTGGTCGAAGGTCAGAGCCACCCCGTTTTTGAAATTGATAGATATCCTCTTTCCCTGTGGTTCCTGTCTTAGGATGAAGGCATTTGAACATATGAGTGTCTCCAGGTTTGTTAAGAGTTATTACAGGTCTTTAATAAAAGGAGTGGTAACCAATGCAGACCGGACTCTAGAAAAGCTTGTGACAGCTCATGATTAAGAGAAATGAGGTTATTGAGAGTTTAACGATAACAAATGATCCATGAGAAGAGAAACGGAGGAGAAGCTGCTGACATTCAACTTTTTTTTTCTAATACAAGACTAATTACAAAAACACAGTTTTTCCTTGGCACTATGGAAAACACCCCCAAAATGGCAATAAGATCATAACCAAACTCTCCATGGAAATGCAGGCTAATGAAATTCTTTCAGCATAAGCAGCTCTTAGGGCAAAAAAAATGCAATGCCCCTATTAAATAATCATAGGAAATATGAGGTAATTTTGTGCCTATAAAGTAAAGTAATAGCTGTGACAATCTAAACATCTTTACAAGCTTTACCTGTGAGCCAAGCAATCGATATGATTTGACATGCCGTGCTGATTCATAATATTTGTACTAATATAAACCCCAAGACAGCAAGGAAAGCAGCCGGCAGATAGAAGAAGAGCAACAGACAAGAGGCAGCCAGCAAAGCATGTTGAATGAAATGAAAAGAGTGAGGCAGGAAGGGGAAGACGGGCAAATGAATCCACTCTACAATCTATCAGCAATGGCAGGTTGTCTATATGTTGGAGGACTGAGCTATCACATAATCCCCGGGTGGTCCTGGTTTCTGTCTCCGCGGTGACAAGCGTCTCCTTGGTGGATGAACGAACTGTCGGTGAGTGGAGGCCTCGCATCCGTGTGTGTGTGTGTGTGTGTGTATAAAGATTTATGAGTTCACACACTGACAATGAGAAACAGCCTGCTTCATACATGCGCTCTCTTTCTCATGCACACCCACTCCCCCACATTTTTTTCTAGATCATATTATAAATGACTGTTCTTAAGACCTGTGGGTTAATCACTGGGGCTCCACGGGCTACTCACATATGGCATGACTAGATATTAAGAGTTAGAAATATTGTGGCCCAGTGGAAGAGAGCACCGGTCGATGTCAAGGGAAATTTAATGAAGGCAGTTTAATTTTTAGTTTGAAGATGAATAAATTTATGCTTAGCTACATTAAAATTTCATCCATTTAGCATTTTAATGATTGTTGTTTTATAGTAGATAATTGTGTAATTGTGCATGTTTGGCTCTAGCTGAGTAATAAATATAGTCTAGTCTTGAAGTGAAGCTGGAAAATGGGCTTTCTATTATCTCTTGTCTTTGAGGAACACTTCAGATTGAGTGGTTTGGAGACAAAGTAATAGGAGCGACTGAAAACACCAGTGATGATGTAAGGAACTGCTGAAGGAAATTCACCAGTGATTTGCAGATGCAGCCCATAGATTTTGTAGCTCGTGTGTTTTTTTTATAACCATAACTTTCACTATGTAATGCTATGGAATGTTGAAATGTTGTGTGGTTCTTCAACGACACCTTCACTGCCTTGATGGAAAATAAGTCTAAATGTGATTTTAGGATGAAAGTTGAGAAGTAATATTCGAGCTTTTTTGTCTTGGTGGAAATACAGACTTTTGTGAGTGGTATTGTAGTCCCCTGGCACAGAGAGGTGCCTTTAATCTTGATGAAGGGTAGCGGTGGAATCACAATCATCTCCAAACACACAGCCCTACATACACAGGGAAACAGACAAAGAAATACACAAGCACAATTACACTAAGATCGATTCCCAGGGAGGAAAGTTGCAGATGTGATGTTTTAGGTCTTTACATTTAAAGCCATTGTATTTGTACCCCTAACATATTTTTGTTAACTGATCTTTTACAGTTAAAAACAAAAAAAAAATTGGCATTAGAATACCTGGATTCGAATCATTGGTGACCTCTTTTTGTCCTCATTTTAGATGTTTAACATCTAAATATGTTCTACCATATCTGTTTATGTGACTGCAGATAGTTTCTAATGCTTTAAGAAAGACACTTCTGTGGAGTAGTATTATAACATAGATAGGCCAGCAGTGGATGTAGGCTATCAGCCGATCTTGTTTCTAATGTAGCACACTGACTCCCATGATGCTGCAGAGGACGAGAGACTGGGAGTGAGAGAGAGAGAGAAAGGCCTCCGGCTCCTCTTGCTTCTTGTACTCTTTCACAATCTCTCATATGTCCACCTCAATCACACTTTTACCCTCATTTTAACTTTCTCTTAGGGATACTTTAAGTCTTTCATCACTCTCAGCTCTTTTCATGTGATCTCTTTGAACTTTCTCACACTGTTTCACTTATGCTTGCTTTCAGTATGCACAGTAATACTCAATGAAGAGCATTACAATAAAGACATTTTTCATTCTCTGTATGAATACATAAAACCTAAAAGAGATGATCTATCGACTCGTTTTTACATTTTTATGAGTAGATGCCACGTTTTAGGGCAGCAAGGGCCGGGGACTTTTCTGTGTGGAGTTTGCATGTTCTCCCTGTGTCTGCGTGGGTTGTCTCCAGGTACTCCAGGCTTCCTCCCACAGTACAAAGACATGCAGTTAGTGGGTTAGGTTAGTTTTGGCAATTCTAAATTGCTCATAGGTGTGAATACTGTGTAAGTGTTAAAGGTTGTCTGTCTCTGTGCCAGTCCTACGACAGACTGGCAACCTGTCTAGGGAGTACCCACCTCTTACAGTGTGGTAGCTGGGATAGGCTCCATAGGGTAAAAGGTGGACTTTTTCTAAGGAGAAACCGCATATCCATCCTCTGTTCAGTAATGCTTTGCTGTGCCTGTTCTTCATTGACCTACCTCTGTTAGAGGTACAATTTGTTATTTTGTGACTCTGGAGATGATGCTAGCAGCCTAATATTGTGTCCCATTTCAAGAGCCACCTGCTTCAAAGGACGCAGCTGATGGAGGGTGCAAACTGAGTCTGCATCTGCACATTAAATAAAGTGATTACAAAGGCAGTAGTAGTTTTTGTGCTACTGAGACAACTAGAGAAATAGAAGTTGATTTTTTAAATATATTAACCCTTTCATTGGAGAGATTTTGGGAGATGGGAGATTTTGCTAATAGCATATCTATCAATGTCAGATCGATAGAATGAGATATTACAGTGGTTCTCGTGGTAAAAATTAAGTGCTTATAAAATTGAAACAGAGTGGGTTAAAAAGATTCGATATTTAAGATCACACTTTTTTGTATTTTATCATCGGGCATTTTATTTTTATCAAAAATTCATGTATCATCTGGACTACTGTCCTCCATGGATCAATGTAGGCGGTTTGTGGGAGTGTTTGACGTGTTAATGTTTTTGATTTCTGGCTGTGAATTTTCTTAAATTTGATTCAAAAACAAGCAACCCGAAGCAGTCAGAATTGTTGGCACCACTCTGCGAGCTAGTGGGAGTAAATGACAATCAATACAAACCACTGCATAAACAAAAGATGAAACAACCAACTTGGTATTAAAAGAAGTGAATGAAGGGGAGGAAGAACAAGCAGTTGAGGACAGAGATTCTTTTGGATGGTCTGCTGACAGTATCCAGCAATGGAAAATGGAAATGGAAAATACATTGATGCTAATTTTAGTGCTAAAAGAGTGTTTAATGTTTAATGGTCAAAATACAATACAAATGTTTTATAGGTTGTACTTTTCAAACAAGGTGGCAAAATGTGCTTCCTCAAAAAAACACACAGTTTTCATTGTTAGTTTTCTTCAGCATGTGTAATATTTGATCGACTGACTAATTAGCTAAAACCCGTGTTAAAAACATCTTAATTTGTCTTATATTTAAGCATTTAGATATACTAACAAGCTGAAACAGCATGTGATAGCTAGACAGCAGATAATGAACGGAGGTAAATGGTTTTAATGTGCACAAACACACACTCTTTCACAGTGATTAGCCTACAGTTGCCCTTCTGTTTTGTCTGTTGTGTGTCACACAGGGAACAAATAGGGACAAGCAGACATTAGCCATGCCCCGCTGTTTAAACACAGACCTCTGTGCGTGTTATATCCCTGTCTGATCAACAATGTCTCTCTATTCTGGCGAAGGTGTGGTAGGTCTTTCCTTGGCACAATTCCAGCAAGTGGTTTAGGACTGAGCCTGTGTGTGTGTGTGTGTGTGTGTGTGTGTGTGTGTGTGTGTGTGTGTGTGTGTGTGTGTGTGTGTGTGTGTGTGTGAATATCACTCTGTGCCACTTCCGAGCCTTTACAAAAAATTCCTCCATTACACACTCTTCCTACATCCTCTGCTTCCACCATACAGTAAAACCAAGCTTTACATGAGTGGCCCACACACACAGACTGCACTGCCAGCCGCCTTCTCTGTTTTCTAAAGATCTCAGGGTACAGTCCTTCAGATGTATTCAAATGCCGAAAGCACTCTTTGATTAGTCTTTTCTTGGAAAAAAAAATGTATTCATTAGTCTCATATGAAGAACTGAAGGCATGTATTGGATGTTTTACCAGGATTAGGAACAGCATGTATTTTCTCAAATATGAGAAATATGCAAAGCTGCTCATGCTCAGTTTGAGTCAATGTCCATGGAGAAGGATAAAATGGAAGGATTTCCACTTCAGCGATCTGATAGGTAGCTCATTTACTCTTGGACTGCATGTGAACTTGGTCCATATCAGATAAAAAGGGCTCACATACCATATGTGTTTTACTTCCATTCAAAATCTGCTTAAAACACCAAATATTATCAACTTTGAAGAGAATACTAAATGTAACACTTTAGTGTTACATAGAGCTTTAGTGATGCAAATCACAATTGTGCTCTTCACAGTGCTTATAATTGATCTCTATCCTCAGAGGCTAAGCACATCTATATACATTCACTTCATGCACTCACGCTTAAAAGCATATGCACACCAATAAAATGCTCTATAAGCAGTACACATGTCACCATTGCGCAATTTGTAGCCACTCTTGTCACCTTTATGCTGTTTTCACACACAGCTGCATGCAATCATAAGCACAACGTGCACAAGCTTGCCTTTTCAATATGCCTGAAATAGTGAGGAGTCAGTGGCGAAGGTGAGCAAGAGCAAGAGAGGTGGGGTGAGTAAACGAAAAAGAAGTGGAAAGAAAGACTGAACAGAAAAATCCTGTTTCCATTGCTTCACACAGAGAGAGGGAAAGAGGAAGCCATAAGGGGGATGGCAACGTGACAAATGTCTGGCCATAGAGTGAAGCCAATAAGAGACAGAACTAAAGAGAGGGAGTGATGAAGGAAGAGCGAGAGAGAGGAGGAAAGGAGAGAGAGCAGAATATGTAATTAAAGCTGTGACTACCAGGGTCTGAAATCATTTCTCCCAGTCGTTGTGTTGGACTTGGCTTGTGGTGCATCTCTGGAAACTCCAAATGACATAAGTCTTTCACAGTATGTGTGCGTATGTGTGTGAGTGGGTATGACTTAATGTACAGTATTTTGGTATGGTTTTTCACATATGCCAGACAAGGTCGATTATGTTTGTTAAGTAGCTATCTGAGTGCATGCCTTCCAGTGCCATGCGACATGCACTGTATATATTTCTGCTGTATCCTAGCTTTAAAGTGATTTGTTTTCCACATTGCTACATCAGTGTGTTTATAATGGATCAATAGAACCCCCATGACCTCCAGGGAGACATAAAGAAAGTGGAGAAGAGAGAGGGTCAAACGTAGCTGCTGATATGAAACCAGCCTTTTGTTAGACACCTCACAGTTCACTGCACTGATGTAGGACCAACTACTACATGGCTGGTCCAGTCCCTGAGGGTCTTAATCTGTCCTTTTCCATGTCTGTCACTTCTGCTTAATTCATTGCAGCTTATATGGTGCTTATTGTTATGTGTGTCAATTTCCCATTTTCACAAGACTGTACAACACAAAATCTTACTGTTTTAATATGATAAAAGAAATAACAATACATTTAACGCTAAGGTAGGTGGTATTGGGCAAAAGTGCCATTGTACAGTGAAATTTCCACTTGTTATATGTCAGTTGTTCAGAAGTGAACTTCCACATCGCCTCTCCAGCTCTGTTTTTAAGCTTTGGAAAATCTAGATGGGACATTTTAACCAGTACAGGGATTTTCTGTCTGGTGTTCAAATGCAAATCATGCACACTGTTTCAATGTCAGAATATCCTGCAGGAAAAGTTGCTATTTCAGCATTTGCACTAACTATGTGCAGTCCAAAACCTATAAAAAAAAAAAAGACAGACTAAAAATGGACAAAGAGATTAAATAATGTGTGGGATAGCTGGAATATTTACACAGGTGACCTATGAATTCTGTTTAGTGCATGGGTAATCTTAGAGTGCTGCATAATTTGCAATGCTTTATTATTTCACCACTAAGTGGTTCACACATTCAGCTAAGCGATAGATCAGGTTCTGTCCCTGGAGGAGACACAAATACCTTGGGGGTTGCATCAGAAATGGCATCCAACTTCAAAATCTGCCAAATTCACTGTGCAGAGCCTGCTGTGGCAACCCCTTCCAAATAAAGACAAAAGCTGAAATTATGCTTTTTGCTTTACCACAGACTGCTAAAATGTCACCATTCTTCTTTCTATCTTTAATTGCTCCCCTTCCATGCTTTGTTTTTATCGTTTTCTTTTCTGCTCTTCCTCGCACCATCCTTCTCTCATTTATCCATGCATTCCATCATCCCCGTTGGGTTTTGTCTAGTGTAGATTTATACCTGCCTAAACAGAAGAAGAACGGTACACCTTTAACTCTCTTCAGTACCTTCACAGACAAAAGATGCTCATAAAACATGCCGTGCACAGGGACAACCATACATCACCAAGATATTTAATTAGTAAGACTTATGATTATTACTTTACCGTGCCATTGAAAACACAAAAGGCCTGCAGTGCTCTGGCGTTCATTTCCACTTGCTCCTGTGTGTGTGTAAGGTAAGTATGTTTTGCAGTCTTAGCATGCTAGCAGTTTCCACCACACCGAGACTATTTTAAGACTGGTGCTGACATGAAGAAAAAAATCAAAGAGAGAAAAAATGAAGGCACAAACGCAAAATGTTAAATGACTAAAGAGAAACAGGAAAGAAATCAGGAAGTAAGAAGGTTACTTTGGATGTGTATAGAGGATGAAGTAAAGGGGGAGTAAAGAAAGAAGACTATTGATACTGTATGGTAACTCTAATGACTGCAAGAGTGCCTTTAAGCAAAGACTTTGTCAGATCCCTATAAACTGCCCACCCGTTCTTCTTTTCGTTCTCTCTCTAGGGACTCTCTCACAGGAATGTTTCCATTCCCAAGCATTCAAAAAAAGACGAAGTTGCAGGGGTCAGTGTGCATGTGTGTTTGTTTGCCTGCTTGCGTGCATATTTCTGTGTGGAGAGTACAAAAATGAAAAAGATCTTATGTTTCTTTACTTGTGTTTGCGTACAGTCTCTCTCTTGCTCTGCGTGCGTGTGCGTGTCTGTGTGTGAGTGTGCGCGCACGCTGGTATTGATCAGGTCTCGCTTCCATCATTGGTTATTGAAGACAGCAGCGGGCTCAGTGCACTGCTCCACATTATTCACTGTCTACTCACACAGGCTCTCCTTTTGTCCTCTTTCTTTTGCTCTAATAGCAGATAATTTATTCCAATAAATCCCAAATCAAAGTGGACCTAATGTGAACCCATATGACTGGAAGTATTTGAATTTCACATTGAAATTCAAAGATTGTTTTTAAATAAAACAACACATATAGTCATCCTGATTCAGCCCCTGCTTATAGGAATGACCATTAAATATGCTCAACCAGCAGAATATCCCTTAAAAACAGTCTCCTACTCTACCTAAGCTACCTAAACATCTAAGCTCCTCTTATAATATGCAATATTTATACAGGGATACATTACAATTTTAGTGCTATAGCATGTCCCCACTTCTCTCTGGTGTCAGTCAGCCTCCTTGTTCACCCCTTTCAAATCTCCTGATCATATAAAGTGGCTCTGTAGTGGAAATCAATAATGAGCTCTCTCATGCTCTCACCTCTAGCAGTTGTCCAATGAAGAACAGCAACATGCACAGTCTGTTGTTTTTAACACACCAGAAAAGGAAATAGGTGCAAACACTGTCTCAGTACAGCAGAACCAAATGGAGATGGGCCATCGTCATGCTACACTGTGCAAGAATTCAATAGAGCATGGCTTAACAGAAACAGTTACATATCAAGACAACCAAAAATAAAAGCAGGGCAATTGTCACAAAAATGCTTTATTCCCTAAATTGTTCAGATATGTTCTCTGCCCCGATATCACCTGGGGGAACATGGCTAGCTATAATGTTCTATATAGTGGAGTCAGGGGGGGTCTTTTGGAGGCTCTGTGGGGATTTTATCGCTAAACAGAGTCTATAAAGGCACCAGGAAGGAGAGACAGTACTATTATTTGGACTCTTTGTAAAGAGAAATACACTAAAATGGATTACATTACACTCTTTTTGAGTAGAATCGCAATTCATGACCTGAATTATCATTCTTCCATGTTTACTTGATCTCATCTAAATATGTTAGGTTTGGCTAGATGCAGAGCCTGTCACTTTAACTTGAGGCTAAAGGCCCATCTCACAACTCTCAAGGGAATTTCATCTCTGGTCTAAGAAGATTTGGCAGCATTGTTATATATTTAGTACATTTGTTAAGGTTCCTTTGCAGCTTACCAGATAGCTGCCCTGTCCTATCTTGGGTTACCAGACCTGAAGGATGAGTGAGTCTCCCATTCAGTGAATAACCTCTCAACCTAACCATGTTGGATCTTTCTAATAAAATACTATCACATAAGTCTTGTCAGTGATGTAATTCACCCTGATTTGTCCAATTCCATGACATTAAATCTTCTTATTTCCCATCCTGACTCTAACATTTAAGAGCAAGGAGCGGAAGGCTGCTCTGCTAGTCTACATTTTCCTTTTTATGCTGTCAGTGCACACAGCTGAAGAAGGATCTCTGTGAAGGCAAGTTGGCTGTAGTGTGTGGCAGACTGACTGACAGAGATTGAATTTCTAAGTACAACTTGGACTGAATGAAATCTTCTCAACTGGTGATAGCTGAAGATTCGACTCATCAGTAGATTCTTTGGAGACACAAAATGTAACGGACAAGAGGTAACGAGAGGTTTTAATAGAGACAGCAGAACATTAATGTGTTACATTTAACAGAGACCTTGGAGACAAGTACATTTACTGGAAACAGAAGGCTCGAATGCCATGTGGAATACAGAGGTAGCAGGTGTTTCAAATACTGAGTAGAGTCTTTGCAGACATCGCTGCACAATACACTACTTAACAAACTTATTAGACCCCCACCCAGTGTAAGGTTTACGCCACAGCTGCCCTTAATTAATAACACTGGTAATTACTAAAATCATTTTATGCTCCTGTAATGGTTACTCCACCAGTATACACAAGCTCTTTAATCAAAATGAAATCAAATCATTTGAATCAAAATACTTTTAATTCTAAAATGTAATTATTGTTGTCACCCATTAATTTTCTGTTTTCTAGTAAAACAGTACAGCACATTATAATTTTTTGATTAAGATGCCAAATTACAGTTCTTTACTTGTGCTCCTGAACAGAGAATGTAGTTTTAGTGGTTAAATGTTTTCAAATGCTTAATTAATTTCTGACTGACAAAACTAAAACTCTGACTAATTTTTAGTTTTGACAAAGTTTTTGATAGAGGTCTAGTTCTGTAACTTTATGTGATCTGCCATGTAAATAAAACCACTTATAGATGATAATGACTCTGCAGGATGACCTATTGTTTCACAAATGCTTGTAATACCACACAGCAAGTCCAGGTGCTTGGTTTTCTATACCTGAAAACACCTGAATTCAAAGATCAGGAGGTGTGGCCTAATATTTTTGTCCAGTGCGCCCCAGGGTGGCTGTGGCTACAATGTAGCTTGCCATCACCAGTGTGTGAATGTGTGTGTGAATGGGTGCATGACTGGATGTGTAAAGCGCTTTGGGGTCCTTAGGGACTAGTAAAGCGCTATACAAATACAGGCCATTTACCATTTACCATATAATGTATGTCACAGGCATTTTGTACAGAGTAGAGTAAATTCTCAGGTACAGTACAGTTATGTTCTATTCCCTGCACACAAGAGAATGGTGTAGTCTTTAGCAGAGGACTGATTTTCATCTTTAGTAGACTCTACATAAGGGGTTCTAAAGTTTATGATTATGGAAACAGCTGGGCTTTTACTGCTCAGCAGACCATGGAGACGGCGAGATATTTAAATGTTCAGTAAACGACTTTTCTGTCAAAAGTGGAGATTTGCATAATCAGCAGACTCCATAGAGATGGTGGATCTCAACAGCCTGTCAGTACTGTTCATTATACTCTGTGGAGATTGCATTGGGCTTCTAATGTATAGACAATTTTACAGAGACAGCTGAAGGATCTGCTGTTCAGTAATCGTGACTTGGGTTTAAATGAGTTCAAGTCCCAGGATATCAGGACATGCTTCTCATGTCTGTATGGACGTGAGATTGAATCGTCTATGAATATCAGTTCATTATATAGCACAGTCAAAAGATCATGCCTAGTCTCTCAGGTGGTTACAGAATAAATTACTGTGTCTTCCATTAAATACAAAAGAGTTCAAAGGCTAACATTAAATGCACATAGCACTCTGTGCCTCTGACTTGGACTTTACCTCCCTCTCTCTCTCTATGTGTCACCCTCTTTCTACCTCTGTCTCTGTCCTTGAGGTCAGTTTAATTTATATCAAGATACATACAAAGAGTTCAACATTGTTTGGCTTTGAACTTTGCCCTGGGTATTATTACGGTGATACTTACAGTGCAACTGTTCTGAACACTGAAACACTGCAAATGAAATGTATTCTTCTATGCTGTAGTGATTCTTTGTCAGTGTTCTTGCTGTATCATGCTGTACAAATGGCATTTAAAAACTGAAAATAAGAACAAGAAAGTGCATGATGCTTTGGTCAATCGCAGGTCATGCACACTGCTTTTGGGTTTGTATTTATTATTCTACCAGCAGTCTTCAGTGTTTTAGAAGTATCTTGTATCCGAGGCTGAATGTCAAGAGGCCCTCCTAATGAACTTTAAGCCTGTCCTCTGCTGGGAAGCAGCATGGTACAACATCTGTCATAACACACACAGCCTCACACTCGCACACACTATACAGTATGCATGCAGGGAGAGACAAAGAGCAGGACAACAGGTGTGTTTTATGTTGCAGTTAATGAAGCCCCATCCTTTCCTCACTACAGTTCTCACCCTCAAACTCTCATCTTCTCTCCCTTTTTTCCCCTGTTGTGTCTCTTTGACCACGTAGGGCTTTTTTTTATATGTCATATTTTTCCATTTCTGTCTTGGTGTTTAAAAAAATCTGTTTTTTAGTTTAACCACCATATTTGTTGTTCTGTCTTGTTTTTGTGAGTGTTGCTCTCACACTCCTAAAACTACCTCTCCTCATCCTCCCCTTTTAATAAAGATCTTTTAATAAAGCAGAATATTCACAGCATAGTTATTGTTCTGTTATGATTTGAAGCACAGGATTTAAGTTGGTTTACTGTTTAAGAGACGAAAATTTCAACTGTTATGTCAGTGACTAAAGCATTAATGTATCTTCTCTGAGCTGTCGCAGATTTTATCAGCGAATGAGCGGTCTTCCCGTTACTTATTCCCACTGGTCATTCCCACTGACAGTCCCAGCAGTATTCTGGTTAAAACAGGGGCAGCGATCTGTTTCCCAGTGGATACCGGCCTGCTTCCGTTCCCCACTTCCACGTCCTGGTTCAGGCGCATATTAATAGCACCTACCTACAGTGATGTCTGAGCATGTGTGTGTGTTTGTGTGTTTCATCCTATTAAAAGTTGAGCAGTAGTGAAATGGATTGTCTAGAAAAGGCAAAACCTCCAATTTTTTTTAATTCATGGGTATAAAATCCATGATAATTGAATATCAGTGATTTTTTTTTTAAACTAGGTCTAATTTACCGTCTGTCAGACAATTACTGTGAGCATTTCTCTACATATACATATACATATAGTACATATAGTTTTATAGGCATGTTTATAATTTTTATAATGCCTTTTTTTTTTTTTTTTATTTAAAAAAAGTGGGGGAAATAGCATCTAAAGTATTCATCCAACAACCTGGACTAATTGATTGATCAGATTACTGTGCATTACCTATTTTCTCCGTGACATGGTCTTCTTTAATTTGTTTATGTTATGCTTTCTGCATAGTTTGATAACTGTAAAACCAGTTTTTGCTTAGAGATATCAGTAGTTATCTCTATCTACACGCTGACCCCCTAATAACCAAGTGAGGCACCAAGCCGCCACTTTAAAGCAATGCTTTCCACAACAGCTGGGTGGAATTCCTCTGGGAAAGCGTCTTGATGTCTGTGGTTCACTGTGTTGAGTGCGTGTGGCTGTGTGTATCTGTTTATGGGTGTGTGTCTATGTGTAAATGGATTTCACATTTATGTCTAGTATGTGTATATATCTGATGCAATAGGGGTCATCATTAACAAGGGAGCAAGCATCATAGTTGTGCAGTCAGTGTCATAGAGGTTAAAATGGCAAGCATGCACACACATAAACACCCTCCAGCCTCCTTGGTGTATTACGGATTTGACCTCTAATATGCTAATTCCCAGGGCAAAGTAGGTGTTCACCAGATGCACACATGCATACTTATCATAAGCATAACTGCAAGTTTTTGAAGGAAGCATAGCTACAAAACAAGAAAAATGTGGCCGCACTCAAAATAAAGCTGCTTTCTAAATATGTGTGCGGACATGCTTGTTCCTCTACATTCCATCAAAACATGGAGATCTGGAGAAAGTGAAAGCAAACAATGCAATGTCTGACCTACTTAACCACCATTGTACACACAAACACGAATAGACAACTGCAGATTCTTTTGACAGAAAGATCCGGTCTCAGTTGGATTGTAGAATCACATATCCTTGTATCTTTATCTTGTCTGTATTTGCTGCAAATCTTTAATGTGATCAGCCTTCTGAACCACAGGCACTCAAAACAAAGACACACAAGCTGGAGACCAAACCAAGCAGAAAAGTCTCGTTCATCTATGCTGTAAATGATGTAATGGTGTTCTCTGCTGTCTTCCCTTGTGGCTCACTTGGGACGTTGCATAGCTGTACTGAATGGAATTTCTTCTGTTTAGTGAAGTTCACTACAGCAAAGTTGGTGTTTAAATGTTGTCCGAATCCTACCATGAATTGTTTAAACTTGGTGACAGAAGATCTACTAAAACTAACACATAGTTTGGTTTTCTCTTCTCCCTCCCAGACACTGCTCTCTCACTCTACCCCAGCTTAATATTATCATTGCTAATCATCTATCACCACTGGCTTACACAACACACTGCTTGTAGCTGGGCCTCTTTTTAAGTGGAATTTCGTGGCTAAAAAGGGGGGAAAGCACTTCAGGTTTGAGGGCAAACAAAAAGATCATTACTGATCCACCTATTCAGTAGGAAATGTGGCACATTTGATTTGCCCTATGGCTCAGAATACATGTGATAACCATGAAAAGCAATGTGATCCAACCAAGAAATACAGTGAAAATGATCCCATTAACTGATATCCCAAGCAGTCACATCAGTTTACATATTTTCAGCATGCTAAATGTGTGATCTGATTTTGTTAAGGTATATTTTACTAACATTTTTGCAGCAGACTGAATTGCAGACACATTTCTCCTGGAATTGACTAAGAGTCTAGTCTACTGTAAATGAGGATAACCACTTGTGACAGCAGTAGTATTAGACACATCAGAAGACTTCCAGCTCATTTTTTACCCCTTTCTTTAATCATGCTATAAAAATATCTACAGTCTGCTGTGGAAGTCCAATTTGCTACTACCTGGAGTATGATTTAGGCTCAGCTGTGAGTAAGAAGTACAGTGAATCACGTAAGACTGAGTACTTGATGCACTTTGATTCCATTTTCACTTAGGTGTCAGGTGGCATAAGGCAATTTCATACATAATTTCACTTGTACGTATATTCTTATGCTCCCGACAAATTGCCATGTATGTGCTAATGTCCTGGAATGCCATAAAAGATAAGTTCCAGGTGGGAAATTAATTTCAGCTGAATGACTAGAGCACATTCGCTTGAAGATGTGGAGCGAGTCAAAGTGACAATGAGAAATTATTAGAGCTCTTATGGGAAACCATGACCTTTTAAATCTGTCTTTGCTCTAATTATTTATCTGGCTTTTTCCAAAACAAGTTCACATTTTAAAATGAACTTAAGCCAAAATCTTTTAGGTAGTGTGTATTTTTTTTAATATAATATAGAAAATTATCAGGCTGTTGCTTACAAATGGTCCCAGCTTTGTTTTTCTAGCTTCACAATAAACTCATATTGTGCAAAAGTGCATAACAAAATGTAGCATAAAAAAATCTGAAAATTGTGCTCCAAAGAGTTACTCATAAATAATCCAACATTACTTTTGCACAGCTGCACAGCACTTCTAGTCTGTTGTGTAAGAGAATGACGTCAGTGCGATGGGCCCAAAAAAACAGCAGCCGTTAAGCAACCAAGTTTTAAGTTCAGCTAAAGCTGTCAATCGGAGAGAAATAATAATAATAGTAGCGTAATGTCATAAGGAAATGCTGCAGTAGTTTCTCTCACCTCTCCCATCCCTCTTTTACTTGCCTTTTTCTGTCTTTCAGATTCCTTTCCTGCAGCCCTCTGTGCTCCCTAAAACTTTCTAACTTTTTTGTTGAATCAGCACTAGCAGACTTCTCTACATGGTCCTAGTAATCACGCTGACATTTCTGCAAGTTTCTACCTCGCCCTCTCACATTCACTGTTTCTTTCCTCCACTCCCTCTCTTTGTGTGTAAAACTTTGTGTCTATTAGTGCAGAGATGTTGCAGGGCTACAACAAAGCTGTGGTGCACAGTCATGCACACGCTCACATGTAAAATTCAAACTGCACCCATAAATAATATACAAAGTATACACTAACACACACACACACACACATTTTTTTTGTAGGATATCAGCTCACTTTTGAACTGTGGCAGGTGGAGAAAAGCAGCAGGCTGTGTGTGTGTTACTGTTAATTCCCACGGCAGCTGAGTGATTAGTGTGCTGTTTTCCTTTTCTCATTATCCACTTTGTGTCTAGCCCCTACATATTACTAGAACATTCTCATCAGATTGTCTTAATATGGTACAAACTGACTATTGTGTAAGCATGTGTTTGCGTGTGGTATAGCTGACAAAGATAGAAGAGCTGGTATTTGTCCATATGGTGACAATGAAGAGGATGAAAGTCACAAAACCGGGGGATTAAACAACAATAAGTTAGCATTGGCTATTTGTGCTGGGAAACCTTGCGGTAGTAAGCCACTAACAAGCTCCATTCTGTGGCTTTACAATTATATAAAAATCGAAGCCAATAAATAAGCATTCACCCTCTCTGGCTGGTCCCCTTGGTTCCTACAGAGAAGCAAGCCTTAAAAAGGCTTAATGAGCATGGCTGTTTAGCTGTATAGTTCAATCCAAGTTAAAGCTAATGTAAGTACTGAAAACCCTCTTTTGGCTCTGTTTAAGAACACTAAAGTATACCGTGATTAGCTCTCTGTGGCCGTGTTGCAAAAACAAGGCTGGGATACCCTCCTGTTAAGCTTGCAGTTGGTCTAATATAGACATTCAAGATAATAATAAGCATTGTTTAGGTGTTTATTTCTGTAGTGGGAACAAGACTGAAGAAAGCCCTTCTAGTGAAGATATTGCCAAAGCCATAAAAGAAAATGATGTAGCTTTCAACGGCAATCTGTGTGTCTGTTTTGCAAAGTCATGAAGTAAATCAGTTTGATAGAATGTTTCAGGAAGAACTGTCGTTTCTATAGTGAACTTAAATAAGACAAAATGCATCAGCGGCACAGCATCTTATTATGGGCCATAACAGAAGAAATCAGGTAACACAATCGAACCAAATGCAAAATGATTTTATATACATTTTTAAAAATGTAGGCATAAATCTAATTAAGTTCTTTAGTCACTGATTTGTTACTTTTAAATGGCTCTTATTTAACCGCCTGTGGTTCCAGAAGGCTGATAACATCCAACTTAGTACTGAATACAGCCAGATAAAGATGCAACGATATACAATTCTACAGTCCAGCTGAGACCAGATCTTTCTGTCAGACTAATCTAAAATTGAGTATTTGTGTGTGTGTGTGTGTGTGCAGTTGAACCTTTTAAGCAGGTCAGACGCTCCACTATTTGCTTTGACCTTTCCCTAGCTCTCCATGTTTTGGTGGGACAGAGAGAAGCACAAGCACCACACACACATTTTAAAAGCAGTTTTATTTTGAATGTTGTCACTTTTTCACCTTAACATCTGCCATTAGTAGCTGTGTTTTCTTCACGTATTTGTAGTTAAGCATGTATGCATGTGATGAACACCTACTGTGCCCTAAGAATTAGAATATTACAGGTCCAATCAACAATACAACAAACAGGCTGGAGGTTTTGTGTGTGTGCTCTTGTGGTGAATCCATAAGACCCATATTAATCATTGCATTTTTAAATGTTCAAATTAAGCATGAACTTCTGACGCTGAACAGTTACAGTTACTTGAGTGCATACAGTGTATGGATGTATCCTCCAAAGCATGCTTGCTAGCATTAGATGCTGACTTAACTCCACTCTGTCCTGCAAATATAGGCTGAAATAAATAACATACAATACATACAGCTAAGAAGATGCATATGTGTGTTTGCATTTTTAAATGGGATTCATACTATCACGTACATTTGTATACACAAATATACATCACTTCATCACTGTGACATCTAACTGCTCTCAACACAATATCATGGCAAAATGTATAATAGACACGCTGGTCCACCGTTACCATTTTACGCTTTGCCTCTCCAAAAAAACATATGAAGTACATTCCAGTGTCCTTAATTGATTAATTAGAGACCTTATTAAGCTAAGCAGCTAATATATGTTTATGAGTAAATGTGTTAATAATGTCTGTTTAAACACTTTCTTGTCATGATTTTTATGTTGCTTTAAAATAAAATATCTCCTTTACTGCAACTTCTGCATGCGTGTCTATTTCACGATTTGAGCGTGAAATGGACACAGTTTACCGACGTGTCTATTACATCGTTTGCCATCTGAGCTATAGCTTCTCTCACCATAAATTTGTCTGACTCTTCCCCTTTACTGTTGCGTGACACCGCCTGAAAAACCCTGGGGCTGTACTTCCACCCCCACTGCCTGCTCAATCACATATATGTAGAAGCAAGGAGCAGATTATATATTTATAAAAACGTTTCTATTATTGATAGATGTTACATAATTGTATTATAGCCTATACGTGGGTCATGAAAGGTTTCCTAGTTTCCATCTGCCCATCCATAGGATTCATTTTTTTTATCGTTTTTTTATTTCTTTGTTTTTTATTTCTGTGTTGTTTAAAAGTTGCTAGAATATTGTGCCCTTTTTGCTGATCATTTTTAGTTACCATGTATTTAGTATGTTTTTCTCCCTGATGTCACTTGTGTACCCTGCTCAGTACTCAATTACCAGTTATCATCTGCTCACGGTATTCGAAGCATTAAAATACATGAAGATCTTACGAGTAGAGCCAGACGTACAACGGAGCCTACAAATCAAATTTTACTCTATGATTATTATACGTGAAAGAAAGGTGATATTACCATCCATTGTTTCATTCTTATTTATTTTAGACATTCATGAAAATTTTTACTATCTTTCAGTTTTTTATTTGATTATTCTGTCACGTTTCTTGTAGCATTCATTTGTAGCATTGGTTTCTATTTGCTGCATTCTCTGTAAAGCATTAGATTCATGCATTTAATCAAATTAATAAATTCATTCACTTATCTATGAACATTTAATTGTCTCTTCCTGGAAAAAAAACATGCATTAGTCATTAAAGAGTCCCTTGAACCCAGTTTGAGACTGCTCTATCACAAACACATTATAAACCATAATGTTATAAAGCTTAACAATGGAATATAAGAAAGGAGTAATGCCCATTAGTACATCAGTAAATAAGAGCTCTATATATACCAGAGGACATTACTTTAAAAATAACCTTAGCCCTGCAGGTTTGTATTAGTTTGATTGAGTTGCTGGAATGAATTCAAAGTCCTGTGGTTGATCATTAGAAGGCAGATAAGCCTGGAGCTTCTCTTTGAGGACCAGATGGGTGCATCAGCTGAATCATACATACTCCAAAACACTAAGACTCTCTGTTAGCCGGATCCTCTCAGCATCTCTTTCAGTTTATATCCATTTTTTCCTCTGTCACTCTGCTGATTTTTATTTTTTATTTTTCTATCTCTAATAGCTTCACTGATGCAGGTAGTTTCTAATCAAAATCCAGTTTAAAAATTGGTTTATTGATCATCTGGATTATCTATTAATCAGCCAGATGTGTTTTTTCACTGCAATCATAGTCTGGAAGTCAAGAATCTGTGTTTTTGTCAGGATGTTTTTTTCTGATGTAACTAAATCAGAGGGACTAGGGGGCTTTGGAGTATTTTATTTGATCTACTGTTAACTCAGGCTCATTTGTGCTATTATTGATGCCTCTGAAATGCCACACTGACCATGCGATTTTGATACCTGCTGGTTATAAAAGTGAATCCTGGAAAAAAAAAACCCCACTGGGTTACTTAATGTAATACCTGGTTCTTTGATAACAGAGTGAGGCATTTCACCATGGTGAAATGGCCTTGGTGTGACAAACTACGGAAGCTCCAATGACACCAAGTCTGTCCATGACAGTTGTGCTCAGGGCTACTCATTCTAATGAGCCCAAGCAAGAAGGGAAGTATTGGTAAACCAGTGATTATGTTCTTTCTCTAACTTTGCTGAGGGGGTGGAGCCCTGAACATGGCTTGATAGGTCTGTCGTGGACAGACAAGGTGTCAGTGGAGCTTCCGTAGTTGGTCACGCCAAGGCAATTCCCATAGTGAAATGCTGAGCGAAGTTATAAAAAGAACCC
The DNA here is from genome assembly GCF_057382095.1 of Aulonocara sp. 'chitande type north' Nkhata Bay. Taxonomy (NCBI): domain Eukaryota; kingdom Metazoa; phylum Chordata; class Actinopteri; order Cichliformes; family Cichlidae; genus Aulonocara; species Aulonocara sp. 'chitande type north' Nkhata Bay. Next base: position 18,128,793 of record NC_141356.1, on the reverse strand, counting down.
AGTACATTGTTTATTAATACCCACCACATTTTCAAAGGATTTTCACAATCTAGTAAGAGTTTGCCTCAATGAAGGTAAGAAAATCCACATCAGTACCTCTTGTCATCCCTGTGATTTTGCCAGGATCTAGAAAAGAAGCCAGGCAATAAATCCTCATGGCACATTAACCTATTTTAAACTGCAACTTGTATTATTACAAGCTGTTCAACCATGGGGAAAAACTGCAGGCATCTAAATAGGAAAATATGCACAACTAGCCTTCTACTGTTTTTGAGATCCTTCTGGTCAGCTGGATATGTAGCATTGCTACCTGTCAGCTAAGCATACTGGAGCAAAGGGTAGGAGACTAAAGATAGACTCAGGGGAAATGTAACCCTGCCCATGTGGCTACATTCTGACACTTCCCCATAAACACAAAGAAAGAGGAAATCCCAGCTAAGCAATGGCGTGTCCAGCGGGGTGGCCTGGGGGGGCACAGGCCACCCCCCCAACCAGACTGGCCACCCCAGGTGCCACCCCAAAGGCAAAACAATAAAATTCAATCAAATATCAAATGTCCGATTATGTTTTCACGGTGATGCTCAGATATCCGAGTGTAAGTGAATGCAGCATCGCTTCTGCGCTATGTGCATCACGTTAGCAAAGGTAGGAGAGCCAAGCACGAAAGACGGCACTACAGGAAACAATTTTTCGGTGAAAGAAAATGAGGACAGAATAAATGTCCCGGTAAGTAATATTAAGTTTGTTGAGTTTAGTAAACTTCGGTGAAATTAGAATACCAAGGAAAAAAATAACACTTAAAGAATTATTGCAGCCGTGGAATATTTCAGACAGTATGCTACTGAGGGCAGCTAACATAAGAGTTATGAGTTATAAGATGTAATCTAAGTCGTAACATTGCTGTATGGAGCTGCAGATTTGGTTGCAGGTTAACATAGCTGGACTGGCCATCGGGCTTATTTGACTTATTTTTTATTTTTTTTGTAACGGCATGAACAATGAGAGGTGGTGGATTGGCCAGATGCAGGTCGATGTGTAGAAATAACTCCGTTGTTTGGTGGTGGCTATGACGGGGCTTCCACAGAGGCAACAGGTGGATGAGGGAAGGGGAGGCAGGAGGAGAGACCCGAAGCAGCCACCAGTCCGAGTGTCAGGTGAACTGAACTTCAGGTAAGAAGTCATGACCTGCAGTCTATCTGGGTCAGATATAAACTAAGTTTAGGTGGAGTTTATTTTCGTTGTGCTGACTTTTTACTGTCAGTTGCAATAACTCATACTGCGTTCTAGCCAGCTTGACGGAGTTTTTATACAGCTGTTCGGTTGCTATGATGTTACTGATAGTGAACTTTATTTTATTCATAAGGTTAGTTAGTAGAGTTGCCAACGGCTCCTTAAAAAAAATGGAATGGTCCCTCAATCAGAGAAAATATTACACGTTTTGTATTGAGCTGAGAAGAGACGCAGTTTGTCCCGAACTTCAGCTAGAATGGAAAAAGACACAAAGCTGGATTTATTCTGTCTTTACGCTGCACAGCTGCCTCTTCTCTCATTCTCTCCCCTGCCTCTCCTGTTGCTACTTCAATCATGAAACTGATCAATGATCAGCTGATCGGCTTTTCTCTCGTTTATTTATCGCCCACTTTGCGCCAGAAACAGGAAACCAGCAGATGTTGCGCTAAACAACAGCAGCACGTTTAAGCTTGATCAGCTGTTGTTAGAATTTATTTAATATTAATTTCTAGTATCAGCTGATGTTTGCTGGAGCCACAGCTGTAAAGCTGCTGGTCATGATGTCTGTTTGTATATGTGGTGAGAGGGAAACATGAAACCAGGAGATGTCCTTACTGAATCATCAGAGCTGAACAGGTGATGGAGAAACAGGTTTACCTTTTAGGTGACATGAATGAGTTGAAGTTATGAACTGTTTCTGAGAGACAAATAACACCAGGATCCTTTTCTAAGTAGCTGACAGCTGGTAACTGTGCAGGGGCGGGTCTAGCAAAGTTTTGCCAGGGGGCCAGGTAGGGCATTAACAGGGAAAGGGGGCACAAAGACATACTTTTCTTTCTTATTCTCAATTTAAATATCTAGCTTTTATTAAATAATTATCTAAATCTTACAACCAAAGTTTTTATCTGACGTAAAATGTATAGAAATCATACCAAAAAGACTGTACATCACTGTCACCACAGCGTTTGTTTTCATTCAAAGTCTTTATGGCTTTACTACCTGGTGGGCCGGTCAGTAGTCAAAATGCCCGATTTTCTGTCCCAGTCCAGCCCTGCAGGTTATACTGGCAGTGTCACCATGCCAGCTGACTGTATTTCATCATCAGCCAGTGCTGTTCTTTATCAATATTACCAAAGTTTACCATAAGGCAGCATAGAAAGTATTTACTTGCTTTCAGGTTTTATTCAAATGTTAGTCTTTTCAGTTGTTTCTCCACTTTTTTCCTGTTTCAAAATCAAACACCAGTTTGTGAGAAGATTATCTTCTTTTTTTAACAGGCAGAGAAAGTTTTACATTGGAACTGGCTAATTTGTCAATTGTTTGTTACAAATGTTTGTATTTTAATATTCAAAAATGTTTTTGCCCAAAACATATGTGCACTATATGTCAGTAAAAATACTATGCAAATATTGATGTCCTTGAATGCTGAGTAAACACTGACAAAGCACTGATTGTATCTCTTGTACTTTATCAACGCAGTATCTAAAAACTTTGCACCGTAGTGGTTAAAATCTCATTCTAATAAGAGTTAAAAGTGCATTTGGTTATTAGGTTTATAGGATTATTGAATTATGGTTAATGGTTGGTAGAATTTTTTTTTTTTTTAAACATTATCTGCCAATTAAATCTGCCACCCTTCTCCAAATCTGTGCCCCTACCTGGCCCCCCCAACAAAAATTTTCTAGACACGCCACTGCAGCTAAGGTTTGATTTAAGTAATATGTGACAGTATAGGTCCTGCCACACAGCCTCTGCTGTCATCTTTTATTCATCTGCCACTCAGCAATTTTGTATTTCATATCCATGGTTGAGTGGAAGTGTCTGTGTGCAAGCATATGTTGCCATATAAAGGGATTTAGAGGATAATAGGTTAATACCTATATTTGTGTAGTTTGTAAAGCGTACATTTTGAAGCTGAAGAAGATGTTTATGGTGGAATAGCTTTGCTGTGCATCTCACTTGCATCTCAGGAGCCACAACTACAATGTGCTGTGGGTAATGCTGGGACTAATGGGTCCTTTTTGGTGATTTTGATATATTCAAATAAGTTTAGCTATGGTAAAATATCTTTATTTGAGTGATTAGGTTTGCATGTTTTTGTGATAAAAAGCATAATGAAGTGATGTTTATTCCTAGTTGAGTTATTTGGTATTAATTTCATGATTCATTTCTTGTTAAATCAAAAACGAAAGGTGTCATTCAGCTTGATGGGAAATTAAATATGCATGCATACGTGTGTGTGTGTGTTGGGAACGTGACAAATGTGCATGGAGCAGCTCTAATCAGTGGAGACTCGATGGTTCAATTAAGTGACCAATCAGAGCAATCAATGGAGAATCAATTAGCTACAAACCAGCTCAACTGTCTAGTGTGTTGCATGTGTGTCAGCTTGAGACATGCTAAATGAGGTTAAAAGCTACTTTTAGAAAGCAGAGCATTTGGATAAATGATTACAACTTCTTGATTGCTGGATAGTTTTTTATTAGATAGTGCACGTGTGTGTATATTTGGACTCGCACCATGTCCAATTAGGTCCATGACAAAAAAAAATGTTTGAAAGCGGAAAGATCCTCTAAAATCATAGCAAATGAAACACACCACATTCCATAGTACTGTCCTTAGCTGCACTCTGAGATTTGGAAAAATTGACACATCCATCTACAAAATGTGCAGCTGGTTCCAGCTTTAAATGATGGATGGCTGAGAGAGATCTGTGGGATCTGTGGTCGGTATAATGAATGTTTCACAAGGAGCATGTCTGAACTGGTGTATACAGAATATGTGTGAGCAAGAGAGAGAACACGTTTCAAGGATATAGAATTATCTTTAAATTGAATTCATTTATCATTAGCTCCATACTCTGTCACTGTCTTTAACTTTTACCTTTTCTTTGTGGTTAATTCTTTCATCTGTAAAATATAGTTTTTAATCCAAGGTCCCTCCTGGTGTCAGCCCTTAATGTTACATGCATTCAGATGTAGAAAGTGGTAGGAAGACTGAAAGCTGACCCCTTTGACAGTAATAACACACCAGGGGGAAATTGGTGTACAAATTCAGCTGCAGTTCTGTTTGTTAGAGTATTGCTTTGATCAGTCAAGCTGTCCCCATTGTTGAAAGTACACCTTCGTTCTCATCACATGCTCTGATGGAAGCTGTTTGAGGTGCATTTACAGCTGAGTTATTAGGATTTTCTTACTCGGGACAATCTCAAATACCTTGGAGATCAGCAACATAACAAATCAGGAGTTAAATTAAGTTCTAAAACGTTGGGGATTAACGACTGATTTGTAAGTATTTCCCTGCAAATCTCTGTAAAAACCTTTCTGTGAGTAGGAAAGAATTTGGTGGTATGACAGCTGATGGGGCTTGTCATTGAGAATCATATCTCAACTGAGCAGATGTTTTTTAGTATTTTTATGGTCTCTTCAACTGACTCAGTTTATAACCTCTCTCTAAATTCCTTCTATTTTCTGCCCCAAGTTAATCACTATTGATCATGTATTGATGTTTCCCATCCATCCGTCTTTCCCTTTCTTTCTTCCACATGTTTGATAACCAAGGTTTCATCCCCCTCTCTCTTCTGTCCCCTTTTTAATTTCTATTACCATCTCTTTTTTCCCTCTAGGCTTCCAGTTTAGCCACTCTCTTTTTCTCTTTCCCATCCTTGCATTGATGTTCCTTTTTTCTTGCCTCTTCCTCTGTCTTTTCTCAATTGTCAGTTCCTATTTTGCTGTCTTTGTTCTTCAGTCCTTACCCTCTTGTACACTTTCTTTTCAGTCAGTGGCTTGATCTCATTCCGTAGCTCCATCTTTTTGTTCTGCTGTCCATTTTTTTGTCTAGCCTGTAAAAAGTCATTGTTATATGTGTTTTGTTCTTTGTGTCATTACTCATGTATTAATTCAATACATTCTTGTTTTTTCTAGTTTTCATTCAGTCACTCAGCCTTCCCTTCACTCTTCCCAGAGGCCCTCTTGTCTTTAAGTAACTGATCCCACGGTCTTCCTGTGCTTATCCCCCATCTCCGTGCCTTCTTTTAGTTTTTCAAATAACTCATCTTGCTTTCTCATCTATCCGTTCACCTTTCTGGTCTTGGATTCGGAGGTTTGCCTCACCCTCTCTCACTCTCCGATCCTTCCAGTCTCTGTTATCCTTAGTGCAATGAATAACTCACCCCCCACCCCCCACCCCTGTGCTTTTGTAAAGCCTCCGGTAAATGTTGATTCTGTTCCCTTTGCGCACACTTTTCTTCCTCCTACGGGTTTCTCTTTCTCTTCCCATTGCATACTGTCTTTCTCCCATCCATACCGAGCAAAGATTGAATCAGCAAGGAGTGGGAACAACTGTCAGACATCCTCTTTCTCTTTCTCTCACTCTCTGTAAAGCTCAGGAATTTAAGAAGAATTTTATTGATTGTCCCTTTAAGGCAGCATTTCCAGTTGGAAGGGTGTGCATGTGTGTGCTTGTGTCGGTTTCAACACTTGCAAACAGTTTCTCTGAGCATTGCATTATTTGACCTTTGGGTGAATTTGATGGGTCCTCCACTCAGATTGAAGATTGTAGCATTGTATTCACCCATGTTAATGGTTCAGACAGAAAATTTTTGTTCCTGTTGCTTGTAACAGAAGTACAAGAGCAGGATTTGATGATATACTGTAATATAAAACTGTACCACAATAGAAGACTATATCTGCTTTTGGAAAACAACTACGTCCTATAAAGCAAAGTGCACAGTTGTTTAACCTGTTTGCTTTTTTCTGCTTGGCGTATTTTATTAATGCAGTTGAGGTCCTAGGCTCCAGCATGTGCACTCAGCATTGACACTTGGTTCTAAATGTTTTTAATGTAGGAATATATGTGATTTTTGCCGTTGCCTTTTTTTCATTTCTTCTTTCACACTCTCTCCTTTCATCTTCATATCGTTCCCTCCATATCTTTCTCCATGCCATGAGTAGGTGGAAATCGTCGGAGGTGAGAAATGAGAGAGTGTGAGTGTGTTCCGGTAACTATGACAACCCTTTCCTTAATTGGCCAGTGGCCTGGTAGAATGATTGGCAGCTGTTGTCAGTGAGGGCTGTTCATTCAGACTGGCAGCCAGGATGGATGGGCCCAGATGGGTCCTTCAAATACAAGGAGAAGAGGAACAAGAAGCAGGATTTAGTCTCACTGTTTCCAATTTGAGCCTCGAAATCAGTTGCTTGAGAAAATGAAGCACAAGTTGTGGCTGATTAGGGGGCTGCTTGGTGTATATCTCACGTCTTATGCACAGGTTTGTGGCCATATACTGCACATTTCTTTCTAGATAAACACATCAAAAATGACACATGAAATTATTGCTCTAATGTGTTGGTGGAAAATAAGAATGTAGTATGTTGAAATCCCAAAAAAGAGGAGGTTGAGATGGATAAATAGCACAATAGGTTGGAAACAGCAAAAAAATTTAGGTGAGATTTTAATCAGATAGAAGCATCAGTTCAGAAAACACTTCCATGTGCTGCTCGAGAAGGCATTAACAAGGCTTTCGGTGTATACTTGTGATTTATTTTTCTCTTGTATATTGATGTGGAGCATGTAATTACAACTATTATGTTTGTGCTGCATTTATGTGTTTAATTCATTCATATTCATGAGTGTCTTGAGAGTAGTGTATTTGCACATGCAATTTTAGAGTTGATAGCGTTTTTCTCTGCCTCTCAAAGCACCGACCTGCTGTCTCTTGATCATTTTCTTTTATTCAGGACAAAAAGGGTATAATTCAGATCTCTCTTGCATGCTTTCCAAATTGTTGTAAAACCTTCATTTATCTACTTTGATGCACAAATCACAGTTTCCAGTCTCACTGGGGGAAACATTTGATGCTGCCTTTTTTTTATCCCATTCAAAAGTTTGTGGTAAATGTTCCAAAATATAACTGATGTCTTACGTGCACATTATGATGTTGATTTGTGTTTCAGCAAGACCTAAAATTGTGTGATTGAACAAACTAACTTATATTAAGCATTAAAAAAGGACCTTTGCATCAGTGTGCCACCAAGCTGTTTGCTGTACAGTCTTACACGGGCTGTTTCACGTGTGGGAATGTTAAAACATGACTGGCCAGCCTTTCATTGTGTTCTGCTGACTAACACAGGCCCCTCACACACACACACACACACACACACACACACACACACACACACACACACACACACACACACACACACACACATGGAAATATGATTTTCCAGCCAAGGAAGGGCAGACAGAGCCCCCCAAAAAAGATGTTTTCCTCTTAATCACTCTCCTTTCTCCTTCTCTTCCTCTGACTCACAGTTTTTTTCCTTTGCTATACTTCACACAATCTTTTTTCTCACTCCTGCTCCCTCTCCCACACGCACCTAGTCCCTGTGTATGTCTCACTCTCTTTCTGTCACTTTCTCATTGTTTAGAGAACCAGGGTAAACTTGCTGCATATTTTCCATGACTTCAGGCTCACACTTCAGAGCAACCTGCAACTCTAGACTACACACATAGCACACCTACTTAAACGTGAACATGCAAATACTGAAACGCAGAGCCACAGTAAATGGAGCAAACTGTGATTGTGAAAATGGCTGGCTGACTGTGGAAAGTGTACTGACACACTCTGAGGGCACACGGAGCGTGTCACACTTGGTTCATGGCTTTTGAGAGAAACGCCCACACTCACCCTCACAAATGCTGAAGGACCTGAAGTGGGGGTTTTACAGTTTGGTTTATTAAGACCCATAAAAACCAAAGGCTGTCAATACCTACAGTCAGTGTCTGCTCATAACTACTCAGTATTTCATTTTCTTTTGAGACCAAGAATTATCCACACCTGAACAATCAAATGCAAACAGATATTGCCTTCCATAAAATTCTTAGCTTCCCTGGCTCTGTGGAACTGAGGAACTAAAAGTACTTGTCAGAATAGAAATGAAAAGAATCAGATGTTAGAAGGTATTCATGGAATGAATGAACCAAAGTGCAGAAACCAGAGTTTTTATTCACTGCTTAGCCCCCAATTCTAGCCTATCATTGTTTTTGACTTGAGAGTCCTTCAGTGGTGCAATAACAAGCTACAAGTTGAATTTACTGCCAATATTAGTTTGCTATTTGGAAATTATCATTTGACTGGTGCAATGACAGTATTGTGTGGTGGTTTGTGATTATTTGCTCTTTTGGAGCACAATTTTACGTGTTTTGGTCAATAAAAGATTAGTATAAGAAAATAAAGATATGAGACCCCACCCCCAAGAAAGACGGAAAGAAAGTGTCCTCTGCTCTCACCACATTGCACACATTTACCCAGGGAGGAAAGAAATGTTAGTTTATAACTGAAACCCAGCTTCACTGATCCAGTTTTTAAGCTTTAGTTTAGTTAAGTTTTAGTTTTAGTTTAACCAGAGTTAAATGAACAAACTGTAATGCTCACTTTAAGGAAAAGACTGGGACACATTTCTTTACTAACCTTGTAAAAGAAAACAATGTGACAAACAAATGCATCGGATAATGTCAATTACTAAATTGCCATTTAGTCGTAAAAATGTAAAAAACAGAACCGAAATGTTAAATATGAAAAGAAAATGTGTTTGTGTTATTCACATAATCTCTTTGCGCTGGTCTCATTTCAGCGCAGTGTGAGACTCCATACTGCTATCCTCCATGCTGTTATCCTCTCCTCCTCTCAGTCCGTGTGCACCTCCTTTTAATGCTCCTCACTCACACACATCACACGTAGATCTGGCAGGACACAGGTGAAGTGAAATGATATCATTGGAGTGGGCAACACCACATTTGTTACAATAAAAGCTTTCAAGCAGTCAAGTGTTAATCCAAACATAACGACAGTGAGAGCAAGAAAAAGATAGAGAAAGGATCATCTTTGCTGGAACTTTTTGTCACTGGCCACAGCTTCCAGTTTTTCCAGTCAGGATAGCACTGATGTCAAATTTCTAGTAATGTTTTTAATATTTTTTAAATTATTCGGTTTTATACATACTGGTCCTTTGTTGGCTCTCAATAACTGGCAAGGAGCAACCTCCTGTACCCCCATGGTATAGCCTCCTTGGGTTAATAACCACAGTGACAAGTAAGCCATTACAGCCGTAAATAGCACACACGTGCGCACTGAGACACATGCAGCCCATCCCTGCAGTGTTTTGTTGTGCTGTTTAAGAAGCTTGTATCTGGCTGTTTCTCCACTCTTCTTTGCTTTGATGTGAAACTGGTGCAACACTACGTCAGGGAACATTAATATTATATCACCTCACTCACAGGCATGCAGTAATGTATGCCTATGAGCAGATGCAGTTTCATGTACATACACACTTACCCAATTTCTTATCACACATGCTGAGGCTGCTGCACCACTTCACTGCAGCACTGCGCATTCCTTCTCTCTCTGTTCATACAATTGCCTTTAAAGTAAGATGAGTGATACAACCATTCAATAATTTAATAAAAGCAGTTCATATTAGGAGTATATTATTATTTGTGTGCGCGTTTGTGTGTCTGTGTACATGTAGATTGGGATGGAGAGGCTCAGGTTTTAACCTCCAGTTTTCACATTACAGCCTGCTCTCACATATCAGCTACAAAAAGAGGTCTTTGTGTGTGTGTGTGTGTGTGTGTGTGTGTGCTCTCATATTGTATTACATTTTTATTTACAGTGAATGCCATACTGTTTGCACATACATACTTGCTCACATGCACACACACACACTTCAAGTATAAAACACTGCTCTTTTTCTTCTTTTCTCTCTGTCACCATCATGCTCCTTTTCTTTTCTCTTCATTTTCTTCTCCCCAACTAGATGAATAATAGAACAGGCAGGGTTTGCATGGGTAGATCAATGACAGATATATAGCTCTTGCCTTTTTTTTCAAACGTTAAATGGAATCTGATGACTTGTTTTCTGCTTCCGTTCCTGTTATACATTGAAATAAATGAGAAAACATATAATGGCAGGAAGAGATAAAGGGGGGAGTGTGTGTGTGTGTGTGTGTGTGTGTGTGTGTGTGTGTGTGTGTGTGTGTGTGTGTGTGTGTGTGTGTGTGTGAGAGAGAGAGAGAGAGAGAGTGAGAGGGAGAAAAGGTCAAATGGGGAATCCCTTACTAAATTACATAAAAATAAGCTATGTGCAAAATGTATTTTTCTCTCTTACTTTCTTTCTTTCTATTCGTGTGTGTGTGTGTGTGTGTGTGTGTGTGTGTGTGTGTGTGTGTGTGTAATCATAGCATGTTAAACGCTTCCATATGACACACACACATAGAGCACAGAGGGGGTGAAAACTTTCCATGTTTAGCTTTAACATGACAGATGTTGACTGTTACTGTGGCACTGTAGCCTACTGTGTTCCTTCACACACAGGCACACATGCAGAGAGCTATTTTTAACCTTTTTATGACTTTGCAAACAAAAAGTGTAAAAGGACACATGCACAGACACACACAGTCATTTACAGATGGAAAATGTGTAATGACACATTTACACACAAACACACATATATAAACAGAGGTATTTCTCAGTGGTAATTTTTCCAGTGGTACTCTTCTCACTGATGACCTACCCTTTTGGTTTGAGTTATACTGTAGTAACACGTAGCAGACTTGCCTCCTTTTCTGTTTATGAAATCACTTTAAAAAGGCTGCTATTTGCCTGTCAGTGCAAATAATTAATTCTAATACGTCCAATAACATGTGCACTGTCACATTTGTCAGATGTATCCTAACAGCAGCCATCACAGTTTTTGTTACTAAATATAAAAAAACAATTTCTCACACAGTAAACATGCTGACACATTAAATGTATATAGATAGAAAACTGTGCACCAACTTTTCAGCATGATGAAGATTTGTGTCACACACTGATAAAGAAATCAAACAGCTTGTGTACTAAAGTAAGCTTGTTGAAGCTCTGCAGCAGCAGCATGCTTTACTGATGTTGCCTCAGAAGCTGCTCTCCATGGAAAACCTATGCTGGATCTGCTGCGACAGATTGGGGTTAACACTTTCGGATTCTTGCAACCAAAAAATGCTGAATGATATTAAAAGAAACTAAAAAACAAAAACTGATGCAGCAGGATTCTAATGTGTATAGAATCAGGCATGAACACAGGACTGTACAAATATTTACTGTAAAGGCACTCACTGGCAGAGCCCCTGCTGGCATAATCACAACAACACTAGGCAGATATGATGGTTTAATATTTTCAAGGATAGCTGATATCAGAAAACAATAAACCCCAACAAGCACGCTAATATAGTTGAAAAACCCACAGCGGAGCCCTAAATTTGAGAGCTAAATCATCTCCACTGCCAGAAACAGCCAGAAGTATTGTTTAATAATTTTGTTATTGTATTCTTGATACATGACTCTTGGTGGCATTTTCTGTGGTTGTGGGGGAGTTTTAATGGCGATTACACCCAGCAGCTTCTGTGTGAAGCATCCTCCAACAGGTCCTAGTAATATGGAGCACTAATAACTGCTATGCTGCTGTCCAACTGGCAAATTAAGGGGAAAAATTTTTGATTTATTTGGAGCAGTTTGTTTATATGCTTTTACACTAAAGCAAGCTGCAATGGTAAAACCTTGGGATAAGAAAAATAGCCCAAACATTGGGTTTTAAAACTCTAATACCCATTAGGTCCAGCTAATATCTAAATAAAAGCTGTGACTTGATTTTTAAAAATTATACATGAGACGTTTTTGACCTCTAAATCTCAACAGACACTTGATCTGTGTTTTTTCTCTCTTTGTATGTCTGAAATTAATTCTTTTTCTTGGCCCCCTGTTCGTATTATGCTTAGTAAACTATCTGCTTTTTTTCTGTCTTTCTCTCACCTCATCTCATATGTCGGATCAGATCACAGACTTTGCGTTGCCTTGACCATCTGTCCCCTGAAACCAGACTCCTTAAGACTTTTAAGCCTTGGACTTTCAACAGCACATTCTTACGCCTTAAAATATAGATTTTCAGTAGTCTGCTGGAAATATACTTTTTATTTCATTTTTTATTTTTATTTTTTTTTGCAGGCCCCCCAAAAAAGATAAAAGTATAGTGCATGCCATTATATGAACACCAGTTACTGCTCTGAGGAGGTAAATACATATTTTATTCAATTTAATTATATTTTATTATTATGAATCATAACAACAGTCAACTCAAGGTGCTTTATATTGTTAAGTAAAGACCCTTTTCGTACCTTCTCTTCATTTTTTTATAAAATGTTTGGAGAAACTAAATCTTCTCTTTTTCTTTTGGAAGCAAACATGATGAAGCGATTTTCTGCCCAGGTATCGACAGTGAACAGTGGCATCGTCCACCAGGCTCAGCTGATTACAGCATCACTGTTATTCAAAAACACACATTTAGCTACAAATTTGTTCTGGATGATTTTTTGCTTCAGTATCTAAGTATAGTATCTAAGACTATTTTCCAAGCCTGAGTGATAACTGTTAAAACAAAATAGGTGCAACATTTGACAGGATGTCAGTTTATCAGAAGTTTGTCTTTGCTTTGCGCTTCAGTTATAGGTTATTTTAAAACTAGACTTCCTATCTTGAAGTGAATGTGGCATACCTGAGCTGATGAAGGCTGACTGATTGTAATAGGTTGTTCATCCTGTTTGGTTTTCATGATTCCAGCACTGTGATTACTTAATACACATATTAACAGATTACATCAATGGCAGGTAATATACATAATGCAGGCTTACTATGTCTTACTGTGTTAAATCAGGATTTAAAAGAGAAAAAATAAGATTTTCTTTAAAGATAGATCAAAAGAAAAAAGAGTTTTATCTTTACATCTCCCTTGCCTGAGGCAACCTCAAGCCCAACTCTGTAAATGTCAGAGAAAGCAGAGGCTATCAGTCTTGCAGTGGTGTAAATACTGGCTTCTGTTTATCAAAGGTCACACCCAGCTGGGTTCATGGTAAAAAAATTTAGACCTCACTGTTTGTGTAACTCCTCTACTTTATTTAGAACTCACCATTAAAACCTCACAGGTTTGAAACTGAACTGTATTAAGCCTTAAGAGATATTAATGTATATTTGAAACAATATTTGCATTTTCATCTACTGGGGGGGTCATTTTTTTACACTTTACATGAAAGTAATTTTAATACAAAGAACAGCCCGTGTTGTTTTAGAAGACTCATGGAATCTTAAGGGTATAGCCTTTCTAAGATGATGATTGAATCTGCTCAGAGGAAATTGAACAAATAATATCAGTAGCATACTGCCTGAAGAAATCTAAACAAAAGGCAGTTCCTCATTTGCAAATCTAATTTTCGAAATTGTCCCCTACTTTCCCAAATTTACTTGCAGCAGCGTGTATCTATGTGCCAACCTGTAATAGCCTGTAATTGCGCAGGTCCCTACGGAGAGGCAGGCAGCCATCATGGCTCTGAATGACAGTCACTTTGAGAGCCTGGAGAAATCTAATAGGCACTTAGAAACACAAAGCCTTGTGTGTGGATGTGCATGTGTGTGTTTGTGTGTAAATCCCAAAGGTCTTGTATGATCCACTAAGTCCAGCTAGGAGGTCATTGATCCTTCACCAATAAAGCCTCAGCAACCAGGGTCACATAATCTGCAATCAATTGTCAACAGAGAATACAGTGTTTTAGACGGGAGCTGGTCTGAGGTGGCCACTAATGTGCAGTCCTTGAGTTCATACAGCGCTTTAAATTCTCTTGATGGATAGCCATATTTAAGGTAGAATTGTGTTCTGCTGCCTCAGTATGAGTATAAATATACATTCACATTTGGCCATTCTGGTTTGAGGACAAGAATGCAGTGCAAGAAAACACAGACCTTTAAGCTTTAAGTTTTAATTTAAAAAGACAATAAAGGGAAGAATATATAAAATCATAGAAAAATTTAGATTTTATGAAAAGAATCACAATAGTTAGTGGGGACAGGTTAATTGATCAATCTAAATTGCCCATAGGTGTGAATCTGTGCGTGAATGTGAGTGCGAATGGTTGTCTGTGTCTCTGTGTGTTAGCCCTGCGACAGACTGGCGACCTGTCCAGGGTGTACCCCGCCTCTCGCCCTATGACAGCTGGGATAGGCTCCAGCACCCCTCCGCGACCCTGGAAAGGATAAGCGGAAGTGAATGAATGGAGGTTCATATAGATGCTTTCATTGAATGTTGCAAATTAATATCTAAGCAATCCACCATCTGCCACACTGGGGGAACAGCTGTGGTACAGGGTGTGGCAGTCCCAATAATATAAAGTCTTGTGCAAAGAATGAAGCGTTTCTTGAATGTTCTACTGTCGGTCCACCTTATTCCATAATATTTATCTGTCAATCAATAACACAATTCCTTTATGCATGTCTTCTTGCCTCCTGTTTCATCTGTGTACATTTATTAACACAGGTTCATGACTCCGCTCCAAAACATCTCAGATTTCTTCTCTGAAACCTCAGCAGTTCTATTCTAAGAGGTGTGCTGACATTGATGCCTTGCTGGATGAACAGAATGTCAATACTATGTGTATGCACATTCATGTTAGTGTAAGTTTTCACTGTATACAATGACTCCAGTCCATTAGAACAAGTTGCAACAGTCGGTTTTTGCTGGTTTCTGTTTAAATCTTTAAGTATATAAAAGCATCACCTGAATACGTGGTTGTGGATGTGCCTGAATGTATCTGTAATTTCACAGGCGCAAAGGTTACCCATACTATAAACAGCTTCATCTATATGCTCATGTTCATAAAGGCTGGCTTTATGACTGTGCACCTACTGACCACAGTGCACTGCAGGGTGGACAGTTTTTTCCAAATGTAATTTTCCAGCCAATTAGTAGCGTCGTTACATTGTTAATTTCGAAACCCCTCGCAGTGTCTAACTGGTCTGAGAATGGAGATGGATGCTGCTCTTTCTCCCTGCTGGGAATCCACCTGTTCATTTCAACCTACACACTATATGAAAGCAGACTGCTTCTCTGTGTCCTGGCTCTTTTTTTCCCCCCCAGTGTCATATGTGCTGTGTGAAGCAGGCAGGATAGGACCCTGTAAACGACCACGGCAGACCCAGTGGCATTTTGATGCTTTTATTAATCCCTACACGGTTGCTGTACATTCGCACTCAGAGCTGCAGCTCTCCCGCTCCCAGCTCAACATAACACCAACAACACAACCACAGGACCCAGTACAATATTTAATTCGGCGGGGCGTGATTGCGGATGCAGGTGCGTCCGCCTCCTCTGCACGGCACCGCAGGCCACGCCCCGCCACATACCCCCATCGCCCGACTGAGGCCGGGGAACCATCCGGCCGAACGTACTCCCCCCACCGCGAGCGGGAGAGGGGATCAGCCCGGACCGTCGGCGCCCCCGGGCCCTGGCCAAGCGACGGGGAGTTGTGAGTTCAGGTGGCCGCCTGCGAACCCAGCAGCGTCGGCGAAGCTGGTCCGGAGGTCGGCCGCGTGGCAGGTGGACGCGGCGCTGTTGGTACGGTCGTGCGCCCCAGCTCGTAGGCGGCTGGGCAGATGTCCGGCAGGCACCGGCCTCTGGTGGAGGTGAGGCCGCTCTGCTCACCCCGCTAACCTCGGGCTTCGGTGGCGCGGACTCCCTTAGCACGTGCACCACCGACTTATCCCGCGGCTTCTCCGCCCCTCCCGGTGGGAGCAGCTCACGCTGCACCTCCACCGCTGCCGGCTGGAGCAGCTCCCCTCGCTGCGCCTCCGGCGCTGCCTCTACCGGCTGGAGCAGCTCCTCGGGCGCCGCCTCCACCGTTGTCTCTCCCGGCTGGAGCGGCTCCTCGGGCGCCGCCTCCACCGTTGTCTCTCCCGGCTGGAGCGGCTCCTCGGGCGCCGCCTCCACCGCTGCCGGCTCCGCCGCCTTCTTCCGAGGCGCAGGAACGGGCACCGGGCCCTGCAGAGCCCCTGCGGCTCCCACGCGAGGTGTGGGGACAGGCGCTGTGGCAGGCTGCGTGCTAGTTGGTCGCAACCTGGGGGCCGGCACGGGCGCCTGCTCGGACTGGATCTCCTCCACTCCAGCGCCATTGGGGAGCGCCGGTGGGGGTGGCGGTGGTGTCGGGCAGGACCGGATCAGCGCCGCCAGATTCTCCATCCTCTGCAGGTGGCGTTCGGTCTGGTCCTGCAGCTCTTCCCGCCTGCGGCGCCACACCGCCGCCTGCTCCTGCTGCGTGGCCGCCAGCTCGGCCACCATTCTCGCCAGGTCCTCCCTCTGCTGGCCCACTCCTGGATCTGCCGTGCCTCCCGTCCTGGGTTTCGGCACCACTGTAAACGACCACGGCAGACCCAGTGGCATTTTGATGCTTTTATTAATCCCTACACGGTTGCTGTACATTCGCACTCAGAGCTGCAGCTCTCCCGCTCCCAGCTCAACATAACACCAACAACACAACCACAGGACCCAGTACAATATTTAATTCGGCGGGGCGTGATTGCGGATGCCGTGCAGGTGCGTCCGCCTCCTCTGCACGGCACCGCAGGCCACGCCCCGCCACAGACCCAAAAATGCAAGACTCACAAGCAAAGCTGAACTTAAAGGCAGTTTTATTGCCGATTCGCAGATAGCGAGAAAACTGGGAAGACCCTAGGCAGGCAGAACACACAGCATTGAAGGAGATTGCAATAAGGAACAGAAGGAAATGCAGATGATAACTAGACACAGGGAATAAGGGCAGAGAAGAAACACCTGGGAAACACAGCTGGACATAATCTAACTGATGAGACAGGGGGAGCAAAACTGAACATGATGCACACACGTGACTATCAGAATAAAACAGGAAGTACGAGAAACACACAATGAGACAGAAGACTAAGACAAACAACTTAACATGGGGAGCCAATAGCTAGAGACAATAGAGAGAGCCAAGGCGCGAGAGACAAAGAGAGTGACACTAAACTTGACATTCATAAACACACATGATAGACTATGCACCGGAGACACAGGGGAGGACATAGCAAGGAGAGACTAAGACAGACTGAATGGGAAACAGAACAAAATTAAACAAGAACTAAGAACTAGAAACACAAAACTGAACATTAGCATCTCAATAACCTGCAGGAAATGAACAAAAGACTAAGCAAACTAAAAAACCTGGGTCAAAGACCCACTCTGTCAAAAACGTAATGTTCAGATTTCTCATAAACAGCATTGCATGAAAGTGACATTCTGACATTTTTAACACTGAACAATATATTGTGTAAATCCTCCATTGCTGGTGTTTTACTTTTTTCATTGCGTATTCAATCCTGAAGGAAATTTCTGGCTATTGAACTGCTAAATGATTTACTATGATGACCAGTTAGTCACATTGTTTCATCAAAGTTTCTTGTTGTGGAAACATGGATAACAGCCATAGTACTCAGTAAAACTCTGGAATCAAGTGATTGTCTTTGGTTTTGATGCTGCCTAAACACACTTTTCACATTATATTTCTTACTAAAAACGTTTTACCTACTCATAGGTCAGCAAGTTACCTTTAGACTAAAGACGATAGAGTCTTTGATGAGACCTGAGGCAGATAACTTTAGAGTATCATGGGGAGCGTTTCTTACATGTGGATCAATGCTAGTATTAATTTGCTGGTCACTGAGCAATCCTCCTGGCTGTGTTTAGAAATCTTTTTTATTTTGCGAAGTGAAATGGGACAGAAAGTGTTTTCTACAGTCATTGGTGGAAAAGAAGAACAGTTGAATCCAGGAGCAGATGGGGTGATAATTATGAAGTCGCTAATGTAAAAGACCAAAGAGGAAACAATTTATCAGTTGGTTGCACGGGCACCCTCACGTACACACACAACATAAACCCCACAAATTCAGAAATATAGTCCACATAAGCCTTCTTTTGGGGGTATTTGATACACATACATAAAGAGTAGCTGTCCTCTCTTCAACGTACAGTGTTTCCAGCTGCATATAGAGACCATGCAGCTTTTTGAAAAGATACATGCTCACAAACAAAAAGAAAAGGTGTGTACAGTACTTTCAGGTTTATCTGTCTTAGTGTGACATGATCTGAATCAGCATGGATGCTTCTAGGCAAAACAAGCAATAAGCAAAAACAGCAGTGGGTGGTGTGTGTGTGTGTGTGTGTGTACATATGTATGTGTTGTTGTTAGAAAAGTTGCCAAGTCACGAGCTGGTTACCTTCCAGGCAAGGTCAACAACTCTGTATTTCTATCACTGTGCTTCTGTCTGTCTTACACAATAATACGCACACGCACATGCGCATTACATAATCACTGTGTACATACATCCTACACATAATCACAGCGACTCAATCTCTTTTTTCTTAGTCTCTTCTTCCAGCACTATTATAAATTATTATATTTTAATTTGTGCAATCTTCAAGCTTAACAAATACAAATAGACAAAATACCATAATTCCATGTAAATAAAACATTAAAGGCAAATCTCAGGATATGTGGCGACTTAAGACACTTAAGGCATATGCACTTGAGCCCTGAACTCAAAGACATTACCCTATGCAGCTGTGTGAGAACGCAAATGTCCAATGCACTTAAATCAGACATTAAAAGGGCCTTCAACCTGTCAGCCTCTTAGTACAAGGCCCATTTAATGCACCAATGTGCACAGATGTGTGAATGGCACAGCAAATACTCCTGTGAATTCAGTGAGTGTGTGGACAACCTGTGTCCTGCCTCCTGCTTGCTCTGCTCAGTCAGTACTTTCCCCAAACCCAAACAGGGTAAATCTAATAGAGAGAATATGGCTGCAGTGTTTCCTGCTGTGTGCCACACTGTCAATGTTCCAACTTAATTCCCCAATATTTCCCTTAGTTGTGAGAGGTATACATTTAATAAATAGATTTCTAAAATCTGACTGATTTGAAGCACTTCTTTCAGTCGGGTTTCATATTACAAAGCACCACTGAATACCTTACAGTATATGTAAGTCACATTTTAAAATTCTGACAATAAATATTTTTGAAATATGTAAAGGTGCATGTGCCATCTCCAGTGTATTTTGCACATTTGTATGACAGTGAGTACAGTTTGCAGTGGATGTCACTCATACCTTTAGTAGCAAGTAATGGTCCGAGACAGCAGGCCCCGATGACTGGCACTGTGTGTGGATGAGTGTGACCCCTCTGCCAGGCCGGTGTGATTGACATGTGTCCGGTAACATCAGGAAAGGAAGGATTGCTTTGTCAACATGCGCCCGTCACTGTGGCATAACGATGATGTTAGTTAGTCTTGCATGCAAAGTTTTGTGCTTGTTTTGGTGGGAACACTTCCCGGGAATCCAACGCAAAAGTCAGTAAGAAACTTAGGCAACTATTGTGGAAGTTGTACAAAGTTTTATTTCATTTAAAGAAAAAAAGCAAGTCAAACTGTTTTGTAAACATTACAAACAGTAATGTTATGACAATATAATTAGGAAAACATACAAAATGAAAAAATAAGCATATATATAAAAAGTAATTAAAAATGTAGACAGAATACGAAGCAATTAAGCTGGGCTTGGTTCATTACCTAAACATGTTTTAGTTTCCTTTTTAGACTCCCAATGAGGGGAAATCTGAAGAAAAGAAAAAAAACGTGAATTCAATGAATTTTGGGCTCTCCACCATTTGTTCTTAGAATTGAGGATTCTTCTGAGATGAGAAGTGAAACAACTTTTCAAGATCCTCTGATTACCATGACCTGGATGACTGAGAACCTACACTGGCCTAAAATGGGGTCAGATTAATCCCACCATATAGTTTTTATCATCCGTTTATCCTCAGATTGGTCCTGTACGACTGAATCACAGTTGCATAAGTGCATTTTGAAAAATGTATTGCAATGACATGACCTGTGTCTTGCAGCATCCCACTGATGTGTCCATGAGCAAATAATTTCAGCATCAGAATGGCAGTCGAATACTCTCACCTTTTCATTGAATTTAATGTAATTTTAGGGTGCGGATTGACTTCAGAATATCAAGCTAACAGTATGGCTATGGTGAAAAATGAAAAGCTGAAACTGAAGTTGATATATTTATTTGCAAGTTACTTTGGTGGATTTACATCAGATTCCTTGTGACCTTTACAAATAAGTTTTTGGAGCTGGGACTGATGAAAGTCAATAACGATGATTTTATTTTATTTTCGGATCATTTATCAAAATGCTCTGCCTGCTTAGGAAAGCTCAGCCACTCTAATCAATAGAACTTTCCCCGATCGATACAAGAGCTTAATCTATTAGCTGAGGCAGGTGCAGAGGAATAAACTGGTTGTCAGGACTGACCTTTAGTGATGAGAATAAAGCCCAAGCTTCAAGTTGGAATTCACTTTTATTTTTATTGGCCATCTTTGTTCATGGTTTTATGCTGAGCAAGCAGTCTTAACAGAGTGATCTAAGAATAGGAAACAGTCAAATGCACTAGAGTTAGAGCTCATGTATACAAATCATGCACACTTAAAAGCTTATATACTTGCTAACACACATATGTCAAATTGTTGGAAACACCAGTCCTTGTCTGGTTAGTTATAACTGTGAAAAAGTGCAATAGTAACAGTCAGTCAATATTTAACCTTTGACCTTTGTGAATTTTGAACCCAAAATCACTCTCTGGAGGGGTGTTAATTGTTTAGGTCAGTATATGCAGTATATGTATTGACCACTGAACAAAGATACCACCTGAACTAGTGACTGAACCACCTAAGATATTCAGCATGAATCTTTTCATTCCACATGTTTTGTTATATAATTACAGTGACACAGTTTCTTGCCTTTGGAGTACCAGTGCAATGACTTTTAAACATTTGTTTAAAATGTTATTATAGCGACATTAAAATGAGTTGTTTGCTAAGCAATAATTAGTCCATGAAAGTTCAAATTTCCTTTGTGCGCATGGATGACTTTGTGCTTTTGTAAAGAACGTGCTGAATAAATTATTCTAATTTTAAATGTCATGTTTGAGAGTCTTGGAATTTATGACAACAAAAGCATGCATGAAGGAAAATGGTACAAATTATTTTTTTTAATTGGCGTAAACGCCTAATATTATTGGAGCAAAGCTTATAGTGGCAATAAAGTTCCTTTTAAACCCCCTTTTAGTTTCTATGTTTTGTTTACCTATTCTATTCTATTCCATTCTATTAATTTATTGTTGTTATTTAGTCATTTTGTAAGCCATCTGTAGCACACTATCTATAGTCTATGTCATGTTTCCGGCAGGGCTACAGTTGAGTCTCAAGGGAAACAACATTGGGAGCTGAGTGGGGTCATCTGCATGTGTGTGTGTGTGTGTGTGTGTGGGGGGATTGAGTGAGGCAAGCTCTTCCTGTTTGTGTAACAGGTTTAAGCCAAAGGACAGACAATGGTGAACAGAATGCAAAACATTTCGATTTGGTAAAGAATGCTTGTTTGTTCTAACAATTTAACCCAAATAACTTGCTTTTAGGGTGTATATATGTTGCTATGGCGATAGCTTTCTTTGTGGTGTTTTGCATAGGCTTTAATTTTTTCCTTGCTGGACTCCAGGATGCTGATAAAATATTAAATGTGCCTGCAATTACTGAATTTTGTTAAAACTGTGTTGGAAAGCAAATAAAAATATTTTCAGCATTTAGGTTTATTCGTGACAAAGGAAGATGAAACCATCTCAATAGCAAGACAAAATGGGGAAAAAAGAAAACTGATGCTAGAGGCTTTAATCTTAAATATCCATCTATCTCAAGATAATGACAGCGCCATCCCTCTTTCAGCACCCTTCTCATTTAGTAGGAGGCAAAACAGAAAAATTAGATGAGGGGTTTATTTTGTTTAGAGGCGATTGTAATCTGGATTGTGTGTGCAAATATGATTGTCTTCAATTCCATTCTTTCTCTTAGTCCCAGAGAGCCAAACATTAAGTTCATCCTGCAATTATCACTGAGAATTCCAAGCTGATATATGGGTCCAGTTTCATAATTGACCTTTCGTCTGATTTGATTTAATATGAATCAAGTCTCCACTACCGGTAAACTGATCAAGACAATATTTACAATAAGTAATTAGCTAACACAATTATTCTCTTCTCAGTGCCATCTATAGAAATCAGACCAGCAGTTCCTGTTCTTCCCTCCGATATCACCTGTGTTTTTACAGTGTGGAGGAAATAGATGATCTATGTGCACCAAGAACCGGGAAGAGCAGGAACATGAATCAGATTTTGCTCGGCATATTTTAAGCTAAAAAGCGAAGCTGGTGATTTGTGTGGCTGACAGACTGATTTCTTAAATGCTGTGCAGGCTGAGGGCGGTATCTGAAGTTTGTGACCTGGTTTGAAACTTAATGTTATACTTAATCTTAATCAGACAAGCTATGAAAGCAAAAGATGTACGATAGACAGACGTTGATCAGCCAGGAGTTGTCCCTTTTCACATCAATATTTCTATTGTGTGCACATCCTAGATAGCAGAGGTAGGTGATTACCAATAAATTACTAAACGTCTCCTCTCATCTTCTTCATCTCCCTCATGCTCTAAATCTGTCCTCCAGATGAGCAATAGATAAGGCTCGTGGTATTTTGCATGCCAGCTTTGGCAGCATGTTAATCATAGTCCAGCATATTGATTCAGTCATGTAGGGCTTATAAAGTGACTTATTATGAATTCCCAATTAAGTTTAACACCCACTCTTCCTCATGCGTGGATTTTAATGTAACGGGAAACTTTTCATCATAGTTTTTTAAGTTTACTTTCTTGGACTGAAAAGTCTTTACTCTGTTTCTTGTGTCCTAGAAAGCTGTGTACTGTTCCTGGAGAGTGCACACTGAACAGACACAAATATTAATTGTTTGTGCGCAAATTACCTCTCCAAAATTAAACTCCTGTGGCCCAGCGGACCTTGAGGAGCCATCTTAGCATGCTAAGTTCTGTTCACGTCAGTCACAGTGTTACCATCTTATCTTGTCTGTTTAACAGGCTCCTATCAATTTTTCACTCAGTTTCTTTTTCACTTTAATGTTGTCTTTCAAAATATGTTATATCAGTCATATCAGCAGATGACACTCATCGGTTTATAGCTCACTTGATTTGCCTTATGATGCCGTTGTAATGCAGGGGAGACTGACATACTTACATCCTTGTCAATCTCATCCTTTTTGTCATTTCTGTTTTATCTTCGGTCGGTACGACTATATTATCATAAGTTGTGTATATGGGTGTGCGTATATGTGTGTGTGTGTGTGTGTGTGTGTGTGTGTGTGTGTGTGTGTGTGTGTGTGTGTGTGTGTGCTCTCTCAAAGATTGTATATGGGTCAGCTATCTGTTTATGTCCTGAAGATGAAGCAGTGTGCGTGTGTGCACATATTTACGCCTGCCTGTTGCCAAGTGCCTCACATGTCTGCTGTATCAGATTGCCACAGTGCTCAAGTCTGTGTCTGTGTGAATGAAAGCAAAATGCACATGCAGTTTCCCAGATACACTTGTGAAGACTAGCTCAAGGTCGAGTGTGTGTCTGCTTTGGTTTTGTGTTTTGTTGGTGTGTGTGTTGGTGTGTGTGTGTGCATGACAACTGCGGTCGGTCAGCTAAGCTTCCACGGCGGAAGAGATACATTTGACCTCATCTGACTGCATCAAAGAGCCAAAAACATTCACACAACATTTCTATCAGACTCTTAACAAATTACTGACCTCCGCACTATCTGTTACAGACTAAGATTAGACTCCTGCAGCTCAAACAAGAGTGAGGTGATGACAAGAAGAAAGGTAGACCTACCTTAAAGGCCAAAATATAACATGGAAAAACATTTTTTTGTTTACTTTTCCTTCAGTAGGAGATGGTTTATCTTTAAAATGGAATCGCTGTGAGTTTTCTGACCCTGCCTTATGCTTCTTTTGACATTGACAGGTATAGATTACAAATTTACATTGTATTTCATTAGACCTAAAACATCTGAGACCATAATTTCATTAGGAAAGTGTTTATTGATTCAGAATTTTATACAAGTGGACCTCAACCAGGGGTCGCCTCTGGTTGAAGAACAAAGTTGTAAAACCACATTCGTAAATTAAGCTTATTAGTTTGTGGCACATTTTGTGATGAATGATCACCAACAGCATTTCTGTGTAGGCACACTTTGCTATTTACACATTTGTAACATCAATTTTTTACATGCAGTTTGTCCTGTTTTGCATATGTAATTATATTAAAAGTGGAGGAGAAATTTAAACCAGTGCATTTAAATTATTTCTTCTCTTTTTTTAAAAAAAAGAATCAAAGCCATACTTTTTTTGCCGTTAAATTAAGTTAACTTGACCATTTCCCATCAACACAAGTCAACCATGTTTGGTTAAAAAGGGAAAGAACAGAAACAGAAGGAGCGGAGGAGAGGAGAGAGGAGAGGCGAGATCTGACTGTAAATTTTCCCTGACTGTCTTCTCTGTGACCTGAAATTCCAGGTTCCATGCTGACAGTTGTATACATTCAAACATGTACACACAACCTTATAAGGAGTTGTTGGATATTTCTACCAACTATTTCCATGCCAGAAAATATTTAAATGTGGGGGCCAAGCCTAGACTCATCAAACTATCTTTTTTTAACTGGTTCGGAAATTAATGTCCACATAATAAAAAATTGACATTTTTTATATCAAAATTCTTCTCTCTCTTTCTCTCTCAGTGAATATCATGTCATGCCCCTGGGCATCTCAATGCAATTTTTAGTTATTTAAGAAAAGTTCAGAGTAGAGCTGGGCAACTGCTTTATAAGCTATGCCATGCCTGTTTACATAATTCAACCTATATTATCACACTGTGTAAATTGGAACTGAAAATTGGCTCCTACTAATTGTTGTTTTTTAATTAAACAGCGGGTTTTAAATCTAGATAGATTCACTCCTGTAACAATAATTTAAAGTGCCAGGAGAGACAAAGCAAAAAAGAAGACGAAAGCAAAATAAAAGCATCACAGTAACAAGTATAGGAAGCAAAGATATGACACAAAAACAAGAAAGCAGTAAAATAAATGACATTCAAATCAGCATAGCATCTTTTTTTTTTTAAGTTTATACACTTGGGTCTGTCTTTGCAAGTGTTATCTTGAGGCGTGCCAAAAAAGCAGCTTCAATCGACAGAGGGAAACAAAGAAATTGGGAAAAGGGAGGGGGAAGCAGGAAGGGTGAAAGAGTTATTGTCATTGAATCATGCCAATAAAGCTTTCTGAAGTGGACTCAGAAACAGAGAGGTGGTGAAGAGGGGAGGTGAATGGGCCTCTTCACTTCATGCCAGTAAAATTCATTTGAAAATTGGAATGGAAATGAAAGAGATTTGGAGTCTGCGTGTAAGTGGCAGAAAAAGAGGCAGTTATTGCCAACTTGAATAGTGTGCCACTGCTAAACTTAATAAGACAACAAGAAGAGGTAGGTGAGGAAAAGAAGGAACGAAGAGGTTTTGCAGATCTGAGAAACGAGGGGAAATGTCTGAGAAAATAGTTTTTCTCCCTCAGAAGTTTGTAAAGGAAAATGGCACAGAGCAAGCCGTTAACAGAAAGACAGTGAAGCATACTGTGTGGTTTCCAGCCCTGTGAATAGCGCTGCCATTTGCTTTACCCCTGCTGTCTTTTGTGCGGTCAGCCTCAACATCAGCAACCAGTGCATGCTGTTTCCTGGTAGCAAATTAGACCCAAGCATGTACAATGTTTTACAAAATAGCTGCTTCAGACAGGAAATGCTAATCAGTGACATCGCTATCGAAATAATTGTTTTTATAACATTGCCATCACATCCAAAATCTCTACAGGGTAGTAATAAAAGATCATTAAATCAAGGAGGCTTGTTTCATGTAATCATCTTTCAATCAACACTTAATTTCTAATTAAGAGTTTAAAATTCTCTATTAAGGCCCAGGAATTATATACTGGGAAAACCTTATTATTGAATTAAATTCAAGGACAACAAGTTAAATTGTGGTGGGCACATGAAAAATAGGATCAGTTGAAGAAAGAAATATTTTGGTAGTAATAAACTTTGTTAAAAGCATATTGGATGGAGCTAATTCCACAGACTGTAGATAAAAGATAGGCATAGACACCATACCTGTTTGCAGAGTTGCATTTTGAACCAGAAGTGACCATATTTGAATGAGAAGGTGGAATTATCAGCTTTATTTAGCAGGCTTAAGGATGATGCATTCATAGACTGTATGGCTGCATCGTCACACACACACACTAAGTCTACAAATAAAATATTAGTATTTCAGTGAACAGAACTTGTGAGCAGGCTTCTACTCTAATAGTAATTTAATCATTCTAAAAGCCATATCATTTTTCAGAAAACTCCATAGAGAAAAAACTCTCTAAAAGGCACCAACTCCAATTACAGGGTCAAGAAGTAGATTTCAGTGACTTAAATTAGTAGGCTATTAGTAAAGTATAGACTAGCAGATAGCTAGCAGCACGCTCGCTAACTTAAAACTTTAATATGTAATTTAAATCGGTTTTATAAAGCTGGACTGAAGTGGGAGATTAGCTCTAGAGACCCAAAACTTTTTACAAATTTTTCCAGGCATGTTTATTTCTGTTCTCAAGTTGAGCATTTTCCCATGGGGATTCACTCTCTTTTGGCATATTCATATTGGCTTCATTTTTCAGGCCTGGAGGTTGCTGTTTGGGAACGTTTGCTAGACTAGGTTATGTTTATAGTTTCTCTAATATGAAGTAGTGGATCCTGCAGTCTCTATACATGCCAATGTCATTCATCTTGTCAAAGCTTACAGGGTCAAACAGATTGTTTCTTCTTTTAAATCACTGTTTCAGGTCTCAGTGCAGTGCAGAATGAGGACAGCAAAATGTTGTCAAGCAGCATAAGAGAGATCAGTTTAACTTTGAACAGCTCAAATTCACTTTTAGATAAATATGCATCACAGATCAGTAAATATATAGGCTTATACTGCCTGTACACAACTTCATAAAATGAGTCTGATTCTTTTGACATAGTGTGTATTGCAGAAATGTGTTATTTGTATCCCAGGGTTGTCACTGCTCTCTTCTAGTCTGCAGAATATTTGTCTGAACTTCCTTCCATACACACATTAAATACATCCCCTAGCTCACTGACTGATCGATTGTGTATCTGAGGATAACGTGAATGGAAACAGAAAGAAAATCAGTAATTCTGTGGTAAACATATGTACCATAGCCACGTGTGTCAAACAGGCACAGTGGTGAAATGGAAGGAAATAAGAGTCACATGAATACTGAAGAGTAAAATGTTGCTGTTTGAATACACAAGCTCAAGAGAGAGTGAATCATGAAAGGCATAATTGCAAGAGAGCGAGAAAAGGAGGTGTAATCCTCTACCTATGCACCACAGATGGAATTAGCTTTACCCTTTTATCACTAACAACCTTAAACCATGTTGGACAGCCATTAATATGTAATCACAGAGAATATAAAGCACCTGGCTATACAAACTATATTCTCCTGTGTGATAAATATGTTAAAGGGAGAGCATTTAAAGACAGAGAATGTGTAACACCTGACATCTTCATTGCATATTACATATGCAATGTATAAATGTGAAGTGACGTCTGATTTGTTTTTTTATATATAGCTTCACTTTTTCCATAAAGATCTGATTGTGATTAGATTCCCTTGTGGCAGCAATGTACATCAATATTAGAAGTCCATATCTTTATGCTGTGAGGGTGTTGTGGTGATGCTTTCTGTCCTTAGAGGTTTTTTTTTTATAATGTAAATGTAGAAGCTGTTTTTGAAAAGGGAAATGCCTGTGATAGCGGTAATGGAGACCACGGGATCAGGGTTAGAGTTTTGTATGTATAAGGAGATAAAGTGATCAAAACAAGTGAATAAGATAGCTATAGAACTAGCAGATGTATTGAGTTTAATCAGTCTGAACCACATGGAAATACATAATTTTCCTTGAACTTTCTAAATATTGTAAAAAATTCTAAAGAGGATAAATTGAAAGTGGGCTTAACCATACCTGTTTTGGAGCCTTCAATTTGTTATTTTTACCTCTTCAGTCTTGTTCTACTGAAACTGGATGTGAGGTTGGATCTTATTAGCTAAGCTTAAATTAATCTAAATCCTGGGTTTAAATGCTCCTTTAAAAAAATCATTAATTAAAAAATATCCACGGCAAACTTTCAAATATGTTGATCTTGTAGGTAAGAAAGAAACACAGAGGGAGAGGCAGAGGGACCACGAAGTGAAACATGACACCAAAGAAAATGAAACGATCTCTATTCAGTCTTTTGATGAAAACATTCACTTCATGGTTTTCCCCAGTGAAATCATCAGCCCAGTGTTTTGACACCTGTGTCTTGTTGTGTGAGGAAATAGATAAGGAATGAGATCCCCCACAACATGTCACGGCTGGCGGAGCGAGCCGTGTGGAGTGGAGGAAAAGGAGGACCCAAAATGCAGCAAACTGATGATACGAGTGAAGTTTATTTACACGGTGGCAGTGGCAAAAACAGGCAATGAAGCATGAGTAATGACAAACCTAAACTGGGAGAAACTAAAGAGCAAACCTGAAATCTTACAAAACGGAGAGCGGAGCAGAGAGACGCAGACCAAGGACCAGGATACCAAGAAACACAGACGAGCCGACAACGAACACAGACCGACACCCACTATATATACACACACACACAAGGTAATCGGGTAATCGCACACAGGAGGGAAGAACAGCTGATCTGAATACACATGATGACTGGAGGACACAAGCTGAACACAATGACAACAGACACAGACTTTCAGAACAAAACAGGAAATCTAGAACCCGAACCGGACACAAGGGGGGAGGACACAGAATAACTAGAACAGAGGGAAATAATCACAAAACACAAAACGCTGGGTCAACGACCCAGGACCATGACACAACAAGTGCTGTTGTGTCAGTGTAGGTGAAGGTTTTCACATCTGACTTAAAAAAATATATATATATATAAAAAATAAAAAAAACTAAACTTTGAATGTACTGAAACTCTGCAAGGCTGTGTCACTCTGGGAGATTGGGAGAGAGCAATGAAAAGATAAAATTGTGTCTGTTTTAAATGAATATGAAGATTTTCAATCGCTAAATATTTTACCTATTCCATCATCTTCAGATTACACCGATGCACGATATCAGTTCCCTTGAACCTTCTTTAATAAAGCCTCCACAGATATAATGCATTGCAGCTAGAATATGATGCAAGAATGTTTCTTAGCCTTTGGCTGGATCATTGCATTTTACACCTTTTAGACCTCCCCTTTTTTACATTTTTGCATTGCTTTTTCAAGCTAGCGTAGCATTTCAGTTAGCAATATACATCTGCTCAAACTGACATACTGTGCATGTTGCTATAAGTTGTTCATAATAATACAATTATGTTACAAATTAGACTTGAAGTTAGAACATGAAAGGTGTAAATAAATGTTACAACATTTTTAAAAAGCCTATGATAGATTTGAGGCTCAGAGCACGAGCTTGCTAACTATGGGCTAAACAAATGCTCCTTGTACTGCAGGCAGTCTACAATTACATCAAGGCACAGTTGGTTGAAGGGAGATGTTTTCACTGCCGCAACTGTGGCTTGTGGCTGCAGAGGCTCTTCAGTCCTCTTGACTCTGCGTCACTCTCCATCAGTGCTGATCCCAGCATGCAGCTTAAAGCTCATAAAGCCCTGGTAATGATGGAGCACTGCAGCCTGTTTGGCCGCATCAGCTGATTAGCATTCATATCCTCTCCTGCTCTTTTTCTGCTTCCATCTAACTCACTCACACACACGCACATACACACATACACATGCTGTGTGGCTGTCTCTGTATCCTATCTCATTATGTATGGTTTGTTCCTAGATACTGAGCATGATGTATGCCCTATATTTACATTTTACTGTTCTGTGGCCTACCCATCTGTCAATCCTTCTCCTATGCTTCACTTTAACTATTTTATCAGTCTAATTGCATTTATAATTTGCAGTTTGTGTGTATGTGTATGTGCATGTGAGTGTGTTTAGTACTTTGCTGAACTCAGCATCTTAAAGTAATCTCTTACTTAATTCTGACTGGAATAGTTAAAGGTAACATTAGTTAGTTTCTCCATATCGTTCCCATTTTCTCACTTTTTATTCGCTCTCTCTCTCTCTCTCTCTCTCTCTCTCTGGTCTCAAAAAAAAAAACACCTATCGAAAAGTAAAGAAATAGTTGGATATAGGTGACACACATGCGCACACACTCAGACACCATTTCATTTCCATCAGTGTAGTGGGCAGTATCTTTAAATGCTCTCATTTCTGGGAAATTCTTACGCTAGAGCTGTCTTTACCCATAACTGTAAGGATTTACATTACGTAAAGGAAAGCACGTTTCAACATTGCAAAACGCAAACAGATTTCCATCCCAGTAAGATAAATAAATATACACACATATAAACACACTAGTACGTACATGTTTTTTTTAATCAGATGTAAGCTCTTTAAAAACATTTCCTCTGAGAATCTGTGTGTGTGTGTGTGTGTGTGTATCAGGGAGTCCCATGGATTTTCCCAGCTCCTTATTTGGCCAGCAAGATATACTGCAGATAGGAATGAAGGGGGAGTGAGATAGCCAAACAGAGTGTGGAGAGAAATAGAGAGAAGATAGGGAAACTCCCG
This sequence comes from Aulonocara sp. 'chitande type north' Nkhata Bay, assembly GCF_057382095.1. Lineage (NCBI taxonomy): Eukaryota > Metazoa > Chordata > Actinopteri > Cichliformes > Cichlidae > Aulonocara > Aulonocara sp. 'chitande type north' Nkhata Bay. The sequence goes on along the minus strand of NC_141356.1, from coordinate 18,097,975 downwards.
GTGATGATAGAAAGTAGCTTAAATGACACAAGGGGAGGAGGGTTTGACGCAAATACAAACACACACACACACACACACACCTACACAGTTCTAGCTGACTCTGGAAGATGTAAAAGTTTTCAAAGGAATGATAATCTTTTTGATAAACTCTTCCTCTAAGCATTTGAGGGATTGGCTATAACCAACCAGCCAGTCATACTCAAGCCAGGATTTTTTTTCTTTGTATGTCACAACTCTCATCTAGAATTACAACCACTTATTTTCAGAAGACCACACTGAGAAACAGGCTAAACGTGCAAATTACATCTGTGACCTGCAGGCTAACAGTATATACATGGCACAACTGTGTAATCAAAAGCATCAGTGAACACGTTAAATGAGAGGCTCTTTTTCTTAGCCAGTAATAAATAACGTTAAAACAAAAACGTCATATAGTCAGATGGGCAGATAGGCAGTCAGATGAACTGGAAACCCTATAGTCCACAAGGAACTAATTGCAACCTTATCGCAGGTGTGTTTGTGTAACCTTTTTTGTATCCATTAGCCTCTATGCACTCTGGATTACACGTATTAGTGAGCAGAGTGGGTCTTATTAGAGAAGGCATGGCTGATCGCTGTCAGCTTATTGTTGTAGTTTCCCACAGAGGCCAGCACCATTATCAGCTTTGTCTTATAAAAACACTGCATGCAGACGGTACACACCAACACAGACCTCCTTTCTTTTGTAAAGTGGCATCACCAATACTCTTCCTTATAAAATTACTGCCAAATTCTAATTTATGCAAGTGCAGACATCAATATATAGACTTGTTCTCTGTATGTTACATAATGACTCTTAATGCAAAAGTGAAATTAGCTCAAACTAAAATAAATGCACACACATTCATACAAGCTGACACACAGATACATATCACGTACACTTATATACACACACAAACACACACACTTGCCTCTTTTGTTTAGTCTGTGACCAAAGTCCACCCACCAGCAATCTGTTCCACACAAACAAACCAGTTCACAGTCTCAAAAGCTAGTTCTTTACACACAAGCACATGCACACGCACACACCACACTCAACTCCTACTTTTCCAAACTCACTTTTAAACAGTTTGGGCAAAAGATAGGCAGGCAAACCTGACACAAACAAACACATGTTGGCTGTAAACACTCAGCTATGTCATTTTCTTTAAAAGCACTTGAAGTGATTAGGGTTTTACAGTTTTTCTCAAATGTTAAAACACAAAAGCCAATCCTGTAACCCAAATGACCAGTAGTCTAAACACATTTACTAAATGTAGCCACCATATTCCAGTACCATAAACACATGTCACATGAAGACACAATTCACAAAACACAACCCTATGTACTCATAAATCTAAACACATTTTTCCTTGCTAAAACACATGTTGCAAAACAACTCTGCTCATATTCTCAAATGAAAGCCCATGTGATGCAAAATGCTTGCCACAGTCACCAATCTTTGAACACAGGGAACACACCTGGCGTCATTCACTACACACAATGACTCAAAATTGAAGACACTTGTTGCTAATGCTGTACCCACATGTAAAAGCAAGTTCAGAGTGCACAGTATGCTGAAGATTCCAAACAAACACAATGGATGAAGGCAGAGTCAGGGGAAGAGGAATTTGATGCAGAGGAGGGAGAAGAGCTGGCCCTGGAAGAAGAGGAGCAGGCCAATGAGGAAGAGGAGAAGGCCAACATGGGAGAGGAGAAGGTCCAGGAGGGAGAGCAAGACAACCTCGCACCATCATTACGGACGAGATGCGAGCAACAGCTCAGCGACATGATGCCGCACAGTGATTGTGGTGTGTGGTGTGAATAACGTAAATAAAAAAACTTCACACCCTGTTCATGTTTTCAAGATTACTGTTGTGTGCAATAGATTCTGTTTTTGCATTGAGTTGTGTTACAGTAGTGTACGTACATGCAGGATTTTCTATAGATTTATACTACTCATATGAAACTCACAAATCTAAATGCCTAATCCTCTGCAGAGATCTACGACGATCCGTTACTGTATAGTTTCTAAAATATGCATTGGCAGTTATGAAACAAAGAACCTTCTCACAAATTGAGCATTGTGTTTTCAATTGTTTTGCTGTAGTGTGTAATGCTGTGTATAGTGTTTACAGTTTTGACAGCTTCGAGCTGCTCTCTTGGTGTGGGAGTTTGAGTTTTGCAGTGGGAAGGTGTGGTTGTGTTTATGTAGCTTTAGAGAAGGGTGTTGTGTTTGGACATTGGGGGACCTGGTGGTAACGTTTGTGACATGTGTTTTAGCATTTGAGAAAAACTGTAATCACAACTTTCGACACAAACAGAGACAAACATGCGGGCTTGTTCCATCATGGTGATGTTATTTGGACTTGGTTGTCCTCTGCCCTCCTTTTTCCAGCTGTCCATTTCACACACACACACACACACACACACACACACACACACACACACACCAACGGAGCAGCAGAACTTTCCCCCTCAAACTTAAAATAAAGCGGTGGTTCCTCTAATTTTCCAATCCAAATACGTCGCTAAGGCAGGTTGCTGATGAGAAGGGAGTGACCCGCGCTAATGCCTGTTGTGCTCTACGACTTCCTGTGTGGATGTATGGGGGATGTTGATGTGTGAGGCTAGGGAAAATGCTATCCTAGTGTCACATGCTTGCCCTATAATATAAATATATTTTAGGCTAAACACACATCTGTAACTGGATAGAAAATCAAAAGACCACTGAGCTGCATAGACTTTAAGACATATTTAATTTGTACCCTCATTATGGTGATCCAATTAGATGGTGAAAAGTTAAAGCTTAGAGCAATTACTCATATTTGTAAGGCAAAAAAGAGAGAGATGTCTCCCTTGTTCTGTTTCCAAAATGGTAACTAAGTGTCTTCTCTACTATTGTCAAACTGTCCAAACTCAATGAGCACCAGAGACTAGAACCTACAAAATCATTGTGGAAAATGAAACCAAACAGGAGTATCTTGGATCACCACAAAGGAAAAGTGAGGGGGAGAATTCTATTTTGGTACATTGAGGTCACCCAGTGCCAAAGGTATGTGTTTGTAGTTTATGTGACTCAGGTCAGTTGTTTTTGAGCAATTCTTTGTCTGTTTAATTTGTTGTTTTATCTGTTTGGCTATTTCATGATGAGTTCTGATGTTATACCAGCATGGACAGAAATCCTATGTATGAAAGGCTATGAGGTGAAACGTGGAAGCAATAAAGGGGAAAAAGGAGGAGTGGTGGAGTGTTGGAGAAGCAGTGGAGTAGAGATCACAGCTGCTCAGATGTTCCCTTAGTTTATCATACGCTTTAGCAAAGTCAGATGGAGGACGTCTCTGTGGAAATACACAGATGTACAGACATTGTATTCCCTGGAGTAATGTGCGTGCCTGAGCTTATCTGCATGTGTGTGTGAATTTTTGTATTCCTGCAGCTGAAATTTAGTGTGCTCATGCATGGGCGTGAAAGTGTGCTAGTGTGATACATTTGTGAATGCTGCCATGCAAGTGTGATACCACCTCTGTCTGAGTGAGTGTGTGCTGTATACCTGTGGGGACTAATATGACTTTTGGAAAGGGGAGTGGAGTCTTCTTTTTGACAGTTGGCTAATGTTAGTGTTTGGTTAGGTGAAGCTAAAAGACTATAGAGTGCACAACTTCAATGAGTTTGCACATGTTTATATGAAAACCATAAACTGTATATTTGATATGCGACTATCACACACCTTTGTTCACATCAGCTTTATTTTATATTATATTATAAAGGAAGAGGCAAAGAGGCACTAGTTACTACAAACAGTGTAGGCTATCAAAGTCCCTCTCACACATGTGCACACAAATCAGTGTAGTGTGGGAGCCAGTCCTCATCCTCAGGGTGTCAAATACTACAGTTTTGTAAAACCTGCTGGTGTCTCAGAGATTCACACAAGGTTGGTACTTGTCATATATATTGAATGCACCCTTTAGCTACAATCTTTCAAAATGCAGGGTCGATTTTGAACGGGCATACCTTAAACCAAACCATGTTCCCAAACCTAACCAAGTAAGATTTGGTATCTAAACTTGACCAGACAGCAAAGGAAAACAGAGTGCAAAACGCTAAATGGGTCACTTAGTAGCTTGGTAGCCTGGTCGTGACTTTAGCCGCTGTTACACATTCTGCCCTCTGTGTCCTTATGAGGGCTTCTCTACTTTTTCAAACTTCCAGCTCCCGGTGTCCATTATTACCAGCCCCACTGACAAAACTGAAGGTTTTTTTTTAAACCGCCTGGGAATGACAAAATGTTGAGTGTATGTTAAGTATTTGGCCTTTGTCTAAAATGCACTCACTTGTCATGACAAACTCAAAGACACACACACGCGCACACATGCATGCACACACACACACACACACACACATTATTGGTCTGGAAACAATCTTCTCCACCCCTGTTGGTTACCCAAACATGTTGTCACCATGGCAACCAAACAGCGTGCCGTATAGCCAGGATGATTGGATAGGAGATGAAGGTGCTGATGATAAATCCACTGCATTATTAATCAATTATATCTGCGCTGATGCACTGTCTGGATATGCTTGTTTGTCATGAGTATGTAAAGACATACATTGTGTGTGTGTGTGTGTGTGTGTGTGTGTGTGTGTGTGTGTGTGTGTGTGTGTGTGTGTGTGTGTGTGTGTGTGTGCGTGTGTGTTTATTTTTCCAGTAAGCTGGTCATCTGTTTGCCAGTTTCAACAGAAAAGTCGTCATTCTCAAAGTTTGCAGAAGAAAAGCCTGAATCCAAAACCTTTCATTTCAGTCTTAAGTATATATTCATATATTCATATATAAATTCACGCGAGCTGTCACTAATAGAATGTTTTACAAAGGCACTGACAGATGAGGGTAATAATACAAAACATTTGGCCTGTGCCTGATGCTTTTGTTTTTTAGGGGAAAATGGAGCCCAGATCCCTATTCACATGAGACCGCTGTTGTTCTGGGTCCCTCTGTGATTTGTGTTAATTTCAGAGTTCTGTGCTCTCAATCCTGTGCAAATCTGCCAATATTAAAAAAAGGAAAAAAAACATGCTTAAAATATGGGTCACACAAAATTGTTAATTGCTTTCAAAAGGAATTAAAATTACAAAAACTGTTATTGGCTCTCAAAGTTGGTTACTCTTGAGGAAAACCTGACAATAGTGGCAGTCCAGATGGTGTAATTGTAAATTCATAGGAAGTAGAAACAGAATTTATTCACAAGGGGAAAGTAAACATAACCTGTCTCCACTCTATCATTTGGGAGTGGCAGTGTCTTGTTCAATGGTTCCACCTTGAGGCAGCTGTTCCAGCTGTTGTGCGAATGTTAGCTGGCAGCCTGTGGATGAGATCTTCTCCATCCCAGAGGGTGGAGACTGCTCTCCATCTGCAGTTATAGGACAGTGATAAATGGACTAATCCCTCTAGTGTAATAAGTTAACCTCTGACATTTGCATGTGTGTGTGTTGGTGTTCTCAATAGTTTAATGAAATGACTTTCACTGCGTTTGTATATGTAATACAATGATTAACCCCTGGCCTTCCTGTGTATAATTAAATTATTATCAGAGCTGCTGTGTGTATTCAGTCACAAAAGAGGTGTGCTGTGGATGCTAAGGATGTCAATCCTAAAAACTATAAGCTAGATAAGTGTGGGACATTTGTAATTACCAGGTCATTATCATTTTATCCTGCTATATATTTCTGATCAACTAAATTTAAGAAGTAAATATGAACCTGTTTAATTTAGTCTTTGGGTCCTTTTTATGTGGAGTTTGCATCGTTTCCCTGTGTTTTGTGTGGGATCTCTCTGGCTACTCCAGGCTACCTACACAGCAAATCCAGCATGTCCAAATTAACACTGTCGGATTTGATTTCAACACTATTAAAGTGTCTATATGGGTCCACACCAGAGAGTGTTAATTTAACTCTTTTTGGAGAGTTGGTACGTTAACTCTGATTTAGTGTTAAACACCAAATCTGTCTGGAGTTGATAATTTAACACTTGGTGTTAAGAGTTTATATATTAACTCTCAAAGAGTATTTTAGTTTAACTACGTAAGAGTTATCTTCTAATTCATTCTAAAAAGCGGGAATTTTACTGTTCTGAACTTCTAGAAATTTCTTTTGGAAATAAACATTTACTAAAAAGATGCAATGGTTTTTGAAAAACATTTATTCTGAACTGTGCACCACAATTTCAAAACATTTTCTGAAAGATGTAACAGTATACATGGTCTCACTTTCATTAGAATGTTGTTTATCAAAAGGTCTGACATGGTAAATGCAAATAACAGCATTCTCATCACTTATTTCTTCAATACAATATGCATGTCCTTCATTCATCCCTTTGTGGAACTTCAACACACTTCTGCTCTCCCCCATATTCCATCTTCACAAGCATATCCTGTGTGGAGATTGAATAAAAATTAGTTGAGACTAATTAATGGCACAAATAATCCAGTAAACAATTGCAGCACAGTAAAAAAAAAAAAGGAATCCTCTTTGAGCCATTACTTGTGTAAAGTATTTTCCCAAAAGACAAGGACACAGGCAACAGGTAATACTGAACTAAATGTAAAACCTCAACCTTTTTAATTTTTACCTAAACCGTGTGCGCAAAACTCTGGAGGGATCTATGCTAACGTAGAAACCAGTCAGGACGTCTGCTACTGCTGTTTGCTTGTTTTTGTTTTTTTATGGGCGATCGTTTTCAGGCTTCAAGTAGCACCATTATACCAACGTTTCACATTCTACACATTGTTTTAGGTGTATTTGACCAAAAGTTTGACTGAAAATTCACATGCAAGCTTTTTTTCAAGGCTGTGGTATTTGCCCGCAAACAATACCTTTCAGCTAGCTAAAACAGAATATTATGCTATCAGCGAGCAACATGGCTAATGCCTTTCACACAGCTTTGTCTCAACTCCAAAGAGCCACAGAAGTAAAAGCTCATAATAATAATTGAAACAATCTTTGAAAAAATGACTTACCAAGCATGGCAAACAACTCAAATATGTAGAGCAAAATGTTCTGAAACGGCTTCACTTCAGCTTCGATTGGAGCCGTGCTGGGGGCGGAGTCTGTGAATTTACTCTGTTGGTGTCATAGCCCCTCTAGGAGTTCAGAGTTAAGAGGTCAGGAGTTAATGTTTCCATTGTAACACCTCCAGATTTGACAGAGAAACACTCATTTTTAACACTCGATTTTAACTACTATCATTTTACACCTCAGAGTTACATTAAAAGAATGTGACTCTACTTAGAGTAAAATTAACTCTACTTTTGCAAGAAGACTATTAACACCAAAACATTTAACACTTTTGAATTTGCTGTGTAACTCCAGCAGCATTCATGTTAGGTTAACTGGAGAGTCTAAACTGGTGTTAGGTGTGAATGTGCAAGTATCAATGGTTGTCAGTCTCTGTGTGTCAACCATGCAATAGATGGCGACCAGTATGTACCCTGTCTCATGTCCAGTAACACCTGGGATGGGCTTCAGCTCCTCTATCACCCTGAATTGGATAAGTAGAATGAAATGAATGGATAATGATATAATCATATAATAATCATTATGCAAAATGAATACTTTCACTTACACCTCAATCACAAGTCTTTATTACAAAGTAACAAATTCCTCCGCTAACTTACACTTAATTACTGTGTTATTACTGTGTAATCTAACTGCATAAATTCTCCAGCGTTACCTGAATTCAATTTCTTGCCTTTCCAAGTACAATGACATGACTCTTCAGTACAGCAAGAACACATACTGTATTGTACTGTAGAAATACAGTGTAGTACTGCTATTATTTTTTTCTCTCTCAAAGGCATCATTATTTACTTTAGTCTACTGTAAATAGAATAACAGTGCAATGCAAAATTTTATAAAATACTAATTCTGTTGTATGGTATTACTCCTTAAGCCCTTTTCTGAATATTTCTTGTTCTGATGTTAGAGACTGACACATGTTTCTATTTGAAAGTTGTTATATGCACTGTCATACACCTTTTACTTTTCACATGGCTGCTCAGTGGTGAGAGAGGGAGGGATTCAAATTCTGCTAACACGGTGTTTGCTGACGATTCCACATTGGTTGCAGGTCTGCGATGAGAGATAACGCTTATATAAGCTCGTGTGTTCATGTTCCCATTTCTCATGCTATAGGGCAGATTTTGAGCTGTCTTTGTTATTGCCTGTAGTGGATTTGGATTAGAATATGGGTTTTGTTCCAGACTGGAAACACAAGATAAACACACTCATAAGCCAGATGTCCAGAGGCACTCAGTCACACAGCACACAAATGCTACATTCACCGCACCCCACTCTGTAGCACTGTGACCTGGAATATTAGCTGCCATGCCAAATGCGATCAAGGCCAACTCCCACAATAAATACACAGATACACACTCTCTCTCCAGAATTGCTGGTATACTTTATTGGTGGAAATCTAATTTTCAAAGAAAGAAATCCCTGCCTTGTCTTTGTTCTTTGACAAAACACTGTTAAAATTTGCCGGAAGAATGGTCAATGTGTTGTTTGTAATTTAGATGGAGACCAACAGTGGAATAAAACTCTCAGTGCTGGTTTTTGTGTTAAATCTCAGCCAGTTGCAGAACTTTGAGACTTTGAGAGAGAAAGATGGTTATTTTGCTCGTGCTATTTTAGTCGTGGCGTGTCAGCATGTTTGTTGTTCGCACTGTACTAAATTCTAGCCAGTTTCTCTTGTGTTAAATTGCAAGGCACAGCTAATCTTGACCTCATCTTGTTGAAAGCATTAATTGAAGGTGATGAATAATGCTGCAGAGATCTTTCTGTTCTAGTGCCTTAGATATGTCTAATTAAAAAATGTGCTGAATTTCTACACTTTAAATAGAGCTAGAACCACAAATGCTTGTTTGCTATAGCATATGCATGTAGCATTCTTAATTTTATGTAGGCTGGATATCCCAGCCTTTAACATCAGATACAACACATTTTCATGGAAATTGAATTGTTAAGTTTGCTTAAGTTTCCCACAGTCATCAAGGTTTAAAGGGAATACTTGTGGAAATAAAAAGTGCATTGTCAACATTGCATCCCAAAAGTTGACTGATTGCATTTGACAAATTCATCATCATGTCTCACGACTGCTCACTCACCAAACTGACTAGCAGAGTTGATAAACTCTCCACAGTTCATTTAGCCGGTAACATTCAAGATTGTTTTTCTCTATACTGAAGATGCCTGATATCATGGTGGATTGAAAGATTTAACTGAGCTTTGATCATGCTGGTAGAGTAAAGAGTATATCAGTTTGATCATTCCAGACGGATGTGAGCTGCTCCAATAACATAATAATAAAGATTAGTATGACATCCAGAGGAAATATGCAAACTTTCCATAGTTTTAAAAGCAAAAGAACAGCCTTCAGATACGTCCATGTGAAAATATTATGTAACCTGATAACTGGACGTGTATCTGTGGGAAAGTCGAGTACTGCTCTTTTCTGTTTCCTCTTGGTTTTCCAGTTTCCAGCCTGTCCTTTCCTCACTTTTCTGCCTTCTCTTCTTCTCTCCTCCTTTTTTCCCCTTCTCCCCCCCCCCTCCCTCCTCCCCCTCCTTCTCTTCAGCAAAACCATCAAGGTGAAAATAATTGACGACGAGGAGTATGAGAAGAACAAAACATTCTACATAGAGATTGGGGAGCCTCGCCTGGTGGAGAGCAATGACACCAAAGGTCAGGAAGAGGGTGAGCCTCGTGATCCTGCGAATAGTGAAGCCTTGACCCCAGAGTGTCCGTCGCACTGCAGAGGCCGCATGTTCTTAACACATGGAGGCACACAGGAGGGGATTTATTGTTCTCCTGCTGTTGTGTCCTAAATATGACAGCGAACATGCGGCAGACTGTACGTCATCTCATCAACCACATCCACTACACCTTTGTCTGTGTGCATGTCTGTGTGTGCCTTTTGTGTATATACCTCGCCATGATGTTTGTTTATCATGCATGCATTTACCACCTCCCTCTATGTATGTGTACGTGTGTTGTCCCATACAGGAAGACCATAACCGTTAGGATCTTAGACCGGGAGGAGTACAATAAGCTATCCTCCTTCTACATTCTGCTTGAACCCCCCCAGTGGAGACGAAACAGGAAGGAACAGACAGGTTTGACGACTAATGAGCACTGAGAATGCACTTTCATGAATCCTGATTCAACAGACCATCACCAGAAATAAGTTCCTCATTCATTCTTATAACGCAGTTCTCCTTTGTTACTGTAGTTGCTGAGTGGGCTGTTAATGTTAACTGTTATCTCTGCGCAAAGAATAACTATAGTATTTCCGTGCAATATACTCAATCTGAGCAAGTTTTCAAATGTTCAGAACGTATAATTGACAAAAATTAAAGCTCATTTTTACGCTGTTCTATTACAGTGCTATGTATTGGGAAATGATGGAGTTACTTCCAACTAGAAAAATATAAAGCAGTTGTGGGTGGTGGTGAAAAAGCTCCAGAAACACTAAGTAAAAAATATGATTTCTGGAGGGAGCATTTGGCTGTCTCTGTTCAGTTTATTTGGCAGTGTTCTTGAAATGTTGGAATTTATTTTATGATTTCTAAATTAGCTTTTTCCAACCACCAACCCAAAGCCTAAATATTTAAAATGTACTTTTAAATATGACGAAGAAAAGCGGTAAATTTTAGCATCTGAAACGTTTGCGCCACAGGAAACGGTTGTTTGATAATTAAAGTAGCTGTTTAAATTTTGACATAACTTATAATTAAGGTGACTAATCGCTGCAGGGCATGGTCTAATATATCTCATATATAAAGAACATACATTAATTAAAAAATAATATATTTTGCATATAAACAAAATCTCAAACAATATCCAGGGAAAATATAGATTTTATCATCAGGTTATCAGTGCACGAGAGAAGCCTTGTTCTTGTCACTGTAAGCAATACAACATGATTTTCCTCAGCTTTGTAACTGGATGAGCCTTTGCATCTGTGCACATTGCCAGCATAGCTGATTACACAAATCTCCAAACATGGAAGCAAAGAAAAGAGACTACAGAGTCAGCGAGCCAGCTTTGTTTCAGTCTTTTTTATCATATTTATTTTATGTAAACCCTGATAAGATATTTGAGACAAGAGCACTTTGCAGTTAGAAGGAAGAACTGACACTTTACAGCTGGCAACACTATAAAACATAAAATCAAAGCATCAGTTGCACTTATAGCATATTTCTGAAGTGACACAGAGCAGCACCCTTGTGTTTGCTCTTGATTTAGCAGGTCTGTTGATTTGGGATTCAGCCTGAGCATACACAGATCAGTTGTGTTGCTCCCTTCTGGACTTCTCTGTTTTTCCTCCTTTATTTTTTTCATTCTTAGTCTTTTTGCTCCTGAGCAAATTGAGCGGGAATTACACCTGTCCTCTCCTTTCTTCTCCTTTCCTTTTTCTCTTATCTACTTTGTTCCCCCCGTCATTCAGCCAAGAGCTTTCTGAGATATGTTTTCTGTTGGCGTTTGAAAATGTCACTGCTTGATTCAAAATGTTCTCGTACAGCTGGATTATGGATCACTGGGTTAAAAAAAACATATAGAAGCAGTACCTAACAGACTGCTAACTGTGGGGTTAACAATTCCCTAAGTACACATAACTGACACAGGACTTCTCTGATTATAATGGGCATGCTAGTAGATGGAAGAGCAACTATTGGCCCATATCTATGGGAGTCATAATGACTGATAATAGCCATTCACTGTGCTGATAACATATTAATGGGTGGAAAAACCCACAGTGACACAGGGCTGTTCTTCTTTTGCTCATGATATGTTGACATTCCACAGAGCCACTTTTTATGAAGAACTTTGTAGCTTTTCTACATTCTAGAAAATTAAATATTCCACAGACAGAAGCTGTTTCCTAAAGTTTAATTTAGTCCTATTTGAGTCATATCAAGCCTTTACTCTTCCAGGAGGAGGAATGCTTCAATGTTTCACACATCATTGTTAAGCAATCTGGTGCAGTTAAACCAGTGATCAAAATGTTTTGTAATCTAGTAGCTTAGTCAATTGAAATTTTATAAGCTCCCAAATATATTTTCTATAATAATATGTATTTCCTGTTAATAACACTGAAATGTTGATTCTAAGTTGTTCTATGATGTTGATTTAATGATTGAATCAAACAGTATTTCAGTTTCAATGCTTCCACCATGTAGTTAGGCTTTAGATGTGCATGTTAGTGTTTGTCTGCAACTCTGTGTTTGCCCTTAATCACTTGCTGAATCTATCTCCAGTGTGTTTATCCATTATCTCATATGAGATGCTCATCCCCCTTGTTTTTTATTACAAAGTAATTTATTGTAAAGTTGTTGGGGGGGTTTTAAGTGAGAAATGATCCATTTTATATATATTGTTATTTTGACACACACTACAGAGATTGATAAATCACATACTGTTAAGGAGTTTGAGATATATCCTCAGTTTTCTGTTTACATGTTGTCTAAAATGAGTTTTATGACCTTAAATGTACTTTAGCTCTTTTGGGTACACTCATTAAAAGTAGTTCTTTCTCTCTCTGTTTTACACACTCACACAGAGCAGCCATATCAGTGTGCTAATGGCAGCATGTGTTTACCAGGCATCAGCAGTGTTTATAGTGATGAGGGGATCAAAGACAAGGGCTGGATATCACATTATCACAGTCAGGAGATCAACCACACCTCCGGGATACACAGGAACACGCAAACACACACTGTCTGTGTGTTTTATGATCTGATGTGCTGGTTGTCTGTACTAAATGAGCCCTGCACATCTCTTAATGGCATTAACCCCTTTTTCGTGTGTTTGTCCATCCTGTTGTTTATCTGTGCATGTTCTGTATGCATATAGCCACGTACACATATCACTGTATGCTTGCATTATCAACATTATTGTTTTTGTCTTTGTCATAGAACATTTGACCAATTTTCTATCCTCCCGAAGGTATTTCAAGGTTTTGTGTGTTTTATGGAGAAGGCATTGGACTGTGTCCTGCAGGGGATCCAGTAGGGGTACTTAGCCCAGGTATCTGGCCTCTTGTTAGGGCCATTCAGCCACAGTTACCCTTTTTCACCAATGTCAGTCATAATTTTTACGGATATAATTTCTAGCAGATGGTTTCCACTTGTTCTGGTCTCTGCTTTTTGTAGATGTGGTTCTGATTTTTCATCAGGTGGTTGCCTCCAACTGGCACTGGAGAAGTGGTTTGGAGTCAAGTGTCAAGTGGTGGGAATAAAAACTAGCACCTCCAAGTATGAGCCCATAGTTCTCAGCTATGTTTCTTGTCAGGGCCTAGCTGCTACCCCAAGTGGAGGAATTTAAGTATATCTTGGGATCTTGTTGGAGAATGAGGGGAGTGGTGGGAGATTGACAGACTCCTAGAAGCCTCTTAAGTGAAGTTTTTTGAGCATGCCACAATAGGAGGAAGGCTCAGGGCATACCTCAAAGGGAGAGGTTATATCCCTCGACTCGCTTGGTCTGCAATTGTAATGCCTCTGTGTTCAAGCACCTCCTCAAGCTTGGTGAGTTTGAAGCAGTGGCTGGGGAGAGGGAGGTCTGGGTGTCTCTGCTTAGACTGCTGTTTAGTAATAAACAAATATACTAAATATTTTTATATCTTTTGTCTTCAAAAAACAGTATTTGATGAGATTAGACAGAAAAAAAAAATCTCTAGAAATACGTCTTTAAAATTAGAATTCTTATGTTGCAGGGTTACATAAAATCTATGAAAAACCAAAAGTGGACCTGATTTACTCGCTATGTTTTTGCAGCTATATTCCACTTCTAGGCTTCTTCTTCCTCCTGCTACATTTGGATTGACAGTCTGACCCTCAGGGACAAATTAAGAGCATGGTGCACAACCCTGTGAATGTCAAAAGAAACAAGCATTCAAATGCTTGCACTTCTGAAATCATTTCTTCAGGCATGGAAACTGCAGGCATTTCCTTTTTTTTTTTTTTTTTTCTTTTTTTTTTTTTTTTTGGCCTGTCCCGTTTGGCTCTTTTGCCATCAGAATTGTTGTCTAAAGGCAAAGAAAGATGCCCAACGGATTTACTTTACCAAACTGACCATCCCAGCCTTGCCATAATGGTCCATTTGATTCACCTTTTATTGTTTATTTTATTTTCACTTACTGAATACGGGACAGACTTGACTGGGGGAAAGAAGGGGAGAAAGAAAGAGGGAAAGAGAAACAGCTGAGAAGAGGGACGGGGGAGAAGGGCAAAAGACAAAAACCAACAGAACGGGCAGAGAAAAAAAAAATGCATATATCAATCACCTGGATCACCTGCTGAGAAAGAAAAAAGAAAACAAGCAGAAGAGAACAAGAGTAATAGAATAAACAACATCACAATGATATATGGGAATATGACAGTAAATACTAAATGTTAAACATTATTGTGCAGCACATAAGATCAACAGAACACAGTGTGCTTTGAGGTAGGAGCCAAAAAGGGTGTAGTTTGTGGGTGTGATCACCCGTGTGTACACCTGTGAGCATGGACGCGCTTGTTTTTTGTTTTTTAAAAGGTTCCTTCATGTAATAATCTGCTAGAGGGTGTGGGGGGGCCACAGCCCCGTCCTCCAGGGCGTGAAGCAGGTGTGGAGGAGATCAAAACTCCAGACATCCAGAGGCCCCCAGAACACAAGAGACCAAGGAAGACCAACAGAGGGGCAGCTGCGCCACTGTCCCGGAAAGAGCTGAGGAGAGTCCCAGATGAGGGCTCACTCAGCAGCCGCGGAGCAGAAGCCAGGGGGAGTTGCAGTGACGCGCCCGTGAGCTCCGCCGGCAGCCAGCTGCGCCTGAGTGACCGAGCCCCAGGCCGAGAGGCCGGGGGCACCCCACCTCCGAAGTGGCCCGAGCGAGCCCCAGGCCCCAGGCCCCGATAAGCGGCCGCCAAGGAGTGAGCCGGTGTGTACCTGGACGCCCATCCCCGGACACAAAGAACCACCAACGCACCAATGTCTGAGGGGGTCCGCCACTGGCAGGGGAAGTGGTGGTAGGGGGAGATAGGCCTCCAAACCTTGGAGGGCCTGAGATGTCCCCAGAGAGGTGGCGCCTGACACCCAACCTGACATATAGACACAGACATACAGGCACACACAGATACAAACATCCATTCCCACCCTCATGCTCTCATATGCACTTACTCCACACTCAACCAACGTGGAGACAGACATAAAGAGACGTTGTACACACGATCACACTCCCCAAGCGTACTCTACAAACCGGGTCTAGGTGCCCCTGCCCCTGGAGGGGGGAACTGCACCCAGACCCAGGTGGTGTTTCCCTTTTCCCTGCGGTGGGGGGAGGCAGACCGCCCCGACTCCGCAGCAGCAGGAAGGCTCCACACTCCAGACCGCAGTCGGATGGCCAACTCCTCCTCCTAGTCCTAGCCCCCCTGCTCCAGCAGGTCGCAGAGAACGGGGGTGAGAGAAGACTCCAAACCTCCCTCCACCCGCTCATTGTAATGTTGATGCATGTGTGTTCTAAGGTGCATTTAAAACCCAGGAGGGCTTGGAGCTACCTGCCAGAGAGCAGCAGGTAAGCGCAGGCATTTCCGCTGAAGAGTGGTGAGACACAGCTTTCATCAGCAGTGATAATTGACTTTTATCAGTTCTACACAGATGCTGATGTTTGTTCTTTGTCCATCAGAGCCTTTAGTTTTCAGGCCCCTCTTTTATGGAAACATGAATTACAAGAGTCCAACCTAGATGTAATAAATGCATGAACTAGTTTTTCAGCATCACTCGGAGACTGGATATTTCTAATTTTAGAGATATTGCGCAAATGGAAGAAAGCAGTCCTACATATTTGTTTAATATGTGCGTTGAAGGACATATCCTGGTCAAAAATGACTCCAAGCTTCCTCACAGTGTTACTGGAGGCCAAGCTAATGCCATCCAGAGTAAGGTTAGATCTGGTTAGATACCATATTTCTAAGATTTTCTTGGCCAGTACAATAACCTCAGTTTTATCTGAATTAAGAAGCAGAAAATTAGATGCCATCCAGGTTTTTATGTCTTTAAAACATTCCTGCAGTTTAACTAATTGTTGTGTGTTATCTGGCTTAATGGACAAATAAAGTTGTGTGTCATCTGCATAGCAGTGAAAATGTTTGCTATGCCTTCTGTTGATACTGCCTAAGGGAAGCATGTATAATGTAAATAGAATTGGTCCTAGCACTGAACCCTGTGGAACTCCATAATTAACTCTCCATTTATGTGAACAAATTGGAGTTGATTAGATAGATATGATACAAACCACTGCAGCCTAGTACCTGTTATACCTACAGTGTGTGCTAATCGTTCTAATAGAACATTATGGCCAACAGTATCGAATGCTGCACTGAGGTCTAGCAGGACAAGCACAGAGATGAGTCCACTGTCAGAAGCCATAAGAAGATCATTTGTAACCTTCACTAAAGCTGTTTCTGTACTGTTAGCTGTTTGACAACTACTCTTTCAAGAATTTGAACATTTAAAAATGTTCTGTATTTGGTCAAAACAGCATTGCATTGTTCAAAGACATAGGACCACTTACACATTACCTCTACAGGGTTGTTCTGCCCTGGAAACCCATGCCGCGAAGCTCCCGGCACACATTCTTTGCGCTGATGTTAATGGCAGAGGTTGGTTTTGCTGGTTATTGAGTTATTGAGTTGCCAGGGCATTTGTGACTATTACGACTATTATGCTCCATGCACCTCAGCAGTCACCACCTTTTGAGTGGTCTGTAATTTCATAGCTGAGCTCCTGGGAGTTTTACCCCTCATATATAAAAGGCATGACTCCACTGGACAGGCAGGCAGGCAAAATCCTAAGATTTCCCAAAACTGTTAGTATGGTGGTGGGATGTGGTGTGTGGCTCAACTGCACGAGAGGGATGCAGTAGCGGGTTCAGGGGCAGTACCAGGGGAAATTGGCTGGCACAGCTGCCATCAGCTAATCACGATTCTCCGATTTATTTTAGGAGGACGCTAGAGGAGGAGTTTCAAATTCAGTGTTTGTGTTAGGCACAGAAATAAATGTCTGAAATAAAGTCTGGGTTTAGACTTTTATTCAGCCTGAACGACTGATGGCATCTGCTATTCAGAGGGTTGGTGGTCCGATTCCCTCCAGTCTGGATGCCAAATATCTTTGAATGAGGCAAGTAAAGGCAAATAAAAGTGCATTGACTGCTCAGATAGACTAGAAAAGTGCTATATAAGAACCAGTCCATTTACCATTTAACAGAGTGTTGAGTCTCAGGCAAGCTTGAATAATGATGACCTTGACCAAGGTCAGATTCTGATTTTCTGAAACTCTTGTGAACATGATAACTGAGCTGGTCAAGTTGGTTAATTCAATGAAAGCATCCTCCTGCTCTCTTGATATTTTACCTGGATCTTTGTTTAAAAATGTCTTTCAGTCTATTGGTCCCTGTGTGCTCACAATTATTAATACCTCACTGGTTTCTGGTCAGGTCCCTGTTTATTGTAAGAATGCTGTTATTCACCCACTGTTAAAAAAAACCTAAGCTTGATGCTTCTCTTCTCAGTAGCTACAGACCGATTTCAAAATTACCGTTCATTTCTAAGATTTTAGAAAAGGTTGTGGCTAAGCAGCTTATAGTTGTTCTAGCTACAGATTTTGCACAAGTGCATAGACTCCATTAGATGTTGGATGGCTGGAAACTTTCTTTAACTAAATGAGGAGAAGACTGAAGTTCTTGTTTGTGCTCCTAAAAATTTTGTACCTAGTGTTATGGAAAGCTTGGGTCCACTTGCTACATTTGCAAAACCGTCTATCAGGAGCCTTGGTGTTAGTATTGACTCAGCTCTGACTTTGGATGCCCATGTAAAATCCTTGGTTCGCTCCTGTTTTTATAATTTGAGAAACATTGCTAAGCTGAGTCCCATTGTATCGCGCTCCGAATTAGAAATTGTCATTCATGCATTTGTTTCATCTCGTCTGGACTACTGTAATTCTTTGTTTACTTGTTTATGTAAAGCCTCTTTGGAGCATCTGCAAGTTGTTCAGAACGCTGCTGCAAAGCTTCTGACCAAGTCCTCCAAGTTTTCCCATGTCACACCCCTGCTGATTCAGCTGCACTGGCTCCCCGTTAAATTCAGGATCCAGTTTAAGGTTTTGACCTTGACTTTCAGGGCCCTGCATGGACAAGCACCAACATATATAAGTGAACTTTTGCATCCATACATTCCCAGCAGGTCCCTGAGGTCATGTGACCAGGGCTTGCTTGCTGTCCAGCACACGAGGCTGAAAACAAAAGGCGACAAAGCTTTTGGAACTGTGGCCCCCAGATTGTGGAACTCTCTCCCTTTGAGCCTGAGATCTGTGGACTCAGTGGTCGCTTTTAAAAAACAGCTAAAAACCCATCTTTTTAAACTTGCTTTTAGTTGATTTTTATTTTTAGGTTTTAGCTTCTGTGAAGCACTTTGTGATTTTTATCTTGAAAGGTGCTATATAAATAAAGTTTTACTTACTTACTTACTTACTAATAACTACGGATGAACTAGGATTTTCAAATTAAAAATCTCTGGTTGCAGCAGATGAGTCTGAGTCTGGTTCTGCCAGAGGTTTCTTCCTGTTAAAAGGGAGTTTTTCCTTCCCACTGTCACCAAAGTGCTTGCTCATAGGGGGTCATATCATTGTTGGATTTTTCTCTGTATGTATTATTTTGGGGTCTATCTTAAAATATAAAGCACGTTGAGGTGACTTTTGTTGTTATTTGGCACTGTATAAATAAAATGGAATTGAATTGAATTGAATTAGAAAAGTCAAAATCTCAGAAGTCTGAGGACCTTTTCTCAGAAAATCTTGTGGATGAATGTGGTAACTCAAGAAGGAAGTCACCACATTTTTTCAAGTTTATACCATAGGTGTTCAGGAGGCTGAGGGGTAGCACTGGCAGCTTTTTATAACAAACACAGTTGAATATGTGAAAACATGGGACTATGTTGTTTTGTATTCTTAATTTCCAATTAGTGTTTACTGAGGTTGCAATTTCAGTAAACTATTATTATTATTGTAAACTCAGTAAATTAGTACAAAGTACTGCAGAGAGACTGTGGAATGTAGAATTGGTTTTCTCAGAGCATTTTGGCACAATCCAACATATTTTAAATTGGCTTTTAAGTGTCCTACCCCTGAGACAGCTGCTGAGCACAGTCCAAAAGAGGCACATTCACTCTCCAGTGTTGATTAATTTGCTAATTGTGCCGTCAGATATGAATCCCAGAAAACAGCTCTGACATACAAGGTTTTATGACTGGGAGAATATAGTCAGCTTTTCTTCCAGCAAGGTCCCGTTTCATCTCTTGTTCTTTTATTCTGAACCAAAGATAAAAGGCTGATATTCTTGTCTTTTGATGCGGCTGTTTCATTTACCTGTGTTTTGCTTAAAGGAAATTAGGTTCACAGAATTCATATAGTGTCTAAACAGGCAACTGGTTTGACATCTGTTGCACTGATATAAGGAGCTACATATTATGCAAAGAGAACAGAGGGGAACCGTGTAGTTCAGTAATTTCCTGTAGTCACTTGACTTTACTGGAAATAGAAGAGATATTGATAACAAGGCTTTTTTTTTTAGGACAGTAAGCAGAGTACATAAAATACAATCATAGGAGTCCATGAAATTTTTTCTTGTTATGCTGTTCTTGTTATTCAGGTATTCAGAAGCACAGAATGCTGCAGTGTCTTTACTCATACCTGGTTTGTTTGCTAAGTTTTTTATTGTGATCAACTCAGTAGTGATAAGGAGGATGAAATGAGAGAGACATCACTGCATGAACCTGGTCTTTATTTTCTTTACTGCAGGGCAGAGAACGTGACGCACAAGATTTAGTCTGTGCATACTCAGATACTTTATGACTGATTATGCACAGATGCCCTAGAGCAATGTTTTGCCAATAACAATAGCATCACCCCACCTCAGATTTCAGCTTAAACCTCATCAGTTTACCACAACTGTAGCTTGGCTCCAGTATTTTGAAGGCATCTTAAGTTCATGTGTCAGTGCTTCAACATTCAGCTGCCTTAAATTTCACTTATTTTTCAACCCGAGTCTGCTTTTACTTAATAGAACCGTAGCACATTGACAAAAGATGCCTTTCAATGTGTTTTTGTCGATTATTTTATCCTCTTCTTGTACTAGTTTCCTCCATCTCCCTTTCAACAACTTTTGGAGAGAAGGTATGAGTACCTGTTCAGCTCTGGCTTGTTTGTGCAGGTGCAGCTGGATATTTATTGTTTGCATGTGTAGGCAGATATCAAATTGGGTGACAGTATTGTTGCAGATGTGAAGTGTTGGTTTCTCTCTTTAAATAAAGTAAATGGATCTTGGACTCCCACAGAAGATGTTTTGAGTGATCACATGTTTTATGCACATAGTTGTTTTTTTTCTGAGGGTAAACTCAATTGAATTTACATGGAATTTTTGAAGTTTCTGGATGACCCTCAGATACAGCATCATTCAAATTTTGTCCCGAGGAACCTCAAGCAGTAGATAGTTCACCACAACCCATGAAGCTAAATATTTCACATTGGGGGAAAAAGTGCGGCGTGAGGAAGGAATATTGCTGAGAGGAAAAAGGCTGAAAACACACATGCCCTGCAGAAAGTAATAATGACCCCATGTCCTAAAACATGCAAGCATGTGTACAGTATAAAACAGGCACAGACAGATACAATTTATACTAATGCAGAGGTAAACATATGTGCATTGTAGTGTGCCCACACATACATAGAGATACATTATGTGCATGAATATATGTGACAGATTTTGTCTGACAGCAATGTCATCCCCTCTCATACTCCTTTTCCTTATGTCCTTTTTCAGCCCCCGTCTGTGTGCATCAGTATTTTTGAGTGTTTAGTTATACAATAGTGCATATCGTTAATTCCAGCATTGATTAAGATGGTACATGTGTCAAAACAGCATCAACTAATTGCACACATGATACTCTTCATCATGCCAGTCAGTATGTTTATGTACATGTTTCTATGTATCTCTCCATATTCTGTTTGTTTATTAGTATGTACATTACATATCCATAATGTACAAACCCACTGAACCCTGTGTTGTGCAGAACAGTAAACATCATTACAAATCTATTTAATGAGAGATTGCAAAACAGAGTCATTAACTCTGCAAAATCACCAAGCAATACAGCAATATGCAATTCTAAGTAAATTTCACATATGCAATGATTAATGATCATTTCACATTAATGCTTGTGTTGTTTTGTTTATTTTATTGAATGAGGACACTGATTACTATTTTTTTTATTTCATATTCAGTGCTAGATTGTTTAAAATGGAAGAGTAAGTTAGGTTAATTAAATTGCAGGCTCCTCATATCATTCAATTTCTCATTACTACTCTAATTAAATCTGTAGAAGTTAAGATTATTTATAAGAGCAATTGTAAATTTTTGAAATCAGTATTGTACAGCTTATACAATTACTACAGAAAACAACACCCAGCAAGCACATATTCTTGCTGGGTGTAACTTAGCGCCTGGGCTAACCCTTAGAGATAGAGTTAGGAGACATCTGGAGGGAGCTCAGACAAGAGTCACTGCTTCTCTGTGTGAAAAGGAGTCAGTTGTGGTGGTTAGGATCCCCGCTGGGCATCTCCTCTGGGAGATTTTTCCCTGAACTAGAAGGAGACCCTGATGAAGATCCATAACCTGCTGGAAAGATATTACTTCTCACCTGGCATAGGAATGCATTGTGATCCCCCAGGAGGAACTAGAAAGTGTTGCTGGGGAGACAATAAGCGATAGCATTTAACCCAGCTTCTAGCTCAGCCTTATTGACAGCACACAGCACTTCAGGAGTCTGCCTCAGATACATTATCCAGACATCCTTCAATTCTAAACAAAAACAAGTACCTAACTGTAGTGACTAACATGGGTTGTCACTCTAACAAAACTCTGAAAAGAAAAGAAAAGCAGCATAAACTCCAGTTGTTACTTTCATATGCATTTTCCTGTTTTTTTCCTCTTGCTACATTCATTTACCTGCCCTCTACCCATTTTTGTTTTATTTTCACCCTCTCTTTTCTTGTCTCTTTTTTGCTTTTTCAAAATGTTCCATATGATATTCTTTCTTATCTATATCCCCATACTCTTCTCCTTTATTTGTATTTCCTTCTTTTTTCCCTTTCTTTTCCTTAATCTCATGTAATGGACCTGGTAAAACTGTGTTAAGTCTTTAAAAGTTCTTCTTGTCCATCTGCTTTTGTGCCTCCTTCTGTGACACTCTTCAGAATTGTGACAGTATAACAACTGCTTCTTCCTCCGTCTTGTCCCCTGCTGTACTGTTTAATCCTGTCAGAGGCCCTGTCTTCAATTGTCTCCTTCCTGTCTTCTTCCTCCTTCCATCTGCATATCTCCTCCTTCCCAAAGCACTGATGCTTCTCCCCTCTGTTCCTGCTCTTTGTTTTTCTCTTCTTGCCTTTCCTCTTTTTCCTCTACGTTCTCCAGTGAATCTTGAATCAATTAAACATGACAAAAATTCTCTCTTCTCTCTGATTGTTCTTTCTTTCCTTCATCTTTGCCCCTTACTCAACCTTTCTACTCTCTCCTTCCCCTCCAAGTCACCTTCTATCACTTCTGTTAAAGTAGGGGCTCCATCAAACATGACAAGGTGTGAAATCCCACATGCACACCGAACACATGCTACCTCCTGTCAGACACGTATTGACAGATGTTTCACCCAGACAAAGAGGCAGACACAATTCCTAAACTAAAGACAATACCGTGGAGAAAATTCAGAAAGAAACACACGTAGACTGAGTGAAATTTAGCACTATTTAAGTTCAGAAACTGAATGTTCCTTTCCAGGGTGTACATTTGAAGCTAGCATCTGTATATGGTGTTGGACCACATGTTATTGCCTAGAATTTGGACTGATGATTTACCTGGATCAATTTTATGCTGATAGAAAAGCTTTATATGCTAGCCATAATCAGTGTTGGTCAAGTTACTTGAAAAAAGTAATCAGTAACTAATTACTGATTACTCCCCCCAAAAAGTAATCCCGTTACTTTACTGATTACTTATTTTCAAAAGTAATTAATTACTTAGTTACTTAGTTACTTAGTTACTTTTTAAAAACACGATTTACAACCTGAAGAGGTGATAAAGTGATAGATCTTTCAGCCCAATTCTACTTTTTCTACATAATCCATCATACAAAATGTAATCAAATGGAAAAGTCTCTTTTTTTAACTTGTTTTATCAGTTTTAATCTTTTAACTTTATGCATCAAGCAAAACATTTAATTATATGCAACATTCTCTGACTTGAATAAATTAGTTTAACATTTAAACCTATTTTCTACACATTCCAGCACATAAAATAAAATATTTTTTGTGTTTTCACTCACTCTTTCAAACAGATGCAAGTAAAACACAGCAGAAAATAAATAAAGTCAAAGACTCAGCGGTCCTTTTGCTCTATTTTCACCTGTAAAGCAGGAGCAGGGTAGGCGGAGGGTTACCCTGGTGTAGGTGTGCTGCGGTCAGTTGAAGAATCCGCGCGAGTGTCTCTGTGAGTTTCCCATCACGTCGTAGCTACTCGGTGCTTGCTCGGAAGTTTAGGGGTTTTTTTCGCTGTAAAAAGAAGTTTTCTTCCCACGCACGATGGACGCTAATGTTTTTGTCACTTTTTATGGAATCAAACTCAAAGTAAGGTCAGTACTTCCACACTTTAAACGCTGCACGCTCATACTCTCTCCCGCACTCGATATATTATCCATTGTTGATCTGCACACAGCTGCTGTCACCAACGTCGCACTTGCTTACGTCACTGTCATGAGACATTCTCGCAAAAAAAATCACGGTTTTAGTAACGCAGTAACGCAGCGTTCCTACGGGAAAGTAACGGTAATCTAATTACCGATTTTGCAATAGTAATCCCTTACTTTACTCGTTACTTGAAAAAAGTAATCAGATTACAGTAACGCGTTACAAGTAACGCGTTACTGCCCATCTCTGGCCATAATAAATAAACAAGTTTAGACCCTGCTTCTTTACTTGATCTCTACAATAAGCTTCTCAACTATCCAACAACAACTCTTGTTGGATAGTTGAATATCAAATATGGTCATGCTGTAATCACTGAGTCTAATCTAATTGTTATGGTGTGCCATACTATATGAAGCCCCAAATCATTGTTATCTGATATAACAATAAAAGTACATTGGGGTTGGTGAAGTGTATGCCTCTCAGCTGCTCTTTTGTGGCCTTCTTTTGATAATTTCACACATGAACTCCAAACAGTCTCAGAAAAATCAGATTTGGAAATTATTTGAAGTCGCCCCTTCTTACATGTACCAGACAAAAATGTCAGATTTTCTTTACAACTATATTTCTATGTAGCTGCCCTAGCTGCACATTCACAACTGGATATGCATGTGAGGCTTACGTAAACCATGCAGGAAGTTCTACTACTCACACTCAAATGGTATCAATCAGATTAAGGAACTTGCTATTAGGAGCTTGTAAAGTAAAAATTAGTTTGATGTCCAATCTGGGTAAGTTGGACACTGTATAATGTCTTGAAAACGGGCACAATGAATGTGTGAAAACAGCTTAGAGCTTAGATTTTTAGAATTAAAAGGTTCTTTCTAAAGAAAAAAAATCAGAGACACATCTGCAAAAGGTCGCATAAAATACAAACTTGTAACTGTCTAGCATTGGTATTTGCAGTCCATTGTGGAAGATAGGAAAGGACAATAAAGTGAAATAATAATAATAATTCTGTTTCCTAGCAGGCAAAGTTGACAGTATAATCTTTCTACATTTTCAAAAGTACAAATTGTGACTTCTTGCTAGCGGGACAGAGAGCACTAACCTGTACTAACTGTACCTCATGGGCTCATTTGTTCCCACTGAATATGCCACAGAGCACAATTAACTCGAGAGCTGCGTCATATTGTCAGTATTGCTACCTGAATTAGTGATGTGTTCCTTGTTTTTTAACTTTCACAGTTTTCTGAAGCCCCCTTGAAACAAAGCCAAATCAGGAAGGAGAAAAAATTAGAATCAAACAGAGAAAAGGGTGAATACAAATTAGAGATTTTAATTATGAGAGCCGGAGATGAAAAAGATTTTAAAGAGTAGGACAGCTGGAGTTGGAGGTATAAAATGTTACGCAACAAAAATACACATACCACAGCGTATACTATCCTCATATTTTAGGTCTGTTTTCATCCAAATATACATTATCAAAAAGTTTAAAAGTATGCAATTTTGAATCTAATTATGTACAATGCTGAATTCAACGCATATTTAAATGCTTTAGTAATATTTCTGTATAGCTGTCCTGACTTAAAAGCATATTCAGTAGTATTAATTGAATTAGCTTCAAAGGAGCACAGAGAAGGACAACGGGAGAAGAAATCCGAATGATAAATTGTGCAGACAGTAGCTTTGACAAGAAGCAGCATCTTACCCTGCAACATTCAACCTCTGTCAGATTCATTTACAGATACGCTCACACAGAAGGAGTGTAGCTAACGAGGATACTGCCAGGTCATCCTCATCTCACATATGACTTATTGTATGCTGGTATTAGAGTTCATTAAATTAGCTGTGTGTGTTTATGTGTGTGCGCTAATCACTATATTGTAAATTCAAGTTAGCTAAAAAGCGAACATTGAAAGTCTGCTGAGATAAAAATTTTATTTTTAGAGACTGCCGTCATATCTGAAGTGACTGTTAGTATAAAAAATACACATGGTTGTTTACAGACACAGTTTATTGTAACCCGTCGACCTTTGGCCAGGTCAAAAAAGGAAGTGAGGTGACATAGCTGTAATTTTAAGCCACAGAATCCTTATATGGTGAAGGTCAGGGTGGACTGATAGGTCAACAAAATGTTGGACTTATTACAGGACACACTGCACCATTAAAGGAGAAAAACAGAAATGTTAGATGACCATTGTTATCTATTTGGTAGTGAGGCAGAAGTGAACCAGCTATATTTTCCCTGCAGTTTAAAGGCTATGGGCAGACAGTGTGGTGTTGAAAGTGGTTCTAAGGTATAGGAACAGTGAAAGCATCTGCATAGACTGAAGAGGCAGGTGATATTCTCAGCTAATTTAATTTAATCTGTTTTGTGTGCTACAGCTGGCTAACAAAGAAGTCTGCTAGGAATTTATTCCTGGTGAATGCTTTGTTATTAACAGGTGGCTTTTGTATACTGCAGTAATTAAAAAGAAAAATAGCAGGCTGCCTTTTGGTTGCCCTAGACTTTACTCTGTTGCTACATGAACACGCTGGGCACCACAGTTCTAAATTGTGCCCCTTGCTTGTGGAGTACAAGTTTGATGAAAGTGCTCTTGGCAGACATTTGCATGGCTGTTTGTGCAAGTGAGCTATAAGCTCCATGCAGCAAACCCAACTGAGGGGAACAAATGACCAACGGGTTGGTGTAGACCCACAATGCAGTGCACAATAATGGAAGGCAACAGCATGGATAACTGTTCCCCCGTGAAAAATATGATCAAGGCCATTCTGTCTGACGCCTCACCCTTTGATACCAGCAGTGAGTTCTTTCTCGACGGTGAATCTCAATTACTGGCACAGACCATAAAGACAGAGAAAAGAAAAGAGATGGGGGTGGCGTGTGAAAGACAGAGCGACAGGGATAATGAGATAACAGGGGAACTAGTGGAAGTATTTTCCATTTAGTAATGGTGCTAAAACAGTTGAAGAATATAAAGCTAATTAAATAAGTTAAAATTGCAGACACTTCTAGTTAATAATTTAAGACAAAGATTGCTACTTGAAGTGGCAATTATGAATAAAGTGCCAATAATGGCATATGATCACCAGCTCTCTTTGAAGAATTAGTGATCAAAATGTATTTGTACCTGGTACGCTGAGGGTTTTGTGTTATATGGTAAATATTTGTATAGCGCATTACTAGTCCCCAAGGACCCCAAAGTCCAGCCATCCACCCATTCACGCACACATTCATGCACTGGTGATGGCAAGTTACATTGTTGCCACAGCCACCCTGGGGCGCACTGACAGAGGCGAGGCTGCCGGACACTGGCGCCACCGGGCCCTCTGACCACCACCAGTAGGCAACGGGTGAAGCGTCTTGCCCAAGGACACAACGACCGAGACTGTCCAAGCCGGGGCTCGAACCGGCAACCTTCCGATTACAAGGTGAACTCCCAACTCTTGAGCCACGATCGCCCGTGTATTCATTACAGATAAAAAGTTTGGAATTTTAGAGGAAAATACACGGCATCATATTTGTTGTGTTTGTCTTGAGCATCATGAGTGTCTCATATTAAGGACCAACCGAAAGATGCTGCTGAAAATGAGGCGTAACCTTGAGAAGTCTGTGGGAGACTTTGTGTTTGAAGAAAGCTGAGATCACTGAGCTGGTCTGACAGAGCTGTGTGGGGTATGACGTACATGAAGCAGTGTGCACAGACACACAAGTGAATGAAGAAAGCGTCCGAGCTAACCCAAACAGACCATCAGTCCCATCACTCTTACTTGCCTATGTTCATTCCTTAGAGAATAAGATGGATTATCTGTGGCTGCAAGTACACACACAGCAGGATGCGAGACACTGTATTGTTTTTGTTTTGACCAAAACCTGACTCCGTAGCAACATTTCTGATGTCGCATTCCTGCTGGACAGACTAACAGCCTTCTGTAAGCACCAGTAAGACCTGAGGTGGAGGACTGTGTGTATACATTACATTATATGTGGTGCAGCAACAGTGGAATTGTCACAACTCATTTTCTTTTGAAAGATATGATAGTGAAATTCCAACCCTTCTACCAGCTATAGTAATTCACTGTCACCACCCAGGACATCCTGTGGCAGCTGTACAGTGCCATCAGTGAGCTAGAGACTGTTCATTCAGACAGTTTCAAGGTGGTTGCTGGAGATTTCATATACATAAACTTAAATTGTTCTATCCAAATTCCAATAGCGTGTTCCAACCAGGCGCAATAACACATTTAATATGGTGTATACAAACATCACATTTCTGTTATGCTTTTTCCAGCATAGAGAACATTACTGAAACGCATTAAGGCAAATCCGATCAGACCAGTAGTTGCATCCTGGCCAGATACAACTACAGCACTTCAGGACTTTTTTGCAAGTACTGATTGGAGCATGTATGCTCCAAGTGTATGTGTGTTGTTACAGTTATCAAACCCTTCTTCTGATGTCATCAGAGAGCCTTAAAGAGCTGAGAATTAAGGATGCTGCCTTCTGATTGGGGGTAAAAGTAGTGCTCAGGTTGGCAAAAACTGATCTCTACTGAGCCATCAAGAAGACTAAGTTGGCATACATAAGAAAAATTGAAAGCAAATTCTGTGATTCCAGGGACACTGGGCTCATGTAGCAGGAGATTCGGGCTGTAAAATAATACCGCAAGTGGACGACACAACCCTCCCACCAAAACCAGCTGAATGAGTTCTATGGGAGGTTTAAGGCACTGAAACTTACACCAGAGAAGAAAACCTGCAGGTGCAACTAATGTGAAGAGATTCATCCGACTAGTCATGGATCTTATCAAAACCAGCCTCCCACCTTCTCTGGAGCCCTTACAGTTGGCATACTGTGCAAACAGTAAATGCTTACAGTAAGACCTCATCAAACTGAACACAGGGGTCACACGGGGCTGTGTGCTCTGTCCGTTGCTCCATACTTTGCTGAAACAAGACTGATGATACAACACTAGCGCACATCATCTCATCAGCAACTACGATGAAATAAGTAAACAGGCTAGTGGTTGGAGGCCTGTTTGAAAAGGTTTTGAGAAGTTAAATGAAGGGACACTGCCGAGCTCAGATGGGAATTCACAGGGTAGGCGCTGACACACTGAAGGCTCTGTCTCCAAAGGTGTAGAGGTTGGTAAATGAAGCAAGTGAGAACCCCATTTTATGGAGGCAATGTTGGGTCTCAATAAAAGCTGTTTGGGCATCCTGAACAGCTACATCACACTTTGGTATGGTAACTGCAGTGTGACTGGCATAAAGACTGGAAGAAGAAAGTCCTCTTCATTGTAGTATAAGAGATATCACTCCACTAGAACAAGATCATCCAGAATGTGACCTTGAAGTTGTACCTGACAACTTCACCTGACATGGTTTCACCTGACATGCTAACTTTTGAGAAAACTGATTTTGAAAACTTAAAAAATAAATAAATAAATAAAATAACAATATCAGCTTATTTCTTATTTGAAACTACTTCTTCTGGTGTGCTACACAACTAGCTTCCCTCACTTTATTATCTTTTTTTCAGCTAATCTCTTGCATAAATTCCAATCTGCATTAACACAACTGACTGGCTTACTGCTGTTTCTTTTCTAACTGTTTGTGTCCCCTGTTTTGTTTCTTCAGAGGAACAGCAGAAAGACGAAGAAGTGGAAGAAGAGCCGCTGACAGGAAAAGATGAAGAGGAACGCCGCATAGCTGAAATGGGCCGTCCAATGTTGGGAGATCATGTCAAACTGGAGGTGATCATCGAGGAATCATATGAATTCAAGGTAAGGCGGTGCCACATTGACTATATTTCCAGTGCAGGAACTAAGTGTGTTTCTACTACAGGAACAAAAGTCAGAGCTCCAAAAGACTCTGTTTAAATGGTAGCATTTTTCACTTCACAGGAACTCCGGGGGATACAGCTTGTAGAGGTGAATTGATTGGTTGAGTAAGCAGAATTTTATAGCAGCCACCATTTTTAAAACTCTGTAGCCATATATAGAGTTGTGTGTTGCTTTTTTCATTGTGCTTTGACACATTAGCATTGATTTACAAAAGGATATGGGCTATATTTGCCCTTTATACTAGGGAGAAAGCTATCCTGTTATACTGTGACATTTAGTGTGTAATCTTTTGCATTGCTGACATCAAATATACCGAAACGAAGCCTATATAGTCAAACGGGAGAAAAAGACATCCGATGCTTTTTCATATATCAGCTGACTGGTTTGCATAGTTTTTGTAAGTTTGCACATGGCAGTGGACACAGATTGCATGCAGTTTAGGTACTTTGGATTGAAATGAAGCCTTTGTGTGGTGAGATAAAGATGACAGATCTCATCTGAGGACAATAAAACAAGTTTAGATGGCAGGAAAACTGAGGATGTTTTACTCTGAAGTATAACTTTCGGATTCAAACATCCTTGAACAATAAGATTTCATGACACAATAGGATATTTAAAAGCAGACATATCTCTGTCTGCTTTCAAAACCTACGTGTTGTCTGTTATCCAACAATTTGGAACTTTGAATACATGCTTTAATTTTCTCCCATATATATTATTGTTTTCACATACATGTCTCAGTATTCCTTATCCTGTCTTTCAATTCAATTCAATTCAGTTCAGTTCAATTCAATGCGCTTTATATTGTAAGGTAGACCCTACAATAATACATACAGAGAAAAAGCCCAAAAATCAAATGACCCCCTATGAGCAAGCACTTTGACGACAGTGGGAAGGAAAAACTCCCTTTTAACAGGAAGAAACCTCCGGCAGAACCAGGCTCAGGGAGGGGCGGGGCCATCTGCTGCGACCGGTTGGTGTGAGAGAGGGAAGTGACGATGAAAGACATGCTGTTTACATGTTTTTCGTTCTGTGTGTCTTCAACTAGTTTAGAATGCAACAGCTAGGCTGCTGATGAAAACTTCATGCAATCGTGCTTTTGAGGTTGTAGCTCTTAAACTTTGGAAAAGCCTTCCTCACATTATTAGATCGGCTGAAGCAGTGGTTTGTTTTACATGACTGCTCAAAACTCCTTTTTATAGGTTAGCTTTTCCTTAATCTTTCTCCCATTATTTTTGGCCATAGTTCTCATCTAATAATAATAATAGTAATAATGGATTGCATTTATATAGCGCTTTTCGAGACCCTCAAATTGGTGTACGGAAGGGTGTATGTTGGAATTAATATAAGACCATATGGCTGACTGCATGTCTGTATGCTGGAACATGTATGATTATTTTTTATTGTGTGGTTTTAGTCAAACTATGGAGAACTTGATTTTGATTTACAAATAAAGTTATTATTATTAGTATTATTATTATTATTGTCTATTGCGAGTGTAGTAATATGCTAATATGTTCACAAAAGGGCAACAAAGGATTAAAATAAAGCTCATATAACATATTCATGCACAAATTTTTCTGATACATATAGGAAATAATTGGATATTTGTTATGTTTACTTAATTTCCTCCTTTCCCTTCACCCACACAGACTCTTAAGACGAGTGCAGATGTAATTACCATCCATGTTACATTTGTGTGTGTATGTGTGGGACTGTGTGTACTAATGCATGTTCTTTGCTCCTGCTCCACCTACACAATCACTCTAAAAAGACAGCTAATAGCACCCACTAATAGCTTGCCACTTGACAGGATACTATAGTTTGTCAAGTAGTTCAGTGTGTATGTGTATGTGTGTGTGTAAAGAGATCCTATAGTTATCTAAAGTACTGTCCACTGGCAGATGTAGAGTGACATTAGAGACTGAACAAGGATGAGAGGTTAAAGGAAAAAAAGTTTTACAGTGTTTTTACCCTTGTGTTTTTAGCACAATAATAATAAATAAATAAATAATAATAAAGTCTTGAGCCACTGATTATTTCTTTAAATATGGTGCTGGGAAAATGAGAAATGTCTGGAGCAATTTATTGAAATGTGGGACTAGAAATGGAAATGCCTAGAAGGCAAAAAGTCTCTCATAAGACTTTCAAAATCATGAGAATTTCTACACTTCTCATGAAATTGAACTGCAATCTACAATATGACCACATTTACTCTTCAACACAATCTAAATTCTATTAGGCAAGCTTTCTTATTTCTATGTCAGAGCCTCCATGTTGTTCTACAGATGGGTATAGGCACTCACTCAGGACCTGTATACCAGTTTTTGGATAAAAGCTCATTGGGAATTATGTTGATACAAAAGTATAATTTTATGCCTGTCAGACTGTGTTATCTTTTAATTTTACTTGTGACTTTTAGCTCAATCATCACTGGATTATATAGCACCACTTGCTGGAGGATTAAAACTAAACTCCAGTTCAGCTTACTGACTGAAGATTAGAAAAGTATTGTAAGAAAAACTGTCATCCCAAAATATTAACTTACTCCTTCTCAAGTCATTTATGTAGTTATGTAATTACTGTCATCCAAAGGAAAAACAATTTATTTTTAGTTAAGTTATAATTAAATTACATAAGCCACAAAATACTGACTTTACAATGTGCAAATTGCAGCTTTTATCTCAAGTATAATTTTCACTAGTGCTTACTTTCTTTTGATTTTGACATAATTTAGTTTTCACTCATTTAAAGCAAACATTGTGTCTGTTAGATTTCTATGATGAAACCAATCTTGATGATTTTGAC
This sequence comes from Aulonocara sp. 'chitande type north' Nkhata Bay, assembly GCF_057382095.1. NCBI lineage: Eukaryota > Metazoa > Chordata > Actinopteri > Cichliformes > Cichlidae > Aulonocara > Aulonocara sp. 'chitande type north' Nkhata Bay. Next base: position 18,065,486 of record NC_141356.1, on the reverse strand, counting down.
CCCTTTCTAAGATAAACACAGAGTCAAGAAGTCTTTTCATGTGTCTTTCAGAAGAAAAATACATAACGTTCCTCAGTCCCAGCATGGGGCCCTCCCAAAATAAAGCGGAAATTCACATGGATACACACAGGAAACCCATGCATATGCATGTTTCAGTCTGACTGAGTCCAAAGTAATTGAGGGAGCGAAGAAAAGAGATGGAAAGCAAAGCTGATAAAAGTAACAGCATTAGAGAATGATAAAATGGCAATCGTAGAAGACGGTATTATGCACAAAACCTAGGTGAATGCAGTTAAGCGAACACTCCAGATACAATAGGCAGAGTAAAGCTGGCTGTGTCTGTGCATGTTTGTGTCCACAGCTAAGAAGCCCTATTTACACACCTAAGCTCCATTCAACACAAGTAGCATCACAGCTTCCCTCAGAAAAGGAGAGTGCATTCCCCCAGTGCTCACTAATTAGTATATGTGTGTGCATGCTGGATTGTTTGTGTTACCCCAGTCTGTTTTAGCTTCTTCCTATTGAAGAAGACTGTAATAAAAATGTAAATACTGTAAAATAATGCACATGGAAGGAAACCGTGGAAAGAAAAAGGAAGGAAAATGGACGTAAACAGAGACATATATGGAAAGAAAAACAAACAAGTCTACTGTAGATCTAAATGTTTATTTAATAAATGGTAGTGAAAACTATATTTTGAATTCTTGCAGAAATATCACAAATATAAGGCTGGGGAAGATGTATAAAGCGATGCACAGGAATGATGCAGCTGTAAGAGAATCTTGAATTTTAATATTTCACTGCAGTGTGCGTCTTATAGCTTCAGTCATGAATTGTATGAAACTGATACAGAGTATGTTTATGTTTTCACCTTTATTATGTCCCTGGAAATTCATAAAAAAATGCATTTCCTGTGAAAGCTGAGTGCCAGTTTCTTATTTCATGCTGTGTCGAAATCCAAGAGATTTCCTATGCTAGATGCAAATGACTGATAATCTGTCTCTCCTTTGGCAGAACACAGTGGACAAGCTGATAAAGAAGACCAACCTGGCTCTGCTGGTGGGAACCAACAGCTGGAGAGACCAGTTCATAGAAGCCATCACTGTAAGCGCAGGTAAGACCAACGGCGAGACTCAGAAGCCCTGTGTCCAACTCTGATTTTAACTGGAGTGTGTGTGTGTGTGTGTGTGTGTGTGTGTGTGTGTGTGTGTGTGTGTGTGTGTGTGTGTGTGTGTGTGTGTGTGAAAGAAAGTGAGAGAGTGTGGTGTAAATTCTTTTTAGTATGAACAGCTGCAGTTTTACAGTCTGAGCTCTCAGACGTCCTCTGTTCCCTGCACCCTAACAATCGGTGCAACCTAAAATATCAGGAACCTCAATCAAAATGTCCCTCTCTGTCTAAAAACAAATTAGAGTAATTTCGTGGTTTCATGGCATCATGTGTTTGTGTGTGTGTGTGTGTTTTGGTTACTGGAGAGTGGATTGGCCTGTGTGGTTTGGACAAACACTAACCAGATGGGTGATAACGTCGAGAGTAATCGTGAGAGTGACTGTGTGTGTTTCTGCCCAACAAAGGCAGAAGAACAAGGATGTGTGTGTGTGTGTGTGTGTGTGTGTGTGTTTTGGGGATAGAGAGGAGTAGAGAAAGAAGCTCTGTAGTGTTGAACAGAAACTGATGATAGTTTTCTGCCAGGCAGTTTGAGAGAGTATCATCTGCTGTGGGATGAGTTCATCTGAAATCGCAAACTGGCCAGTTGATTAAATCTGCCATGAAAATCATTGGTGTTAAGAATCGTTGTTGCCTGCAGCTGATTTTTGTGCAGGCCTTGACCAAGTAAGTATAAAAAATAGCGTCTGGCCCTACCCACATTTCATACAGTAAATTTAAGCTTCTAGCGTCTGGTACATAACCAGCTGAAACACAACATTAATTCCTGTCAGCATCAAGACACTAAACGCCAAGTAATGAAAGATGCTCCTGGAAATGGGTGTTTGTCCAATGTGTAGTTTTTTTTAGGCTTCTGTTTCGTGTGTGTGTGTGTGTGTGTGTGTGTGTGTGTGTGTGTGTGTGTGTGTGTGTGTGTGTGTGTGTGTGTGTGTGTGTGTGTGTGTGTGTGTGTGTGTGTGTGTGTTTGCCCTGCTTTTTTAAATAATTTTTCACAGAACTGAAGAATGAAAAAGTGTTTTGTTTTTCTGGTGAAGCCAAATAAAGTGTATCCTAATCTTAATCTTGGGGGAAGAATATTTAAAACTAATGTTACATCACTGCCAGGATCTGATATAAGCACAGGTGGTTGTGTCCTGTGAAGAGTGAAAGCATCAGACATTATTATGCAAACAGAAGGTGATGCGCCTGCAGTGTGAAAATGCCTTTGAGAAACACGCACAGTGTGGAAAAGAAAATATATGCATTAATTTAAAGATAATCCAAGGAACAAAGAACATGTATAACGACAAAGGATGCTTTAGCTATGAATATGGAAATTTAGACACCAAATGAACACGTGCAATAAATAAAGTAGAGGCACCCAGTTCAAAAGAGAGTGACAGAGGGAAAAGGGACAAGGGAGAACGGCAGCATTTTTTCACATTCACTGCAGAATTTTCACAGTTCAGTGGTTACTTGTGGGAATTTGCCCTCTGGAGGCAGAGAGGCATTACTGCAGTTCATCAATGGAAGCAGGAAGGAGAAATAGTGAGTAGAAAGGTATAGCTGTAATCTGTTCTTTATGTATGACTGACTGTCATTTCTTGTCGGTCACTTCTGTTGTGGATTTTATTTGGAAAAGGATTCACAAACAAATGGCAAGCTTTTGCAGCTCTTTAAACTTTAAACATCCTTAAGCAGCGTCTGTTTGTTTTGTTTTGTTCTTTCTTTGCTTTGTTTTCTTTATTAAGTGTCTTGCTCAACGGACAGTATAGCATATTGCACATTTAGTTCACTCCAAAGTATTTGGACATTATCACATCTACTGCTTGACTCCAGGGACAGATTAACAATGGTCATAGATGAGGTGCAGCTTTTATAATAAAATGGCATATGGTGCTAATTGCTGTATTGTGAGATGATTATATATTAAATAAATTTTGACTGAACTATTACTTTATCTCCTGTTCTAGATGCCACCATGTTAGTTTTGAAACCATATTAGGAAAAAAGAGTGGAGTGCTAATTTATCAGCTAAAGGCTAGTTAGCTTGGTTATCAAGTTGCCTCCATAAACTACTTAGCTAGCTAGTCCTAATTAATGGACTTGGGATGTTAGAATTTTACTCAGCAAAGCTGAAGCTCAAACTTCTTGCAAGGACTTTATAAAGATCAGACAAACGATTTAAAAATAGCCCGAAAGGTATTTTAAAAATCTCTCAAATTAGCTGAGGTGACGCTAGCAGAGACCACTCAGCATCAGCTTCCGGTGTCAGGACATCAATCAAACCGTACATGACCCAACACAATTATTATTATTAGTTAGTTAGTTTTATGTAGCAGGCTTGTAAAAACATTGATGCTGTAATGCTGGGACATTACATCAGAGTCAATGGGGATTGACTCCATTTTGAAGGAAGGCTGAAGTTGTGCCTGGAAGAGTTAGAGCTGGCTTTATTTTCAGCTCCAGAGAATCTCCATCGGCTGCTTTCTACTGATAATGTTCATCAACTGATTTTTTCAAATGCGCAAATGTAACACTGACTGAAAAATTACTGAACATCTATGCTTTATAGCTGCACTTACTATTCAATACACCAGTGCTATTCAGTACATGAAGGGTTGGTTCAGCATTTCAGGATTTACCTTCTTGGCACGAGTTTGCTGCATGCTCAATAATGTACGTAAGGAAAAATCGGAAAGTTGAATCAGTGTATCTGGATGGAGCACTCAAACATTTTCAATTATTCAAGATAAACCAACGTGTATTCTTTTTCCACAGCTCAGACTGCCCGAACTCATCAACAATGTTTAGGATTTCAGCAACTGTGTATATATAAGCTGAATTACTATCAGAAAGAAGTCAATCATTGTTAACACAGTTAAAATGGGACCGTTGATTTGTTGCGATAAAAATGTCACCGATAATTACGGTGCACATCAAAATACAAAGTTGGATTTAAAGAAAGAAATCGTATTTGCTGCTGCATTTAAAACTGGGTTTCTGTCAGGGCATTGTTTGCCTGGATCTTTCTCAGTCACTTTAGTGTCTTCAAATAACTTTATCCTGTGTGGGCGTGCGTGTGTTTGTTTGTGCTTTAGTTAGCCAGCCTGTCAGCCAGCCTTTGTTGGTGAGCTGATGCCATTAATGAAAAGGGTTGTCTTTGCTCTCTTATCTGGGATTAGCTTGTCTAGCCTGACAGAGTGCTCTGTGTGTGTGTGTGTGTGTGTGTGTGTGTGTGTGTGTGTGTGTGTGTGTGTGTGTGTGTGTGTGTGTTTTAAAGAGAGAACTGTTTAAAGGTAATGAGAGCAACTTCCACCAAAGGACAGACTTATTGTCACACCCTTGGTTCATCTTGCACACATATACAGTACAGTTTCAATATAGTATTTACTTTATTGTACAATCCACAATTGTAATGCTTGCAGACTAGAACAGGTTAACTGTAACACAGAAAAACAAGCCCACACAAGCGCATATGACAAACAAAATCAGGTTCAAAATCATGTCAGACTGGAGACTGGAGACTGATTGTTTTTTTCTGAGCCTTTAAACCTGCAGCTGATTGCACTGTGTGAGTTCAAAGTGTCTAAGATTACGAGCTGATTGGTTGCTTGTAGATCAAACTGGCAGTTTGCATCCAGCTGTGAAACAACTGAGAGTGGAAATGAAAGCGGAGGAGAAGGAGAGGGAAAACACAATAAAGCCAAAATAACTGATGGAACAAATAATTTTCACGCTGTGAAATTTATAAATGAAAATAGAAACAAATGCTTTTTCATGAATAGTATGAAAAATGCTTACAATAATTGTTCTGCTATATTATTATTGTGTAGTATAAATGTTTGTTTAGCTGTAATCAACTGAAAAGTCACACCTCCATTCACTTATCACCAGCTTCATTCACTGGGTTTTGCACCAAGACTCATTCACAACATATTTAAAACTTACCGAGTTAGCACAAAATCCTTTGGATTACCCGCACGACTCTTATCCAAAGAATAAAAACATAATACAAAAGCTGTAATTGTATACAAGTTACAGTATCTTATATAATAGCATGTATAAATGAAAAAAATAAAAATAAAGATGTTGAAAATACCATTTCCAGATGATATTGCACAGTGGATCACAAGCTGATTGTACTTTTCCATATTCAAAATTCCATCAATTTTCACAAGATCTCCAACACTACTGGCTGGAATTCTTCCCCAAACCACCACTGTCTCCAGCATGCTTTACAAATTGCTGTAGACACTCACTATTGAACCTCTCTCCTGATTGTTTCCATACATATTGACAACAGTTTGAATCAGAAACTTAAAATTTGTCCAGTCGTGGGTACTTATGAATGACTTTTCTGATGGCCACCCTTCCACGACACCTCTTCTGATGAGTCCTTTGCAAACAGTAGGTGGATCAAGTGATGGGACAGATTCATCTCTCAGCTCTTGTGTCAGATCTTTGTGGATTGTTTCCTATAGAGCCGCTCAAGAAGTTATAAATCGAATAAGGCTCAAGGCTTATTCGGTGTAGTTCATAGCAAGAATAGAGGTGCAATGAAATATTTAGATTTCTGAAACAGTGGCACATTTTTTAATATTTCACTTTATACCAATTTCCCACACTTTTACCACAATGTCCATTTTTGTGTGCTTTCCTCACTTACAGTCAGAGATTACCAAAAAGGCAGGAGTACTAACAGGGAAAAATAACAATGGTCCGAAACTTGCAGTACATAAGGAAAATGATTCAATATGGCTCCAACAACTCTCCTTCAGGCTTTTAAAAGGTGTCAAGAGAGAAAGACGAGAATAAAAATAAGAAAGGGCAATTATTATCTTAACAAAATGAAATGAGGCACAATAATCTCACACATCTAATTTTGGGCATCTTGTGTTGTTGTGAACAAATGACGTGAACTTCACACACATTTTTCCAAACTTGCCACACACACACACACACACACTCTCACACAAACAAGAAGCCCAGATGAAGACGTGCTGTTACTTGGCAGCTCATCTCTTCAGACACGCACTGCTGGTTTGACCAAGTCCAGAGTGGCTGTAACTGATACTGTGGATTTAACACACAGAGAGATAAGCTGGCTTCGTCTAATCTCATCTCTATCCTTTCCTTTCCCGCTCTCTGTCTGTCGGTCTTTTTCTGCTTCTTATACTCTTTCTGTCCCTCTCTCTATTATCCTTCCCTAATTTGTCTTATCTCCTCTCAAGCATATTAGATTGAATTTGAGATTACAATGACTTTAAATGAGCTTCAAATATTCCTTCATCTTAAACAAAAATCACTGAGACAACATCTTGTTGTCATCCTAGTCCTGCCTTCCAAACGCAAGTTTTATAGTCAATCAGGATCTCATCCTTTGAAGCCCTCCAGAGAGTATGTTCGCAAAGAAACGATGGGGAAGGGTACAAATTTTGCACAGCTTTTCTTCTAAGATTGCAGCTTTGTAACGACATTTAAAGTCTGCCAAGTCTTGACCTTAAGGTCACCAGATCGTGTAACCAATTTGGCACTTACACTGACACACAGTCCCAACCTAATTCTTCCAAATCCATGACATTCATCTCAAATCAGAAAACCTGCATTCACCTCCCTTCAAATGTCACTGTGATTCGTGTGTAATGACCTGTTTCCCTCTGTGTGTGTCTTTTTTGGCATTGTGTGGCTCATGGAGAATATTCCCCAGACAAGCTGGAAGATAGCCGGAGATTATGCATGCATTTAACATTGTGTCTTTACAATGCAGGGCCAAATCATCCACATTAGAGAGCAGCTTGATAGTGTCGAGTCCCAAACGCATTATTTTCCTTTCTTTTGCAGGCTGTCATGGGGCCTGTTACAGTTTTTGCTCTTATTTCATCCTCATTATCATTATATTTGCAATGTTGTGTTTCAAAATTTGAGCATTTCTTAAAGGGTGAGGCCATATGTATTGTCCAGTAAGAATACACACTATGAGTGCAAAGATCCCAATGACGATGATTTCCCATTGTGCATAATTTGAGCGATGAATAAGCACATATGTGCATAGGTGTGAAAAATCTGTGGAATAGTGTGAGAATTTATTTTCATGCCTGATTTTAGTTTATTTGTAGTTAGCGTGAAAAGTCCAGGCCGAGAGGCGACATCATGCTGACGCGCTAGCAGACTGGCTCCAATGTTTGAATGTTTTTATATGATTGAAATTGACCCGTAAACATTAATTGTCTGTCTCTGTAGCGGCTGGGTGCATAAAGATCTGAGGGTGATGTTTCACTCAGAAGATTAGTTAAGCAAAATTCTTGTATCCAAGTGTGAATTTTTCACTTTCACCGAAATGCATTTTTAATTTATCCTTCTGTGTAGAGGAAGGAATGTGGCTGACGTGTATACTGGCATGAGATGTCACAGATGCGCTGCATTAGTTGTCCTAAGATTTATTAAGTTGGCCTATTAGCAGGTTGATTGTGTGCAACGTGGGTGAATGGACCATATTAATTGTATGTGTCATGGTCCTGGGTCGGTGACCCAGCGCTTTTAGTTTGTTATCATTTTCCAGATGATGATGATGATGATTGTTTTAGTTCTGTATTATATTCGGTCTGCCTCTGAGTCTGCGTCTGTATCTGTCTGTCTATGGTGTCACCCCATCTGTTTGTGAAGCTGTCTGTTTAGATCTGTGTCTTGTTTGGTTCCCCGTGTCTGAGTTTCCTGTTTTATTGTGAAGGTCTCTGTCTGATGTGAGTGTGTTCAGTTTACATTTCCCCTGTCCCGTCAGTTCTGATTTCTCCCAGCTGTGTTGCCCTCCTGTCCCTCATCCCCTGATTACTGGTGTGTATTTAAGCCCTGTGTGTTCTCCTGCCTGTTGTCGGCTCGTCTGCATTCATCCGTCTACCTCTGCGTTCATCCATGTATCACTGCGGTCCTCCGTGTAGCTCTGCATTCTATGGTGTTTCGTTCCTGTCTCTGCGTCTCTCTGCCCCGCACCCCTTTTGTATGGTCTCAGGTTTGTCTTTAGTTTCTCCCAGTTTAGGTTTGTAATTGCTCATGTTGAGTTGCCTGTTTTTGCCACCACCACCACCTTGTAAATAAACATCACTCTGTCATCAGTTCGCTGCATCTTGGGTCCTCCTTTTCCTCCACACCACACGGCTCCCTCCGCCAGCCGTGACAGTATGCATAGATGACTCAGGAAACAGCTGTTCCTCAGCCCATCTCACACCACAAATCAATTTTTATTTCTTAAAACCTTGGAACTCGCTATTCTTCCCTGATGGTAAGCAAGTGATTAGTTACCCAAGCTTATCACACACTTTTCAAATCCACCAGGTCTCCTGGGATCCATACACTTTAGGGTTAACCGATATGGAAAAGATATATATAACTCTTATAAAGTTTGTATCTGTCTTGTGTGAAACTTGTATGAAAAGCATACAAGAGTGAAAACAGATATAAGATCCCTTGAAAAATTATATAAATGAAACTTGTATGTTTTGGATACTTCCTAAAACAATATATGAAAGCAATGAGAAAGTGGCCACTTTCATGAGTAAATCATATAAGCCTTATATGATTCACTATATGAAGCAAGCTAAAGCTGATGCAAATCTTTTATAAGTTTTTTCTATTTCTTTTCCATATGGGAAGGTTAGGTTAAAATTAGCCACATGCCAAAAAAGGGCATTTTCAGACATTAAACTAAAAACCAAAAGGTGTCAAATATGCATTGCAATTATTGTTTCACAAGCTTATTCCTTTGAGTATGCCAGTTTCCATGAAAAGAAATTGATCTTAATCTGTCTTAAGTGGGTTGCCAGTGGATCTGGTGGCTGATAAGTGGTTAAACAACAATAAACACACTGATTGCATGAACATGCGGGCCCTGGTTTAGTTTTGAACACAGTTTTGTTTAAATGCAATGAACAATACCGACTGAAGAGCACAGACGCAAACAAAGGGACAACTAGATGAAGACAAAAAAATCAATGGAAAGGAAATCAAGGAGACAGAGAGGGACTGTTAAGACGGAATGATTGGAAAAAAGTGAAACAAGGTAAAAGAGATTGATGTACAACCACTCCATACTCCACTGCCCTCTAATTACTAAGCCCACATCTTGCTGTTCATCACCTGGTCCATGTGGGTGTGTTATTTATGAGAGTGCGTCCACACCCGAGGGAAACATAGGTATTCGAGGAAAAAACACAGAAAGAAGATAAATCCACAGAAATGGAATTCTACTTATGTTCACAAGAGAATTTTCTGGCAACAAATGTTATCAACAAGAACAAATACGCAGATTGAGAACGTTTAGAAGTCTTTGTATTGTGCGTTCATGCATCAGATTTAGGTTTTTTTATTATTTCTGAGTGCTAATTAAACCAATGCTGATGCTTTGTTTAAGTTTTGTTATGGGATTTGGTGCTTTTGACAAACATCAGAGAGAAAAATTTCACAAACTGTGACTCTCATGCTGGTGTTTGCAAAAAGAAAGAACTTTGTTTCTCTTACATTGATGTCACCACTTTTCTATCTCTTTTGTGCACAAACTGTAATTTCCATTCTTTAGATGATGAATCACAATGAACGGTTGAGTCACCGTTGATTTTGTTATTTGTTTACTGTCTGTCTTGAGTGAAGAAATTCACTGATGGGTTCTATGTGACAGCTGCTCAAAACCTTTGACAGCACAAATAAAGCAAATTCAAAAGCATATCCATGGATGGCATGAGTCTTTGCTGGATGCAATAAAAGACCATCTCACCAGTAATTAAAATGTTTTGAATAACAAAGTTAGGTTAATTAAGTTTTTTTATGTCATACTGAGAAAAGATTTAGCCCAGTTTAACTGTCAAGTGTCTACTTGAAGCTCTCCTGTGACTCTGGTGCCTGACAGCCTGAGTCTGTTTGTGTGCGTATGTTTCAATGTGTGCCCTAGACAGACAGGATGACAGGACCAGTGGAACATGAATATAAACATGAGCATGCCAGCATGAATTCTGATAGACGCACCAAACACACACAATCAGTCTCAAAGCTGTCAGAGTACAGTAGAAAATGGTCCCTGGTTTTATTTGATCAAAGAATGTAGGAGCTAGCTAAAATCTGTTTTATTGGCAAACGAGGCTTTGAAGATTATGGACATGTCCTCAGAAATGCAGGGAGGTTCTTCAGAAGTCCTGGGGTTCTCTCGAAATTTGAGTTCTGCCTATTTTTAACAACCATGGTGTCTTGCGTCTGTGGTTTGACTCAAATTACAAGTGTCAAAGAAACACACTAACGAGCAGCACAAATCACAGCACCACGTTTGAAGGTACCTGGATGACTGACATGCAGTTGTCTCCACTGTTTGTTTGTTTTATTTCTGTGGTATTCTGTGCATATATTGGGTATATGATTGTGTCTTTTGGTATTTCAATGTGACAAATTTTCCTTGATGTCCTTGTTGGGTCTGTTTCCACAAGCCCCGCTGGTTTAGAGACTTATTCATCATGAAGAAAACAAGACAGTCAACGATCGATCGATTTACTTGCAAGGGAGGCCTTGTTGGTATCTACCACAAGATGACCCCCAAATCCGGCCTCCGCTTGCTGCCTTTTATTGGGAAAACAGTTCACACAATACACAATAGTTTACACGCACCTCCCCTCGTAACCCCCTTGGTTACAAAGACAAGGCACTGTATGTATATGTGCGTGTGTGTGTGTGTGTGTGTGTGTGTGTATGCAGGTAAAAATGTGTGTGTGTGTTTGAGTGAGTGTGTGAGAATGTGTGTCTCTCTGTGTGCATGTGTCTCTGTATGCATGACTTCCTGCTCACCAAAAGGATCATAAAAGCAGGAAGCAACATCACAAGAAACAGATCTTTCAGATAGGATGTTTCTGCATAAAACCTCCCCCAGCACAGAGTGACTGGAGAGGTGCTCAGGGACAAAGGAATGTCTTGATCCTACAGATTGAACTCAGACTTTACAAATTTAAGAAGCATAATGGCAAACATTCAACAATTAGACTTAACAGTCCTGTTGTAAGGATTGTTCCCCTTTTCTGTTGATTTCAATGCGCTTGGGCATTTTTTTCACAATTCTTGCAACAGCAAAGAAGCTTGACAGAATTAATAAAGTGTTTCTTTCTGTTCTTTTGTAATGGGAAGTGATCTGTTTAACTCTGGGGTTTTCTGGCAAACAGCTTGTTTGGCCACATCAGTTTCAAACCTCTGTGCGCTTCTTTTTTAGAGTCTGGATGTGTGTCTATAAATCTGAGAAACAGACAGTGGCATGATTTTTACAAGTCCCAGGACCACTGACCATATCATTTAAGGGACACACTCCAATAGGCAGACATAGTCATGGAAACGCATCCTGCTTGGCTGCAAGCATGTAGAGAAGAGCTGCAGTCTGTTATCTTCTTCCTAGATTATGAGAGCACAGCTTTTGGGCATGCCCAGTGAGCAACTACAAGTAAGAGATATCTACTACTGTAGTAGGGTGAGAAATAAAAAATATTGATATCTATGTGGGGCAGCGCCTGGTGTCTTTAGCTTGTTTGGCCTTCCATTTCTTCAGCATTGTGTGATTTTAAATTGCTCTTTCATTTTGTTTTGATGATTTTATATAAACCCCCAAAAGGCTAGCAATTGCTTTGTGGAAGCAAACAAAGCTCCAAATAAATATCAGAGAATGTCAATAGGATATCAAACATGCACCAAATGATGTGAAGAGACTCACAATACCATTTAGTCATATTTGAGTGAAGAATGAAGACTGAAGGGGATGAAATAAGGACTTAACACAGAGTATTCAATTACATAATGGCTGTAGAAACCAAATGAAAGAATGAAAAGAGAAAATTGAAAACTAACTTTAGAATAACAACTTTATCGGTATGACACATAACAGAAGAGTGACATAGGAAGAGATGGAGGAAAGAGAGTGTGCAAGTAAGGCATGGGGGAGAAGACTGAGATAGAGGGAGGAGGAATGCATTAGCTGTCCTATACTATAATTTATGAAGTTGGCCTATTAAAAGCTTGATTGCATGTGGAGTGGGTGAATAGACCATATTATGTATATACATAGATGACTCAGGAAACAGCTGTTCCTCAGCCCATCTCACACCACAAATCAATTTTTATTTCTTAAAGCCCTTAAACTCGCTATTCTTCCCTGATGTTAAGAAAGTGATTAGTTGCCCAACCTTATCACACACTATTTTATGTGATTTTGCATTGCTCTTTCATTTTGTTTTTATGATTTTATATACACTCCCAAAAGGCAATTGTTTTGTGGAAGCAAACAAAGTTTCGAATAAATATCAGAGAATGCCAATACGATATCAAACACATGCCCCGAATGATGTGAAGAGACTCACAATGCCATTTAGTCATAATCCATCCATCCATCCATCCATTCATCCATTTTCTTATGCTTATCTGGGGCTGGGGCTGGAAAATGTAGAGAAGCAAAGACCTCCCTCTCCCCAGCCACCTCCTCCAGCTTATCCGGGGGAAACACCAAGGCGTTCCCAGGCCAGCTGAGAGATATAATCTCTCCAGTGTGTCCTGGGTCTGCCCCAGGGCCTCCTCCAGGTGGGACATGCCCGGAAAACCTCGCCCAGGAGGCATCCTTGTCAGATGCCCGAACCACCTCAACTGGTTCCTTTCGATGTGGAGGAGCAGCGGCTCTACGAACCTCTCACCCTACCTCTAAGGAAGAGGCCAGCCATCCTTCGGAGGAAGCCTATTCTGCCGCTTGTATTCGCAAGCTCGTTCTTTCGGTCACTACCCGCAGCTCGTGACCATAGGTGAGGGTAGGGACGTAGATCGACCAGTAAATTGAGAGCTTTGCTTTTACACTCAGCTCTCTCTTTACCACAACAGACCAGTACAGCATCCGCATCGCTGTAGCCGCTGCACCAATCCGTCTGTCGATCTCCCGCCCCCTTCTCCCATCACTCATGAACAAGACCCCGAGATACTTAAACTCCTCCACTTGGGGCAGGGTCTCATCCCTGACCCAGAGTGGGCCCTCCATCCTTTTCTGGCTTTTTCTTCACTCATATTTGAGTGAAGAATGACGACTGAAGGGGAGTAACATAATATTCAATTACAAATTACAACTACAAAATTGCTGTAGAAACCAAATGTGACCAAGAATGAAAAGAGAAAATTGAGAACTTACTCTAGTATAAAAACATTATCAGTATGACACGTTACTGAGGTGTGACATAGATAAACAGAGGCGAAAGAGAGCATGCAAGTCAGGCATAAGTAGAAGATTGAGATAGAGGGATGAGGGTGCAGTTTGGTTATCTGATCATAATCCGTTGCTTGTTCCTCATTGGTTCATTGTTGTTGTGAAGCACTTTGTGATCCTTATATAGAAAGGGTTTTATAAATGTGGGGGTTTTTTTTACTAATTTTTAGAAATTTATGTATGTTACAACATAGTGGTCAGCTACGACACTAACAAATGTGACAATCACACGGTGACACTTTAGGATCAATGAATAAGACCCCAGCCTCACAGGGCTACAGATGGTCAACGACTACCTGGCAACCTCAGTCATGAGTAAAGAATAAGTATTCCCTGGTCAGTGAAGGCTGATGGCAGTTGCTAAGAAAATGAATGCTGAAGCTCCACTTACACAGTAATACAGACCGGTTAGTGACCCACTGGCAACCACCTGTCACTAGCATATTACTGCACCTGTTTGAATGGAAGTGATGCTGGCTGGAGCATGTTGGCTGGAGTACTGAGGTACAACTTTGCTTTTTGAAGTTGTACTACAGATAGTAGCAAAAAACTGCAGCCAACATGCTAGCAACCAAAACGCTGCCAACCACTTGGGGAATACACATTTTCCCTTGCAACCCTTTCCCTTTGAAAACTGGAAAAGTTGACATTTTTAATGCTGTTGTAAAAGTAAATGAATGAATTAAATCCATAGTTTTTGAACAACTCTGTCTTTGTTGCTATATAAGGCCTTTAAGATGACTTAATTGGACATGATTTTTGCTTTTGTGCATATTATTGAGCATGTAGGAACAACAGTTCAGCAGTCATTATCTTGTCTCCTGTTTTCACACAATGGATGCTAAATTTCAAGACAAATGAGTCAACTAGCAGTGTGCTGCATATATCCCAGTGTGAGTCAAAAGCACTGATTGAACACTGAGCCCTTTAGGATGCACTTAAAGAATAACAAGACAGTCAAAACAGGTTGGAACGGCGCATATTTTCCTTGTGTTAGATCAAATTGTTTTTAGACTGTATGCAGTAGATATTTTAACTTTACTGGACATTAGCAGTCTGCTAATGTGCTGGTATTTCTGTCGCTCAGATGCTTGCACCTAAACATACTGAGCTAGAAAATAAATAATCAAAAAAAGACCAAAGAGCCAAATAGTGAGACCAAGGCTGTGATAAAAGGGCACATATAAACATTAACTGAAGTAGAAAGAAAGCCAGAGAGAAATGGCTCCATTCAGCCGTAACAGACTGTGTGGGAGGGAAGGAGAGCTGCTGACAGTGAAAAGTGACATAACTCAGGTAGAGAGTCTTGTTTTATAATTCATCGCAGAGTGTGTGTGTGTGTGTGTGTGTGTGTGTGTGTGTGTGTGTGTGTGTGTGTGTGTGTGTGTGTGTGTGTGTGTGTGTGTGTAAGAGTGTGTCCTGCAAACCATTATTGTAGATGAGGGTATTGCTCTTTCCACTGCCCTTATGTTCATTTATAGTTGATGATTTGAAACATTTATTTTTAATGACATTAAACAGTGACCCAAGAGGAAATTATTGGCCTTATTAGAGTTCATTTATTTTTATGTTAATCCAAGTTCATGTGTGTAGTAACCGCACAGCACACAGCCAAGATCGGGTGCATAACTCAGCAAAAGTCTTGCACTACCCACATTTCTTTATATTTTGATATTGAAATGTTTTGTACAAGAATAACAAGCTTGAAAGTCAAGTATTGATAGGACTGTTTTTATTCTTTAATACAGCGTAACTCTCTTCAGCAAGCCTTTGTTCAAGTAGCCTTTGGAAATAGATCTTCAGGCTTCTTGGAGGATGTTCAAAGCTCTTCTTTGGGTGTTGGCTGGCTTTTGTTCTGTTCTCTGCCAAGATGATGCTGTAATGTTAAACTCCATGACTGTATGTTTTTCTATGCAGGTATGCACTATCCACAGTGTGTTTGGGATCACTGTCACGCTGAAAAAGCCATCCATTACCAATCAAAAACTTTCGCATGGTGGATCAAAATCTGATGGTCTACTGTGTTCATAATTCATAAAAGATCACACTACTGACTAAAATGCAGCCCCAAACCACAACAGAGCCTCTATTATGTTTTACAAATGGCAGTAGATACTGTTGCACCTCTCTGCTGACCTCCTGTGTACATATTGACCTCAGCATTTTATCCCCATTTCCCTTTCTTAAGAATTCCTTCTTCACAGCCACCCTTCCATTAACACATTTCGGATGAGCCAAACATTAAATGAATCAACCTAAGTGTCTGATGCGTCTATTGAGTCCTGTGTCAGGACATGGCTTCAGATACTGTCCATCTGTAAATAGTTTTTAGGACTGCCATTTCTTTTGTTCTCCCATTATCCAATTTCCCCAGTTTTTATGGACACACTGGGAATCACCTTATTGATGCAAAAATACTATTTTAAGTCTGTCAAACTGTGAATTTTTTCATAGATTCAATTAAAAAAAAATAGTAAAAACAATTTTGTTTTTGAAATAGATATTTTCTATTTAGATAGATAACAGCTATTTGTTATGTGTAGATTAGTTTATTAATGGGCTGAGGGGCCTTTTTTTTATTAAGTGGCTATACGAACAAAAAACAAACCAAAAATTTCATTTGAAATTGATCAAGATGAACGACTGGATTGAAAATGAGTAAAAAAGCAGCCAATGTCCCAAAAATTTTGAAAGACCTTAAGAAGCCTAAAGAACTCTTATTCAAAACCACGTCTCACTCGTTGAATGCAACATATGCATCAAAAATCAAATGCAGCTCAAGACTTTTGCACAGTACAGTATGTTTAAGACTTAAATATCAGGCTTCTTGTAATATCATAATAATAAGCATCTTAACAGTCTTGCTGTCTGCCTCTTTTTGAAGGTTACTTAAAATATTCAGACAGTGATTATTTCCAGTTGTTTCATGAGCATAACAAAAAAAACAGCAGTCAGTTTATTAACATGCAAATGGATTGTTGTTCATGACAATCATGAATGTGTAAATGCTATATATTTAAATGTTAAGATGTAAGGTTAAAACATAACTAAATATATTTTTTAAGGTCAGACCTCATACAACTCCGTATGGGAAAGCAGCTGCAGTTTGAAACCTCTCCAAACTCGCCTGGGTTTAGAGTGCTAATGGGGTTTTATTCGGTTGTTTGGAACATTTTAATGCATCACCACCTCTTTGAATGTTAATAGCATGCAGTGACTGAATGACAAGGGTGAAATCAATAAGAGATTATAGCTTTCCCTGGAATCACCAAGTCAGCATGTTTCATGGAAGCAGCAGGTGGTCTCGTTTTATTCATTCATTTATAAATGGATCAGAAAAACAGCCACTTATACAGCGAGCGCACAGACTTCTAATAGCATGTGAGCGTTTCTCTTTTACTGAGTGAGGAGAGTAATTTAAATTTCAGGTTCCAGCTATTCCCTTCTTTCAGCAAACACTCACACAGATCCGCACATAGCAGCCTAACCAAACGTGGTTGGCTGTGGTGGAATTTCAGAGAAACCCTCCCCCCTCCACCATCCTCAACAATACAGTACCTACTGTGGATTACTTCTGATTCCTAGGAACCACCTTTTCACAGTATTCGAAGTGGTCCTCACATGTAGCCT
Organism: Aulonocara sp. 'chitande type north' Nkhata Bay; assembly: GCF_057382095.1. NCBI lineage: Eukaryota > Metazoa > Chordata > Actinopteri > Cichliformes > Cichlidae > Aulonocara > Aulonocara sp. 'chitande type north' Nkhata Bay. The sequence continues at coordinate 18,048,456 of NC_141356.1, read as the reverse complement.
ATCCGGAAGAAGACCTAGCAGAGGTTGTACTTCACATCAAATCAGGTAGTACAACCTGCCACAAGAGCTGCCGGTCAGACGGCAACAAGTAATCCGATTTGTAGAGAGGATTGCTCTTGATGCTGATCTTTCCTCCATCCAGGACCTGTGCAGGTCCAGGGTTAGTAAATGGGCAGAAAACATCTCTGCAGACCCCTTACATCCTGGACATAAACTGTTCAAACTGCTACCTTCAGGCAGGTGCTACAGAGCGCTGTTTGTGAAAACCAGACTCCACAGAGGTAGTTTCTTCCCCCCAGGCAGTTACTCTCATTGTCATGATGCGCTCCGTGGCAGGTAAGGTGAGACCCAAACGCAGGACTCGGAGACCAAGGATCAACTGAATGAAGCTGCTTTTTGTTGCTGTAGTATGAAAATGCAAAAATATAAAAACACATAAAAACTTGGACCAGGAGGAAACTAAGAACTCGGAACCTACAAGAGAATCATGGAAGACACAAGTAACAGAAAGGGACCAAATATGAACAACAAGAATTACAGAACTAGAATTGTAAATAATGAAAACTCAGAGGCTCTAGGAAATATAAAACTAAAGACTAACTAATACCATAACCATAATCAACCCAAAAACGTAGTCAAAGAACCAGGACCGTGACTCTCATGAACACTATGAAATAACTCCCTGCTTTCATTCAGGCCATATGCACATATTCACATTGCACTACTCAGTTTGCATAGTTTCTAACATACAGCCTATTTTTAAAAAAATGTTTCTTTTCTTTGCATGCAGGGAGCAAAGTGTACTGGAGTCTAATTCCTTGTTCGCGTGTACAAACACGGCCAAATAAAGATGATTCTGATTCTGAAAGCAGAGGTTTGGCTTGCAACCACACACACACACAAACACACAGGGATTTTGCTTTTCAGGTTATCAGGCTAAATCACTATAGACTATAGATTCAAACAACATTTTCAACTACAGCAACAGGAAAGGCATGGGAGTGCAGGGATGACATTGAATCTGATCTGTGATGTGCCTGGGTCTCGAACTTGTGGATCTTATTTAACCTCTTAAGCCCCAAGCCTACCTGATCTCCTGCCTTTTGCCCCCATATCAGGGGGCGTTGGGGCTTAAGAGGTTAAATTGGTGTAAACAATCTGCGCTTTTAACAAAGACTCAAGGATTCAACTAGCTACCATGTATGTTTTTTTCCCCCTATTTCTTCCCAGGTGAAGATGACGACGATGAGGAGTGTGGGGAGGAGAAGCTGCCCTCGTGTTTTGACTACGTCATGCATTTCCTCACTGTATTCTGGAAGGTTCTGTTCGCCTTCGTCCCGCCCACAGAGTATTGGAATGGCTGGGCCTGCTTTGTAGTCTCCATCTGCATGATCGGACTGCTCACCGCTATGATTGGTAAGACTTTAAATATCCTGAGGGATTGACAAGAGATACACAACAAATGATGGTTTGTTCAACAGCTGAACGCATCTGTTTTCTTCTAAGTATATGCTGTGAAGTATAGTGATGGAAATTATTCCTTTCCTATCCTTACAGGGGACCTGGCCTCTCACTTTGGATGCACAGTAGGCCTGAAAGACTCTGTCACAGCAGTAGTATTTGTTGCATTGGGAACCTCAGTACCAGGTAAGCGTGTGAGCACTTATCCTTTATGTTTATATACATGTATGTGTAGGCGTACATGAATCCATCACAGTATATGTTTTTGCCATCTACTGGACCTTGTGCCAGCTTTAATCAAATCCTGTTCTCTCTTTATATTTGCTATTTAGCTTTGTAAAGTCATTATGAGGAAAAGATCTTTGTTCATCAATGATCCACCTCAAGGAATATATATTGATATTTTCAGTTCTTTGCTCAATTTACTACACAAATCAACAAAAGCTACAGTGGAATGAATATCAAGGCACGCTATTAAAACTTCACAAGTTCGAGAAACACTAAGTAACTAGTAATTCTTATATATACAGTAGCAACTTTCATAAAGATGAGATATATTTCAGCGTGATCTGTTGCACTATAGACTACAAAGTATGCAGGGGATTTTTATGTTGGTTTATGGCAAATTATACAGTCTCAACTCAAATTCACTCATCCAGAAAAGAAATGTCATGGTTATTTAGTAACAGGGAATGGGACTTGGGTAATTATCCATTACTAGAAAATGATCGGCGTAATTCTGGCATCATGATAATATTCACTAAATTTGATTTACACAAATAGCTTTGAAGAGCTTTTCCACATGAAAGCATCTTTGTATTGATGTTCATTAATATTATTTTTCTGCTATTACAAATCCAAAGAAAAACAACATAAAAGTAGATCAAAAGAACCTCAGAGCTCACATTTCCCGAGCTCTTATTCTCAGTGAACTTGTACCAGAACTAACCCAGTAGTTCTCGGCGTCTTGCCACAATATTTTTTGCATATGGGTCCCCGTTAGACAAAGCAGTGCAGTCTGCCGACAGCAACATGGCTCATCTTGCGTAAGTGTGAAGAATGACCAAATGCGATGGCTGGGTGATTATATGTTTTAACCTTGGTCCCCACATGCACACACAGACAAATACATCAGACATACAGTGTGTACTTGACTGCTAGATGTATAAACTAGAACATGGAAAAACATAAACGACTGCACGACTTGAGTAATAGACAAGCACACTCATCTATCTGAAAAACATTAAAGCTTGAAAGAGATTTTGCACACTTGTGTACACACACCCCCACACACAATGACTTGTACTGTGACTACCATGTGCTATTACCATAAGGCTATTTGTCATGTCAGGCTCAGGTGCTCCCTTGCCTCCCATTTAGGGAGCTTAGGGATAAAAAGCGTGTGCTCCATACTACTTTATACTCACACATATATACATACACACATAGTACATTAGCATATGGCTGTACATGTAATATATGCTCATACACTAAGAAAAATATGCACTTGATATCAGCTGAATTTATGGACACATACACAGAGATGCTCAAGTCACAGTACTGCACACAATGTGTAGAGCTGCCGAATGAAAACAAAGTGGCTCAGCCTTTCTGAAGCTCTCAGCCTTATTAACAGAGCCTCCTGTGGCTTCACCGCACATACGCGCACATACACACACACACACAAAGAAACAGACCTCAGTTCTGTGGCTATTACAGTTAATAAAACCCATCCTGTGCTGTGGTTCTATGTCAGTTACCCTCGTTTATCACAGTTAGCCAGGCTAACCCACACATGGAGAAAGGGAGATAGAAAGAAAACAACTAAAGCGGTGCTGTTAGGAAAATTTGAAACTAAAGAAGCTCACATTTCTTTGTAGTTTGCGGGTATTCGGGTAAAATTTCAGGTAAAACTTTGTTGGTTCGTGATTCCACAGTACACTTGATGTGTGCAGTGTATTATCATGACTCCTAATGGCTTCAGAAATTTGATCCGAGCATATAAACTGAGGAAAATACGCAGGGATTTAAAAGAGAAAAAAAAAAGATACATACAGAAGATAAAAGCATTGTGCAATAAATGTTGGTTCAGGACAGTGAAGCTGATAGTCATCATGTATCCTCACAATATTGTATCACAATAAATATGTCGTGTAAGACATGATTTTTGACAAATAAATGTAAATAGATAAGATATTTATGATCAGTCACTGTAAAATACTCGAATACTCTTTGACCCTCTGTCAAAGTAACAAATTAATAAATATTCCTGAATGTTTTTCAATTAAACTAATAAGAGCTGCCACACATCAGTCTCCCAGCACTGTCCAGTTCAGAACAAAATATCTTTAAAAAGATTTTCAACTGGTTTATACCCCCTGAGTATTTATATACCCCTCTGTGTATTGTTCAGTATTTTGTGGACCAGTGATCTATAATAAGGAATCTCAAGAGGGCCAGATTTCCAGTCACAGTCCCCAGAGGATTAATGCTTCTGTTTTTATTCCTTTATTGCTAACACTATAAACGTTCCAAATGCCAAGATTTTCCTGAGCATATTAGTTGCATGTTCTTCCATTTTAAGAGGCAATGGGGAAAAACAGGAACAGAGGGGAGAGGGGAAGAAGGAGGAGCATGATGTCAAAAAGAGAAGAGCGAGGCAGTGACTGATTGACAGAGAGGTAGTGGAAAAGGGCAAAAAGCTCTCCAGGGAGCCATAGTGTCACATAAGGAGCTTCAGAGTGGAACCTGTTTCACAGTAACACACACTCACGTCACTGCTGAACACGTACACACCCACGGACTCACCCACTCAATCAAGCTCACAAGCACTCTAAGACCATTTGATGCACAGGCGTGCATGCCTTTGCCAGCTGGTAGAGACATGGCATCAGATTGGACCCAGGTGGCAAACTTCGCAAACACACAGAGACACAGTGTACATACAGTATGCGCTCTTAATACAGAAAACACACACACACACACAAAAACAGGAACACACAGCGTTGACACACATCCATAAGCCCAGCAGACAGGTGTTAGTCTCTTTCACAGGCCAATTGTCATATCTATCACCACCCTGTATCTACTTCTTGATCCTCCCATCATCCTCTTTTCCAAAGCCAGGTTGGCTGCTGCTTCAAGTAATCCCTTCCTTCTCTTTTCATCTTTTTCTTTCTTCCGTAATCACAGTTTTTGTCTCTTCTTGTTGTATCTGGCAGAGAAAGGCAAGATGACATGAATCACTAACAAAGAGAAGCTAGCCAGAAAAGAGTGCTAACTGACCATTTGGCTATTTGCTCACCAAACAGCCTATTGTTGAGATCTGGCAGAGTCACCGTTGCTCCTTTCAGTGCAGGAAGGAAGAGCATGACTTTGGAGCTGCTGTAGTTTGGCAAATATTAGGCAGGGGAAATTTTTAGGACTACGCAGCACATTGCTTCTTAGTCACCAGGCCAAAATCTGTTTGTTCCCCCTAACTGCAATTCAACTTTGTAAATTCTTGATCTCGGAGCAAATCGTGCATATGCTGGCTGCTGTAGAAGAAACACTGCAATTGGATTAAAGATTGTGGCTCCTAATTTAAGGTTGCCTGTCTAAAAATAGAAAACAAGATTTATATAGTGCTCTGTATGTGGTCTGTATTAATAGCTATATACATTATGCATGCATGAAAAGTGTCCTTATCTGTCCATGCAGTCTTGTGTAACACAGAAATCACTGCAAATTTACCAGATCCTGAATAATTTTCATAATTCACAGCGGGAAATTATCCCATTACAGCTGCTCAGTCATGTGAAAGTCGTAGAATGCACGATGCATAATTCAAATCTTCCAGTAACAGTCTTACTGGGTTTTCCAGCAGCAGCATGGCTGTTTGTTGGAGAAACATTGATTCTAACAGACCAATATCTTCACTGCAGTGTGACCAGTGTTTCATCGTTTGTATTTTAAACCTTCTTTTCTTACCACTCTTAGATTATTCCTGTTTGTCAGTGGGAGCAATGGGATCTTGATTAATTCTGTGTTGCTGTGAAACGCAGAACCATACACTGATGGAAGTCAAACCGATTCCTTAGAAGAGCTACAAAGTCATCCATCTTTTTGTGCAGAAATCTTACCTTGTCCATGACGATAAAAGTGTAATCCAACTTATATCTCCTCTTTCCTCTCCTCATCTATCTTTTGCCTCCCCTCCTTGTACCTTTGGCATAGATAGCCATTGTTGTTATTCTGGTTGAAAGTGGAAATAACATAAAAAAAAAAAAAGTTCAAATACTCTATGATAACAAAGGCAACTGTTACAGGCAACAGGCACAGTTGGGGGATTTTGTGATTAGGCGTGTCAGTCTGTTTGCAGTGTTAGACATTTAGTCAGTAACACTTAATTTACACTGAATGGAACATTTTGTTTTATTTATTGCTTTACACTTTCACTCCACAAAAACGGTTGCATTCATTTCTTGGTGACGGAAGAAGAATAGGAAAGTCAAAGTTTTTAATAAGTCATCATCAGAATTAAGAGTGTTTTTTATCTTGCGATCAGCTGTATCTGATCTTTTTTTTTTCTTTCTCATTAACTTGAACATGAGAGATTGTAACAACGATCACCAGTTACTTTATGGCCAATGACAACTCTGTTTTTTCTCTCTCTCTCTCTCTTCATCCAGACACATTTGCCAGTAAGGTAGCAGCTATCCAGGATCAGTATGCAGATGCATCCATTGGTAATGTGACAGGCTCCAATGCTGTCAATGTGTTTCTGGGCATTGGGGTAAGTCCAGCACATTTGATTAAAGATGTATTGATTGATAGCTATTTAGAGAAAATGCAGTAGTGCTTGTCATTTTGCTGTAGTATAAATTATTATGTTGTGCTTGGTATAAATGATAGGTTACTGCATGAGTCCTATTCTTTAATTCTGCATGAATGAGTGTGTGACTGACAAGTGGTATGGTCTGTCACACCCATCTGTCTCCTTTGGCAAAGTCTATATTTGCTTTTGTTTCCTTTGTTGTACATGCTCACCGCGTCTCATGTTATTAAATTCAGTTTTGCTGCTGTTCAACAGGTGGCGTGGTCCATTGCTGCCATCTACCACAACAGCAGGGGTGAGGAGTTCAGGGTAGATCCTGGCACGCTGGCTTTCTCGGTCACACTCTTCACCATCTTTGCCTTTATCTGTGTCGCCATGCTGATGTACCGACGGCGACCAGACATTGGTGGAGAGCTGGGTGGGCCCCGGACTGCGAAGGCCCTTACCACCATGCTGTTCGTTAGCCTGTGGCTCCTCTACATCCTCTTCTCCTCACTGGAAGCCTACTGCCACATCCAGGGCTTCTAAGATGATAGGAGATGTTGAAGAGAAGGGTGGGACAAAGCAAGAAAACATGGAGGAAAAAACAAGGGGGAGGTGGATGAATGGATGAATTTGGATTTAGGAATTAAGGCTGTCTCGTTGTTCTATAAGTCCCCCCTTCAGCAATAGATTTAATGATAGATGAATGGATGGATGTACAGATGAAGGAGTGCACATTTAAACAGATAAAGACAGAATGGAAAGAGGTACAGATGCATGGAAGGATAACAAAAAACATGAGATTAATAGGAAGCGAAATTATCCAGAACGGTGGAAGCTTAATGAGAAAAGGAAAAAAATCAAAGATATATATTCGCGTCTCACTCTAAAAGTGCAAACCAATCAAGTCATCTTATTAAACGTGTCCCAACTGGCTCGACCTTACAGAATTACAATGAATTTAAACACTTGGACTGAGGTTAAAACAGAGGTACGCACCATAAAAGCTCCTATTGAGAACGAGTGGTTTCAGCAGGAGCCCTCTTTCAGTGTAGTGCATCGTATCCAAACACTGTAACAGGCAGGAGTGAGACAGACAAAGAAAGAATAACTTTATCAGTATGTGCATGCATGACCAGACAATACTGAAAACATAATCAGAAGAAACCGGATACATTGCCACAATTGTTTCATGACAACTAACTGTGTGTGTGCTGGTGTGTAACAGTGGGTGTCCCTGCTTGTGTGTTGTGGGAAGATGGTCAAGTACTGTGAAAAAAAACGCCTCTCGTCTTGCTCTCACTGCGTGAGGCGAGATATGCTTTCGTGTTCGAGGTCTTTTTGACTCTCGCTCTCCCAGCCTGTAGAAATGCCGAGTATGACTTTCGCAGTAGAGCAAATTCAGTGAGATGAAATGTTTTAAGCGTCACTGAGGTTCGAATTGTAAATATAAAGAGCTGATCGTACATTACAGCTTCACGGTTTTCCTTCTGAATGTCTCGGTTACGCCATGCGCTCCTGATCGGACCCTCTTTCTGTTGCTTTATACTGTAAATGTAAATGAATTAAGGACTAATTTGAACCAAGAAGTGGTTAGTGTGCTTTTACCTTTAATAAGGTCATGTCTGAGAAGACGAAATGGCCACTCTACCGTCGAAAACTGTTAGAAACTATTATCACTGCATAAATATCTAGGTATTTTTGATTTTACTATGGAACCACCTGGTGTTCCACCTGTGGGATTGCCGCCATCATTTCTGAATCATAACTTTTAAATAGCCTGAAAATTCTAGCTAGCACCCATTATAGGCCTTCTTTTCCTTCATTTTCTGCCACTTGGTTTACTTAACAGCTTCAGTCATTATCTCTGTGCATCGCCAACCTGGCTGGTCGCTGGACCAATCAAAATCTTCAAGGGCTTTGTAATAACCACTAATCCCTAACCCTGACCCTTGATTTATAATGTTTCACATAGATTGGTCGTTAAGGGGAATATTTAACAGGCGCTTATATTGGTAAACCTTACACATTGACTTCTCAGTTAAAAGAGCTTTGCTTCAAACTAGCGCAGGGCTACATGAGATAATAGCTGCACGTCTTTGTTATGTTACCACACCAGGCATCAAGAATTTCCTAGATATTGTAAAAGCAACCTGCTGCTTCTAAGTACTCATTCAGACAAGGCTTCAACTTTTCATTCCAAAAAACACTACTAGTCAAAAACATTTTACTCATAATATGTCTGGATGACGAAGGCCTTAACCTAAAGAAAGCAATTACCATCTGGCTTTGTCATATTTCTTTATTCAAAGGTAAGTTGCTTTCAAACAAATAACCTTAATGTGATCTGTGGGATTTACTCATTCTTGTTGAACTTGACACATTAGTTCATCTGCCAGTTTTCAGTCTTAACACAAAAGCCATCAGATAAAGGGATAGCTGAAAATGATTTTCTGTTGGGCCGGACGTCAGCGTAGAGGACGGGGTAAATGTGGATATGTAACACAGGTTACATCTAATCTCAGACAGCCTGTGTTTGACAAGCTCACACCGGTTTCAGGGCAATAACAGAAAGCTAACAGGGATACAGTTACAACACTTGTCCCCACAAATCTCCTCCTGCTGTGGAGTATATAGCCCAGTGTTTTAATTCTCAGTAGCCAGGTTACCATGGTAGTCCACCCTGGTTAAAAGCTAATTAACTCCTAAAGTGTATAATCTCTCTTTGTGACATGGGCACAAACAGTCTCTGTTATTCTATTATATATGTAGCATACTTTTGTTAGTTTAACAATGTAAACTGATCTTAAATTATTACCCCTGGTCTGTGTGCATGATGTGACAGAGGCCCACTTGGACTTATTTATCATCCTAATAGTGTGCTAGTAGCTTAAAAGGACACCGGGGCATATGAAACACTACGTCTACTGCGTGCAGACCAAACTTACTGCCAGATCGTAAGACTCACAAACTAAAATTCCAAAACACTAAATGTCTGGAAATCTTCTGCTTTCTGTAATTCAGTATTAGACAGACAACAAATCGATCCCAAAACCTCGAACACCAAGGGCCCAGAATTATGTAAATTTTAATGCCTGTCTCAACTGTCAGAGAAGTTTAGACTTCAGACTGTTAACTATTGCAACATTCAGCTAAACTCACAAAGATCTCAGCATACACGTAACTTACAGTATATGTAGGCATAATAAAAGTCCATAAGTCCAGAATTCCTCTGCTTCTAATGTGTTTTTTACTTGATGTATATGATAAATTGTATTTATAATGTCATCTGTAAAAGTAAGTAGTCCGGACTAGATGTAATCCATTTTAAACTTGGCAGGATTCTTGTAAAAGGCAGATTTTAACCCCTGAGAAAGTAGACCTGGGCTGGCTTAGATTGGATGAGTTTGGCAAATCCAGATAATTGCAACGATATAAATACTCTGAATATAGCTTTTGAAAAAATTATTAATTACACAACAACACTAGGATGAAAATTTGAGAAGACAGTGCTACAGAAAAATGGCTTTGTTGCTGCAGTTTTGTTTGTTGTACAGTTTGAAAACTACTAAGAAAAGACATTTGGTGTATATGTCGTTTGATAGCTACAGTATAATGAGATATTGCATTACTTGCATTTGTCAAACTCAGCACAATCTGTGGCTCATCATTAGAGTAGCTGTTCTTAAGTGAAGGCCTTGGAGTGGCAGTTTACCCCTGTTTTGCCAAAGGGAAAACTTTATATCAGATATTAATGTTTGCAGTCCAATCTGTAAAGGGTTTTCTAACCAATGGATCTTTCTTAAAACACCAAATATAATTCATATTTGATTAGTAATCTGAAAAGCATTAAAAAAGGCTTGATGTTGTTTTAACAGAACTCAAATCTTTTTATTTAAATTTGTATGTATTTGTCTCTTCACTGGCACGAGCTGAGGGTTTATACACTGTAAAAAAACTAAATTATGCTAGCTTGCTTCTAAAAAAAAAAGAAGGAATAACGATATTAAAGCTGTATGCATCACTTTTTGAGTACCTTCAGTAAGGTATTGTCTTTGATATTGCTAAATCATGTTGGAATTACTTAAAATGTGCCAGCTGCCTAATATTTTGAGGTGAACTCTAGCGTGAGCAGGAATCAAATGCTTGCAAAAATGCAGTTTCGTGCATTAAATTTATGGCTTGTATTTTTTTTTTTAAATGCTAAAAGTTTTCTTTTATGGGAATTTAGCTCTTTTGCTGCACTGGCTTTGCTGCACTGGCGTTGCTGCACCGTCTCTCTGGGTGTATTCACTTTGGCTTAAGAGCTAGTCTGACATGAACCTTATTGGCAGATTAATGACAGCTGTTCAGAGTTTGAAACAAGGCTGGAAACTAAACATTGTTAGCTGTTGTTTAGCTAAAGACTTTTCTTGGCTGTACATCATCAAATATTAACTTTCTGGTTGAAGTTAACTTTTTTTTTTCTATCTGCAACTAGCAACTTTCCTGCAAAGACTGTAAAGCAATTTGTTCCAGCTCAAGTCACAATAACGCTTGAGTCCAGCTTCGTGCTTTGGTTTGAAATTCTGCATTTTAAAGGGTCAAAAGTTAGCCAGGTCATCACTGTATATATTAACACTAACAGCTAGTAAGGAGTAGAAAAATGAGCTGTAGATTGCATTTGTTTTAACTTTTGTTCTTCTGTGGTGGGGTTTGAAACAGAATTGGGCAGGTTTTTAAATGACGGACAAGCATTGCACTGGTTCTTGTCGCTTATGTGAAACGGCTACTACGTTGGTTCATTTACAGAGTTGCTTCTGATGTAAAAAACAGAGATTGTGTTTTCTGTCTCTGATTTACACAATAATAATGATGTACCTGATGTAAAAATACAGTGGTGTTGAATCAGTTGTAAACCATTAACAATGTTGATTCTAATGTAAGGGTTGACGATATGTTTGTGTTGCCATATTCACTTTTTAACTGACTGTCTGTCTGACAGACCGAGGAATAAATAACAGCAACATCGGACAGACAAAATGAGCAAAAGGAAGGACAAACGCCCCTACTGGTACAAGCGGAGCAATATTTGCTACAGAGAAAAAAATGTACCGCTGGAAACAAAGGCTACCAGAGCTATTCTCTACCTTAAAATGCAACATTTAACATGTAGAAAAAAGGATGGTGATGTAGAGAAGAAGAAAGAAAAAGAAGATGACACGAAAGAAGATGAAAATAATAATAATAATAATTAAAAAATGAAGTTACAGCCATATGTTGATTTCTGGGTCAGAGAGACTGATGTGGACTTCTCCTGCCCAGCATGTGTATTGTTATGGTGTCTTTATCTGTCCCTGTGTCTCTCCACCCTCTTTCTCTATCTTGCTTTCTCAATCTCACTGCTGCCAAAGTAACCAAAACAGGCAGTTCTCCTTTTGTTCCGTATCTTCTTCCCAGCTCCCGTTCTACCCTCTGTCTCCCTATGCCATGTTTTCCATATTTTGGAATGTCAATGTGCTACTTGTTGACACTGTGCATGAATGATAACATGTCTGTATATAGTTATAGAGAATTGTATCCCATTTCCTTAGTGTTGACTAAAAAAGGTTTGAATGTTGTACAGATTCAGGTTTTCCTTTTTTTCTGTTCAGTTACATTTTGTAATGTATGTAGAGCTTAACAACATTTTGTTTTTAATTTAAACAAAGATGCGATGACTTTTTTTTTTTTTGGAGTAACTTGCACATTACTAATGAATTCATCAAGTTTTTTTGTTAAAAAAGGCAATATCTGCTGTTATTGAATGAGAGATGTGATCTTAAAGAAGTTATGTATCTTAAATAAGTAATCTATATGGGAGCTGCATGGGTTATTTGTACAAAAAAAGAGACACTGCTTGCTACTTCTAATACTGTGGCTGTATTCTCCGACAGAGGATGAGGAATACTGTATGTATATCTAAAGGTTATTTTGTCATTAAAGAAATAATAATAATAATAATAATAATGTGTATATACTGTACAGTGTTATAAGTGAGGTGGACTATACGACCATCACACTAACCATAGAGAATTAATTCTACATATTTATTTAAAGGAAACAACAACACTCGCTACACTCAAGAATGACATATATTGCCTTTTTGGAGAAGTTGTAGTTTGCTTAGAGCTTATTTCTCTATCGCTGCCTCACTCTGCCCTCCCATGCATCCTCTTTCTTCATTCTTGGTTGGTTAATTTTTTTCCTTCCATCTGCTTCCATTTACTTTTATTTTGGCGTTGGAGGCTTTTGAGATTGCCTTTTGTCAGTGATTGTTGTCGTTTGATTCAGACAGCGTTATGTTTTTAGTTTGTCTTTTTGACTCGTGTCTCACTTATGGTTGCTTTTTATGCCCCCTAAATCATTATCTCTAGAACTGCTTCTATTCACCAACATCCAAGTATAGTTATGAATATCTGCCTGTGCATCTGATTTAGTCTCTCAACGGATAATTTGTTTGTATTTAAACCATCTGTTTTCCGAGCTGTCGATCATTTATCTTGGTTGCTGAATAATTCTCTTTTTGTTTTTCTTTCCTAAATTCTTCCTTTGTGCCAACAAATTCTGGTTTTTATTTCTTCACTCCTTCCTTTCATTCATCTTCTCTTTCTTTCTCTGTCCTCTTTGCACTTTCGGGGTGTTTCAGGGTTTTTTATGTTTGTCACTTTGATTTGATGTGGGGGGTTTTCTTTTCTTAACGGAACAGTAACTTTAATAATCATGTTTGTAATAATTTTTAAGATTTGTTTTCTTTTTGCCGCTGTTTCTCTGTGTGTGCGTGTATTAATTTTCTTTTCTTTTTTAAATTAATTTCTGGTCAAGACCAAATGATAGGAGGAAAGTTGTTGTATGTGTGTTGCCACTAACTGTGACTGCTCTCCATGGTACATGGTAATTCTGATAAAACCAGTAAAATAAAGTTTGGGATACCCTGTTTCAGAGACCCTGTGAGTGCACTGCCTTTCTACAGTGTGTGTTTGTGAGCATGTGTGTTTGTGTTACATCCTGTCTGTATTTAAAAGCTTTAGTATCAAACATATTTATTATGCAGTTTCTATTATTAGCTACATATTCAATAAGTAAATAGAATCTGTGTGTCTCTTGTACACTTGAACATCCATATATATATATAAATGCTAAATAAGAGGGGCCCTAGGATGGAGCCTTTGGGGACCCCACATGTGATTTCTATATTTTGTGATGAGAATTGGCTTATTGACACATAGAAATTCCTGTTGTTAAGGTAGGATTTGAACCAGTCGAGTGCCGTACCAGAGAGTCCGACCCAGCTCTCGAGACGTTCCAGTAATATGTCATGATCAACGGTGTCAAACGCCACACTAAGGTCCAATAGTACCAATACTGTGGATTTTAATAACTAAATAATTAATTTGGATTAAAATAAAAATCTACCAGTGGATAGACTGTTATTGAGACTACCTTATATAAATTTTATGCAGTACAGATAGAACATCTGTCCTTTAGAGTATAAAAATGTTCTAAATTCACATTTGCACTGGTCTTTTTTAATTATCTGACAAATTATGTCCCCTGCTGTGTAATTTATAGTAGTTATAGACTTTATATACAGTACTCTGCAAAAATCTTGAGTCACCACTCATTTGTTTATATATAGCTTGGAAAAGAGGAAAATTTGCAAATAATTTGCACATATAAATGGGAAATTTGTATATTAGTATATTTCTAATGAGGTTTGACCAACACAATTCACTTTTGCTTCTTGGAAGCAAAGCACAAAGAGCTGAAGGTTGGCTTGTGACTTTTGCAATGAAGTAAAATACTGGTATAGCCTTGAGATGACTGTTGCTTGGTAGTTTATAAATAAAATTCAACCAGATTTCATTGAATTGAATCGTGACATCCCCCTCTGGTTAGTGACATCCCACTATTAAGCTTCAATCTGCCATTACCATTGATGTGAAACCGGACATGAGGATCTAACTGAGAAACAAAGGGATACTGTATGCTTATAGGCTAAATCACACAGTAATGTTTGATTAACAGTCCTTCTAAATGGAATTAAACTTTATTGTCATTGCACATGTCACAAGTACAAGGCAACAAAATGCAGTTTGCATCCATCCAGAAAGTGCTTTTGCAATAATATAGATATATTACAGAATGTGGATCTATACAGCTGTAAGGAAGAAGCTGTTCCAGTACCTGGTGGTCTTAGTCCGGATGCTCCCAGAGGGCAGGAGAGCCCGTGTGCTGGGTGACTGGGGTCTTTGATGATTTTCCCAGCCCTTTTCAGACACCTCTTCCTCCAGATGTCTTGTATGGCAGGAAGTGGTGCTCCAGCGATGCGCTGTGCGGTTTTCAAAACCCTCTGCAACGCTAGAGCAGCTCCCACACCAGACTGTTATACAGTTGGTCAGGATGCTCTCAATGGTGCAGCGGTACCATAATTTTAAAAATGGCTATCATTTTATATTCAGTAAATGGGCTTCTGTGGCCATAAACCCATCCGAAAAGTGTTTTGAGGTCACAGAGTGAGAGATCTAAAGGTTCATATAGACAACAAAAGGCTTTTCCACTGTTGTTAGTAAGAATGCAGGCTTAATATTACAACCCTTTTAATACTAATTAGTCATTGCAAATATTGACATCACACATTTCACTTACCTTTCCAAATCACTACCTTAACTTGTGTTTACTACCTAACATCCAGTTACTATATTACATGCAACCTTGTTACTGTCACTATCCTGATACATCCATGCTGGCACTGTTTGCTGCTGCAGCTCAGTCCCAGTCTATCCTAGTTAAAAACATTTTGCCGAATCTTGCACGTGACAAAATTGATTTTCATAGTGTGACCGTGATTGGCATTTTGTGAGAGCTCCCTCATAAATCTGTGTAACCATTTGCTGTAAATTGTTATTTTCTTGATCTGAATGTCTTCTAGGTTTATTTGAACTAAAAGCAGCCAAACGGCATGTTACACTTGCCTAAAGCACTCACTTAGGAAAAACGCCTTCCGGGTAAAGTAGGGGGTCTGATTTGAAACTGAGTAAAAAGAAAAAACTGCAGGGCTTTTAGAGAAATAAACAGAATGTAAATATAGAGAAAGTTACACAATGGTCAGTAGAAAGCCTTTATAAGAGCTGATTGATAGATGAATTGTGTTTAGGTTTCTCCTCTTCCTTAGCTGCCACCATGATGAATCATGCAAACAGAATTGAAGCACTGTGGTGCTTCAGGGTGTCGCCAGGCAGTACAGCCAGCAAAGCCACATGAATGGCCTTCAACATCCATGGTGATCCACAACAACCTAGTCAAACAACAGACACGCACAGTAAAAGGACAAGACAAACTGGTCTGGGTCTGAGACAAGGTGCACCCAGCAATGTTTGCTTCCCCATCCCACCCAGTTGGCCTACGGGCACCCACGAGCCCTGCAGGTGCAGACTGGATATCCTAACGTGGGTCAGCCCACTCTACAAGGCAAGGGGCCAAACCACTCCCACACAACAATGGACCCACCCTGAGACTAGGTGAACCCTGGTGTAGTTATTTAAAGTGCAAGAGACTAGGTAAGAGACAAGAGACTAGGTAAATTCTTTTTTATTTTTGTTGTTTGAAGGTTGCGTATAAGTCAGCAAAATACACCGTGTTGCAGCATGTTTCATGCCGTTACTTATGTAAAGGTGTTTGCCTTGGCTGTTCATTATTTGCCCTCTGCTGTGTCTGTCTGAAATCTCATTAGCCTGTCACATTTGATTTCTAGACAGGTTCTTGTCTGGGCAGCCCACTGCTTGAAGGTTAACATGCTGGGAACTTAATGCGAATTTATGCATGTGTATGTGTGTGTGCATGGTTGATCCTGAATGCTGAATAAAACCTAAAACTGTCAGAAAGTCAAAGTTGGCTGTCAAACTATATGCAACGACTTAGTGAGAGACAAAAGGGCAAGCCTTGATTTTCTGTTTTAAAGAAAATCCTTTCTTTTAGCTCTCTGTCAGTCAGTGCTCATTCAAAGCCTGTGTTCTGAACAACAAGTTGCTTTACAAAACAATCAAGTACTTTAAAGATAGTTTGTTGTATGCTGTACTATACCTTTAAGATATAGATTAAAAGTGCACATCTTGAAGCATTGCAGGTATTTACTTTAACGGGCTAATAAAATAGCAAGTTATCCATGGGACAGTGATTAATCTGCTTGGGTTTGCAATAGTGAACACTACTGGAATGGATTAGACTGAATAATTCCCTAACAGGTATGACCTGTGACTCTGACTTTTGTCACAAAAGAGATATACTAAAAGATGTGTGTGTGTGCGCGTGTGTGTGTGTGTACATGTTTATATATATTTGTGAGGACCAAATATTTTGAAGGCATTTTGAGACTCAAAATGTGGTTTTAGTGTCAGGGTTACAGTTAGGCTATGGTTAGGTTTAGGCTAAAGGTTAGGATTAGGAATGGAAAGCATTATGTCAATTAGATGTCCTCACTAAGATATAAAAGGCAAGTGTGTGCACGTGTGTCCAGTGAAATAATAACTTATTAGTCTGAACATGCAGTTTGTAAATACACCATATGGACAACAGTACTGGGACATTTACACATTACACCTACAGCAGCTGCTCAGCCATGGAAGCTCATCCCACGAAGCTCCAGGTGCACAATTTCTGTGCTGATGTTAATGAAAGAGGAGTTTTAGAACTTTGGGGTTATTGAGTCAGTCAGAGTGTTCGTGACTTTTACATAATATGCACCTTATTGCTTTGAAATAACACAAATGACTCACGTAAGTAAAAAAAAACAAAACACAAATTTGTTATGTAAATCCAAATAAATAAGATTCTTTTTTTCTTGGAAGTTACTTTAACACAGTTGGGCGGACCATTTAAAGTAAAAAAAAAAAAGTTTGAAAAAATAATAGACTGTTCAGTAAATCCAAAAAAAGGAGACTTTAAAACAGACGATGGTGAGATTTAATTTTCTTTCTTTTCCCCAGTGATTAATTTTAGAGTATCTTAAAATGCATTCTATTATAAGGTTTCAACAGTCTAACTGGTAACTTGTGTTTGGTGTCCTTGCTTTAAGTTGAAACACCTCTGCCCTGCTTCAGTTAAAGTTTGGAAGGTACGTACTAGAAGAAAAAGCTTTTGTGTTTCTGTTCATGGAGTGAAACTGTGGAACAGTCTGAATATGGAATTAAAGCAATGTCCAAACATAAAACTGTTCAAAAAGAGTTATAAAAATATGATCTCCTCGAACTATAAAGAAAAGGAAAATATTGAAATTAAGTGAATGTCTCTATTTAAAAAAAAAAAAAAATCATGATGTGATATTATAGTATATAGAATATCAGAAATCTGTTCACTTTTTTTTATTGCAAATTATATCAGTAAGGAAGCTGACTAAATATTAACTGATAATTTATGGCGTGGGATTAAATAAGTGTTTACTTCTTCCCACTCCCTTTCAACATGTAAATTAATCAGAACGATAGCTATATTGAAATGTATTGTTTTTATTATTATTTTCTTTTCTAAATGTATCTGTATATTATTTACATGTTTGAAATAAATAAAAATAAAACATGTCTAAAATATTCTGAGAATATGTTGTTCTATCTAAAATTACAGAAGATACTTGACATCAGTTTTATCCTTACCGTGTATTCAGTGAGGCCTCTTTGTGTTAAGTCCTTCTAATATAAAGGTGCTGATGGAAAGTACCTTTTTATATGAGTTTATTTTTGTAAGCATCTTTGTCTAAATGTTTTCCTGGGATCATGCCACTCTTGTACAACATTTTCTCAAGAGGGCTGTAAGTGAAGAAGTGCCTGGCCTATAGAGACACTTTATATTTCGATATGTCAATTTATTTTTGAATGTCTAGACAGTCATTTTATCTCCACATACACTCATTCCCTTTATATACTTATTTATTCTCTTACATCTGCTTCTGTCTCAGAGGATGACAGCTTAGTCAGCACTGGAATAACAATAGCAGCTAGGCTTGTGTGCAGATTTCCTAATAGAAATGTATTGTCAAACAGCCATAGAGACTTTGCTCACAATGTAATTTAAATGTATTCTTATGGTATATTTTATTGGTGGGCAAATAGAAATGTGGAATATATTTGAACATTTAGCAAAAATTATTCAATACTCAGATTTTAAAGTTTTAAAGAAAAATTATAACCTGTTTGAGATCAAAGTCACTAATTTACAAGGACAAGATGCTGACATTTTTGTTGCTGTTGTTTAAAGATTAAGAAATTAATCTTATCAGACCAACTTTTCCTAAACATGTGACATGGGACTGAATTTGTGAAGCTATGTAATTCCTTGCCAAGAAATGGCAAGTGGAGATTTTTCATCAAAATGCATGAATATATAATTTTATAGAAAATCAAGTTTTACTTAATAAAAGGAAAGGCAAACCTAAAACACTGACATGGATCCTTCCAGGATCATGTACGTCTGAATTACACATGCAAAATTAAAATGTTATTTTTGTGAAGTAAAATTATGTATATACCAGGCAAGACTCCAGGTGCAGGCTGTGCTAAGATGCCCCTGAGACAATCCAGTGCACAACGGCAGGGTGCAAGATGATTGGATTCCTAATACAGATGGACAAACTGTTATTGCACTCTGCCAGTGCAATTGCCCGAGATTAAAGGATATATATACTTTTTTTTTAAACTTACATCCTAACATGTTATGAGGTGTTTTTATAAAAAATACACATTGGCTATTGTGCCTAACACATCCATGTCTCTCTCTCAGCAAATCTTCAGGTGGTCCAGAATTCAACATCAAGGACTTCTGACATAGTGGTTTGTTTCTATATTAAACTATTTCTATAGCTGTTTCTATATAGAAATTTTAATTTTAAACCAGTTGTTGAAAGTTTTCATTTTAGAAAAGCCATTGGCAAATTTCCGACTTAATTTTTCTCTTGACATATCTCTGTGTTGATCTTTTCCCTTTAAATATTTTCCCTTACTCTCTCCAACCGCGTTGCCCTGCATACGGGAGGTCAACTGGCATTTGTGTCGTAGAAATGTCAGGCCTGTGGGAAAAGAAGAAAGGTCTATGTAAGGTCTATGTAGACTCATCACACATGAACTCTTCCTTGCATGCAGACACACACATAGAATAATTAGTAGATGCCTTCCAGGCCATCACTAGGCTCCGACACTGCAAATTTTGCCCACTTACCTCTGCAAATAATGGCTTGATTGAAAGGCTTAAAGTAGTCGCATTAAGCCCACGTGTGTATGTGTGTGAGCACCTAACCGCAGGTGTTTCACACACGTGGAACAGATTGAAATTAAATGTCAGGGAAATACCAGAGCATGAACTTTTCAACCAGATTTGTGTGCGTGCGTGCATGCTTGTGTGTGTATACATGCACTTTTCTTTACAGTGGCAATGTCTTTCTTCTTGCATGTGTTTCTTAAACATTCCACTGTAAATTAAAGCCTGTTACTTCAGTATTTATTGCATGGATGTGTATGTGACTACACCTTTTCTAGCTTACATGTTTATACAGTTATGAGGGGTTTTTTTTTAGTCTAAATAGGTCCTTATTAGGTTATTTCCAATAAGTAAATAACTAATTATTATAATAAACTGTGTTGATTGTATTCTTTTTCATTGGCTTTTTTTGAAACAATGAAGGGCTAGAGAAAAAAAGATATTTTTGTAAAGTGTTTCTTTTGTTATTTTAGTTGTTTAAAAACAAACAAACAAAGAAAAACCTATTCATGCTACAGTTAATTAATATAGGCCATAGGCCAAGAGTCCAGACTCATAAGACCAACTCCAAACTAGAAGTTAAACAAGCTTATTTACAAGAACACAAGGATAGCAACATTTTAAGCAAAGGGTCTCCATTAGTGAAGCCTAGATAAACAGCCAAATCTAGTTTCTTCTCTCCTCAGAATCTGAACTTCATTCTTTCTGATGCCTTTAAGGCAGTGTCTCTGTATTTAGTTTTGTTGTCTGTAAGTGAAATTAACATATAGTAGGCTGAGATTACATGAATGTTCCACCTTTTTAAATAAAATGCTATAATTTGGCTGAATCTGAGGCAGCACATCTCTACATTATTATTGCCCCCCTTTTTTCTCCAACTAATCAATCTATCTTTCCCTCCCGCACATCTGTGTGTGTGAGCTCTGACCTTGATCCTGGAGTGGACATGGCCACTGAAGGGCCCAGGCCACACATGTTTTCACTTCACACTGTTACTATTTAACGCCAAATCTTCTCTCACTCTCTGGTACACTCACCTAAAGTCCATGTTCTGACCATTGTCTCTGCATTCATTTCTTGTTGCTGAAACTTTGTTAAATTCCTTTATTAAAACTTCTCACCAAGTCCTTCTCATGGGACTGTAACATGCACACTCCAGAGTTCATCCAGCTGGTTTTCTCTTCTTTAACATTGTCAATAAACATTGTTGGGTCTGTGTTTCCACATGCCTCGCTAGTTTAGCGACTAATTCCTCATGAAGAATGCAAGACATAACAGAACATCTTCAACCGTTTTTTTAACTCACTAATGAGGGAAGCTTTGGTCAGAACCAGCTCTTGGAGCTCACGCTCCTCACCTGTCTCCAAACCCAAATCCTTCAAAGAGGAGCTGTCCTCGTAGCCTTTTTATTGACATGACAGTTACAATACACAATACAACACAAGCACCTCCCCTCGTAAGACCCCCCAATGGTTCTAAGACAAGGCACTATGTGCGTGTATGTGTAAGCACCTGTATGCATGTACAAGAACGTGTGTGTGTGACCTCCTGCTCACCAAAAGGATCATAAAAGCAGGAAGCTTACAACACAAGAAACAGATCTTTCAGATAGGATGTATCTACAATAAAACCTCCCCCAGCACAGAGTGGCTGGAGAGGTGGTCAGAGACAAAGGAATGTCTTGATCCTATAGTTTGAACTCAGACTTTACAAATTTAAGAACCACAATGACAACATTCAACAATTAGACTTAACAAACATGCATATTGTTTTCACTGTGTTTTACAGGTGATGTCATTTACCTCAATCATGAGCCGTACCAAGGCCTCTGAACACGTTTTTTTTTAACTCATTATTCTGGTCCATACTAAGTCTAGCTTCTTCAGACTTCTGCTTCAAATGTCTCCGCCTACCATTCATGGTTCACTCGGATAATTATATCTCTACTTCCCGTGGAGTGTTCTTCATTTGGCTGGATGTTGTAAAAGGGGATTGCTTTGATCCTGCAATCCTCCACCTCTGTTGTCTTCTGTGGATTTTCAGCTCTTTTTATGTTGCTGAGCTCGACTGTGTTTTCTTTTTCTTTTTTCCAGAGATTGCACCAAAACGGGGGATTTAGCCACTCATATAGTTTCCGCTAGGTCTTTGTTGGATTTACTTTATTTTTGGATGGCCTGTTTTATTTGTAATAAAATCACCCTTGACAGCATATTGTGGTTTCACAACGTCATCGCTCAGATTTTAGGAGATTACTGTGGCTTTGGCACCGTTAGGAATCAATTGTCTAATCTCAGAGAATTTGAAACAGCCGTGACCACACCAACAGTCGCTGCTTACAGCTGACCATAATGGACCTTTAATGAATAAATTGTTCACTGAGATTGATTATCTATGTCAAGCAAGTTCCAACTCAGTGAAAGTTAATTTTCCCCTCATGAAATGAATTGAATCCGATGGCTGCCTTGAAGGTAGGAAATCCATCTGAGAACCTATATGGCTCTGCAATAATGTAAAGTGTATTCAATTTAGAATTAATGGGCTAAAACATGCACAACCACTAGAGTGGTGCTTTTAAACTTAAGTCTTATTCAACTCTTGAAAATGCACTAATCAATATTTTTCTCTAAAGAAGATGGATAATATAAGTGTCGTGTAAAAGAGTCACCAAACTCTACAGCTGTATGCTACTCTGTGGCTTTTGGTTAATACATGTCTGTATTCAGTTGAAGTGTGAAAATATGCACAAAAGGAAATTGTTGATTCATAGAGAAGTACTTTTTAAGCAAGAAGACTTTTGTACTGTAGAATCGTTTTACTAGCAGACATAAACAGGGCGAAGCCCCCTTTTCTGATGAATTGGGAGGATGGTCTTCCTGCACTAGTGACGGCACGATAAGGTACAGAAACTTCAGGCTCACTCCACTAACCAGAAAACAACACTATAAATCACGATGCTAGCAAGAGCCCCCCACCCACCACACACACACACACACACACACACACACAGAGGATTGTTGCCATGGTGAAGTGGGAAGAGACATCACCTATTACAGGGAGATGTCCGAAAGGTGTAGAAGATGAAACGTATGCCGGACGTGAGCTGCTCCCCCAACTTTCTGACCAATTATGTTAACATTCTGTTTTTATACAATAAAATACACAATACAAATGTTTACTGCTAGGGTGAGGCATGCTTTAGTCCCTTTCCATTAGTATCTACTCAGATCAACTTGCTACGTTTTTCAGGGTTTTCCATTAGGTCATAGTACCTGGTACCAGGTACTTTTTTAGTACTTGTTCAGCAAGGGTTCCAAGTGATCCAAGCAGGTACTAAAATGTGACGTGGTCAGACTGAATGCCACCATGGCTGGTCAGTAGCGTTACTTGATAAGTCATGAGAGGATATCATTCACAAAAATCAAAACTGCCTATTTTGAAACCCAGCAGCTAAGGAAATGGCTACAAAAAAACAACGCAGTGTTCCCTGGGAGTGAAGAAAAGCCACGAACTGGGCAGCAGGTATATCTTCACCTTGACCTCCATCTTTGTTGTAGTGTTTGTGTTGCATAGTGATTATGTTATGGGACGCGACATAATTAATTAATGCTATGACAACAACCACGCACATTTGGAGGTGCTAACTTGTAATGGAAATGTTGATCTGAGTCAACAGATCAAGTCAAGTCGCTCCGAGTAGGTACTAATGGAAAAGGGACCTTTGTCTCTTTTCTGAAAATTTCTGAAAATCTCTCTCCGCTCTAGCCCCTTTATTTTTTACGAATGTGTTAACCATGCCTCTGTTTCCAGGGGCAGGATCCTTTTGGGATTCCTGCTCTTCGTCCCAGCACACCTAGTGTTAATGAGCACACCTGTGATTCATTATGTGATTCCACTGCCTCTACTTAAATGGAGAGAAGCCCTTCATCCAGTGCCTGATCATCAATCATCACCTTTAATGTCCATCTGTGCTGGAAATCCTGCTATGTTTGTCTTGTGTCTTGTGAGAGTTGTTCTGTTTGTTGGGTTGCTATTTTGCAGATCTGAGCCTGTGCAGAATTAAGAGCATTTGCCTCAAGATATTGTTGCATATTTCCTGCTTGTAGATAAACTATTGAACTTTTATTCTAAAGGACCCACATTTGAGTCCACCTGCGTTAATCCCCTTGACCAAATGATATGTTTGCTCCCTTGCGATGCTCTACTTTGCCACCTTCAGTTGCTGTTTGTTTTTTCTGCCTTCAGTTTTGTATTTAATAACTGAAAGCATATTTTGGCTTACTCCTGGCTCTAACTCCTCGACAGATGTTTGTGTAACCCCTTGAATTAAAGCTGAAAGCCTCCACATAAATTACATGTTGAATGTATGAATTAAAATCCACTGTAGTAATTTGTAGAAGCAAAGTTACACAAATTGTGTCTCTGCTCAAGAAATGATGGCCCTAACTGCGTATTCCTTCCCTGAGTTTGTTACACCACCTTGAACCATGTCTTTGGTTCTTTGATCCTCTCTCCTCTATTTCTCCTTCCTTTCCCTTCTACCTTCTAGCTCTCTTTTTCTTGGCCATCTTGCTCGTCTTTCACCCTTTGGCTTGGCAGAAGTTGATCACCAAGTCCTCTTTTCTTTGATTTGCAGACACCCACACATGAACACGCACATACAAAGCATGATCTAACACATCCACTGACACAAATACACACAGAGTACACTTAGACACACAAACGTGCACACTCGACAGCAGGTTACCATGTGTCAGTGACTGTTCTCTGCTAAGAGGCTGTGGGCGATGTGATGATGTCGAGTTACTGTGGCGATTATCTGTTGCCTGGGCAACGCTTTCACAACAACCAAATGTAGCGTACAAGCACGGACACACGCTAACGCACACCTCTACTCAGGACTGGAGAAGGGAGACGGGAAAAGCAACAGTCTCACTTACACAGACACACATGGAAGTCCAGACATAGGTGCTCTCAAATACACCTGTATTTACTCCCACATAATTGGAGCCTGCAAAGTGGAGTTAACGTACTTTAACAGAGAATGTTTAAGTTGGAGGCGCCTATGAAATGTTTTTCCATATAGATTCCACCAAGTTTAGATAGGTAGAGAGGCAAAAGACAAAGGTAAACATACATAGCGAGCAAGATAAGATACAGAGTTGTTTATTATGTACATGTTGTAGGTCTACAAATATCGACACATTAGTATAAATGTGTGCAATTATGCTATATCTGCTGGAAGTATGCATAAATACCACTGCCGAGGTGAACAGGTTCAGTTTCTCATCAGCAAGATTAAGCGAAACAATTAAATAAATATAAAACTCCTGTTCTCTGAAACTGCAAAATATGGTTTTGGCATTGGATTCACCCACTCAGAGCCTTTCTAGTTGATTATAATGTCAGACATTCTTATTAGGGTTGAGTAGTTCAGGAGGGGTGGGTGGTCTGGGAATGGTGTGCAATGTAAATGTTAGGATTGATACTGATCCTTTGTGTGTGTCTGTGCGTGTTTTATATTTTATTTTTATTTTTTGCAAAGATAAGGTAACTGTGTAAAATAAGACAGTAAGTCCCAGTAAACATGACTGCAATATTTTGTATAATCACAACAACCGTAACAGCACTATCCACACATTTTCCACTATTTGTCTAGATCCAGTAACACAAGTGCATCATTTCTGGCCAAGCACGTGAATTATTACACTTTTTCCAAGTTCAGTTGGAGGACACCGGCGGGCATGTAATGAAATGTACAATTTTCTAGCTACAGTATAATCACTGAATTGGAAAATATAACACTTGTGTATGCAAAATTGCTCAGCCCTCTCTTTTTCCTGTGAATACCAAGATCTATGTGATGTAATATCTCGAGCTTAGCCTGTGTGCATCTGTTCCAGGATCTCTTCTTGGTCTGAAATGTACCAAATAAGCCTAAACAACCTCAATTAGCTTCTTCTCTTGTAGAGGAGCACCAGTTTTACCCTGACTCACCTCTTTACTTTATCTCAAAGAGTGAGCCCAAGATTCCTTCAGAGAATGCTCATTTCCACTGCTTGAATCTCTGATCTTTTTCTTTTAATCACTACTACATCTTGAATGTAGAACACAAACTGACCAGTAAATAGACAGCTTCACTTCCTTCAGCTTCACTTCTCACCACACCAGACCAGCCCGTCTTCTGCTCCAATCTTCTCACCTGAAGGCAAAACCTGAAGGTACTTGAACCTCTTCACTTCAGGCAGAGACTGATCTCTAGCCTGGTGTAGGCAGTAAACCCTTTTAAGATTGAGAACCGCAGCTTCAGACTTTGATGTGCTAATTCTCATCCCAGCCACTTCACAATCAGCTCCCTGAGCATGCGCTTGAAGTCATCGTTCGTCAAAACAACAGGACTACACCTTCTAACAGACAGTAAAGATGAGATCTGAGAAATGTAACAAATGATAAAGGTCAGTTCATTGAGAGACTTTTACAAAAGAGCAATATTTAAAGTTTAAAATGAGAACTGGTTACATTATTATCCTGAAAAACAACAGTAGGTTGAGTTTAGATTGTATGCAATTACCGGATTGATGTTCCTAGAAAAATAGCGAGCTCTTAATGATGACGATGATGGTAATAATGCTTGTTTCGTAGCCATTCTGTTTCTTTTCTAAATTGATGAATCAATGACACCCTCGTCCCCTGAGATATGTCCTATTTTTTGATGTTTTTATGAATACCTGGTTATAATAGCAGCATTTTACCTTGCCAATAAATGGGCCTGAACAGAGATGAACAGCTGGAAAAAGACAGTGCGCCTCAAGGATAAAAACACAGACTGACAGAGTCAGGAAAATTGATTTTGAAAAAAAAATGGACAGTTAAGAGCAGAGATAGAAAGTATGGAATGAAAGTTTAAAATTAAGCAAAGAGAAACAGAGAGTACAAAAACACAGTGTAAACAATAAACAGTTCATGAGAAAAGATGCTATGTGAATAATTTCACTTTTAGATGTCCTAATACTCTATAGTGTATATGAATACCCATTTGTGCTTACAAAGCCAGTCAGATTTGCATTCATTTGAATAATAAAGTCACACTAATTTGATAGCCGCTGAAAAAAGGGGGGAAAGGAAAAGAGGAGAGGAGAATAAAACAGCGAGAGAACTAAAACTAATAAGACAGCATTAGCAGAGAAGAGTCGAGTAAGTGGAACTGCAAAGTGTGACTCATCTACAGTTAGCAGGACCTAAAGCTCGCACACACAAAAACCCATTAAACACTTGTGCTACAATCTGTCATCACTATCATCTCTTATTGTCTATGTAGCTCACACGTTTTATGTAAACACAAAACTATAATCACTCTCACATTTTTATGTCCAGCACTCGTTATTTTGCCTGGATACATCTTCCTTCAATTCAGTTATACAGAGATGCATGCTCACACACTCACGCCAACACACCCACACATAGAAATCCTTACACTCTCCCTCTTGTCTTGACATTCACGCAGTGCTGCAGCTATACACCAGATAAGGGCTCCTTCCTGCAGTCTGTTCGCCCACCTACTGCATCGCAACGCCACAGTACGGAGACAGAAAGCATCTTTTCAACCTTTCCAAGTGAGACACACTTGAGGGAGAGTGCCATCTCTCCTGTGAATGTCCCCTTTTAGCGCATGGACTTCCTGTCACATACATAGACAAAGCTGTCTTGTGCAGGTGGTGGACTGGTCATTATGCTTCTGACCTTTTGAGACAGACTTAAAAGAAAGAATGCCATGTAATTTCAGCACACTTTTCTGCAAGCCAAAGGTCCAAAGTACAAAAGAGAAAAGAAAAGAAAATGCCAGTCTTTTGAAAAGATTGCCTAAAAGACTTTAATTAAGACATTTAATTAATCAATGGAAAATACATGAACATATATATATATGATATATACTTTATTACAAAGCAGAATTTGTGCCAACTGTACCACAGAAATATGTTTCCTTGGCTATAATGTTGTTAATTCATAAATCATTTCTATTCATTTCTTATCCAGGCCAGAGTTGGATACAGTACATTTACACTGTAAGCCATCACAATTCACACTGTACCAGTGTACCACCATAGGACGTGTGTGAAAGGTTTTGATTCCTGTTTTTATCCAGTTACTATAGTAGCAATCTGGAGTTTTAGTTGTTGTGCTCTTGATTTTTTTTGTTTAACCTCTTTTTCAGAATTAAATGTTTTTTCTGCGATCCTCTCTTTCGCTTCATTTTTCAGTTGTTCTATGCTGAGCTCAAGTTTTATGTTAGTATTTCAGTTCTGGTCCAGATATCGTTTGTATCATTTTAAATCCCTGCTCCCATTCCTGTGTTTCTTCTGTTGATTTTTGGTTTTGTTGGTGTTTTCTATCTCATCTGAATTTCAGATCGGCTAAAATAAATACTTGCTTGTAGAATTCTTCCTGTACTTTTCTCAGAAATTTGTTATTGATAACTGTTAGTGCCCTTTTGGTGTATTCAATTCTGAAATTAAAACTTTGACAATGTAGTAATCATGGGGTGTTTTTTCCTTTGTATAGTGTAACTGTCCTACTGGGAATGAACTTTAATAGGTTACCAAATGAAATAAAGTATGAGTGTAAAAAAAAAGAAAGAAATCAAGAAAAACCTTTTGCAATCAATTATTTATTACTGTTCACAGACAAAAGGTGACCCATTAAAGAGGGTATCAACACAAAGAAAATCCAATTCAACAACAAACAAAAAAATTCAAAGCTCATATTCAGTCAAGGCTGCTGAGCTTTGCGTGGTTCACAGCACTGCAGACAAGTCTGTGGAACTTACATTTTGCTTAAGCAATATTTTTTGATCTAAATAAATTAAAATAACTTAAGAACGATGGGTTATTTTATGATGCCATGATCGCAGAATTTTGATTATCAGCATTATTGGACTGAAATCTTCTCAAGGATCTCAATTCAGATCTTTGTGTTGGTACATTTCCAAGTGTCCTTCATCCTTCCATCATCCTTCTGGCTGAAATTTGGCTGATGGCCCCTCTGCTTCAACTACAGAAACAGGACAATGAGCATTGAGGTTGGGCTGTGTTCGGTGGTCAGTTGTTTTTGTAGTGCACTTAATGTAGTCTTGCTTGTTGGCATGAGAGCATTAAAGCACTCAAAAAGGCAAGTTTAGGAACAGAAGCATGTATACTTCTAAAAGTCATATGGCTGTTGCACTTTCATGGGTTTGTAGCACTGTGCTAATTGGAATTAAGGCTTTGCTCTAGCTGTGATTCTACAATACTGAGTTTCAAACGTTCCTCTCCCTGTCTTCCTCTCCTTTCCATCATCACCTTTTCCACACTTTGTACTTCATCTGTTCCTTCAGCCTGGTCTTTAAGATGCACTCCTTCACTTTTTTCGATTCCATTAGCCACCCCTGCCTTGCTTTTACATCCCAGTTCAGTTGTTAGCACTCTCAGTCTCTCACTAGCCTTGTTAAAGTAGTTTTCCAGCTCTGCCACAGGACCCTTAGCAGAGAACAGGTGATCCAAGTATGCCTGAGTGTACTGATCCGAGGTGATCAGATCCAGGTTAATTGAGGAGGGCACTGTTGTAGAGGATATATCAAGCCCAGAGACTCTCCTTCTTTTCCCTGTTAATTTAAGACAATTCAGTTAATGCAAATCCACTGAGACTGACAAAAGTAATTTCACTACTTACTTAGACAAAATCTACCTGTCTCAGTCTCTATGGTGGACAGAGGGATGGTCACACTCTTTCCTGTCTCTCTGTCGGTCACAGTGAGTCCAGTCATGGTGCCTTCTTCTGGCACCTCACTGCAGGGGTCAGTTGCTGCAGGAAAACTCCCTCGACATTTTACAACACACACTGTTTTAGACTTATAACGCCTGGAATGAGGAAAGTGGAGAGTGACGGGTTTGCAGGAAGAATTGGGATGGAAGAAGAAAGGACAGAAAATATCAATCAAGTGACGCATTTATCTCTGAGTTAACACCATTGCTCTAAAGTTGTTTCATAACATATACTTTATAAAATCTTAATCAATAACTTATACAAACATCAGTTTATTTCCACAGCATTGCAAGGATGTTTCGTAGTTTACCCTTTTTCACTTATCTTATGTAAGGGTTTCAAGCATTGCCTCTCTGGTTTCAGATTTTTTTCTACTGTAAGCAGAAAGTCTAAATGCAGCAGAAAGTTTAGAGCTACATTTTTCTGACAGCTTGATTAGCGTTTTTGTGTTTCTGCTGTCATATTTAGAGCAAGCTAGAGAGGGTGTCTCATAGCAGATAAGCAGGCACTCAGCGGCTCTAGTATCCACTGTCAGGGTGCTTGTTAGGGTTCTGCTACCGCTGAAGTGTGGTGTGTTTGCTGTGTAACAATGCCTCAAATACTTTGTGACAGGCCTGTACATTCGGCCACAGTGTCAATGACTCATGTAAACTGATGTTGTCGTTGTTGTTTTCCTTTTTAAAGTATCATTCCAAATATGTAAGTGTTGAAGTGATTGTTAAACAGCAAGGAGGAAAAGAAGAGAAATTTCTGAAAATGCTTTCAGCCTAGTTGAGATGTTTAGTTGACACAGTCATCAGATGCAATTTCTGAACTATGCTGTGCCCAAAAGTGAAGTTTTGGAGCATCTAAAAAAGACACAAAGTCATCACATACAGCATTATTGGCTGGAATGTTGTTGTTGTTAAAGCAGTAAAATTCTCCTCCCTGTCTGATTGGAGCATTTAGTGTTTTACCTGTAAGCAGGCAGGATCTGTGTGAGATCTTCTTTGTATTGCTGCAGTGCTGCCCTTGCAGACAGAGGCTTAGCCTTGCTCTCAAGGCGAGCCAGGTGAACCAACATTTGGGTGTGAAAGGATGCTCCGCTGGCCCAGTGTCTCAAAGACCTGAAGGAACCAAAAAAAACACTAATTGTGAGTCCTACTTCATCTGACTGGATAGTTCTTTGTAGAGTACTTCTTTCTTTTAGTCTGTTCTATGTAGTTAGTTATTTAACTTGTCCAGTATTTCTTTTACTCTATAATGTCATCCTCTGCTCTACTGTATTCTATCACCTGGAGTCACAATCTCCCCCTAGCAGACACGTCTTCAGCTGGGTGAGGGTGAGGCTGAGCTGGGCCTCAAGTCTGACAGCATCCTGGATCAGCCTGCTTTTATCATTCAAGCTGATCCTACAGCGCTTCAGGTATTCCTCCATCACCTCCTGAAGCTCCCAGACTCTCTGCTGCAGGAAGAAATTCAAAGATGTATACCTCAGTATTTTAGAAGCAATTCATTTGGTGTTGACATCCTGCAGCTTTTTACAGTTATTCTTATCACCCTTAACATACAGTATTTGTAGGAGCATGCACACAGCTGGCTGAAATGTACTGTTATAAACCAAACTAAGTAACCCAGCTGAACAGGTAATGGTTAACACATTAAACATTCCCAGTAGATTAACAGTCTTTATTCTACATTTGGATTTAGTTACATGATGAATTGTCAGAATATTTTTTTATAATATATAGCTATAAACATCCAGTGACTTAATGGTGCATTTATTCTTGGTCAAGAAAGGTCAGCTTAAGTATGCAAAAACTGTTGCATGGGTCCGTTTTACAGAGTAATGGGATACATGTAAACCTGTATAACTTCAGTTCAGAAACTGCTCCAAGAGCCAAGATTTGAATAATACTGATCAACACAGTGGAAATACACAGAGAAAGGATATCATCATGTATTGTTTGTATTGTTTTGCTTTTTATTTTCTATTATAACTCCTTCACTAGTTCCTTTAAGGCTTTACCTGGCATGACGATGATCCTGCTGACTTCCCTTTAACACCCGACTGTTTTGCTGACGTATATGCCATATCCATAACTATAGAAACCACTAATCCCACCAAGCCCGCCAAGCGTGGCTCATCTGAGAAAGTTGACAATCGACTAATCAGGTCCCTCAGGTAGGTGGGCGCTTTGTTCCCAATGTCGTTCTGCAACTGGGTGAAAAGAACAAACTTTTATAGCCTGCTGAGTGGTAACAGAAATCCAGCACACTGTTTTATATTATCTGCATCAATAAAATTAACAGCTGTGAACAGCACCTTCTCGTCGTGATATTGGTCTGTGTAGGCTATTATATTCATTTGTAAATTCTTTACAGTCCCAGTAGGACTCCTTTTAAGTGTCATTTTAATCGCAGGTATCAAGGCAACAGCATCGTCCTGCTCGTCTTGCTAATATTCATCTGGGCCTTATGACTGAGTGGCTTTAAAGGTGATCAGTGAGCACTTTCACACTTAACACACAACACTGTGTTTTATTTTCTCTCTCTCCGTGCTATCTCAGTTTTCTGCTTTCATGAACAGCATCACAACTTTCCAAAGCTTACTGTCGCACTTTCTTTTAAAGCTCTTTAACCTGCTGCAGTTGTTCCTGGAGGCGGTCCTGGGAGACAGAGCTGTCATCATGACTGGCTAAAAGGAGCGGATGGACGACTCCCAGGTCAGGTACTGCACCACCTTCCAGCATGGCATCGTAGAGGAGAGAGCCAATAGCGTCCTTCACTTGAGAAGTTTCTTCTTCAGTTGAGAATAGCTGCCCCATGGTGTGTTTTTGTCTCTTTCTTTCTTTTGTTTTAGTGTATTTACATCAACAAACCAGAAAATATCCCAACTTTATGACAGCATCTGTGGAAGAGAAAAGAAAGGAGGATAACAAAATATTCTAAAATTAGGGGGTTTACCACACCTTGCGAATAGCTGTACAGTCTACAAAATTCAAGACACAAACAACAGATCTATTTGACTCATGAGCTGTCACAGGATTCGCAAATTACCTCCAAATATCACCGTAATGTTTCGCACTAACATTCAGCAACGTTTTGGTCCCATCTGAGCTCTCTGTTACTGCAGTGACTTGTGTTTTGGGCAGCCGACCCTTCTACTTCCTCTATGCTGCAGTCGACTGTCACCAAGACAACACACCTGCACAATATTGCTCAGCAGTAAACCTAGAGCTCCGCCTGGCGGCAGATACCTGCAAGTGCAAGCTCGATGCATCTTCAGTAGCAGTGAGTGCTCTCAATACGAAAGGTTTTTGGTTCCTGTCAGCATTTGGTATATGGATTACATTACTTTTTTAGATGATATTTTAAACTGCAGGCATCATAGTGAAGTTATATGAAGGACCTCCTGAAATAAGCCGGAGGACTTTGGGAATGAATGTAATAGCTACTCTTTGTGGCAGTGTTAAACATTGAAAAAATAGGCCAAGGTCTTTCATCTTTTTTTATTGAGCTAAATGGAACAATGGCCTTGGTAGTGGTGTGATACTGACTTTTTTTTCTTTCCTTTTTTTACCTTGATGAAATATGGGGCGAGGGGATTTGGGACTTTATGTAGTGTGAGTATTATTCTTTGTTAACTGGGACAAGGGCTTGTGCGCCGTCAGGTCAGAGTTTTGTGTATACAGCTAAATTAAATGCCCCACGTGGTATTGCAGACCTTAGATCAGGTCAGTGTCTATATGTTGATCATTTAGACAACTCACCGTTCCCTTTCAGTCGATTCACTCGGTACAACACGTAAGCATGGGATATCACACCCTTGCGTGTCCTGGCTGAAGAAACCCTTATTCACGCCTTTAAGGCAGGTGACGTGTGATGACACGCGCACGGCCCCGCCCGCACATATAGCCGCTGTCATCACAGTCATCCCTCAGTTCTTACGCTCTTCACCTCGCTAAGAATACCTCTGCTGAGTTGGGCTAGCGTTGTCTGCCGACTTAAACTTAGCTTAACTGCCCCTGTTGGTGTTAGCCTCTACCACGCAGTTGGTGTGTAGGCTGCCCGCGGAGCGCTAATTTCAAGTTTTCCTCATTGTCGGCCCAATGTGCCGCCGCTGCTGCGCCGGTCGGCCACGATGACACCTCAAGTGTTCCCGCTGTTTCTCATTGTTGTGCCCCAGAAAAGGTGCCTCCAAAATGTATGAATGTACATGTTTCCATGTTACAATCAATAAAGAGTGTTGTTTATTCTCAAACAATCACAAATAGGCAGCACAGGCAGCCTGCAGGCAAAATGAGCCAGGTCAGGCAGGTGATGCAGTCCCCTGCAGACACACTGGGGGGCGACAACGCCCCGCCGACGGTGCTGCCGGTCAGCCGGCTGGCTGCTCACTTTCCTCAGTGGCGCGCTTGTGCTCCCTCTCCGTGGGTGCTGCGAACCGTTGCCATCAGTTACCGGTTGCAGTTCCGGGTCAAGCCACCTCGTTTCCAAAGAGTCGTAAACACGACTGTCAACACCGAGGCGGCCATGATGCTCATAGAGGAAATAAAGGCGCTATTGCAGAAAAGAGCAATGCGAGTGGTCCCCGCTTCGGAAACAGACAAAATTTGGTACAGCCGTTTTGTTGTTCCGAAAAAAAGGGGGAGGGCTTCGTCCCATCCTCAACCTGCGAGTCTTGAACACATAGCTACCTACGTACAGCTTCAAGATGCTAACACTCAGACAGCTCTTGAATGCAGTCGGCCGGGAGATTGGTTTGCAACAATCGGTCTAACAGATGCTTATTTTCATGTGGCTATACACCCAAAACACAGGCAATTTCTGAGGTTTGCATTCGAGGGCGTAGCCTACGAATACCTAGTGCTGCCGTTCAGGCTGTCGCTCGCTCTGCGCCCCTCAGAGAGAGAGGCATCCGCATCTTAGCCTACCTAGACGACTGGGCTCTTAGCGTGCTCCAGAGAGCAGGCGGAGACACAGCTCAGCTGTCGCTGGTTCTGTCACACATTCAGACACTGGGGTTCTCTGTGAACTTTCAAAAGAGCTCGCTAATCCCGAGTAGGCAGATTTCTTTCCTCGGTTTGGAAATATGCTCGCTGTCCAGCCGCGCACGTTTGTCAGAGCACAGAGTGGCCACGTTTCATCGCTGCCTCGCTCAGTTTCAGCTGGGACGCAGACTGCGAGACGATATTACGCAGCCCAGCGCCAGCTGCACATCAACCACTTAGAGCTGTTAGCAGTGTTCTTAGCTCCAAAGTATTTCCGCCCAGTCCTGGAGGGCCAGCATGTCTTAGTCAGGACGGACAATTCAACAGTGGTGTCTTACATAAACAGTCAGGGAGGAACACGCTCTCTCCCCCTGTTGAAGTTGTCTCGCTCTCTGCTGTTATGATGCAGTGTTCATTTAATGTCTCTAAGAGCCACCCATGTCCCGGGCCACCTGAAGCTGGGGCCGGACCTTCTCTCCAGGGAGGATCCTCTGGTGAGAGAATGGAGGTTACACCCTTTAATAGTGGCTCAGATGTGGGATCTATTTGGCAATGCGCAAATAGATCTTTTAGCTTCCTGGGTAAATACTCACTGCCCCCTGTTCTTCTCCATAATCGACCACGATGCACCCTTGGGCTTGGACGCGCTAGCGCGCCAATGGCCAGACGTGCTCCTGTATGCATTTCCCCCAGTGGAAATGATATCTTCAGTTCTAGAGAGAGTGCGTCGGCATTCCCATTTCAGAGCGCTAGGGCCTGATCTACTAAAGGCTTGTACCGCCACACTCTCCCATTTCAGTGCTCTATTGTGGATGTTTTGACATTCCTGCAGGAGCTGCTGGATAAGGGCCTTTAATTTTCGACAATTAAGGTTTATTTAGCAGCTATATCTGCTTGTCATATTGGCTTTGACGGGCTGACACCAGGTGCACATTCCCTCGCCATACGTTTTCTGAAAGGGGTTCGCCGGCTGAGGCCCGTGCTTAAGTCCAGTGTCCCTGCTGGGGACTTGTCTTTGGTGCTGGAGGCCCTTTGTAGCCCCCCGTTTGAACCCATTGAGTCTGTGGATATGAAATTCCTTTCATATAAGACTGCATTACTTCTCGCTTTGGCTTCGGCAAAGCGAGAAGTAATGCAGTCCTTTTGCATCTGACGAGC
The DNA here is from genome assembly GCF_057382095.1 of Aulonocara sp. 'chitande type north' Nkhata Bay. Classification (NCBI taxonomy): domain Eukaryota; kingdom Metazoa; phylum Chordata; class Actinopteri; order Cichliformes; family Cichlidae; genus Aulonocara; species Aulonocara sp. 'chitande type north' Nkhata Bay. The sequence continues at coordinate 18,013,008 of NC_141356.1, read as the reverse complement.
AGATGAGGATGCATTCTCTTTGTCCAGTGCGTGTGCTACGCACCTACATTGAGTGCACTCAGAATGTGCGTTTATGTGACCAGCTGTTTGTCTGCTTCGCTAATTGAAATAGAGGTAGAGCTCTGTCCAAACAGAGGCTGTCCCACTGGATTATAGAAGCTATCTCACTGGCATACGGCACCAAAGGTCTTGCTTTGCCCCACGGGGTGAGAGCTCATTCCACCAGGGGGATGGCAACCTCATCTTTTTAAAGGGGGGCCTGTATCTGATATTTGTGCGGCAGCTAGTTGGGCATCACCGCACACTTTTATGCGGTTTTATTGGTTGGACGTTACAGCTCCTTCGGTGGCTCATGCTGTCCTTTCTGCTGGGTCTACCACTCACTAAGGATGTGGTGGTCCGATTCCGGTTCGGTGGCTGCTCTGCGGGGCGTGTATATATGTCCCATACTTATGTGTTGTACCGAGTGAATCGACTGAAAGGGAACGAATAGTTATTTCTATAACTTTTGTTCCCTGAAGGAGAGGAACGAGGTACAACACAAGGTGGCCCCACTGAGCAGTGGCTATATGTGCGGGCGGGGCCATGCACGTGTCATCACACGTCACCTGCCTTAAAGGCGTGAATAAAGGTTTCTTCAGCCAGGACACGCGAGGGCGTGATATCCCATACTTATGTGTTGTACCTCATTCCTCTCCTTCAGGGAACAGAAGTTATAGACATAACTATTTGTTAGTGTGTTGGGTTGCATCATGTTATTTTGGACAAGCAGCATATGCCATTTTGGATGCTGACTTTAAATGGAGTGGCAAGCAGACACGCCTGACAGCCTCTGTTGATCTTTATAATTCAGCGTCAAAAAATAGCAGATGGTGGAAAGAATTAAAGGTCAAGGTTTTGTTTTTGTTTTGGGGGGGTGAAACACATTTTCTTTTTTTACTGACAATATCACAAATTCAAATGCTTATTGTTGAGGTCATTGGTGAGTGTTGGCCCAGTGTTTGGTGACTATATAAGTATATCAGCTTTCAAGTATGATACTTTAAAGTTGCGCTAATCATTAATTTTTGTGTTGCAATATTATCTGTATAACAGATAATTAAATATGTTTTAAGTTTTTTTTTGTATTTTGCTTCAGTCTGACCAACCCTAATCAGCCTCGTTTAAAGCTGCAGATGGCAGTTGTTTTTATCAGAAATTCTCTGATGAACTCCTGTACCTGCCCAGCACAACACAGAAAACAGACCAAATTAGTAAATGGGTGGTGAACATTCGGCAGTTGGAAAAAAAAAAGGATTCCCTCAGGAACTGATGGAGAACATTGCCAGACAGCACAATAAACCACACATGCAGAAAACAAAATCATTTTTCAGCATCCACATGTCTGCTGTCCATCGTTGCGCTCTTCCCCATCACTTCTTCTAGCTGACAGTTAGTTGCAGTCAAAGGAGCTTGCAAAGAAAAGCGTCTGGTAGGGCTGGGCGATATGACCCAAAATTCATATCTCGATATTTTTTAGCTGGATGGCGATATAAGATGTATATCTCGATTTTTTTTTTTTAAGCCATAAGTTAAGAACAAAAAGAGAGTTCTTAGTCACACTGTGTCCCAGATGTCACACGGGCACTTTTATTTACATACAGCGTAGATGTACATGAAGAAATTACTCAAAAATAAATGATCAGCATTTATTAAATAATCATGGTCCATAAATAAAAGAAAACATTGTTGTTTTTGTGCATAACAAAAAGCTCACAATTGTGCAGTCAAAATGTAAACTAATAGACGCTGAGCATAATAACAAAGAGACAGATTTCACAGCTGCACCACGTCTCTGAACAGGTGCCATTTGTGGTCCTTATACACACACAGTACGTATCACTCCGCGAGGCTCCTCCTCTGTAGCCGTAATTCTCCGACAATCCATCAAGCGGTGCAGCTCCGTAGCTTAGCAAAGTCATATTAAAACATTTTTTGACAGATTGCTGAGCGCTGTGTACCACATAAAATCGGTTCGCGGTCAGTAAGCACAACCAGAATTCATACATAAGGCGCACTGTTGAGTTTTGAGAAAAGGAAAGGATTTTAGGCCGTGCAGCCCCTCTGGGCTGCATGTCGTTAGCGCGGTTAGCTTGCTAACACGTTGACGCCGTCCAGCCCCACGCACGGTAACTCGCTAACGGAGATTTTCCGCTTTCATCTTGTCATTGCCTGCAGGTGAAGCTATGGGGGAGGCGGAGTTGTGTTCAGTGAAGGAGAGGCGAGGCCGAGTAACGTTGCGTAGAGACAAAAGTGGACGAAAGAGAGGCAAACCTGCGGCTCCACAAGTATAATTATAACGTAACATAGACTATATCGATATAAAGGATATTGTCACATCTTATATCTCGTATGAAAATATATCGATATTTTTTAAAAAACTTGATATATCGCCCAGCCCTAGCGTCTGGACTTCTTTAAGTTGCTTGAAGACGTTTCACCTCTCATCCGAGAAGCTTCTTCAGTTCTAAGGTCAAATGGCCGAGAGTCCCAGATTTAAACCCAGTGGGAGTATCCCCCCAAAGAGGGACAAAAGGACCCCCTGATGATCCTCTAATCACCTGAGCCAAGGTGTGAAAGCGGGTGTGGGTCCCAATCAACCAGGGTTTCGGGTGAGCTCATTGTGAAACCTGGCCCCACCTTGTCATGCGAATTCCTGAGGTCAGATGGCCCAGGATGTGAGTGGGCGTTAAGGCGTCTGGGGAGGGAACTCAAAACTGGATTATAGATGGCAGACAGTTGGTGTCGTAAACCACCGCCTCTGTTCAAAGATGGTCGCTCATAGTGGACATAGATGGCTTCTTTCACTCCTCTTTGAAAGAGGAGTGAAAGAAGCCATCTATGTAACTGTCTGTGAGAACCTTCACAGACAGTTAGTTGCAGTGTTTGCTAGCTGAGCTCTGCCGCTGTCAGAGTGCGTCTCCATCTTACTCTCTCCCCCTCATGGATTCTTGGCACACTTGCAGTCCTCTGAGAGCAGTAATTATTTATCTGCATCATAAGCAGACACACATCAGCACTTAAAACAGGCAAGAATGCACACATACATGACACATATAAGTAATGATATTTTCATGGTCTCTATCTTTTTTACACTCTCCTCTTAAAGATCAGACTTCCTCCTGGGAGAGAGGTTAAAAGGAAAGAAAGCAGAGAGAATAAAAAGAGCGTGTGGAGAGAGAAAAAAAGGAGAAAATAAAAGATAAAGCAAAGGTGGTGCTTATAAAAGACAGGAGTTGGAGGAGCATGACAGATGGACTCCACCTACCTTAATTAAACACACACACGCAACCATGCCTGAATAGTCTGGCCTTTTAAATGACAGCTCTCTTGAAATTGCGCTGAATATTAATCATCACATGCTGAATGTGTAATTTTAGGAGATAATACCACTTGAAATTCCAATTTAGTTTTTAATTAGAAAACTGATCATTCAATCTGTGACATTTAAGTCTGTGCGAGTGTGATTATAAGTCTCTTAATATTATTATGCGTGTGTGAAGAACAGGTGTAGATTAGAAAACGTGCCTAAGCGAAGCTTCTGTATGTCTTTTCCTATGTCATCGTGTCAGAAATCCACTCATGTGGGAGTGGATTTGTGGTTTAGAGCACGGCCTTTTATGGTGCATAATTGATCATTGTGTGACTGTGCTTCATGCTGTGTCATTAGCATCCACATAATGGCTGACATCTACACACTATGCACTAACTTTTTTGGAAAACTTGTATTTTGTTTTTCCAAACTTTCAGCCACAATCATTAGACCTTACCCAGCAGATGAAGCTCCATTTTTCATATGGAGTCCATTTCTGTTCATTCATGTCAGCTGATTAATTCTCTCTGGTCCCATATGATGGTAGTGACCAGCTATGTTGCATGGTTTGCTACCATAGTACTAAGAAAAATACAGGGGGCTGACCCAGAGGGGGCAGAATCAAAGATTTCTAGGGATAAGGTGGGACAAGAAAGCAGATGATTGGCTGTGGCGACCTCTAAAATGAGTAGCTGAAAGAAATAATGCTAAAAAAAAATGTGTGAAGTGGGAAACGCTGGCGCTCGGTCTTTCATTATTTATTAAGTTAAATGAAACATAAAATATGTTTAGTGCACAGCAAATGACAGCATGTATCACCATAGAGATGCTCTGATCATATTTCTGTCTCTGGAAATTTAACACTGTAATTCTGTGCTTATTTGCAACTGTAGCTGCACTTTTTATTATTCTCCTCCTATAATGTATTGTGTTCAAGAATCCATTAATAAGGCTGGCCTTATAGAGCTGTAATAAAAAGCTTTCATTTTGTATGGCATATCTAAGCACATGGGATTCCTGAGTGCATCATTTTCCCATTTCTTTCTCCCATTTAAGAGTTTCACCCTCTTTCTCCTTCCATCTGACATTTTCTGCCTCTTTTTCTTCCTTCATCTGCCTCCCTCCTTCTTCCTCACTCTTTCCTTCCTCCCATCATTTATGGAGTGTGGAGGAGAATAAAAACAAGTTTAATGTACAGTAATACATCATGCTTTGACTGGTGTAGCAGGCTGCATCCATATTGTGAAGCTGTTATAGTCACTTAGCAGCTGCGAGGCTAATTATTGCAAATGACGGCTGTTGAAAAGAGTATTAATGTCTCCTTTCTACATGGCTACATCCCCTAGTTTGAGCTGATTAAAGTAGGCACATGCTAAACTTTAAAGAGAAGGAGTGCAGTAAAGAAAAGGGGGAGAGGGTGTCTTGTTAAACCCAGTAAATCCATCTTGAACTTTAAGTGAAGGTGTCATTGAGCAAAGGCGCTCTAATCTCCATCCTGCAGTCCACAAAAGTTTAGATCTAAGGCACTTTGATGTGCTTTTATGATTTAATGAAGTGGCTTTAGCAACAGCAACTGCAAACATTTACTTCCCAAATCTTTCTATGTATGTGATACAATTTTGTTTAATATGCATACAAGAAAAAAACTGTAGGCAAATCACACTTAATGAATTCATCTAGAATAAACACTGCCGCCTTAAGTAATATTACATCAATCAAAAGTTATTCCCTTCCTCACTGTTGTTATGAAAACACATTTACTCACCATAATTTGACACTTTGTCGTGAGCATGCATCACACCGTGATAGGTTACACCAGCTTGCCAACATTTGAGGGTTTTATAGCACAAGTCAGCAGGCACAGTACTGTTCATCCAATAAAGTAAAGGGATTAAATATGTTGGGGTCATTAAAATGTCACAGGAAAAAAAGGAAGATTAAAAAGACAGAATGTCGCAAGGCACGCAGAGAAACACAGATAAGAAAGGGATTTAGAGTAAGTGTCGAAACATTTGGAAAGAGGCTCCCTCTGTATCTCCTAGATAAGAAAAATAGAGACAATTGAATGGAACCACTTACTTCTGCTGCAGGATTTTATTAGTTTTCCTCTCAACTCTCAGTGGACACCTGCTCACAGCCGCCTCCAGGTAATGTACTGCGGCAGAGGTGCGTGTAAGTAATGTGAATGCCCAAACTCATGTGGAAGAAATGTAAAATTGAAAGTGTGTGGACAAAGTGTATGGAAGTGTATGGCTCAAAATACTGACTATGCATTTTCAGTCCATCTAAAGGGAAACCGTCTGCAGAGGAGCTGAGGGAGCCAGGAACTTGTGAGTTGTGTATGTCCACTCAGGCAGCATTCATGCCTGCTCTGTAGGAAGTTTCTGTCAGAAGGAGGGGGCACAGCGAGGGGGCGGAAGATTGTGCCTCAGTGCCTCTCTCCTTCTGAGATTGTAGAAAAAATTTAATAAAAAGTGTTTGGTTTGTGCAGGTGGTCTGGTCTGTCTCTAAACAGTCCAGGCTGCACCCCGGACTGAAGTTAAGTCCTGAAGTTAAGAGCCTGCTAGAGATAAAACCATAGACGAAGAACTGGCTGCTTCGGCATTTTTCTTTTTACCTAATTGGCCTCAACTTCAGGTCCTAAAATCATATTTGCATACACCTCAGTTGTCAGTGAACATTTTAAGCCCACTCGGTCGCGACAGATGGCTGCCCCTTCCTGAGCTTGGTTCTGTTGGAGGTTTCCTCCTTATTAGGAGGGAGTTTTTCCTCCCCACTGTCGCCAAGTGCTTGCTCATAGGGGATTTTGGGGCTTTTTTTAAAACCAACCGCTGATGGGTTCACTGGCATCAAATTCAGGACTCGGCAAATACAGTGGGGCAAAAAAGTATTTAGTCAGCCACCGATTGTACAAGTTCCCCCACTTAAAATGATGACAGAGGTCAGTAATTTGCACCAGAGGTACACTTCAACTGTGAGAGACAGAATGTGAAAAAAAAATCCATGAATTCACATGGTAGGATTTGTAAAGAATTTATTCGTAAATTAGGGTGGAAAATAAGTATTTGGTCACCTCAAACAAGGAAAATCTCTGGCTCTCACAGACCTGTAACGTCTTCTGTAAGAAGCTTTTCTGTCCCCCACTCGTTACCTGTATGAATGGCACCTGTTTGAACTCATCATCTGTATAAAAGACACCTGTCCACAGCCTCAAACAGTCAGACTCCAAACGCCGCCATGGCCAAGACCAAAGAGCTTTCGAAGGACACCAGGAAAAGTATTGTAGACCTGCACCAGACTGGGAAGAGTGAATCTACAATAGGCAAGCAGCTTGGTGTGAAAAAATCAACTGTGGGAGCAATCATCAGAAAATGGAAGACATACAAGACCACTGATAATCTCCCTCGATCTGGGGCTCCACGCAAGATCTCATCCCGTGGGGTCAAAATGATCATGAGAACGGTGAGCAAAGATCCCAGAACCACACGGGGGGACCTGGTGAATGACCTGCAGAGAGCTGGGACCAAAGTAACAAAGGTCACCATCAGTAACACACTACAACGGCAGGGAATCAAATCCCGCAGTGCCAGACGTGTTCCGCTGCTGAAGCCAGTGCATGTCCAGGCCCGTCTGAAGTTTGCCAGAGAGCACATGGATGATACAGCAGAGGATTGGGAGAATGTCATGTGGTCAGATGAAACCAAAGTAGAACTTTTTGGTATAAACTCCACTCGTCGTGTTTGGAGGAAGAAGAATACTGAGTTGCATCCCAAGAACACCATACCTACTGTGAAGCATGGGGGTGGAAACATCATGCTATGGGGCTGTTTTTCTGCCAAGGGGACAGGACGACTGATCCGTGTTAAGGACAGAATGAATGGGGCCATGTATCGTGAGATTTTGAGCCAAAACCTCCTTCCATCAGTGAGAACTTTGAAGATGAAACGAGGCTGGGTCTTCCAACATGACAATGATCCAAAACACACCGCTCGGGCAACAAAGGAGTGGCTCCGTAAGAAGCATTTGAAAGTCCTGGAGTGGCCTAGCCAGTCTCCAGACCTCAACCCCATAGAAAATCTGTGGCGGGAGTTGAAAGTCCGTGTTGCTGGGCGACAGCCCCAAAACATCACTGCTCTCGAGAAGATCTGCATGGAGGAATGGGCCAAAATACCAGCTACTGTGTGTGCAAACCTGGTAAAGACCTATAGTAAACGTTTGACCTCTGTTATTGCCAACAAAGGTTATGTTACAAAGTATTGAGTTGTATTTTTGTTATTGACCAAATACTTATTTTCCACCCTGATTTACGAATAAATTCTTTACAAATCCTACCATGTGGATTCATGGATTTTTTTTTTCACATTCTGTCTCTCACAGTTGAAGTGTACCTCTGGTGCAAATTACTGACCTCTGTCATCATTTTAGGTGGGGGAACTTGCACAATCGGTGGCTGACTAAATACTTTTTTGCCCCACTGTATGTAAGTGGATGTTTCATCATCAAGTGAGGAATCGTCCATTTAAATCATATTTTCGAGTCATATTTAGTTGTATATAAATTTGATTTGTGGGGCACTAAGGCCAATCACAGACTAATTTGGACAATTAGGAAAAAATACATTTAAAAAATTGGAAAAAAAAAATGGATGTGCCAATGTCTCATATAGGTTTCAAATAATATACCATTTGATTTCAGCATATTTTTCTTACATTTGCAGTGCTCTTAGTGTTATATTCTTATGATTCTGTTCATTTTATGAGTACATTCTTCTGCCTTGCTTCACATCAGAGAATCGGCAATGCATTAGCCTGTCTATATACAAAAGGAAAACTACAAAAATAAAAATATACCGGTAGGTAACTTTCAGATTAGTAAAGCTATCAATGGATTCACTGTGCCCATAGTAAAAAGACTTTATTTCATATTATGTTCAAGTCAGTTGTTATCCAATTTTAAAACTATAAAATATAATAATGTCTATTTTTAGTTTACTTTGTTAATAAAGATTTTTGGGGGGATTTTCAGAAACACTAACATTATACATAGCAAAATATAAAGCAATCCTCTAACTCCCATTTACATACAGACCTGTGGCCAACCTTACAAACCATTTTGCATTTTTTCTAGCTGAGGCTTTCAAAATAGATAACTGGTGATTGTCACAGTGTAATGTGGGCAGCTGCCTGCCTAATGTAACTTAACATCTTCACAATATTTTACACAAAATGAGCAAATGTATCTTTGTTTCCTCAGCTAAAACAGCTCGGCTGCTGTAGCTGGTATTTATGTTGAGAGTGACATCTGATTTAAAAACAGGGAGCAAAAGACACTGAGTAGCATATCTGTCATCATAGAAACAATGCCATAAATGTAAGGAACAAAGGTCAAAGTCTTCATGTGTATACATACACAGACCACATGTGCATACTGTTGTCCAAATAAACTCACAGATATATATGAAAACTCAAGTTTGTGGCGTTAAATTTGTATTCTAATTTTAAAAATGTAATACACACCTATAACTTTTTCCCCTGTGCAACAGAGACCCCTGCTGGTTGGCAAACGACTGGCAACAATTAATGACATAGTTCCGTTTCCGGTGTAAACAAACAAGCCAATATGGCGGCTTTCGTAGTCAAACAAGACTCAGCAGACTGTTGCTAGTAGAGAGCGTCGCTTGTTGAGATTTGACACATTTTATAACATGGATGAACCGGGAAGTGGTGGGAATGTGGTTCGTTACTACTGCACGGCCGGTAACGGTATGGAGGCTTTTTTAATCAACGAGGTGAAGACGAAGCTAGCGGCTGAAGACGTGAGTGTTAGCTACATGCAACAACTAACAGCTACCCCCCCCCCCCCAACCCCAAAAAAACAAAATAAAAACCTCGGGGTCTTCATGATTTAAAAGCCTTTAAGAGACAAATATACGGACGCTCTTTGTGTGGAAAGAAAAGGGAAAAAAAGTCATAATTAACTTCTAATGTTGATATTACGAAATCTTTTTTTATTTATGTTATAGGAAATATTCAAATTTACAGCAAAGTTTTATTTAAACGTTTTAGTCAGGCTTTACGTAATTTTGTGATTGTCGCTGTCACGCGATGTAATCCGCACAGGGTTAAAGCATGCGTACAGCCTCAAATATGTACATACACTCCTTCAATAAGTGTTGGCAACAGACACATGGTTGAAGGTTGGCTGTTCCATCCAGACAGTGATCCCAAACACACATCAAAGCTGGTTTTGGAATGGATAAAGAATGATAGAATTAAGCCTCTAGAATGGCCATCCCAAAGTCCTAACCTCAACCCTGATGGAAATTTGTGGGGTCTTTTTAAAAGTCAGGTCTATGCCAGGAAACCAACCAGTTTAAATAACCTCTACTAATTCTGACAAGAAGACTGGGCAGATATCTAATTAGAATTATGCCAGAAGCTTGTTGGCTAGCAAAAGTGCTAAGGGACATTTAATCAAATATTAGAAGGGCTAATATATATTTATTTGAGCCTGTATGTACGTTTTTGAACCTGCTTGGGTTAGAGAAAATACAAAATAAATTTAATCCTGTGCACCAATTTTTTTTTAAAGTTGTTAAAGATGTACGCTGTACAATCACTATGGAAAAAGAACAGTTCAAAGAAATCATCAACAGTCCCAAATTGCTGCCCATGATGAGTGTATGCAAACTTCTGATCACAACTGTTAACATGATCTGAGCCAGCTGTTGTCTCAGTGTGTAGAGAAACTGTTGGCCATCCACATGAGTGGTTATCAGTGTTCAATCACTACGACCAAGCCAAAGTGGCCTTTCTCTGAAGGTTAATCTACTATAAGACGGGGTTAAAAATTAACTTTTTGATGAAAGATGTAGAAGAGCTCTTAAATGTGAATGTGGACTTTTGCATTTAGGTGTGTCAAATTCCAGGTAAAGTGTTATTCAGCTCTTCTGCAAAGATCAACAGAGTTAGTAACCTGAAGGGTGCAGAGAGACTCTTTCTTCTGTTGAAACAAGACTCGCCGGTGAGTCTGTCTGCCCACACCAGCACAGGTAGTAGCCTCAAACTAACTCCAAGAACCTATACATACAATTAATACAAAAACATAAGCAATACCATTCAGTGTTTACATACCACTTCTGAACTGACTTCTGTATCGCGTTTTTTGTAAAATTTATAGCAAAGGCAGCCTCTGTGCTACAGTCCAGACTGTTGGATGACAAGAATCAGTGGACCAGTGCTGTAATGACATGGAGTCGACTGCAGGGGGAGCTGACAGGCAGCAAAAACACCATCAAAACATCAAGCCCTGCCCTGGGAGTGACAAGGAAGAGGGAGGATGAGATGAGAGGGAGTGACGAACAGAGCAGAGAGGGGGAGAAGAGCCTTGTAGAGTTTAGAAGTACAGGAGGGGAGAGGAAGGAGGAGATTGACAAACAGAGAAGTGGTGGACAAAATGGAGTATCCACAATGGCACAGAAGAGAAAGAGAGATGAGGAGGAGGAGGAGAAGGAGAGGAAAGTGGCAGCTTGGGACACAGGCATTGAGAAGACTGTAGAAAAGGGGAAGGCATGTGAGGAAGAAAGGATGAGAGAGGAAGAAGCAGAGGGGATGTTAGAGGAGTTTATCGACTGTACACATGGAGCATACGTCAATGGGGGAGGACCAGTTTGTGACCACACAGCATCCAGGCTGGAGCACCGTGGAGCAAGTAGCAGCAGGAAGATGGATGACATAGCAAAGGATTTCACTGAAGAAAGTCAGGAAAATGGTAATGCAATGGCAACATTTTATTTTTGAGACGGCTTATACATCAGTGACTTCTGAGGTTAAAGTCTTTATATATTTATGTCTCCTCGTGTTTATCTCCATATGAAGTGAAGACCACCGGAGAAAAAAATCAGACACTGCTGACAACCTGTGAGGATAAACCAGAGCTGCTTTCCTGTATCCCGGTCTCCTTCAGGATCAGCTGCAAATGTTCTGGATCTCTGTCACGATGCTTGGGCGCACAGGTAGGAAATGTTAAAGTCTGTGTCTCTGCTTCTTTTTACAGGTGTTTAACAGAAATGAAGTGCAGGGGCAGCATGGTAGCTCAGTGGTTAGCATTAACTGCACCTGGGTTTAAAGTAGGTATGAGTCTTCAGTGTAAAGTCTCAAAGTTCTCACAGTGCTTTGAGCAGGTTTCTCCAAGAGCTCTAGTTTCTCCCACCACTGAAAAACACGACATGTTAATGCTACCACAACACTCACCACAACTTATGTAAGAATAAGTTATCTTAACACAAATGTTCAGAGATACGAGTTGTCATTTCTCCTCTAATAGTTTATCGGTTTAACTTACCCAGACAAAGGGTGTTGCGGCAATAATTGTTTAAAAGGATATATACTTTTAATCTCTCTATATTACTAAGTGCAATCCCTGGGATCCACATAGAAACAGACATTCATATTCAGTGGATATGTTCAAAAAAATGTTCTACTTTTGTGTGAAACAGGAGGTGAGCAGAGTGATTGGAGCAGGTCTGAGCAGACTGCTGGGCTGGAAGGCTGACTTGAAGAATCCACAGTTGGAGGTAATCAGTTGTGTTTGAAAAACAATCTGTTGGATTGCACTGATTATAAGTTCAGTTAAGTTTTGTCTTACAATAGAAATGTTTGCAATATAAATAGTCCATCTGTAGTTAATTGCTTTGCAGAGAGTCTTGCCTGTCTTTTCTGGCACTTCAGCTGTAATATTATCTATTGTTGTTGTTGTTTTTCTGTAGATAAATGTCCATTTGAGTGATGACTACTGCCTGCTCGGGATCCCACTGACCAGGTTATTGACAGTGATGTTTTACATTTAACACAGTAATATACATCGAAGTCTCAGTACAGCAACAGACCTCTTATACATTATGCAGTTCTTTTATTGTCACTGCTTATAATATGCTCTGTCTGTTACAAGTTTAGCTTACTGCTTTTTGCCATTAAGACCCACAAATGTTTAGTCAAATGACTTAAGATGAACCGGTCTCTTTAATATTATATCTGTAATTAATTTGATAAGAAGTAATAAGTTGAGTCTTCTTTCCTTCAGGTTGCCTCTTGCTAACCGGAGCTATATAAAAATCACAGGACTAAGGTCTACAACAGCCTGGGCCATGGCCTCACTGGCTCATATACAGGTGTATATACTACTGTACACACAGCTGTTCTGTGCCTGTTGCAGGTTATGGTTTGAATACTCATCATCATCATCATTTATTTATATAGCACTTTAAAACACACCTGGTAGACCAAAGTGCTGTACAATACTAATATGCACATAGTAATAAAACCAGACATAGCAATAAAATTTATATATATATATATATATATATATATATATATATATATATATATATATATATATATATATATATCAGTTACCCACAGAGTTAGCAGCAACTGCTCAGCTGACCGAAGGGAACGAGTGGGTACATGGGGCTTCAACAAGTCAGACAAATAAACAGGTGCCAGACCATTTAGAGATTTAAAAACCAATAAAAGGACTTTAAAAGGGTCCTAAATTCAATTGGAAGCCAGTGTAGAGAGGTCAAAATCGGAGTGATGTGATAAAATTTCCTTCTGCCAGTTAAAAATTGTGCTGATGAATTCTGAAACCATGACGGAGTTATATTATTATGTGCACAAATAAGAAGGCATCATCACATCATGCAAGCAGAGCTCTTCCATTTATGTTTGTGTAGCAAAATGATTTGCCTCTAGTTTTGTTTGTGGTTTTTACTGTAAATGGGTGGCGTTCCCACTCCGGCTCAGGGAAAGGTTTTTGGCCCAGGTAGAGGTTTTACATAGGGGTGCAGGAGATTGACAGATGGAGTAGAGCTACATCTGCTGTAATGTAGGTTCTGTATCTGTCTATTGTGTATTGTAAACACCGAGCGTAAAAATGAAGCTTTTAGTTTACCCTGTTGATCTACACCTCACCTATGGCCATGAGCTCTGGGTAGCCACTGAACGAATGAGAATGCAGATACAAGTGGTGGAAATGAGTGTGACTGAGCTCTCCCTTAGAGATAGGGTGAGGACTTCCACGATTTGGGAGGTACAGCTGCTTGGAATTTGACTAGGATGCCTCCTGGGCAAGGTATTCCAGGCATGTTCTACCAGGAGGAGGCCCCGGGGTAGACCTAGAACATACTGGAGAGATTACATCTCTTAGCTGGCCTGAGAATGCCTCAGCATTCCCCCAAATGAGCTGGAGGAGGTGGCTGGGGAGAAAGAGGTCAAGACTTCTCTGCTTAAGCTGCTGCCCCCGTGACCCAGCTCCAGAGAAGCAGTAGAAAACGGATGGATAGTTTAGTTTGTTTTGCCTATTTGGAGCTGGGAAGATTTTTGATATTTACTTAATTACATGTGCTAAAGTAACAACTTTTACTGTAGCATGTGTTTTTACAAAGTGAAAGTACTTTGGCTAGTCTACCACCCCCCATCTGATCCACTTAAAGAGCCCTTAGTATGATGTTAGTTGTCTGTCACTTGGCATTCAGTGTGGTGAACCAGTCACAGTCATACTTTTTGTGGTTAACCAGCTGTATGCGCTGTATGCTGTGTTCTGTTTTCTAGCCAGGCTTCCGTGTGGTTGACCCAATGTGTGGGGTGGGGACCATCTTAATAGAAGCTGCACAGGAGCATAAGGTCAGAAAAGAAATCATGTACTGTTGATCTTTAAAGTGTAGAAATGTTTAGAAAAGTTTGTTTATGAGGTTTAAAAATCCCTGTTTCTGGGATTTTCAGGATGCCTGTTTCCTGGGTGTGGATATTGATGAAGCACAGCTGCAGAAGGCCAGTGAGAACATAGCATTTGCTGAGTTGGAAAACAGAATAAACCTGCTGAAAGCGTCGTCTCTGGGTAGGTCAGCTGCACACAAAAAGAGCAGTAAAGTAAGCTAAATATTACATTATTAATACATGTCTTACTTAATTGTATTAAACTAATGTTCTCATTTAAAAAGAGGGACAGACGTTAACTTTTTAAATCGCACCAGTTGTAAATCCAGTGCAATACAAGTGGATTTTAAGGCGCACGACAGATGGCCCTGTGTGCATGAATGAATCTAGTCATGTGTAAAATTAGCCAGACATGTGAAAATATAGATAAACATGAAAAAATTATAATGTGCACATTTCTTTGAATGTCACATATGACATGTTCAGTCTTATCAAACCTGACTGGCGTTACTTATATGAGGTTAGTCTTTATGGTATCTTAGAGTACATTTCTTTTTTTAATAGAGGAATTATATCTTGATAAGACCGACCACCATAAAGTAGCTCACATTTTCACATTTTTAAAAAGGATTAAATTATAAATTGAATTACTATAAATTAAATTTTAACTATATTACAAATTCATGTCTTTGAGAAGTTAAATATTGAATCTTAGCTCCTGAATTTTCACTGTGGATGCATGGCTGCATTTTTTGGATAGGACTCAGTGAGTGGGAGGTTAGTGTGAAGCCTGTTGTCGTATATTAAATTACCTCTAGGCTTGTTTGTCCTCCTCTGTGTGTGCAGTACTGCCTGTGCCCAGTGCCACTGTAGACGCTGTGATCTGTGACCTGCCATTTGGCAGGAAGTTTGGCTCCAGAATAGACATGGCTGCCAACTTGCCACTCATCCTGACAGAGATGGAGAGGTTTGTTCCTATGTTTGTCGGTCTCAATTGTTTCTTTTAGAATTGTTTGGCGAAACAGAAAACATTACTTGTTTTCTCTGTGAATGTGTGTGCACTGTGGATTTTTAGCTTGGGAGTCACTTTGCACATCAGTACACATCCTAAGCTGTCTTATTGTTCTGTTTTTTAGTTAGTTAGTTTTTTTTTTAATAGGAAAAACTAAATTAATGCATAGATAAAAATGTCATAGCCATTATTGGAATAAGCATTGAAAGATAGAGATGCAACTATTATAACAAATGTTTGTGTCTAGAGTTCTCCGTCCTGGTGGTATCCTGGTGCTCCTCCTGAGTCCTCAGTTGTCCTGTCTACTCAAAAAACTTCTAATACAATATGATACTGGACCAACATCTAACCCTGAAACAAAGCCTCAGACTGGGATGCAAAACTGCCCATCTTCTTCCAGATCTCCTTCTAAGAAGCAGACTTTCCAAATCCACTCTGGGGTCAAATCCTCACCAAGCCAAGAAACCAAGCTTCAACACAGTCTGCCTTTCACTGTGTCCTCATTGAAGCATCAAGTAACTTTCAGAGTCAGCTTAGGAGCAATAGATGGACTTATTCATAAATATGTCAAAACAGACTGTTGTGTTTTCAGGGATGTTATGTTTTAAGGCACTTGGTTTGATTTTCTTTGTTGCTAACATGTAAAAAAAAAAGTGGCCATGTTGAAATACCACTGTGTTTTAACCGCTCTGTAACATGTTTTGGTTTGCTTACAACTTTTTAATTGTAAATGAGATTTCCAGGTATTTAAAATATGTTTTGGAAGCAGCTGAGAAATTATTTTTGAAAGCTTACAAGTAAAGAAATTTTGATTTTCCAATCCTCCAGCAGTGCTTGACCTCTAATTTCTAAAATCCTGCCCGTGGCACTCATTCCCAAGCTCACTTATTCATTGATTATGGTTATCTTTAAAAAGCAACTCACAAATGTTGCTCAGTATCTCAACATGTTCATAAAATTGCCAGACACTGCCTTTTTTTGCATTACTTTTTAATCAAACTGTGATAAATTGTGAATTTCTTCTCAACACTTTTCAGGTTAATAACACTGGCATAGTCCCCTGCTTTTTGTTTTGCTAATGGGGGACCATTCCATGGTGACTGTATGGGTTTTTTTTTAAGAGTTTTATGGCAGAAAATAGTTTACTTTTTAAATCAATTGTGTGTTTAACTGTTTCATTATTTGCTAACACCACTGGAAAATATGAAATATCTCTAAAACAGTAACAGGAAAAGATGGGATTGTTTTTCCCTGCATCACAGACCCCTCACTGAATCATAAAGTTGCCATCTGCCACTGTTTAGCCCTGCTTAGCCCAGTTTTACATTAAGGGAGCCAAATAATGCAGCCATAGAGCTTAGTGTTTTTCATTCATTTCCTTTCCCCTACAGCTTCCTGTGTAAATCCCAAAATCTGACTTTATTTTCATTATATAGTGAAATCAGTGTAGGTTTGGATTATAATTTGTATTTTTTCTGCTGTTTCTTAATATGTATCCATACAAGCAACTAGTGAAGTAGTAAGCAAATAGTAATAATTTAATTGCATTTTAATTACCATATTCAACTACGAAATCCGTTTCCAAACGCACTAAAATTTAACAACACACGTCTCCCCCATCAGACACCATGGAGAGGGTACGCCATGATGTCCATTGCGCATGCCCAATGCGCAGTGGAAGCCATGTTGGAGCTACATTGGATTCAGGCTGGGATTTTCTGACGCCGTATGTTTTTCTTTAAATATCTGTTTTCGTACATTGTTGGGGTTCGTAAACCGTGCGCGATCGGCGCCGTAATCGGCAGTGGAAATGATGAACTCCAGTGTCGACCTGTCCCGGCGGAATCCACAGGAGGATTTCGAGCTGATCCAGAGGATAGGAAGCGGCACATACGGAGATGTGTACAAGGTAAAACTGCAGTGCGCAATCACATAGTTCCATTTTCGGACACAGAGTAGTTAAACACCACCAGCGTATTTACAGTCTTGTGGTCCTACAGTGGTGTTATAACAGTAACGAATCGTTTCTATAGCCATAAGTGGGCTGTTTCTAATATGCTGTTACCAGAAGGTTTTTGTTTTGATGCTTGTTGGTACAGTAATTACTGTGCTACTCATGTTATAATTCCATTGTCGGACACACAGCAACTGTTTGACTTCGCTTGTGTTTATGGTTGTTATTGTCTTGGCCTTTTTATCCATGCTTGTTTAGAGATCCGGGTTACCATTATGTTAATGTTTTCTGGCTGCTAACATGCCTGGGTTAAGACTTAGTTAACGTTTAATGTAAACCCAACGTTAATTCTTGGTTTGTTGAGCACCGATCATATTTACCTCCGTGTAAGTGAGTTGTTGCACAAATTGTGCTACGTCGACGTGCTTGTTTGTACTCGCTGGACTGTGGCTGTGGTCTAAATTGCGTTGTGAATAACAGCAGTTAATGTTAAAGAAGAAGTAGGAGTGGTTGATGCTTGTCCGGTAATAGACCTGCAGTAGCTTAGCTGTCCGACAACGGACTACTAACTTGATAGCATCAAGAAGCTAGCTGCGACGTCTTGATGCTACATGAGAAAACTGTCGCAAGTAGTGAACATGCAGTGATTTGTTACCCTTACACGAACACACACTAAAAAAGAGACTACCTGATAGTTTACTGGCTGTTTGTAGTATCGTAGAGGCTTCGCAAAACATGTTAAACCTGTCCGCGTATCCCGGACAGAGACTGACAGCTGCCTTTCCTTTGGCTAAAGCGCTCAGATCTGACCAAGCTACAACAACAACAACAACCGTGAAATAACCACTTCATATTGTTGTTTTTCACACTTTAACGTCAGTAGGCACTCGTCGGGTCATTTTTAAAGAACTGTGGTGCTCATTTTTATGTAGGCTGTGTAATACAGTTGGCCTCTTAGTCACTGGGCTCCACACTTTACCGAGGCCCAGTGCTGGGAACCCAAAGCCTGTAATCCAAACTGTAAGGAAGTTCCTGAATGCTGTGCAACTCCATCATAGTCTCAACGACTGTGTCATTGTTCGTTATATGTAACACAAAACAACAGCAGTAATAGCCACGTACCACAACAGAAACACAACAAGCTGGCCATGTATCATGGGAAATGATACAAAATATGACAAAGTATCCCCAAATAATGCTGCAGTACATGAAAACCAATGAGAATATGTAGGACAGGATACTGTAACTCTAAAACTAAGAACCATGGACATAAAAAAGTAAACCTATCAGTCTCACCCGTTTGATCTGCCCTCTGTAGCAAATCAGTAAGGTTACAAAAGTTAACCATCTATACCCTCAGTTATGTATTTGTTTGTGTAATAGTCACTCTGTTGTGGAATTTAACTGCTGTGTGAGGGAGGCTTTTTGTAGACGGGAGATTCATTAAACACGGTAATAGGACTTGATGATGTTTGGTTAACCTCCAGGGTCTTTGTGGTAATTACAGGAATCCTAAAGACTAGAGATATTAAATGTTTCCAGTCTTTTTGAACACGCACAGTCTGTTAATTTCAATCCTAAATAGTCCATCATATGCATATTATATCCTTATTTATTTTGTGTGCGTTTTCACAAGTGCCCCTCATACCCGCCCACCCTCCGCTGCTCCTAATCTTGTTTGTTTCTAATTTAAGTTCAGTATCTTGCCTTGTTGTAGATAGGTAGGTTGGCATCTCAGACTTGATTCCCCTTCCAGGCCTGGAACAAGCGGCACATAGCTGATTAATGTGCACCAAAGTAACTTGAAAAACAGTTATAAAGGACAAAAATCACACAACTACACAACTTAAATATGGCAGAATTATGAGTTAAGTTGTAATTTCTCACTGGAAGCAGATTAATATGTTGATAAGGATGCTATACTGTAGGAACTATGATCATTATGTAGCTAAATGTCTATTTCATTGTTTCAGCAGGAATTTACTGAAAGACCTGAAACCTCTGGATGTGCTTCTAAGCACCAAGGGACATGGTAAACCTCACCGATGCCTATATTTGGTTCTACCACTGTGTGAAAAAGTGTGGCTTGGACAGGAATGTTTGAGCAGGAAATAAAGCATGAACTCTGCTAGCTTGTTTTCTCCTCTGTTTGTGGACCTGCCACTCTTTGTGTATCTGTTAGAAACTGTAGGAGGAGCATTGGCTGATGTTGAGACAGGCCTTCTGTGTAAAAGATCACAAATCTGAGCCTCACAAAAGAGAGTTTTCAGGGTGAATTTGTGGCTCAAATTTTACAAAGAGGGGAACCCGTATTTTGTGAAACCACCACCATGGTAGTTAGTAATATATGTAAAGCGAGCCATTTCAGGTCAAATAAGCACCAAGGGTTCAGGTGTTTCTCCCAAAACCCAGGTAAGGATGGAGGAAAATACCTTAAAATGGTGAACAGTCAGTAGAACTACAAGTCTCTGTGTCATATGATTAAAATGTTTACCTTCAAAGTAAGGTGACGTAAGGTAGACATAAGGGTTGTGGCACAACCCTGGGGCTGTGTAGTAAGTTGGGACAAGTGAGTATTTAATGGTGGTCAGTTTATCCGCATTTAACACCACATTATTTCCCCAGAAATAAATAGCAGAAACTAGACACAGGATTGGTATTCCTGAACGCAAATCCTCCACGTATCGTTACTGGAAAACAGCCTTCCTACTCCTCTTGTATTAGAGGTGACAGTTTTGTCTGATTCACATATTAAGCTCCTTCTCACCTTCGTGGATTACACTGCCTTTTGAAAACAAAAGGTATATTCAGTGTCAACTTTCATGTTAAGAATTACCGGAACATGATAGCAGTAAACTGCACGCAGCACACTTATGTTTGCCAGTCTTGTTGGTGAGTCAAAGATAAGCCAACAGAAAAAAAATGACATTGACAAACCGAGCTTTCTCTCACTACCATTTTTATTGATTTGCCACTTAATTCTGGGCGAGCGGTGGAGCGACTACACTCTTCTTTTTAAGTTCCACTTTATCATTTATACTGCTTCAATAAATGCAAGTATCAGCTCAATATGTTGCTCTAAAGTCATAAAAAGAAATCTGTTCCAGACGTACTACTGCTGTACCTGCCCTCACTCTATTTGCGTCAACAGACAAAGCACAGACCGAGTATTCATATGAAGGCTTATTTTGTTTGAGAATTTGAGATTGTTGTGTTCTCACGAAACACTTCAAGAATCTGCAAAATATTAGATATCATGTAAGAGGTTAGCAATGGTATTATGGCTGTTTACCTTTTTTTAAACTGATTTTGAGTCCGTTTACTAGCATGGACATCTGCATATGCCAGAGTCGACATAGTTATTTGTGTCTGGTTATTGACACTGAGAAAAGCAGAACGTTTTTTAAATGTATTGTGGGGAGAATTTGCGTTTTAAAATGGCCTTAACTTGAAACTCTGCATTAGGATGTTGGAAAACTGGCGCTGGAGGAAGTCACGCAGTTGTCAGAAAGAAGACTGCGGTGTGGTTCGAGTCCTTTTTTGAGGTTTATGTTTTGCTTTGTCTGGTTTTTACTTCCCTTGATTTAACCAGGAAAGCTTGTGCTTCTTCATTCTGTGCATTAGAAAATGATACTTAACCAAAACATTCAAATGTGATATCAAGGGATCCTTTACAGCAGCGGCCCCCAACCTTTTTTGCGCCATGGACTGGTTTATGTCCCACAATATTTTCACGGCCTTTAAGGTGTCGCGGATAAATACAACAAAATAAAACCAGTACCGGTACCAAAAAAATAAGATGTATTCATAACACACGGGAAATGTCCCAGGGAAACCGAGTTAACGATAAAAACGATAAAAAAAATAACAATAAAAGCTGATTTAAAAACACCAAAAACCATAATTTTCACACCCGAGCCTCAATTCTCAATTCTCGTGGCCTGGTACCAAACGACCGGTCCATGGCCCGGGGGTTGGGGACCACTGCTTTACAGGCATCCATACACAATGTGTTGGGAGTGATAGGGCCCGTCTCACTACTGCCATCATCCAATGTGTGAAGATGGAGACACCAAAGGCGAGTGTGTATCTGCGACACACCAGTGGCTTTGACGAAAAAGCAGTATTTGGCTCCCAGGGAATGAGAACAGGCTGGTCATAAAAGTAATACAAGCCTTTCGTCCCGTCATCCACAGTTGAAGCTGTATTACGTGGCTTTCTTTGCACATTCACTTACTTTTTTGAAAGAATGGAAAGAATGATATCCATATTGGTTATAAATGTGACAGTAATAGTTCCCCTGCCCTGAACTTGTGTGTGTGGCACAGTTGAGTCTCCGTAGTATAGGAATGCAGGAATCTTCGCTTCCTCCATGTGTGTGTGTTCATGTCCTATTGTTTCACAGCAGTCTAACAGAGGAAGACGGTGGAGCGGTGAGCCCCAGTGCAACACATACACACAGAATAAGATGAATGTATCATCACCTGCATAGTCACGCAAGCACAGATGGCTGCAGAGTCACAATTGAAGCTGCTGGTCCACAACCATCCTGTTTTTGTCCTTGTTCCTTCAGTTGTTTTCTCACTGTGGTGGAGTATAAAGACTTCAGAGTACATACTTTCAAGCAATGCATGGTTTGTGAAGTACGTTGAAAATTTTAGTTGCTATCCTGTTAATCTACTCTGCAGGATTTTGTCTCTGCGCCACTAGTGCTGCGAAGTACCGATAACTTGCATGTTTACAGGGTAATTAATAATGCAGTGCAGTGGCAAGGAACTGGTAATAACAACACTGTGACTGTGCTGTCATGCAGCGTGGTAGATACTGTAGTTTGGTTTCCTGTTACAGTAGGTATAATACAGATGTGATACTTTCTGCTTCTGCATATATGCGAGGGTCTGAGTGATGTCAAATTTTAAGGGTGTAAATGTGGCTCTGTGAAGGCATCCACATACCAGTCAAATTGTCATGGTAAGCCAGCACTGCCATTATGTTGCAAGAGTACTGTGGCATGGCAGCTAAGCATCCATGAGGTGTCAGTAGGTGTTAATCCTGGCCTTAATGCTGCTGAAAAATGCTAATGTTAAAAGTTTGTTGCCTGCAGTCAAGCAGGGATCACATTAAAACCAAAAAACACTGCGTTTCTGACAGTTTTGTTCACTTCCTTGCACAGCATAAGTCAGATCATTTAGTTGGTACAGGGTCTTTTATTTTGAAATTGGACTGGATTTTCTATCTTCCTGTCAGCATCTTTTCCTATATGTAGTTGACAAAAATGGAGTAAGAAAGTGTTATTAGCTTTACAACATGGAGAGATACTTCTAGGGTGCGTCAGAAACATACAGTAGTTTGTCAGGTGGAGGCAGAACCATTATCTTCAGTGGGTGCGATCAGCTCTGTCAGCCTCATCCGAGGTACAGGACGACAGTGTATTCCTGGGATTAGTGTGTGATCAAAGATTTTCAGCGTAGACATAATTGCCTTTCTTTTAGGGAGTGCAAAATTAAAATGCTTTGTTTAACAGATGAATTCAGAGCTCTTGTGCAACACTTTGTAATCCTTGCTCTGTATAGACTGTCAAAATTGACATGTCAGTCTCCTGTTCAAAGCATTTTAACTATGTAAACAAATCAGCAGCCCACTCTGGTACACAATATCTTGAACGAGGGTGTAACCAGTTATTTAAAGTTCAGCTTAATCAGGTTAATACAGGTCCATGCACAATCCTGTAGGCTGGAGTCGATCATTTTATTTAATCCTAAATGAGTAATAAAAAGAGTCTGCCAGGATTAGCTGTTGGTTTGCACAATCCACACAGTGAGTGGTGTGACTCCAGTTGAGCACAAAAGACGTTATGGTGTGATGTGAGGAAGTCTGTGGGCCTTCCCTTGTAAAGCAGCATATTTGCTGCATTTGAACTGGAAAACTTCCACTCAGCAAGTTTTGCTCTTTTGAATTAAAGGAGCTGCTACTGTTACTTTTTGAAGTTGTTTCTTACTTGATTTGACTCTTGTGTTGCATGTTTTGTGATGCAGCTTTTATGGTTTGTATTATTTTTGTCATTTCAAATACTTGGCACTAGGGCTGTGCAATATGACCCATAATCTCATATCCAGATATAAGAATTCTGTCGTCCCGATAACGATATAAATCACAAAAATGTAACATTTTCTGTAAATTATGTGAATCTCGGGCAGCTCGTTTTGCGGGAAGTGTTTCCAGCTGCGCGTCATGTAGCTGGACTCCAGTGTTTTAACCGATGCATGAAACATACATTTTTAGACATAAGTTGTAAAGGCCGCCGTTTTCTTTGAGTAGAAAAGCCTGTTCTAAAGTTTGAGTCTAAGGTTTATTTTTTAGTACCTGGCGGCTCTTTTTTAAATTCTCATCATCTGCTCTTTCACGTGATTCAGTTTATTTTGAAAAGTCTCAACAGGATCTTGAGCTTTATTGTGAAAGGTTTATGTGGAACATAAACAAGCGGACACGCGATGCTGTTACCGTCTTGTTGCTAATCACAACGCATAAAAACAGGCGCTTGTCCGTAGGTAGTGTGGTTATATTACATATAAGAGAAAGAGAGAACTTTAAGAAATTAATATAGCCACTACAGTGACCATCAAAAGGATGAAAAAATATTGCCGTAAACAGTTTATTTTGCGACACCACGAAACAAACGATAGCGTAAAATGAAACGATAGACGTTTTTTTTTTAATCGCCATCCGATATATATCGTTATATAGAACAGCCCTACTTGGCACTTTAAATGCTTAAATTAAATCAGGACAACATTAAAGCTAATGAAAGGCCACAATGAAAATAAAGAGAGCTAGTTATTACATTGGACTTCCAAATATGTGGCTCCTAGTCTCTTTGCTTAACTATGACACAGAAAGAAACACAAAGCGCTATTTTACCACACTTGGTTAAATGCCTTTTTGATGGCTTGAGGAGTAATACAGATTCCTGTATTCCTGGCAACAAGCTCAAGTTTTCAGATGCAATGGACTGTGTGAATTTGCCTCATCTTTAACGGAAATGTCTGTTTGGATTGGGTTCTATTTGTGCTGACTGCCACCTACACCAATTGTTTTAAATACAGCAGGGGTAATTTTACGCTCTTCAGCAGTAATATGTCACTGAAATTTATAGGCCCCTCTTTACTAAGGACTAGGAAGGCCTTAGATCTCTGTGTTGTTTGGATCATCTTGTTGATTATACTTGTGCCAGAGTACAGCGCTTTTGCTGAAGTTGTTCAGTAACTCCTGGCACCGTAATAGCAAAAGCATCAAATCCTATTTCAAGATGTGATGATATTGAGTTCTTAACCCTGGCTCGGGCTAAATGCCAAACTCCTGGAAGGAATTTTTATGTCTGTTTTGACGATCGTTGCTTGTGTTATGAATAAATGTACTTTTTCTATTACTCCACTAACACTGTTGCTGCATACACATAGTGCACATATTTATGCAGACGTTTGGGTGGGTCGGACTTACAGCGGTGTGTGAGGTGCGTGGTATGCAACTTCACAGGCTGACACTAAATGTTGATGCCAGTGATGTGAATTATACTGATAATTTGCAGCATGCATACATGGTACAACTTTGAGTGCTTAAAAAGAAAGAACGGTTGAAGTGGACTTGAAGTTCTGGGTGATTCTTTTTGTGTGTCTCAGCGCTTATGGGTGTTCTACTTGAATGAGTGGGTATTTCGTTAAAAAACAGGTGTACAAATTAAGCGCACTCAACTGCATTTGGCTTTCACCTCACCTGTCCCCGCCGCCTGGGGCCATGTGTTTGTAATGGCTCAATGACGTCGTGAATTGGACTAAACTTTGAGTAAACAAGCTATGGAGCCAAAATATGTTACTTATGGAACACCATCTTTATAAACTTAACTTGCAGACTAATCAGCAAGTTGGTAAAGTTAAATCCAAGAGTAATTGTTTAAAAATTGTGTAAGCTTTTTATGTTTTTCCAGTATGTTTAAAATGGTTCAAGCTTCATCGCTTAACCAGCAGAGGAAAAGATCATGTTTGTCTTTTAAAAAAGTAACAATCTTAAGGGAGAATTAAGATGTAAGTTGAGTAATTAATGTTAATGAGCAAACTAAAAGCAGAAACTCTTAAGTCATGAACTTGACATTACTTAATGCACTGGTTATCTTAAAGTTCAGTGAAGCGTGGTGGTAATTGGAAGGACAGCTGAAATCGCTTGGAGAAATCTTGTCAAAGGAAGTAAATGGCTAACTACTATTGTAATTGTTGCCCCGGGCCAGGCATTAACTCCAGCGCTTTTGCAGTGGAGCTGCTCAGTGGCCTTTAGCAGAAGGAGCTGATTATACTGGATCACTCTTACATGGAAGTGTGTTAGTTTTTAATGGACATTTTTTCACCCTCAAAGTTCGAAGAAATTAGACAAAGTGAAGATGAGATGGTAACTGGGTATAAGATCATAACTGCAACAAGTTTACGGAGACAGGAGGGGATGGGGATCTGAAGTGCTAATATGGAAGGTTATGCAAGGTTAAACTGTACCATACAGTATATGTATGGTACCATACAGTACAGTACCATACAGCACAGTTTACAGGAAAGAGACATGTAGACATTTAACCAAGATCTGGAGATGCCTGTCTGGGCTGAAGATCATTTAGGATAGATTGAGTAAAGTTCTAAAATCATTGTGTGTGTGTTAGTGTGGCACATCGGTTTAGCACAACTGCAACACTGTATCTGTATACAGATATTGGAGCAACATTTCTTGCAATTCAGGCTACATAATTACAAGGGAATGTCTTGCCTATTTCAGCAAGACAGTGCCACACCACATTCTTTTTGTATTACAACAGCAATGCCCAAAGCAAAAAAAAATGTCCGGGTGATGAACAGGCCTGCCTCCACCCTTGACTTACCCCACTCACTGAATAAATACAATTATTCATTATGAAAAGAGCTGAACTGAGAAGCTGATACCCTGAATCATGAAAGGAGGGGGAAACCGCTTGAGCCACAGTCTGCCACCAAAACTATGTGTATGCTTTTATGAGAATTTGTTAGATGTTTTATTCCAACACTGACTTCTTTTACTTTGTAAAATTTAGAACCACAGTGTGCTTCTGTGTTGTGGCCACTGTAATATTTCAGGAAGAAAGAGGTTTTTACTAATGTTCCTGCCTAAACTTTGGTTTTTAAACAAATGATCAAACCTTCAGGCCCTTGGCTGCAGAAAGATGGAATACCCATCAGTCAGTCCCAGCAGCAAGCCTCTAAAATTGAGTGTGGCCGTGTTTTTGCCACCAACAGAGGCACCGAGCGACCATGAGTCATCTCTGGTCTGTCTGAAGACGCTCTGTCTCTGCTCTCCACTCTGCATCCATCTCCTCCTCTCTTTGCTTCTCTTTGTCTCTCCCACCCTCCCCCCGCTTTGTTTTGATGTGGATCGGTCTTGGTTCCCCTCCTTCACTTGAATTTTTAATTTTTTTTTAAATCCTATAGTTGGATAAAAATAAAATTCACGTGTCTGTGTTTTGGCATTAACATTGTTTTTTCCTGTGGTTACCCCTTAAATTTATTTTGCCATCACTATTGTGTGACCACAGTGCACACTACTGAAGTGATCTCGGTAAAGTTTGAGTCATTGTTTGTGCCACTTTGTTTTGTTTTCACTGCTCAGTTCTGTCAGCACCTTATGCTTCACAGCATCTGACACACAGTATCCTGGTGGTGATGGAATTAAACCAAGTGCAGTGCCAATGAATTCTGGGGACACACCCTTGTGGTTTCATTATAGTGCAGCTACACACCTGTAAAGTTTTGTGACTGAGTCTTGATGTTCCAGATTCCTGCCTAACAAGTCTTGACCTTTTGGCGTTCTTCTTAGTAAAGCATCCGAGCGGTTGTGGCAGCACTAATTTATTCTGCTACACAGGTGCTTGTGTCAGTGCAACAACACAATTGCAACTTCATAGTTTGGTTGTTTAAATCATCGTGTGTGTGTTGGCTTTTGCTAGTATGGTCGGGTCATGTGTCAGAATTTCAGAATTTTTTTTTTTTTTTTTAAGTGGCGAGTCCCTCCCTTATGTTTCTGTCTGGCTGTACTCTGCCTTTGTGGTAGTTCTTGTGTAGGTGTCCTCAAGATCTTGTTTTGCCACAGACAGATGGACTGCCATGGTAAAACAATACCTGCTGTGATATCACAGCCAGTAAAAAGAACATTGCATTTTAAATTATTCTCATTTTGATACTTATTTTATTTTTATTTTTAAAGGGTTTTTAATTTTATAGTCTTTTTATGTTAAAATGTACACTTATTTTACTCTCCTATATAGGCTAGCTTCCCCGCAAAGTGACCATTTAGGACAATAAAGAGAAAAACATACTTAATAATGTTTTATCTGTGATTGCAGCGTGCAGGGAGCATCATTTATTAGTGCAAACAAATGAAGGACATTTATCATCATTTTTCCAATGAGCTGCTGTCAGTGATGACAGACTGCCCGATTCAAAGTGCGAATCTGTGGCCACAGAGTGCCAGCAGCACCATTATAGTGCAATATCAGTACTACAGCATAAGTCAAATGTGAACACAAATCTGGAAATGTAAGTAAAAGCATATCATAACTGCTTATAAATTTAGTTTAACAATGAATAAAGTAACTTATGTTGTAGCTCTTCAGGATCTTGCATAATATTGTCTCATAATCCATTTAAATTAAAAAATATTTGCTATTTGAGATTTTGCATCCTGGGTTGAGCTTTTAACCAGCTGTTTCCGGGGTTTGGATTGGCATCATATGAACTCGTATAGCGAGCTTACGTTTGGGCCTCACATCAACAGCTGCTCATATCACATCCTCGCATCCATAGCGTGGATGTACTCTACACTGTGTTTTTGCTCAAGTACTGAAACAAGTTCGATGTTTCCACCCTTAAGCTTTTCTTTTTTTTTCTTTCTTGCATATTTTGCGCAGCACTGTTTTATGTTGAAGGTCTGTTTGAAGCCAAACGACTTACATACTACTTAAGTAGCTCCCGTTTCCTTTTTTTTTTTTTTTTTTTTTGTCTTAAAGGTACTAAATCATTCTGGGAGGCTGTCACCCTGCTCTCGCCCTATGTTTGTGCTTGTGTCATTATTTTGTGTACTAGGGAATGTAAATGCATGTCGCCCTAATGTTAAATTAATATGAACTTGTGTCAAGAATCAGAATGAACGGAGATGTTGATGTCATGTTGATGGTGATGTCCCCCCACCAAGCATTAAGACTCAATAATATTCCAAAAGCCGATGTATTAGATCAATGTCACCATACTCCTAGGTTGTTCATAGTATTGAAGCTCATTTTTCCTTCCCATGTGGAATGTGCTGGACTCTTTTCCCCATTCTCTCACACATACAGTGCTGCTTCTATGTCACACAGGCCACTGGGCATTTTCTTGCCCTGAGTGAAGCACGCAATTCATGCCTCACCCAAAAGAAAAAGAATCTTTTTCCTCATGTATATTTCATATGTAATTCCTCTCTGACCCCATCAGCACTCCTGCTAAATGTAAACAACAGTCTGCTATTTATAGAAAATCTGCCTCTGTACTGTCGTTCCCCTCTTTTCTGACTTATGCCAGCTTTTCAGGAATTTAGGAAAAACAAGTCCACACATTCCTCCCCCATCCTGTTTGTGGTTTAAAGGGTTGCGAATGAGTTATGTCAGAACATTTTTTATTTGCTATACTGGCTACAAACAACTGATTTTGAAAAGTACGACACAACCACTCATGACAAAAAGGCACCAATTATATTTACCGTCAATATTTGATGGTGGCATTTTTGTGGATTCGGTGTTTCTATCAGCTTCCTCTCAGCTGATTGAAACTCATCTAATGAACATTACAGTTTTGTCTTTCTTGTGCTCTGAAGTGCAGTGAAAACAGTTAGGGTTTCTCTCTATCTGCTCTCCAGTTCTGTCACGTTGTACCTTGATGTTGCTTAAACAACTTTGCTTAATGACTGCTGTTCATGTTCAAGCCTACAATGACTCACGTTCCTTCTTGTCATACTTTAGGCTCGTAATGTAAACACAGGAGAGCTGGCTGCTATCAAAGTCATCAAACTGGAACCCGGTGAGTTACCTCATCTTTGTCTCTCTTACTTTATCTCCCTTCTTTTTTTCTCGCTGTATCCTACTCCTCATGTTTTTGAATTCCTCTTTCTACTTTATTTTCTTGCTGAATCTAGGGATGTGCGCAACCAGCTGACTAGACGTTTAAAACTTGACACCCTTGCTAGTTGGCACCGGAAATACCAGTTGGTTAAACATGTTATTATTATATTATTAAACGTACAATGACACGTACTGGTTCAGAAATGTTAGGACACCCTCTGCATTTCTGTCTTTTTTTTCTTTTCTTTTTTTTAAAAAGACAGAAAAAGACAAATAGTATATGTCTGTGAAGGTTCTCAGTCATCCAGGTCATCGTAGTCTAAGGAGCTTGGAAAGAAAAGCGTCTGGACTTCTTTAAGTTGCTTGAAGACGTTTCACCTCTCATCCGAGAAGCTTCTTCAGTTCTAGGGTCAAATGGTGGAGAGTCCCAGATTTAATCAAATAGCATACTTTCTTTTTTTCTCTCGTTTAAATGACGAGTTAGTCACCTGGAGCATCATTAGGTGTTGTCCTACTTATGCTCTCTTTCAAATCCTTTACCCCACTTTTTCTTGCTAAATAATAGTTCTTATCTTCGTGTCTATTCCTTTATATCCCCTATTTTTGCTTTATCTTACTCCTTGTCTTTCCATTCCTATATCTTGCTCTTCATCTTTGTCTATTCCCTTTTCTGCCCCTTTTTGTTGCTGTCCAGTTTGTATTTAGTGTGCGTATATATCTCTCTTTCGCTCGTAAGTCATTTTCCTTTCTATGTTTTCTCTAAGGATTCACCAACAGATTGTTATTTTAGTCTGTGAAGTTCTTCATTACAAACCTCTTTTCCATACTATGCCCTCTTACCCAGCACTCACTGATACTTGTGCTTTCCCCCCCCCTTAACTATGTCCTTTCCCTCATACAGGTTAATTTCCTTGTCTTTTTCTTGTTTAAATCGGGCATTTCATTTAGTAAGTAAAATATTTGAATAATCCAAATAGTCAGCTGTTCAGATGCCCTTTCTTTGGGTAGATAGTGAGTTTTTGTCATTTTTGACATTAAAATATTCTTTCTTTCTTTTTTTGTGGTAATAGATGTCATCTGTGCTTTTGCTTGAGTCGACCCTCCCTCTTTAAGTAGCGATGATGACACTTTAGTTCACTTTACTTTACTTTACTTTTACTGCCCAAGCGACAGTGAGGCTAGACTTAGAGGCTTTTTATAACCACCTAGCAACAAAGGTGCAACTCTCTCTCCCTCCTTAGAGAGAGGAGATCAAGCCAGGAGATCTAGAGTTCAATCTTAGAAGCAATGGAATTTTATTTGGCCTCCTGATTTCTGATGTTGTATTTTTTTTAATTTATTTGTTGTTTTTTACTTGGTAAAAATAAACTTTTCTTCAATGCAGAATTGTATTTTTATAACTAAATCAGTTATCAGACTTTACAGTTCCCCTAAACTGCACAAGTTACACGATCTTCACTGTTAAACATCTCTGAAAGTAAATAATAGAAAAAATAAAGGAGTTAATGTACACATAATTTACCTTTCCAAACAAAAGCAGGTGTAACAGATTTCTATAAAAACACAAATGTACGTTTCTTGCATCATTTAACTTGTTTAACTTACATCATTCACCAGATAACAGGGGAGCAACCCTTTTCTCTTTTTCTTCCACTGCTCATACCGAGGCTCATATTGAAGCTACATGCTTTGCGGTTCCATCTGCACGCCACGTAGCTTTGGCCACTTTCCTTTTGTTATCTTTGTTTTTCTTCTTCAGTTTAATTAATCATCTTCAGCTCTGTGACGATACTTAATTTAAGTTTTCATGCCAGTTCACTGATGATCTAGTTTGGCGAACTTTGCATCACCCTCACTGGCAGCGAAGAAGTCGCTAACAGCCACAGGCAGACACTAACAATGTGTGGCTGCCCGTATGAGTGTGCAATATTTGCCAGTGTCAGTTTGCACATTTTGCACATGCATGAAAGGAACTGGCTCATAATTGGACATACACGATGTTGAGCAGCTGGTTACCAGTCCAGGCTAGGAATCCTGAAAACTAGTCCCCATCTGATCAGTTGGTGCATCTGTAACTTTGAATTCATGACAGCTGATTTGTCACTAACAATATCAAGCCCAAAAAATATTGTTTGGGGGACACTGCTAGACATTACAGGACAGCTGTTAAACTATATCCTACCAATGTGTATGCTATGTATTGTTTTGTTTTTTTATAGCATGTCATGAATTCAATCTGCAGAAAGTCCTATATAAAGAAATACTGTTTACTTACTTGTTTAATTACTGTACAATTTATGATTTTGGACTGATGAACTGCTTTGCTTCAGTTTATGCTCTTCTTAGTGGTTCAGACACAAGTGCAAGAACAGTCTGTCAGAAACAGAAAATAGCAAAAAAACCCAGCCATCTATTCTGTAAGTCATAACAATGCCAAGATGCATACTAAATGATCACTATAATAATATTGTGTGTGTTTTTATTGAAGGTGAGGACTTTGCAGTCGTGCAGCAGGAGATTATAATGATGAAGGACTGTAAACACTCCAACATCGTTGCCTATTTTGGCAGTTATCTCCGGTAAGAGAGTGTGTGTGTGTGTGCCAGATGTGGAGTGCAGTATTTTCTTATGGTTATTATTAGAGTGCATTTAATTGATATTTAAGTGACTCATATTTTTATTCGAAAAAAGTATGAGTGTCAGAGAGGAAAAACACAAGCTGGTGTAAGATAGATCGAAGGAGGCGAAGGGCTCATACCTTGTGAGTAAATGTAAACATGCACTTAGACAGAGTTCTCTTTGTGTGTGTGCAGAAGAGATAAGTTATGGATCAGCATGGAGTACTGTGGAGGTGGTTCTCTGCAAGATATCTATCATGGTAAGGACACCCAGGCACAATGATTCAAACCATTTCATTTTTACTGTGATCTTTGATAGTCTCTTTTTCCCCCTCATGCCTTCTGTCTTTTTTTTAATCTAATATTCCAGTAACCGGGCCTTTGTCAGAATCACAGATAGCTTACATGTCACGGGAGACCCTACAGGTAGTGTCTACAGTACTGATAATGTGTGCCAGATTAAGATTTAAAATTTCATCATCTTTATCATGTTATTGTTGTCTTATTTTATGAGTAATAGTAACGGTAACGTCATTTGCTGTGTAATTCTATTTGCAGGGTTTATACTACCTGCACAATAAAGGCAAAATGCACAGAGACATTAAGGTGAGTTTGGAGAAAAAGGCAGTGGGCAGTGATTTGTTCATAAATAAAGTTATAGTCATGATTAATTGTTAAATCTGATTTCTGAAAATCTACATATTGGCTCTACATTTACACTTTGTGAGTAACATAGCAATCTACTTCAGCTATTAGGCTCATTTTTAGTTAATTAGGGTCATTCATTTGGTTCAGTAAGGCTGTTTTTTGCATTATTATTATCATTATTATTATTATTCTTTTACACTGGGACTAAGCTTAATAAATGCTTGGGAAACCTGTTGTTGGTGCACAACCACATATATTAAGCATGTGTTTGTTATAGGAAAAATGAATAGTCATTCCCCACTACCAGTTAAGTCAATGACAAAGCACTTTGTAACTGTTTTGCCTTTCAGATTATACTTAGTAATACTTATTATAATTAGTAGTATTATTTAAAATTTAGTTGAAGTGTAAAATTGTGTGTTTTATCCTAAAGCTCAGTATATTTTGTTTTTGTTGTTTTTTTCTTTCCTTCCCCTACAGGGAGCCAACATCCTCCTGACAGACAATGGCTATGTGAAACTAGGTGAGAGAAACACGCAAGGCCTGCAATTACCTTCTGCTTCAACAGACTGAATCTGAATGGCCTCATTTGCTGACTTGTTTTTTTTTTCTTTCTTTTTTTCTTGGCCTCTCTGCTGTTCCTCTTTCACTTTGTATTTATTTCTTTACATTCTTCCTTTTCATTACATTCCTCTAATTCTATTTCCCTTTATCCACTTTTTCCTCTCCTTTTTGTTTTTTTCTTCTTCATTATTCCTTAGCTGACTTTGGCGTATCAGCCCAGATCACAGCGACCCTAGCAAAGAGGAAGTCATTCATTGGAACACCTTACTGGTAAGTTGTTTATATTTAACCAAAAGCTTCACTGACGTTGCATAGGGGTACGCAGGTAGAACAATAAAAATAAAACCCAGCAGGACAGGGCAAGGCAAGCACTTTTCATACAGAAGCAATTCAGCAATACAGAGTGCTTTACTGAGGAAAATATGAGACAAATGCATTAAAATTATAAAAAATTAATGGAAAAAAATTACAATTATCAAAATAAAAATTAATGATTAAAATTTCTGGAGCCAAAAACAATTACTTGAGCCTTTTCATCGGTGAGCTAAAGGAAGTTCTGGCTGATCCACTCACTGATTTGTTGGATACATTTACTCTTCCTGTTCTGTTAGAGTGCTTTAATCCATTGGAATTGATGGCAGTTCAATACAATGCTTGCTGCTAATGGGCCAATGTTGTACACATAGGGATTTGTCAACTAATGTGTTTCTCTTCTTTATTATATTAGCTGTTCTTTAATGCAAAAGAACAAAACCCAGAAATAAATAGTACTTGTTAGTTGTAGAGAAATCATAGAGCTGCATTTGAGGTTGGGAACTTTCTGTGCTGCTGCTGGGAAATACTGTACAAAGTTCATATTCTGTTCTTGTGTGTAGTTGTGTAACCCATTTGGATAGTTGATCATTCCTCCCTCTTATATGCATCTTGTTTTCATACAGTCCTTCTGTCTTGTTTCCTTGTATAGGATGGCTCCTGAGGTAGCAGCGGTGGAGAGGAAAGGGGGTTACAACCAGTTGTGTGATATCTGGGCTGTGGGTATCACTGCAATAGAACTGGCTGAACTGCAGCCACCCATGTTCGACCTGCACCCAATGAGGTAGGAGTGTGTGCGGGCTGTGATGATGCAATGATAGTAAAGAATGTTTACAATATTATTTGGAAGATTTAATTCTTACCATGTATCTCTGCATGTATTTAATAAAAGTCAGAACCACTGACAGACATTAATGTTATTAGCTTTAGATCATTTTTGTGTGACAAGTCTAAAGGGTTACTTTACAAAATGTTGCTATATTTATGTCCTGGAGATTTTAATCTTTATTCTATTCATATATTACACTGGCTTTAGTCATTTGGAGTAGATATTGTGTATCAAATTGGCTTTATTACTGAATGCTAGGAAGGCATGTCTTTCTACACTGTTAAAGGTGATTTTTCTCATTTGTATTTCTTCTCTCCCAACAGGGCTCTGTTCTTAATGACAAAGAGTAATTTCCAGCCTCCTAAGTTGAAAGATAAAATGAAGTGGTAAGACTGTCATGCTCTTGCATATATGTTGGTCTTGCTCACATTTGCTATAGATGTAACACCCAGCTGTTTAAATGACCAGTTTTTATCATTTTACAGGGCTAAAACATTAAACCTTTTTCCTTTTTTCTAATAGGACAAATAACTTCCACCATTTTGTCAAACTGGCTCTGACCAAGAACCCAAAAAAGAGGCCCACAGCTGAGAAACTGCTGCAGGTGAGGAAAGTTTAACTTTCAGACATTACAGTCCATCTCCAATCATATTTACATGATGTAAAACAAACAAAAATGATAGGGCTTCCCAGTCAACTTTTATGTTAAGTTAGGAAACTAGCCATGCTGACAAAATTGCTCAACAGTGTTTATAAATATCAAAAGCCATTTCAGATTTGGCAGATCTCCTTTCTGAGGCGGTCTGATGGATAGCTTCCAGCTCTGCTGCTATTTTTTTTGGTTGCTTTGTGGAAATCCTATTCTGGCCACCTGCATGTGGGCTCTGCAGGTTTGTCATGAACCTAAAATGTGCATATATAAACTACTGTGTCAAACTGACCCAGTATTCAGTTTTTAAGGCGCATGCCTGAGTGAGAGCAACCACACAGCACTACCACACACTATGCAGTTTTTTGTGCAGATTTGTTGCCTGCAACTTGGTTGTTTTCTTCAAAGTGAAATTCAGGTTAAAGGGTTGCTGTTTTAACCCAATGTAGTTCCGACCAGTATCTCAAAACACACAGTGAAAAGGTTACTTGTAAAGCTACACTTTAATGTGTTGCATCACTGCCCACGAGCCATACTTTAAGGTTGAAATTGGCCAAATTTAAAGCAAGATGCCCAAACAGGATGTGTGATTACACCTCAAGCAAGCAGCATTAGACTTCCAAAATAAGTCTACTAAAAAATCCACTGTTAAAAAATTAACCTTTTGCAATATTTTTTTTTCCTCATTCGATCAGTCCTCAATATCTTTTAAAACTTCTAAGTGGTCATGGTGTCATGTATTATATATGAAGCGTTCACATGTGTACTAGGTGCATTCTGTGATGTTAAAAGGTACTGTGTATAAAAGAAGCTGGAGCAACGTGATACATGATGCATGAAGCAAGATCTAAATAATGGAAGAAAAGCATAAACTTCAGTTTGCTTTGTAAGCATCATTCATC
The DNA here is from genome assembly GCF_057382095.1 of Aulonocara sp. 'chitande type north' Nkhata Bay. Taxonomy (NCBI): domain Eukaryota; kingdom Metazoa; phylum Chordata; class Actinopteri; order Cichliformes; family Cichlidae; genus Aulonocara; species Aulonocara sp. 'chitande type north' Nkhata Bay. Next base: position 17,977,296 of record NC_141356.1, on the reverse strand, counting down.
ACTGTGTGCTACAGCAGTTAGGGCTGTTATTTAAACGGCATATCAATTTGTCAGCACCCTAATGAGCTGCTGGATTAGTTGCAGCTCTGCTTATTTAAGAATCACATATTACCCAGTACAGTTTATTTATTTATTTTTTATTTATTTGGTTTAAAAATGTGCCATTGGTGATGTCACCTGGATTGATTCCAACTCTTGTTTCTCTTCCAGCACCCTTTTGTTTCCCAGCCTCTCAGCAGGACGTTAGCGATTGAGCTGCTGGATAAATCCAACAACCCCGACCACAGCACCTTCAACGACTTTGACGATGACGACCCTGAGCCTGAGGTAACCTTTGACCTTCAGGATTTTCTGTTAAACCCAAAGTTTTGTCGGGCCGAGCATAAATGTGATTGTGTTTTACTCGATCATGCTTCTTTTCTTCCTCAACTTCCTTCTGTCTCCTCAGTTGTCCTTTCATTAAATTCCTTTGTCATTCACAGCTTTTTCTCTCCATGCTTACTCCCTCCTTTCTTTGTCACATGTGAGTCATCTTTCTGCTCTGTCTTTCCCTTTCTTACTCATTCCTTTTTATCCACTTCTTCTTTTGCTTCTCTCAGATTTATTTCTCATTTTCTGTTTTTGGTTCACTTTTGTTTTTCTCTTCTTCTTTTTAGCACTGCTTGTATCGCCCCACATTTTATTTTCCTCTCCTGTCTTCTATTCCCCATCCCTGATCCTCTGAATCCTTAGTTTAAGTACAGGGGTCACTTTCTTCCCATAAGTCCCGGTGCTCGACGTGCACCCCGTTTTGCAGCCCGTCGGAAGGTACTACTGTTCCTGCAGTGTCTGCACTGATGTCATTCTAACACAAACTCTTCTGACTGTAGTTTTTTTTTTTTTCGGAGGGGGGGGCAGGGGGGGAATAGGACTACAGAACTGAATGAATAAAAAGTAAATTTCCAGTTCAGTTTCTGCTGGTGTTGCCGTGGAAGTCGACATTGGTATGTGAAACAGTCATTTGATAGCTTACTGTGGCGGTTTCATAGACCTTTCTGTTGACATTCAAATCAGCTGACTTTATACAACTGCATCACACAAAATTGCGTCATTATTCTTATTCTAAAATTTGCTTATATCTTATGCACATTTTACTTGAATGCTTTAAGTAATGAGATTGTTAGAGATAAAAAAACAAATTCAGCTTTGCTCCTAAACTTTAACATTTTCAGAACACAGTTGAAGTTAATGATTTAAGCCACAACTGCACAGCACTCATGTGTGAACAAAATAGAAAGATAAGGGTTGGCTATAAGGAAATTCCGGTGATTTATTACTTACTGGGTTTTACGTCATCTCTGTGTAGTTGTGAACAAATAAAAGGCCATAATAGGATAAGGTCCACTGTATTTCTCCTAATAATTTGGGAAACTCTTGTATTACAGCAGCCAAAACATTAAGTAGAATAAATCATTGGATCATTAAAATAGAATAAGATAAAACATTATGGTAAAAATGTCACAGATCCCAATTAAAAACAAAAAATAATTAAGTAAAAAACTTTAAAAAACAGCGGTAGAATAGAAATGGCTTCATAAATGTAACAAATTATAAAGTTTATATTATTTATGACTGACATATAGTGACTATAGGCAGATAAAAGTAACCTTCCAACAACAACAACTGCCGACATCGGTGAGAATCAAAGGGGAATGCAGGAAATCGGGTCAGTTTTTCACTAGCACCTCAACTTGACTCTACTTTGCTCTACTCAGTTTCAGTTGTTTTCCATTACAGTTTTATACCATTTTAATGTCTTATATGTATGCAACACAAATACAACACAACCATGGTCTAGCTCCCTCTGGATTCTGTTGTTTGCACAAATACATCTGGATCTTGTCATTGGACCAGTGTTGGTTTGTGTGTAGCCCATTTCCTTATTTGCCATGTCTAAAAAAAATAGCGGTATTATTCTTGCGCAGGAGTCACCCTCATGACTCATCCAGTGACATTACTTCCTCGCCTATCAGTGGCATGCAGTGTTTTGACGTCACATTTTCAGCTCAACTTGGCTTGCTTGGAAACCCGGCCAAGTCGGCACTACCACCAAACAGAAAGCCCTAAAAGTCAACTTGAGCGGTTGCTAGTGGAAAAAAGGCATAAATAGCATCACTAAGGATCTTTTCCATTCACTTCAGTTCTGTAGCACCTGGGATGATAAAGAAATGCCTAAATTCATAAAGATGGCTTCAAAAATATCACATTGTCACTCTCTCTAGAATTATGTTTTTAAGTATTAAATTCATACACAAACTCATGGAAAAAAAACCCTCCAACATGTTGATGTTTCAAATATTAGACAAAAGAAAATGTAGTGTTGTGGAAGGCCAAAAGGCTGTAGGTTGCTAAAGTGTTATAGCTATGGACGCCATCTTCACCTGTCTTTAACCTTTCAGGTATTAATCGTGGTTTGTGTCTAATGAGAATGGACTATGAGAATAATTGCAAACAAGCAAACAAAAATGTCTGTTGGAGGAGCCGAGTTCTAAATGTTGCTTTGATTGATGCATGGTCTTTTGTTGTCTTGGTTTGTCTTCCAGTGCTTCATAAGCATGCATTGAGGTTGCTGTGTCATTAGATTTCTGTGGGATGGAGTTTGGATTTTATTTTAAATTAACAATAACTGTGGTTCAAAATAAGAATGGCCAGCTGCACTCATGACATATAAAATAACTAAGTACCGTTTTCCATTTCAGCATTTAAACCCTGTTTTTCCGCTTGTATTAAGAATGTAGATCATCAGATGATGATGATGAGATACTGTGTGACAATCTCTCTGTTATAAAGCTTCCAATGTAAAGAGGACTTTACAGCTTACAGGTATCCAGTGTTTGGAACCATAAGGGTGGATGAATGTTTTTCCTCTGACTGTGTTGCTGTTGTTTGTTTTGGTTCTTGCAGTGTGTGTGTGTGAGACTCTGTTTTTGCTGTGTCATCAAATCCCACCCACAGGAAATAGCAGTGGGATTATGTTTTTGTTCTTAAACCTATTGTGATCTTTCCAAATCTAGTGCAAACCACTACACCGAGTGTCCAGAGCAGCTTTGACACTGTCTGCTCTTCTTTTTATTTCCTGATAGTCCCCGGTTCCTTATCGTATCCGCTCCACCAGCAGGAGCACCAGAGAAGGAAAAACACTGTCTGAGATGAAATGTGAGTTGCTACAAAAGGTCAATGTGAACAAATACAATGTCTTTAGTATCTTTTTCCTCCTTCTTCAATAAACTTACTCAGTATATATATCTCCCTACCTCATGATATTCCCTTTCTCCCATCCTCCCCTCTCTCTTATTTTGCCTCTCTCAGTCGATCAAGTGAAGTTTGATAGTCTTTTGGAAAAGGAGACACAACCTCATCATGAACCGGTGAGTTGATCACATTATGTTTGTATGTGTGCGAATGAGATGAGATTTGTGTGGTTGTTAATTAACCAGTACCAACTTGGCTGTCCCTCACCTAATCACACATGGCACCTCCACCAAGCTATGTTTTTCTCTGTCTGTGTTGAACCAATCCTAGTTAAATATTCTAAGGTTTAGGAATGGCATGTTTCGCTAATTATTATATGGGTATAACAACAGAATTGGCAGAAATCTAATGCCCAGTTGCATATAAAATCAGATTTACAGTAACCAGCAGGCTGTTGTGAATATATCGTAAAGAGAGTAGTCCCTGGTGGATCTTGTGCTTGCTGGAGGAATTAAAAGTCCAATTTGATCTGGAATGTTTTGGGATTCACCAAACCCTGAAGGCTGTGGCTGAACAGTGTTATTGCAGTAGCTTAAAATACACAACCCAGCTGGATAAACAGCTCTATGGATTCATTTTAATGAAGTTGTAACTGTAGACCTCTTGTTATTGCTGTTTGACAAACACAGGTATGATTTGTCAGTAGTAGCTTTCTTTCGCTACTGGTTGGACAGAACTCAGTAGAATAAAAGTCGTGTTCTTGGCTTTCATTTGCATAAAATTTGTAATTTATCTTGGTCAGATTATGCTCAGTTTTGGTCAAAAAGTTAGCATAGGTTCTTTAAAAAAATCTTTGGCTGAGCTATGATTTCTTGATATTTTTTCCCAGTATATGTTGCTCCCCGACTTCCTTTTCACCTTTTTGTCCTTTCTTGCACGTCTTCCACTGTCCCCACCCTCTTAAAGTTGTCTTTGATAGTTCACCAAAAAATCTAACCAAACCTTTATTTTGTCGTCTCTTTATCTTTTGATCTATAAATTTAGATTAATGCTATCATATTAACCTCATATGATCTGTAATTCATCTTTTATCAACAATCATTCATCTGTCCATTAAATTTCTACTCTCTTTTCAAGGGAACTCTGGCAGCTTGCATTACATTTGTCTTGTGACATGTGTAGATTTTAGCTTTTAGCTTGTAGCTCCAAGATCCATCCAGTGAGGACTGCCATGCTGTTTTAGCATTCATATTATAATATTTTGATCAAAAGAGACTCTGTGCAAGTATTTTTTTTTCTCTCTTTTTTTGCAATAGTGGCCAAAAATCAAACAGACCCATAGTAACAGAAAGTACCTCTAAAACGCTGATCACAAGTTTACGGACACTCATCATGGGCTTGAATAACTTGGTAAATTCTGGCTTTTAACATGAACTGTTCTCTTTCCAGGATGAAATGATTGTACAGCATATGTCTTTAATAACTTAACAAAGCAAGGATTGAGTGCACAAGTTTGAAATATTTTTGGATTTCTTTAATCCACACAGGTTCTAAAGTATACATACACACCCACTAATATTTGGATAAATGTCCCTTAGCAAGTCAGACCTTTTGGTATCCATCAGCCGTCTTCTGGCTGAATATTTGACCATTTTTCTTGTCAAAATTGGAAGAACTCATTTAAATTACACTTTAGCAGCATGATTCAAAGAAAATGTTAATAGCCTAAACGTACCAGGACATCCATACCCATGATGAGTGAGAAATGCATGTGTGGAAATACTACCCAGAATACAGCTGGCTACCATTAGTTGTTTAATTTGTATGTAGAATGTTATGAAAAGTACCCATATTATACCCTTATTAACTTTATATTTTGTAGGCTCACATATATGCTGTTGTAGCACAGTTTATTATTTTCTCTCCATTCCAAACCTCCATCTATGTTTTAAACTCACATCTGTCTCCTCCTCTCTTGAGATTATTATTCAAATATACTCTATCCTTTTCTTGCCAAGTCAAGCACCTATTAAAAACTAAATAAAAATGGCCTTAAGCTACGTACACACTGGAAGTGATTCATAGTGACCCATAGAAATAGAATGACATTTGGCGACTTGAAGCAAATAAAGACAACTTAACTCTTGCTGAGTTGAAGTGGGCGAGACACAAGATAAACTGTTCCCAACTTCCAGGCAAGTGACTGAAGAATACCCTTGACTGACATATGACCTGGTAGTAAACTATAGAGAGTAACTTAGACAACCGGAACCTGGAATGTCTAAAAGCGATGAGCCACCAGCTTGAAAGTGATGTGCGACGAGCGAATCATTTCCAGTGTGGACACAGCTTTAACCCAAACTCATTTTTCACAAGTCATCCCTTCCCTCCATATCACCATTCCTACCTGTTCCCCACCATTATTAGTCCAGGACAGGTTAATGTATTAACTGAGGTCTCTCTCGCTCTGTCTTGCTGACCAGTGTGATTCTGAGCCCTATCTGGACTGTGTTGAGGAGCTCTACTATACAGCAAGATCTAATCTGGTAGTACACCTTTAGTCTCTCTTTGTTTCAGCCTCTCCATCTCTCCAGCTGTTGGCCCATTTATTTTCAGTCTGTCAATTTTTAACGTCATGCTTTATTTAAAATATAATTTAATTTTTTCTCTCCATCTTGCTCATTCTTAAACTCTGAAGGATGAGTCCTTGTCCTACTTTTGTCCTTTTTCAGAGCTCTGAATCTCTCGGCTGCTCGATGTCCAACCTGTATATTTGTTATTTCACATTGTTGATCCATCTCTTCTAGTCCACCCGTCTGTTACTGCCCATCTTTATCTTCTGTTTCCAGCTTCAGCTTTTGCCTCACGAGCTGGTGTTGTAGTTGTCATAGTGATTAGAGTCGTTAGTGCTATTGTTGTTGTTGTTGTTCTTATATATGCATAAAACACACAGATTGGCACACAGAGGTATAAACACAGGGAGGGACACTACAGTGGAGAGGCATGTTACTCAGCAAATGTCTAGTTGAGATGTATTGAAGAATTGTGACAGAAGGGTAGCTTTCAGGGGGGAAAAGCATATTTTGGGGAAAGTTGGCTAACTTTTCTAGTATTTTCTCCTTTTAAAATCAGATTTAACTGGACTTCTGTACATGCAGTTTTTATGTGTCAGTAACCACTGAATTAAAAGTTTGTTCTAAAGTGCTTCAAAATGACTGCCAAGATACCTGCCAAGTCGTAAGACTTACTTCAAGAAAGGCTTTAATATAGAGGAAGATATATCAGGTTCAGCAGTGGAGCTGCAGCTCTAAAGGCTGGTAGTGGTACAGTGCCTTGCTCAAGGACATCTAAAGGAGATTTAAAATATATAAAAGGCATGTCTGCTCAAATTTATTAACACATACACTTTTAATGTGTGTTCTATGGTACTCAATATTTCTTTTCCATATTTCTGATGTTTCCACAGAATGCGCTTCTCTCATTTGTAAAGTGTTGCTTATGTTTTTCTAACCTCTTGTAGTTAACCAGAGTAGCGAGGCCTTGTTTTTTGCTTTGTTTTTTGTCTGTTAGTATGCGTGTTTCTTTGTAGTTTCTTTGTAGCATTGGTGTTTTGTGTCTGCTCATCTGGAGTGCGCATTTCCTCTTGCATGCTTTTTGCTTTCAGGCGTAACATTCAAAAATATTTCTCTGACAAGATGCTGCATTCACATTGTGGTTTTTATGTCACCGATATCCAACCAGAATTTCATTAGTTGATTTAAATTCAGGACCGTTGTCATAGTGCTGAATTTATTGTCAGCCTGCAGAATCATAAAATCTGCACAGCTGATTCTTTATTAGCCCGCACACTCTCAAATGTGCTTTATGACAACATAACACTTTTCTTACCAAAGTTATCTAAAACATTGGTTCCCAATCCACGGTTTGCGAGTCACTTAGGCGTCCACCAATGTATCTGATAACTGCTCCAAAGAGTTACTGGTGTACTTTACTGTACTACAGATACTTTGTATTAGGGGTGTCACTAGGGCTGTTCGATATAACGATATATATCGGATGACGATATAAAAACGTCTATCGTTTCATTTTACGCTATCGTTTGTTTCGTGGTGTTGCAAAATAAACTGTTTACGGCAATATTTTTTCATCCTTTTGATGGTCACTGTAGTGGCTATATTCATTTCTTCTTTCTCTCTTTCTCTTATATTTAATATAACCACACTACGGACGGACAAGCGCCTGTTTTTATGCGTTGTGGTTAGCAACAACGACGGTAACACCATCTCGTGTCCGCTTGTTTATGTTCCATATAAACCTTTCACAATAAAGCTCAAGATCCTGTTGAGACTTTTCAAAATAAACTGAATCACGTGAAAGAGTATGCAGAGTATTTATGGATGAGAAGCAAAAAAGAGCCGCCAGGTGCTAAAAAAAAACCCCTTAGACTCAAACGTTAGAACAGGCTTTTCCCCGCAGCACGCCGTGTAATAAATACTCACAAAGAAAACGGCGGCCGTTAAACTTATGTCTAAAAATGTATGTTTCATGCATCGGTTAAAACACTCGACTCCAGCTACATGACGCGCAGCTGGAAACACTTCCCGCAAAACGAGCTGCACGAGATTCACAGAATTTACAGAAAATGTTACATTTTTGTGATTTATATCGTTATCGTGACGATAGATGTCTTATATCGGGATATGAGATTTTGGTCATATCGCACAGCCCTAGGTGTCACTAAAAATGTGTATTGATTGTTTGATTGATTTAGAAAACAAATATGTTAGTAATGACATATAATAATATTAGAAATACGTTTGTAGTTGCTCTTTGTGCATGCTTCTGTAAAGTTATGGCTTCAGACTCTGTCATACATTTGTGTTTTTTGTCATTTTACCCAAGAAGTCAACACAAAAGAGCAAAGCTTTAGATAAACTTGACCAATAGAAGTACTGCTGTCTAGATATTGCAGAGAGACTTATTTCTATCTTGTTACTGTGACTATTTTGACAAAGATAATGAATTGAGAAAATCCAATTTTAACATTATATGCCTCCTTTAGAGGTGTTGAATGCATTTGGAAGATAAAACCTTTTCGTTTAGTCATGTTTCCAAATACAAAAATACTGTAACTGCAGTCAACAGTAGTAACAGAATGTTCAATCGAAAGGACAAGGAGCACATCACAACCACCGCACTACAATATTTTACATTAGTGAAACCTATTTAATGATAGTTAATAAAAATGATTAACGTATCTACTGTCCTGTATTTCTTGGATTGGATTTTAGTGGAGTTTGGGTTTCTGGGTTAATTCATAGCTGGTAACTTCAGTAACCGACAGCATGTTACATTTTCTGTCTTTCCCTCAACTGTTTTGTGAAATAGTGCATGTTTTCACCTGTTTGTGACCTAAAAGGAACTTGTTTCATCTAGAAAATAAGTCATTGACTCAACAACAAGTCAGTGCATGAGACCATAATGCAAAATTTTAGGGTTTCACAAGCCCAAACGACAGGGAACCACTTTTTGGAAACAACTTCTGTGTTCTATCTGTGAAGCCAGTACTAGCAAAAATTAGCAGGATGAGTAGGATGATAATGTTTCTTTTCATCATTGTTTAATGATGACATTGAAATTAGTTACTTGGTGTGCACCTAATTATTGGTCCTTTTCCTAAATGTGTCAAATGCCAGACTTGTTTTGTGGCTAACGCCCGATGATTAATATATGTAGTATTGGACCACAATGTGAGTTCAGCAAGTGTCAGCTCTGTATAACTATAAATACCCATATGCTCACCATATACATCTGTGAATGTCTGTGGTTATGAATTATACTTCAGGTGAAAGAGCTTCTTATTGTGGGTATGATTTCCAGCAGGCTGCTGTAACGGTCACCACAGCTGCTACAGTGGCAGCGTCTGCAGTCATTTGGCAACTGAAAAGGGCTTCAGTGATGGCCACAACTTTAAACGTGGTTTACTGCCTCAGTTGGCCAAGATCTACAGCACCTGTTAATATATGTATAAATGAACTATTTATGAAGGGTTATGTCACAGTTGTAATCTAATTTGTCTTGTAGGATTTGCAGCTGGAATACGGTCAAGATTCATCGCGTTTTTTGGGAGGAAACAAGTAAGTCTGGCTTGTTTATTTTCTGTTTTTAAACATTTACCTCCCCCTGGATTCTCTTCTTTCATTTCATTGTCAGTTGCAGCTATCCTTCATTTTATTTTATTTTATTTTTTAAATTTTTAATGTCTAGATTGAGCGAGGATGTAGACAATAAGAAGACTTGGAATGTGAAGAGATTTTCTGTTGTGCATTTCAAAGTCTGTGCCAACTTTATGACACTGTCTGTATGCAGCTTTCTGCTCACAAGCATGCATTGTAAGCAGAAAGCTGAGGTTCAGATAAGCACAGCAGAATGTCCTCTAGACTGGGAAGGACTAAGATTTTATTCTCGATACACAAAATCAAAACCTGGGTACTTTTGTCTTTCTTTTTATTCTGTCATTTGTGCTTTTCCGACTTGTCAAACAGGAGTCTTCTCAAATCGGTGGAGGAGGAGCTGCAGCAGAGGTGAGTTTACTCCACTTTGGCGTCCACGTTCAGTGTCTTGGATCTGCTGGTGCTCTAACCACGCCTACCCATGAGCCAATCATTGTTTAACGGCAGGACTAATGAGGCCAATCACATGCAACTAATGCTATAGTAATTACTTCAGGCTGTCTCACTGCTCTCGGCGTTTTGGATTATGCTGGGTTTTATTTCCTCTCAGGCTTGCTTCTTGCTTTGTTCTCATTAGGAAATGGCTGCGCTTCATAGAAGCTTCCTGCAGAGCATGGCTCTCACACACACATGCACGCACACACCAACAAACATGTGCAGTCACACATATGGACATAGAGTTTTAGCCACTGGGTTTCATTTTCTATGGAGAACTTCCTCTTCATTGCTCAAAAGATAATGATTGCTATTTATGTGCTTTGCTACTTTTGGTGAGTAAGTCTGATATGAAAAATGTGTTTCACTGAACTCTAGATTAGCTTGTACATTATTAGGCATCAGGTACAAAGTTGTCTTAAATATTTCCCTTAGATGTTAAACAGCAAATCTTAATAGCAGGTCTGCTGGATGGTTGCTTTGCTGCAGGAACATGTTAGCATTATTGTCTCTAGGCTAAAACATCTAAGGCTACAAAATGTTGTGGCTTTACTTGGAACTTAACACGTCCAGGTTTTCTGTCTTTTTGGCTCCTTTATTGATCAAAGGGTTACTTAACATCTTTGAGGTTTTTACATGTATAGTCACGTTAAATAAATATGAAAAATAACCTTATCAGATGTTTTAAATTGATGAACAGCAACACGTGATGTATGATGTGTCATTATTTATTTAACAAAAACTAAGACGAAACCAGAGGAAGTGCGTGAAACACTAAGTAAACCGCATCTGGAGCCACCTTTACCACCAATAACTTGAAGCAGTTGTTTTCTGTATGACTTCATCAGTGTCTCACATCATTGTGGCCATTGTTAAGTTCATATTATTATCTTAAGGTTCTACCACAGCTTTTCAGTCAGGATTGGACTTTCACTAGGTCATTGCAACACCTTGATTTTGTTTTTTAGTCATGCTTCTGTGCTTGGGATCACTGTCCTGTTTTTTTTTTTACCTAATTGTGGCCAAGCTTTACCATATTTGATTCTACAATCCTTTGGCATACCAATGAGTTCATGGTTGGCTCAATAACTGCAAGATGCCCGGGTCCTCTGGCTGCAAAATAAGCCCAGGTCATCATTGGGCATGGAAGTTTTTATGCGTTACGTTGAAGTCATGTGTTTCTTTTTTTTTGTTTTTATCTCTTCAAATGTAGAACTGTGCATTATGGCCAGACATCTACACTTTGGTCCCACCTGTCCAAAGAAAATTGGTTGGAATGTCTTGTGGTTTGTTCAGATGCAAATTTGCAAACCTAAGCTGTACTGCCATGTTTTTGTTTTGGAGGGTTTTTTTGCCAGGAGAAAGAAGAGGTTTTCTCCTGGTAACATTTTCAAACAAGCAACACTTGAGCAGTCTTTTCCTGATTGTAGTGTTATGAACTTTTGATGTTTAACATGCAGGCTGAGTGCTGTAGAACCTGAGGTGAAGCTCTTGGGGTTTCTTGCAGTTTCTCCGAGCCTTGCATGATCTGAGCTTTGGGTGAACCTGCATCCACTCCTGGGACGATTAGCAAGCTTTTAAACGTTTACTTTTTTGAAGGTGCTCATGCTTGCTTATCATCATATATTCAAGTGCATTTAATTAGTAGCACCTGGTATCTACACTCTTTTAATTGTTGTGGAAGCAGTAACGGCGTACTTAGTCCTTCACATACTGCTTTGGTATTTTGTATTAAAATTATGACATGGTTTAATATGTTATGTGTTGTTGTTCATCAGAGGTTATATTTACCCATTTTTAAGACATGCTAAGGGCCAAATTATTTTTATTATCTCCTGATATGTAAAACATTAGGATAGAGAGAGTTTCAAACAAAGGCCGGGTTTCTCTGTCCTTGGGATAATGAAAGGACTTTTACCAGTATTTGAGAATTTGATATAATATAATATATAATATGATTTAAAAGGTTACGCTTACTGTTGACGTGTGTAGATCTATAAGGACTTAATGGTTCAAACTGGACCGCTGGGTTTGAAAGTGTCTGGTTGTGGAAGTAATTAGTCCTCAGACCGTTTCTCTTGGTTGTTCAGATGAGTCATTTTGCTGATTTTTGTGGATCGCAGTAAAAATTGGGTCATGCTTTTATTTGAACCTATTCAGTCCTTTCAGATCTGCACAGGGTCAGGAGTTCAGAAGTAGTTTGTGAACCAAGCTTCACTCAGCTTTCCCTCCCCTTCCCCCTTCTTCCTCTGTCCTCTTCTGCCTCTGCCTTCTGTTGTCATCCCCTATCTCCTTTGCTTGCTCCCTTTCTCCCCTGATCACTCCTCCTTATGCCCCCTCTCCCACTCCTCCTTTGTCCTTTCTTTCCCCGCCCCCCTTCCTGTCTTCACCTCCTCTCCCAGGGGCCATGTGGCACACTTAGGGGATGATGAGGATGAGGATGATGATGGTGCAGATGATGATGAAACTCACACTCAGTAAGTTCCCTCTCAGTCTTAGAACTGGAAGCCTCTCCAAATTCTTCTTTTCCCATCTTTCCCTCACTTCCCTCAGGAAAGACTGAGAAGGAAGACAAGGAGTTAAGGCTTCCTACCTTTGCCAGTTTCATCCACACATCTTTATGGAGCACACCCCACCATCACGCCACATACGCCACCTGTTTGTGTGTGTGTGCCTGCTGCCTGTGTGTTGTCCACGCTTTCTTAAAGCTACTAACAGTAACCCTAACCCTAAATGTTCACCAAGAGGCTATTGATATTTCCTCATATATTCTTTCAGTAGTAGAAATGTAATAAATGGAGAAGTGTAGGTGTCACGCAAACAACACAGCATTAAAATACACTTTATAGCTAAAGATTTGACATGATCTATATGGATCGTTGAGCCTGAGTTCAGTTTCATTCTTTAGATAACTGATGCTCATGACCTTGTCCTCTTGTGTGCCGTTGTCTTGTTTTGTTCTTCACTGGCTTCGCCATCTGTGTTCCTTCTTGCTCTGTGTGTGTATGAGTGTGTGTGAGATCACACTGCCTTCTGTCTTATCTTGCCTCTATAAAACTGGAGATCTGGCATCCAGCCTCTCCCCTCAGTGTAAAAGCCAAATGTCTGCGGCAGGCCAGAGTCTTTTTTCCCCCCCTTTTTTCTAGACAGATATTTTCCACCACCGTCAGAGAGGCCTTTTGTGCTTTATATTATAGGATTTTCCCTTCAAGTCATATCCACAACACACAGTGCTGTGATTGCACAAATGAAAATAACCTGAATTCCTAAAGTGGCTGCAACCTGTTGTGCTGTAGCAGTTTCTAGCTTTTGTAGTTTCTGTTGTGGTGGGGGGGAGGGTTTTTTTTTTTCCTCTCAAGGTTTTTTTTTAAGGTGTTTAAGAGCGATAAAAAACAAAATCTTCTATCCATCCATCCATCCATCTTCATCCGCTTATCCGAGGTCGGGTCGCGGGGGTAGCAGCCTAAGCAAAGAGGTCCAGACCTCCCTCTCCCCAGCCACCTCCTCCAGCTTGTCCGGGGGAATACCAAGGCGTTCCCAGGCCAGCCGAGAGATATAATCTCTCCAGCGTGTCCTGGGTCTGCCCCGGGGCCTCCTCCCGGTGGGACATGCCTGGAACACCTCGCCCAGGAGGCGCCCAGGGGGCATCCTTGCCAGATGCCCGAACCACCTCAGCTGGCTCCTTTCGATGTGGAGCAGCAGCTGCTCTACTCTAAGCCCCTCCCGGATGGCCGAACTTCTCACCCTATCTCTAAGGGAGAGGCCAGCCACCCTTCGGAGGAAGCTCATTTCCGCCGCTTGTATCCGCGATCTCGTTCTTTCGGTCACTACCCACAGCTCGTGGCCATAGGTGAGGGTAGGGACGTAGATCGACCGGTAAATTGAGAGCTTCGCTTTTACACTCAGCTCCCTCTTCACCACGACGGACCGGTGCAGCGTCCGCATTACTGCAGCCGCAGCCCCAATCCGTCTGTCGATCTCCAGCTCCCTTCTCCCATCACTCGCGAACAAGACCCCGAGATACTTGAACTCCTCCACTTGGGGCAGGAACTCATCCCCGACCCGGAGTGGGCACTCCACCCTTTTCCGGCTGAGAACCATGGCCTCAGATTTGGAGGTGCTGATCCTCATTCCCGCTGCGTTACACTCGGCTGCGAACCGCTCCAGTGCGAGCTGGAGGCCCTCACCCGATGAAGCCAACAGAACCACATCATCCGCAAAAATCAGAGATGAGATTCTGAGGCCACCAAAGCGAAAGCCCTCCGCCACTTGGCTGCGCCTAGAAATCCTGTCCATAAAAATTATGAATCGCTACCTTATCGTGGTGGAGGGGTTTGTGTGTCCCAGGGATCCCAGGGGCTATGTTGTCTGGGGGCTTTTGCCCCCTGGTAGGGTCTCCCATGGCAAACTGGTCCTGGGTGAGGGACCAGACAAAGAGCGATTCAGAAGACCCCCATGAAAAGAATATCGAGGGAACAGTTTACCCTGCCCGGGATAGGGTTACCGGGGCCCCGCCCTGGAGCCAGGCCCGGGGAGGGTGCCCGAGGGCGAGCGTCTGGTGGCCGGGCCTTAGTCCATGGGGCCCGGCCGGGCACAGCCCGAAGAGGAGACATGGGCCCATCCTCCCGCAGGCCCACCACCCGCAGGAGGCGCCATAGGGGTCGGGTGCATTGTGAGCCGGGTGGCGGCCAGGAGCGGAGGCCCTGGCGGACCGACCCCCGGCTGCCAAGACTGGCAATAGGGACATGGAATGTCACCTCTCTGGTGGGGAAGGAGCCTGAGTTGGTGCGTGAGGTTGAGAGGTACCGGCTAGATATAGTTGGGCTCACCTCTACGCATTGTCTGGGCTCTGGAACCAGTCTCCTGGAGAGGGGCTGGACTCTGTCTCAGTCTGGAGTTGCCCCTGGTGAGAGGCGGCGGGCTGGGGTGGGTATTCTTATATCCCCTCGGCTTGCTGCCGGTACGTTGGGGTTTTTCCCGGTGGACGAGAGGGTTTGTTCCCTGCGCCTTAGGGTCGGGGAACGGGTCCTGACTGTCATCTGCGCTTATGCGCCGAGTGGCAGTTCGGAGTACCCAGCCTTCTTAGAGTCCCTGGGGGGGGTGCTGGAAGGTGCTCCACCTGGAGACTCTGTTGTCCTGCTGGGAGACTTCAATGCTCACGTGGGTAACGACAGCGAGACCTGGAGGGGCGTGATTGGGAGGAACGGCCTCCCTGATCTGAACCCGAGCGGTGCTTTGTTATTGGACTTCTGTGCTAATCACAGTTTGGCCATAACGAACACCCAGTTCGAACATAAGAGTGTCCATAAGTGCACGTGGCACCAGGATGCTCTAGGCCGTAGGTCGATGATCGATTTTGTAATCGTATCACCAGACCTGCGACCATATGTTCTGGACACTCGGGTAAAGAGAGGGGCTGAGCTGTCAACTGATCACCACCTGGTGGTGAGTTGGATCAGGTGGCGGGGGAGGACGCTGGACAGACCTGGTGCACCTAAACGCGTAGTGAGGGTGTGCTGGGAACGTCTAGCAGAGGCCCCAGTCCGCGAGATCTTCAACGCACACCTCCGGCAGAGCTTCAACAGCATCCCGAGGGAGACTGGGGACATTGAGTCCGAATGGACCATGTTCAGCGTCTCCATTGCCGAAGCTGCTGCATTGAGCTGCGGCCGCAAGGTGGTTGGTGCCTGCCGTGGTGGTAATCCCCGAACCAAATGGTGGACACCAGAGGTGAAGGGAGCCACCAGGCTGAAGAAGGAGGCCTATCGGGCTTGGTTAGCCTGTGGGACTCCGGAGGCAGCCGACAGGTATCGACAGGCCAAGCGGAATGCGGCTCGGGCAGTGGCTGAAGCAAAAACTCGGGTGTGGGAGGAGTTCGGAGAGGCCATGGAAAAAGACTTTCGGACTGCCTCGAAGAGATTCTGGCAAACCGTCAGGCGTCTCAGGAGGGGAAAGCGGTGCTCTACCTGCACTGTGTATAGTGCTGGCGGAGCGCTGTTGACGTCGACTGAGAAAATTGTCGGGCGGTGGAAGGAATACTTCGAGGACCTCCTTAATCCCACTGACACGTCTTCCGGGGAGGAAGCAGAGTCTGGGGATGAGGGGTGTGACCCACCGATTTCCGGGGGCGAGGTCACTGAGGCAGTTAAACAACTCCTTGGTGGCAGAGCCCCTGGTGTCGATGAGGTCCGCCCCGAGTTCCTGAAGGCTCTGGACGTTGTAGGGCTGTCTTGGTTGACACGTCTCTGCAATGTTGCGTGGAGATCAGGGGCAGTACCTGTGGACTGGCAGACCGGGGTGGTGGTCCCCATCTTCAAGAAGGGGGACCGGAGGGTGTGTTCCAACTACAGGGGGATCACACTCCTCAGCCTCCCCGGGAAAGTCTATGCCAGGGTGCTGGAGAGGAGGGTTCGTCCGCTAGTCGAACCTCGGATACAGGAGGAACAAAATCTTCTAGCCAAACAAAAAAGGAAATTTCCTCCAGACAAAGGAACAAAAATATTTAGTCCCTCAGACTCTATGTAAACAATATAGAGAAAGTGTAGCCGAGGGGTGGGCAACTCCAGGCCTCGAGTGCCGGTGCCCGGCAGGTTTTAGATGTGTCCTTCATCCAACGCAGCTGATTCAAATGGCTAAAGTTCCTCCTCAACATGTCATGAAGAACTCCAGAGGCCTGGGAATGAACTAATCATTTGATTCAGGTGTGCTGACCCAGGGTGATATCTAAAACCTGCAGGACACTGGCACTCGAGGCCTGGAGTTGCCTACCCCTGGTGTAGCCGATGCAGAAACGACTTGAACCTGCACTCTGCTGGGACTGTTCTGGTTCCAAAAAGGGCTTCCAGTTTTATACAAATCTATGGAAAAATAACACTTTTGACTCCTTTGCTTTGAGACGTTAGACATTAATTAAACTGGAGACTTAATGAAGCGTTATTAAGTTTTATTGATTAAGTATGATGTTAATTCATTAGCATTTTAGTGTGAGAAAGGATGATAAACTTGGGTGTGCTTGTCATTGACAAGTCTGTAGCCAGTGAGCGTACAGTATCCGTTGGTTTCTCAGTCTCCAGTTTAGTTTGAGAACACAAACTGTTGCTGATCACGAAAACACTCAGCTTAAGCCTTCACATCCAGACTTGACGACCAACGGATGGTCCCCAAATCAACTTAGTTACTAAGTAAAAGTTAAAGTTAGGAGCATTTGGATTACATAGACACTAAATTTTGAAAATCTTTAGTGTAGGTATCAAAAATTCGAATAGATTTTGTTTCTTTTCAAGCATCTTAAAATAATTTCAGTTGCAAATAAATTCCCTTTTGCACATCCAGCATTTTAAAGTTTTAAAGTTATGATTTCAGCTTTGTTGGTGTTTTTTGGTAAAAAAAAAAAAGTATCCATAACTCGAAATTTTGACTTATTAACTTGATATTTCAAGAAAAGTAGCACTGCCAAGCAGTAATCTATGTGAATGACATCATTTCCTTGTTACCCGGAAGCTGAAGCCCTCAGCTACAAATGCTACAGCTAAGCTACCAGTAAGTAAGTCATGAATGCACAAATTGCTGAGTATTTTCAACGTGGCTTCACAAATGATGAAATCCTTGTGCTGTTAGCTGAATCACATGGCGTTACTATCAGCAAACGTACTCTCAAAAGCACCAGTTTGTTGCGATACGGTTTTGACTGCGCATTCCTCTGCGCCATATCCTTCCAGGTACAAGAAAATGACATCATTCATGTAGATTACTGATTGGTAGAGCTAACTCGAAATTTACTCAAGTTACTTTTCTCAGAATTTCGAGTTGATAAGGGAAAATAACTCGAAATTTAGAGTTGTGGATACTTTTTTATTTTTTTTTTAGTGGTGGAAACGGGCTTCCATATTTTGGTCATAATCTGATTGCATAGTCCTTATCACCAGCCTTGTGTTTAGCATCAGTGCATTCTAAGAGAGCTGCTTTCTTCCGGCTTTCTTTAGAGATGCTTTTATGCGTACTGCACCCATGCGTGGCTTACCACCTTAAGTGAATGTGTAAACTATGTCAGTCACAGATTAGTTTTGTACTGATAAAGTTTACACTTTAAGCTTCTTTAAGGGGGGGTAATCTTTTTCTGTGTCTCCCACTCAGCTTAAATACTGCAACTTCTTTTCTTGGTACCCCCATCTTCATTTTTCACTGTGATTGGCTCCCAGCCTCTCTCCATTCTGATTTGTGTGCTGTGATTGGTTCTTGTCCATAACTTAACTACAACATTTATAAAATGTCATGGATAAAGTCTCTGAAATTGTGCTGGTCGGAAGGCATAATTGCAATTACTCTTCTATTTCTTTTCCTTAAAAAAAAAAGATTTTAAGAGGTGCTTTAAATGAGAGCAAGACACAAACTCTAATTTATTTACACTAAACATAAATTTTAATTTTAAAAGTAATACTTTTACTAAAATATTATTAAGTTTGTCAGTATCAGCGCTATCCATTCAGAGGCTTTGCACACGCTGACCCTTCTTTGTTTTACTGTTGTCTAAAGTTCTTGTCTTACTTTATATTTCGTGGTTAACCTTTAATGACCTTTCTATTATATCAGTTTGTGTGTAAGTGGCATTGGGCTGTGGTTAAACCTGTTATTTGAGCCTTTGATTTCACATTCAGTGAGCCTGCAAAATATTACATCTCATCTGATCTGGGTTCACAAATGTGTCAGCATATTTTTTCGATTATTTTTAAAACAAATCTGACAATTTTATTTTCTATTTCCAATAAAATGGTTGGGTTTGGGTTTTTTTTGTTTGTTTTTTTAAGAAAAACTCTGGATTGTAATTATGCGTTGAATGTAATAACTTAGCTTATAAATGGCTTAAAAATGGCAAGTCAAACCATAGCTTCAGTGCTAACATTCTAACATATATTTATTATTTCCCATATATTTCCTGGTTGTAAAAAACGGCAGCTGTCTTGAGTATCTTGTCACAGATTTTTCCCTCTTATTCTTCAGTAAATCAAGCACCATCATGAGGCCAAGGGTCCCACCCCCACTTCCTCCTAAGGTAGGAAAAACCGTGTCTGTAGTTAGCAGAATTTTTGAAGTAGTAGCAATTTTAGTGCTCAGAATATGTAATAAGTAACTGATTTCTTATACAATCTTTTTCTTCTTCTTCTTCTTCTTAAGCCCAAATCCATCTCCTCACCCCATAATCAGACGGATCAAAAACACGACGACAGCCACTCACACAGTGAAGATGACGGTGGAGGGGGAGGGACCATCAAGCGCTGCCCAGTGCCAGAGACGCCGAGCCCCGCCAAGCCCGCCTCCTATGTCCCCCCGCGTCCCCCGCCCCCGAAGCTGCCGCCCCACCGCCGCAGTAGCCTAGGTAACGAGAGCCCGAAGCTCAAAGACGTCGAAAACTCTGCCACAGAGGATGATGGGAGCTTTAGGCATTTCTGGGAGTGGCTCCACACGCCTCACACAGAGGAGGAGCTGGAGGAGGCATGGGAGGTTCTCAAGGAGGTGAAAGAGGAGCAGGAAAAACAGGAGGAAAAGAAAGAGAGTAAGAGCAGCTGATTTGGTAGCTGGGTAGTGTCCGCAGACCCTGTCGTCCCCTGCGATTGGTTGTGTGGTCTTCCATTAGTCTTTCCTTGTAGTCTGATTTATTTGTTCCATGATTCCATTAACAGTAATGCTTTTTTTAAAGTTTTTATTTGCTTTGTTTCTTCCGTTCATCAGCTCACGCTCAACATGATTGTTTGTCTCTAAAGTCATTTTTGTGAAGACTGATTGGTTCATCCAATCCAGTGATCCAAACAATCAAATGCTGCTAAACCACTCCCCCTCGCTTCTTAGGACAAAGGAAGAGGAGAAAACATAGTCCTGGCTGACTGGTCCAGTTTTGATTCTTTTAACAAAAAATTATTCTGTGCATTGTCAGCTCTCACTTTCTAAAAGCGGCCTATTAGGGTCAGTGGAGGTTAAAGGTTTTCATGAAAATGAGCTGTTGTGTTGTTAGATTTTCACGTGAGGCATGGATCCCAAAAGCTCAAATATAACTTATTTATTTTTTTACATTTTAAGTTTCCAATTTTAATCTCAAAGTAGTTTCTTAACTCTCAGAATATTAAGCCCTTCATTGTCCTCCAATTATTCTTTCCCCCCCCTTTTTTGGCCTTTAGTGGCCCTAATATGTCGTTGTAGACATTCTGACAATGAAGTGTTTTTTAGTTAAATTTGCTGTTTCATGTTTCTTTATACGAGTTTACAGATGCCAAATTATAACTGAACTTATTAAACAGTAACAGAAATGCCAAATTTTATAAAAGTTTGTAATCCCGTTTTATACTTTAGGCAAGTGACTAAATCCCCATTCTAGTGTGCCTTTTAAATGTTTGCATTGTTGTTGAGCATTTCGGGTATCTCAGTCATGCTCTGATTTTTTTTTTATTATTGTGTTATATAGTGTTACTTTGACTTGGAAGTGGATAAGTTGAGCAATTAAAATTTGCTGCCACCTATGACCTAATCTCAGGACAGGGATATGCTTCTTTGGATATTATTTTTACCTTTTTGATTTTGCACAGAGAATGTAGATCCTGCATATTTTTAAGTTTATTTCTCTAGTTTTTTGATTGCGCTTTGGAAGCTTTTACAGTAAAGTGTTACATTTAATAAGCAGTATATGGTAGATATATTAACCATGGTGTTTTGGAAATAATAACAGTTCAGTAGATTGAAAGCATAGTGTAGAATTGCACAGTCATGCTGGAATGGTCGTGCTGTAGGCACGCTCAGGTGAAAGTTGAACTGTCTTTGACGATATGGTTATGGCTCTAATCACGACAGGAAGCAACATTCGTGCGTAGCTCAAATGGTTTTGCCGTTTACTACCTGTCATTCGCTGGTTACTCGCTGGGGTAGTAAAGGAGAGAAACTGATCAATAATTGACTGCAGTTTGTGGTGCATTCACACTCCCCCTCGATCATGACCATATTTGATCCTCTGTTTTCTTCCTGCTGGCCTGCTCCTTCCCTCCTCCCCCCCCTCTCTGCTCCCAATAGCTTGTTTTTGTTTACTCTTTAATATTAACATTCCTTGCTGTCTTTAGTCTTATAAATTAAATTGTTCTCATTAAATCAAGTGTTTTTGTAGATGCGTCATGTTTATTTTGGCTTTCTTTGTTTTCAAAGCTTCACATGCGCACACACAGTCTCTCTGTCTCTTACCCGCTCTCTCTGTTTCCTGTGTCACTCAAACACAGTAAGTTGTGTCTGTTGTGTCTGTTGTTGTTGTTGTAGGTAATGGGCTGAACTCTCCCCACAATGGCGAGAGGGCCAGCCCAGCAGAGAGGCAGTCCACCATGCCACCTAGTGTCCCCATACGGAAGGACAAGAAGGATGTTCCGGTAAGCATGCAGGAGTGGCTCAAGGACCCACAGAGGTCTTGAGGGAGGATGCAGAGTGCTGCCATTGTTAAAATTATTAATAATCGGCATAACACTGTGTGGAGAAGAAAGGCCAAGTCAGGTGAAATGTATTGGGTAGTGTTCTTGTCAGTGCAAAGCCAGTGAAGGATCCTGACCTTTGTTGCTGTTGCAGCTCTTGCTGATCATCACTGTTTTTTAAAGAAGAAGTGGAATTTGGGCATCTCCCAAGTCAATAATGGATTATAAATCAGGGGAAAAATAAATTCCATAATGTTCAACCCTTGAGAAAGTTTAGAGGAGTGCTGTATGAGAAGTTATGCACCTAGATAGCTTCATCTACATACTTGTCAAACTGAAGCACCAGATGGGTGTACTTCAAACTATGACTAATAGCTTAGTGAGCTAATTCAGCTACAATTCTTTTATTTAAAGCATGTTTTAAGTGCACTATAGACTATCTGCTGGGAGAATACATTTTATATATACAGGTTGTTATGCTCATATATATCATCCAGTCATTTTATTATTGATGTTTTTAATGTGTGTTTGTGTTTATCACTTCCTTAGAAGCCAATCAGTAATGGTCTCCCCCCAACACCCAAAGTCCATGTAAGTATGGGTCTTTTTTGCTTTGTTTGTTTGTTTTTAAGAGAAAATAATGTAGTTGAGTTAATTGGATTAGTGTTGTAAAGACTTCTTGGCATTGCGGATCTTTTTGTTCCTATACAAAAGTTTTTTTATGTGCAAAATATTAAATGAAATGAATTTACTCATTTGGAAAAAAATGGAAAACGAATCCATAAGCAAGTTAAAATATTACTTTTTAGTGTGGAGTGTCTCACTAAAGGCATTTAGATCACAAGGTCTCCGAATCCTTTAAATTAAAAAAAAAATAATCTTGAACTTCTTTCTTTTTCTCCCGTTTCCAGATGGGTGCGTGTTTCTCCAAGGTGTTCAACGGCTGTCCCCTCAAGATCCACTGTGCCACTTCGTGGATCAACCCTGACACCAGAGGTAACCAACAGGAAAACACTATCAAAGTTTATTTTACAGGTGTTGTTTTCACTTTTCACTAAGCACGGATCAAATGCTCTTTTGTGCGTTTCAGACCAGTATTTGATATTCGGAGCAGAAGAGGGAATCTACACATTAAACCTCAATGAGCTACATGAGACAACAATGGAACAGGTGAGACTAGAAATCGGTAATTTAACATAATGCTATATACTTTCTGAAAACAGGGTATATTAGTTGTAATGTTATACATGTGAGATAGTCCAGTCTTTGAATCAGACTGTTTTAAATGTTCTGGCACTCTGAGATGCTCAGATTACTTTGTGTCCACCTGCAGCTCTTCCCTCGGCGGTGTACCTGGTTATATGTCATGAACAACTGTCTTCTTTCCATATCTGGTGAGTTGTCGAACATCATTATGATAGAAGTGTGTGGCACTTGACTGCCCTTATTACTTTCACCCATTTGTCTCTGAAATTGTTCTTAAATTGGATCATCGGCGCATGATTTTTGATACAATGTGTTTTATTTCTTCAAATATGCTTTTGTAGCTTGTATCGTAGGTCACTACTATTATTTCCTTTTAACTGTTTCTTCTATATCCTGTTTCATTGCAGGAAAAGCCTCTCAGCTGTACTCCCATAGTCTAAGCGGTATGTTTGAACAGGCCAGACAGTTACAGAAGTTACCAGTAGCCATTCCCACGCACAAGCTGCCTGATAAGATAATTCCCAGGTAACTCTACAACTAGAAAATCTAAGCTGTGAAATATTTATAGCCTCTGTTTCCTTGTAGTTTTTTCCCCCCTACATAAATTAAATGTCACTCCTGCTTATTTTAACTAATTTAAATATGTTTTCAATAAAACCAGAAGTTTGTGCCAGTTCAGCTCTATATTTGGATCATATTTCTTTATTATAGGAAGTTTGCTGTGTCCAATAAGATTCCAGAGACTAAAGGGTGCCAAAAGTGCTGCGTAGGTGAGTTTCTGTAAATGCTGATTTTATATTTTCTTTTGTCGAACACCTGTTTTTGTTTTT
Organism: Aulonocara sp. 'chitande type north' Nkhata Bay; assembly: GCF_057382095.1. NCBI lineage: Eukaryota > Metazoa > Chordata > Actinopteri > Cichliformes > Cichlidae > Aulonocara > Aulonocara sp. 'chitande type north' Nkhata Bay. The sequence goes on along the minus strand of NC_141356.1, from coordinate 17,953,926 downwards.
TAATTATGTTCTGTGACTAACTTTATTTAACTGTATCAAATTCGGACTCGTTGCATGAAACTACCTCGTGTTATCTTGTACTGTCCTGTGTGGTGTTTGTGCAGAACAAAAAATAGCACTGAATTATAATTTTTGTGCAAAGAGGAAAAATTCAAATGGATTCATGGTCGTTGTTGTTTTTGTGCAGTTCGTAACCCATACACAGGTCATAAGTACCTGTGTGGAGCCTTCCAGTCAAGTGTCATGCTGTTGGAGTGGGTGGAGTCAATGCAGAAGTTCATGCTCATCAAGGTCAGTTTTGAATCTCCCCAAAAATCAAGATAATGTTCATTTAATTTAAGCTCCTTTCCTAAGCACGTTTTATTACACAGTTACAAGAAAGAAAATAAGTATTTGCACACGCAAGAAATTTTTCCACAATGCTAGCAGTTTTTGTTTTCAAGATCAAAAGTTTGAAAAGACCAAGCACAGTGTTAATTTTGCTTGGCCACGAGTTCTGCAGTCCTGGCAGATCAGCTGATATTGGTGCCAGTCAGTCAGCAAATGGCTCAGCTGATTCCAGTCAAATGATTTTATGATTATATCGAAATACAACACATAGCTTTCTAAACTTTTTTTCCTTTTCTATGTAACAGACTATTGACTTCCCACTACCCTGTCCGTTGGAGGTCTTTGAAATGTTGGTGGTCCCCGAACAGACCTACCCTCTCATCTGTGTCGCAGTCAGTAAAGGAACTGAACTCAGCCAGGTGGTCCGATTTGGCACAGTCAATCCCAACTCTACCTCCTCCTGGTTCACAGAAGCAGGTGAGAACACCGCCCGGCTCTGTCAAGTTAAACCAATAACAGTTTTCTTTGGTGGGAACAGCACGAGAGCCAAAGTAATCCTCTGCCTTTTTCTCCTCCTCTGCAGAAACCCCACAGACATGTGTGATCCATGTCACTCAGCTAGAGAGAGACACGATCCTAGTCTGCCTCGACAGTGAGTCGCTAATAGATTTTAACTCATCTTACCCATTTATGATCTTTTCAGGTTCAGATTTAGAAGGTATTAACACTTATTTTATTAGTTTTACCAAACTGTTTCCTCTGTCTTTTTTTGTTTTTCCTACTACAGGGTGTATAAAGATAGTGAATCTCCAGGGTCGGTTGAAATCCAGCAGAAAGTTGTCAGCCGAGCTCACCTTCAACTTCCAGATTGAAAACATCGGTAAACAAAAACAGAAAGACTACATGGCACGGATATCTTCTAGTGGGTTACTGTTGATCTATAAACAAACCTTAATCCGTATTGTTTTTCCTTGGGGTTTTTTTCTTTCCTTTTTTTATCCAGTTTGCCTCCAAGACAGTGTATTGGCGTTTTGGAGACATGGCATGCAGGGACGGAGTTTCAAGACTAATGAGGTGAGATTCATACTGAGCACATTTAAGAGTAAAACACGCCCTTCAGGTGGCCTCTGTGCGCTGTAATAATGTTTAGTCCGCAGCATCAGGGTGTCTTATTTAATCTTACTTTATTAGGATTTTGGGCCTTACTGTGGGTGCTCAATATAGCCTCAAAAAAATCACATCACAGTAATTCAAGGGATAACAGGGTGTATCAGTTTCCATTTCTACCCAATATTTATGTGGCCTTATGGATAGTATCATAATTACACATTCTTACATGGTTGCAAACCAGGATTAAATGCACATACAGTCTGTCAAAACGCTTCACTCTGACTATCTGTCTGTTAAGCAATGACGCATCAACCGTGCTTCCAGGTCCAAACTCTGCTACTGTGTTCACTGAGGCTGTCGCCACTTTAAACTGTTGCAGTGTTTTGTCTCTTGTTTTATTTTGCACAAGTCTCTAAGAATAATCAGTGGTCATTGTCGGTCTCTGTGGGTTTTTATTAGCACTATTCATGTGCAAAATGTCTTTAAAATCACTTTTTAAAATCTTAATCCTTTATATTAAATCATTAGTGAGTATTTGGCAAAAGTCTGATGAGACATCTGAGTCAGATCATCAGTGTTTTACGGCATCATTTAGCACCTCTTCTGCTTTCTTTCATCAGATCACTCAGGAGATCTCAGACAACACACGCATCTTCAGACTACTGGGATCAGACAGGTGAGAAACACTTACCTGCCAGCATTTCCTTACAGTTTCATACCTGTCACACACACATGGACACACATTTAGGTCTCTGTTAACACTCTCTTTAATGTCTCACCACTAAAGACATGATGACTGTAGAGAGCAAGAGGCTGAGGAAAAAGGCCTCAAACTTCCCAGGTACACTCACGGGTCGCTGGCCACAGACGGCCCAAAACTTCTGCCGCTTTCTATCAGAACTTTCAAATCCTGCTTGATGCCAGATGATGGTGATCAGGAAAATTCAGAGAGAGAAAATATGGGAATTTTTTTTGATTAAATGATGAGAGAAGAGACACCAAAATTATATCTGGTCTGATTCCTTCCTGCTTAAACTGTCAGATGCCATAAGTTCTTTCAGTTTAATGCTGGGGTTGTAGACCCTCGACAAAGCACCAAAACAGACATACTTGTGTAGAGGCTGGATCATCTTGGTGTCTGTTTTCTCATTACTGAGGCTGAGTATCTTCAAGTTGTGATGTGTGATTCTTTGGGTTGCTCTGAAAGAGTACTAACAGCTTTCTCACAGTTTTCCTCCGGGTTAGGAGAGTACTCTTAGCTTCAGAGTAAGTCATGTTTCTCTACTGCCTTTTTCCAAATAACAGGGTTTTTACAAGCTTGGACCATATCCCGTTTATTTTTTATTTTGTTTTGTTTTAACACGCTAAAAAACCAGCTGGGCTGTTCTTTCGTCTGGGAAAGGGTGAATTGTTTTGCTACCTTGACTTGAAACTAAACTAGATGTTGTGTGTGTATGTTTTATCTCCGTGTGTGTTTTGTGTTGCAGGGTGGTGGTGCTGGAAAGCAGGCCTACGGACAACCCTACAGCCCACAGCAACCTCTACATCCTGGCAGGCCATGAAAACAGCTACTGAGACATGCACACTAACATACGTGCACATAAAACACGCTCTGTAGACATCCCAGCATTAGTACAGGAAAGGGAGCAAGCGACACACTCATCCCAACTCCACTTTTATCCCACCCAGCCTTCATCTTCTCCCCTGGCCCGACTAGCAGTGTGTCTGGGAGATGTTCATCAGTGCACATGCGGAATCCCAGTTGCAGCGTTTTATAAAGAGCTGCAGTGTTATGTGTATCAGTGAAGTGTGCGTGTGGCGTTAGAGCAGTGGGTTGTAGACCCGTTTCTGACAGTGTCAGGGTTTTAAAACTCTTGGCCCGAGGCCGCTTTAGATCGGGATAGCCAGCTGAATCTCTGGCCCCTACCCTGGATACATCACCCTGGGAACAATGTCTAGCACGGAAATTTGACTCCAACACTACTTCTACTACTACTACTTCTACATATGCTACTAACACTACTGCTACTGCTACTGCTGTTTGCGCTAAAGCTTCACAGAAGGGCCATCTTGCACAGAAAGCCTACCCTTCTTCTTCATTGCTCCTCCTTCCTTTTTTCCTTACTTGTCCCTTTTTTTAAAAAACGACACCTTTATTTATTTTTGGCATGACATGCTTTTAACAACCAGAATGAATTTCCTTTTTTATTTGTTGTCTTTTTAAAAAATAAAAAAGAGAAAACCAACTAAAAAGCTTTGCCACTTTCCCTAGCATCAAATTCCAATACTCGTCACCACACAAGTGCTTAATTGACCTCTATTTAATTGTTGTAAATATAAGTGTAGTATTATTTTTGACAGAGACGAACACTAAAAGGGTTGTGTAGATAGGTGTGCGTATAGTTGGTCTGTACAACTGTGGAGACGAAATGCGAGACAAATAGACACGTTGCGACAGCAAATTCACTCCCTAGTTCCTTGATCATGTGACCCCTGCAGTCTCACAGACGAACATCTTTAGTAATCTGATATTACTCTTCTCATGGCTTGGACCTCAGGATCAAATTGAGCGAACACAGGACACCGATTGGCCGTTTTTCACTCTCAGCGCGTCGCTGTCATGACTTCCTGCTTGTTTTCATCACGTGACCGTCATCAGGGTGGACGAAAATGATCATTTCCGCTCGTTTCATTTTGTTTCTTCTTTTATTTTTTAATCAGAAATCTTTGTTTATTCTTCAGCAATATATATTTTTTTGCTATTTTTATTGAACCACTGGTGTTACAAATTTGCACAGAGAAAAATGTATTTCATAAACAAATGTGATGTCATTATAATATATGACCTTGTGTGTGTATGCATAGTGTGTATGTGTGTGCGCGTCTGTGTGCGTAGACATAGAATATGCACATATAAGAGTGTCATGTACAGATCTGGTCTTTAACAAGTGACAAGTTTCTGGTCACTTTATTAAAAAAAAAAAAAAGCATCAGCAGATAAGAAAATACAAAAAGAGCTGGATATACAGTCATTTAATTATATCTGGTTAGGCTGAAATCGAATTAGCTTTTAGCCCATTGGACAGAAATAATGTGTTTACAAAGTAAAATGCAGACCTGAATCATCTGCAGCCAGCCTGCGTTCCACAGTCACACAGAGACTGAACAGAGACCCACCGCCGCTGATCACTAGAGAAAAGTTAGCCCTAGTGTTGTCTGACCAGTTAATTAGCTGGTTGCTAGGTGAAACTGGTCACAAAGAAGTACAACGCTTTTACAGATTTATTAGACCACCACCCAATGTAAGGTTTATGCCACAGCTGCTTTACTGTTTTATAAAAACTGTTACAGTTACAGTTATTTGCTCACATTCCTGAGCAGAAAAATTAGTTGTTGAATGTTTAGTTTGATTCAGTGTGCAGGCTTAAATTTGGGTATAAAAGCAATAGTTGCCTCCTTTAAAAAATGGTGTTTGCTGCGATGAAGCACAACTTAATTTGTGGATCTACCATCCAAACTATGGGTAACTGCAGCGGTGTACTAGCAACCAAAAGCAATCACAAGACGTTTTTTGTGCAGCACCCTATTTGTAACCAGTCTCGGCTAACAACAGTCTGAAATCGCCAGCATCCAAGTGATTTCCAACCGGTGAGCCACCGCTGTAACACAGGCAACTCTAAACTAAAACAACATGGCTGATAGGCTATAGTACATTTCACTACACTGAGCAATAAACTGGTGGGTTACCATTATCTGACCTCAGTGAAATAATGCCGTAACAATAACAGCATGTATGTGGTGTTAACAGTGCATCCACATCCAAATATATTACTCTCCATATTGTGGTATTGAGTGGTGTAGCCTGTAGCGTTATGAATAATGGTCTGCTGGTTTAAATATGGTGCAAAGGCTTGCTCAATAATCCAGTCAGACTCATTAATAGAAATTTCTGTGTAACACCTTTTTTTTCCTGTATTCCTGAGAAATATTTGCAGAAGTTTTCATTGTCAGCTGTGACTTTTTTTTAAAGACCCATATCTGTATGAGAGCTCACACTACATGCATGTAGATGCGCACTGTCTGTGTAGGAGAGTCTACGTGTACCATTTAGTTTTCCAAGCTGTGACACTAGAGGTTCCTACTGAGGACACCAGTGTAGATGAACCCGAGATACCGTGCGTAATCCTGAAATCTGAGACATTTGCCTGTCGAATGGTTCACGTTCTCAAAGCTTCTCTCCGAATTTTTTTCCCCTATATTTATAGGCTAAAGCAAATAATTAAAAAATGCAGTAAATTGATCAAAATGAATATAAGCGACTCTTTATCAGATCAACACGTGACACTGAAAATTGAAAATAAAATTTATTACAGGCCGCAAATCCTGCTTCAGCAACCTTGTGGTTTTTAGTGCATCTCTGTCCCAGAGATGAGGCACAGCAGCGGCTGCAGCATTGTCTTTTAAATTTTCACGGGAAATGATTTCATCTGTCACAAGTCTGATTAAAGAGAAATCTTGCCATTCTTTGGGACTGACAGTTGAAAGTTTCACCACAGGTGGTAATCTGTTACCACCTGTAAAGAGTAAAACCACACAAACTATTCATAACGTTTTCATCCGATGTATTTGTGGACACATCTGGAATCATCTTACTAGACTCCAGTTCGCTGTAAAGCAATAGGATCAAGTGCAGAACGGTTGAACTCGGCGTGAGAATAGAAATGCTCTGCCCTTTTTCTTTCAGCAAACAATAACATGTATCGATTTTACTATAAATTGCCTGCAAAGTGCATTAGTGTCCCAGGTGATTGATTTAGCCATTAATGAATACATGTGCTTCCTGCCAACAACCGTGATTATAGACTGGGAGTCATTTCATAGCTGCAGCCAAGTCCTTTATTAAGTTATTTAAGCCAAACAAAAAAGATTAAGCCACAATAATCATATTTTTACCCTTTAAGTTATGAATTCAAGTTGATTGATTTTCCTCACTTGAGTGGTTGAAATGCCAGTGTCATCATCAACCCCGCATGACCAGCCTCTTAGCGAATCGTACTATTTTAGAGGGGAAATGAATCAAGCACTCCGAAAATATTTCACTCTTCATTTTTGTAATGCTAAAATATGTTGTTGAAACTTCCTCTGGCCATATTTAGAAAATCTACCTCGTGGTATCTAGATCAAAGAAAAAAAAAATCTAATACTAAAGACAGCCATCAGCAGCACATGAGGTTAGCGTTCAACCATGTTCTCTAAACTGGCTCTTAACTGTCTGTGTCCTTTCAGCTGATGTGTGTAAATGGAAAAAAATTCATTTAGCTGAAAATGGCTTTCTCAGTGTGAGGTTTTCTCAAAATAGCCATCTCAAATAATTCTTAAATATCTTAACACTTCTATGTATCCTCTTAGCTGCACACCCGACTTCTATAATGTTTCAACATGGCTGGAAAAAAGGGGGGGGGGGGGGGGGGGGGGGAGCTATTCCTGCACCCCTAACCACCTCTGCCTATTCTTTCCTGTTAAAAACATTTAAGTTTGGGAAATCTGTCTATTTAGCATAACAACAAAGTTCATGTGGGATTGAATGATGCTCTGTTTTCTTCTTTCTGCCATCATGCACACAAGCGTAATCTATAATCCTTAGAGCAGGTGCCAACATGGCCTTCCTTTGTGGGTTTTTGCTGAAATGTTAAAAGTGTGTGTTTCATAACCTCAACTGGGCCTGGATCAAATCGCATGTAGAATAAGTCACGGAGACGTTTAATGTGCTTGGAGTTGGGGATTGTTTTCTCCAACAGAAGAGATTTCCCTACCTGGTGCCCAGAGCAGATTTGCGAAAGCCGTTTGATCCGGGTCTCATCCCTATCTTAAACAAAACACAATACGTCACCTCTGTTCTGTGGCTATTTCATCACCTTTGTCTTCTGTTTTCATATTGCAATGCATATGTTATGTAATGTATATAGTGTAAAATAAAATGGGTTTGTTTTACATACTGTATAATTGCCTATATTTTGTTTCAGAAGTGTAACAGATTTATGAGATGACAGGTTAACACATTAAAAAGATGGAACTGAACCATTTGGGTCTTGGCGTGGTCATTTTGTGGTCACAATTCAGTGAAGGTCGTTTTCACTGATGACGTGGTAGGAAAGGCACTTTGTGTGGCTGACGGGGTTAAATGTGGCTGGGTGGCATGTTACAGCTTTCCAGGAACCCTCAGCAGAACAGCCATTGTTAATGTTGGAAACACCTGTGGCATTTATACTGTGACAAGTCATAAAGGATGCTAGACCTCACCCAATTGTCAGGCAGACAAGTGAAGCTTGCACAAAAACTGGGTCCCTGCAACAGGAGACTGGGCCTCATTTACTACAGTATTTGCATGAAAACATTCGTACCCTGCACAAAAAATGAGTTTGCATGCAAGTTTGGATTTATGAAGAGTGTGTGGCAGCCTATTTTGTTGTCACCACCATGCCTATGTTAGTAAGTCAGAATCATTCGTAACATATAGGCTTGATCAAGCTCCGTACAACTGATATTATCGTGGTGATGAAGTTGTAAAAGAGAAGTTCGCATCTCTAAGACAAAAAAAAAAGGAGAAAGTCTGACTGTAGAAGTTAAATAATAGTGTCTGATATTCAATGGTTAATGTGAAAAACAACCTGACAAGGAGAAAACGGGTGGAGGGCAAGGATCGTGTAAGACATTTACTGCAGTAAAAGAACAATTTACGAAATGGTGCCAAGAAATTATTTTGTAAGCGGCCTGTACACGCAGGTTTGTGCATACAAGCTGTAAATTAGTAAATGAGGCCCAGTTACCTCAAGCATAGCAGCAAAACGTCTACATTATGGCTGAAGAATAAAGTTTCAGAATTATTGCTGGAAAGGTGGCAACAGTGAATCGTGGGATGTATTTAGTTTTTAGTGTCACCAAAGTTTGTCTTCGTAGTTTGAGATTGTCCAACTGTTGTAGAAAGTTGGGAGTGATATTACTCTGTTTTCAGACTGAGTGTTTTAATCTTAGTACTTAAAAAATTAGGGGAAAAGAACCAGATTCCACAAATTATACAGTCTGGACCTTTATTCAAAATTCTGACATTCGTCTTTCTTCACAAAACAATTCATAGAAATAATCAGCACAATGACAAAAATGTACATTACTGTCTTTCAGCAAAATGTTTAATCACGAACAAACATACACAGATTTTACCTGCTTAGTATTTGTTCTCCTGAGTATATGCAACAATGTAATTCTGGGTATTGCTTAAAATCATTAAGAAGACTGAAAGAAAGAAAGATGAGCTGGAGTGAAACTGTTTAAACGTGCGATACAACGTTTTTGTCAGGGTGGAAAAGAAAAAGGAACATGTTATAGAGGAAAGAAATGGAGTGAGACTTTTTACAGTGTGGGGCACCATTCATCACACATCTAATGTTAACTGACACAAAATTATATTGTTTTTAACCATGGAGTCCTGTTTAATTTATGTTGTTTACTGCCTGTCTTTTTGCTAGTCTTTCGCGCTACAGCTTAACATAATAACACTGAATATTAGCAAAAGAGCTCAATGTTTACTGTATAACCGCATCATATTTCCCTCAGTGTGAAGGATTTTGTAATTGAAACATAAATCAGTTGCTTATATCTGTACAGTGTTTATACAGCGTCTATAAGTTTTAAAGAAAGGAAAAACAGCCTCTATTTTCTCTCATTAGTATATATGTATGATGTACATGCATGTATTATACAGCATCTTTGTTCATGTGTCACAGTGCCTGTTTGCAGAGCAGTGCTCATACAGCTGTGCCGCGGTTCATCTCCAGCTGGACCAGTTTGGGGTTTTTCCCCGGTGACTCATATTCACCATTATTTTGACTTTCTGGTGTCTTCTCACCTCCTTTCTCCTTTTTCTCATCACTAGTTCTGTTAGGAGGAAAGAAAAGGGTTTAAATTGAATACATGTTTTTCCTTTCAATCTTGCCTTCTTTTTGGCATCTTTGTTTCTTCAAGTTAAAGAAACTGCAGTGCCAAGCCAGCCATGTGTCTAACTCCATGATGCTACACTATCTTTCTTACTTTTTCTTGAACAGTTTCTTGAAAGAGCTCCTAAAGCCTCCTTTGTCTTTGCGACTCCTCTCGCTGAAGGGGGTGTGGTTACTGTCCTCCGTCCCACTCCTCCACTTGGACTCATCGCCCCATGACTGGATTCCTGTGTCCTGATGTGGTTGAAAACAATATTTCAGTATTTACCAAGAAAATTAAGAAATAATACTAAAAATATGAATTTCATGTTGTCAGGTTCTGTGGTTTTAATGTTAAAATGTAACAGGCAATTCCTGTACAGACATGATAATAGTTCTTTAATAATAGATGTTTGCTGAAACCCACTATGCTGAGCAGTCCATGAAGATCAGGGCTCTGCTTGTCATTGTCCGCTCTGTTCGCCAAGGGAGTCTGGACCTTACGGGAGGGGGTAGAACTTCCTTTGCTGCCTTTACTGCTCTGGCGCTCCAGTTTGGCATGGCTGCCCAATCCCACCCTTTGGAGATGGTCTGATAGAGGTCCACTATCCAGACCACTCACTGTGTTCTCCATTTGCAGCCCATTCAGTGACTTAACAGCAGAGATGGCATACATGTCGATTATGAACATCTACAAAAATGATTCTTCAATATTTTTATATATCTCTTACAAATAAACTCACCTTGCTCTTACGTTGGCTGGCCTGAAGGGGGCGATGCTGATTGCGACGCATAAGAACAGCTTCGTCTGGAGAGACACAACCACGGTTGGGCAGTTTGCTATAACCATTCCCTTGGCTTCCTATGTTGCCAAAAACATCGCGGGTAGTCGACACATTTGTTGCTATTCCGTGATGTGACGCTGGGGGGGCTTTTGGGCACTTCACAAAGGCAATGTCAATGGAGGAATCAGAAGAGGCAGAAGAACAGCGGTCCAACATAGAGGTGTCATGAAAAGAGCCTCCATCTTCTTCATAGAGGTTCTCCAGCCCAGGGGGATCTGGAGGAAGGAGAAACTCTCCGAGGGCATCTGCCAGAGCAGATCCCGGCTGAACCTGGCGGAACTCTGCAGGTCTGGGAGGCAGATGATGCTGGCACAACATTGACCTCTCAGAGGGCTCACTTTCTGGGATGCTGCCAAGACCTGAAAGCAAAAAAACAAACAAACAAAAAACTGAATTGTTGACTGATGTAAAATAAGAACCAAAATGACAAGTTGGGGAAAAGGGAAGTTTGGGAAGTTTCATCATGTCCCAAAAATAAAATTACTCTGGGGAATCATCTGTCTGACGCTGAATAAAATACTGTGATAGGAGATGCCCAAATACTGCTTTGGTTTTGTATTTAGGTTTTCTTAAAGAGGATGTGGTTAAAAAAAATAATCATCAAGCCATCAAGCCCCAATCAAGCCACAAACAATGGATTTAAAACTATATAATGTAAAAGTTGACCTGGGACATCAGATAGATACCGATGAGTTTAACTCAATTGTGCCCTGGATTTTAATTTTACTTGACTCGGTTTTTTGATGAAATTGGTACTTCTTATTCAAAATGTGCACAGTGGTAAGCCAGTCGGTTGGCATGCTGACACCAGAGCATCCTGTGCGATAAACATCCTTTGTAGTGGCCCTGTGTGCTCACGTTTTGAAGCTACACTTTTAAAAAAAGTTCATGATGAAGTATGAAGTGTTGTCTGAGGATGTCTAAAAGGAAAGGTGTTCATTCCTGCTCCAAAGGGCTGCATTTGAATGCTGGGAGAGAACAAATTGAACTTGAAACATTCACTTTCCCACGCTGTAAAACTCCATGCCACTATCATTGCTCTAGTCCAATCATCTTTCTGTTCTCTTCTTCAATCAGCCTTTAAATTGCAATGCTCAACTTTCAGTCTCTCTTGCAGTCTCCTTTGTGCAATCCACCTCCTCCCCATTTCCACCTCACCAAAGCCCCCAACTTATCTTCATTACCGCCAGCATCTACACTCTGGGGGGGTCCTGCCCTTTTCCATTCTGCTGGGAATTCTTTATTTCGTTAAATCACGCTCAGTTCCTTCTAATGATCTCCTCTTATTGAACTATTTTACTGACCTGTTGGTTTGTGGTTCCGTGAGTCCAGCTCATGGCTGAAGAAAGGGAGGCGGGAGGGCCACTCTGCATCATAGCAATGAGTTTCAGTTTCTTGGTCTCGGTCCCAATCTTGGAAACGGTGCGACTGAATCTGTTCCAGGAGACACTGCTTTCTGCGCCTCACCTGGTTGGCATGTTCCCTGCAGTGAAGAAACGAAGAAATAAACTTTGTTTACAGCAGCACCCGACAGCTTTTTACAGAAGAAATCAAGAAATACTGAAAGGTTACTGGACTGGTAGGAAAACATGGCGAGTATGTAACTGCTTTTATACCTATATTTTTTAAATGAGAAAGCAATAACAAATATTAAGCATTTATGTGTGTCTGTTGCTTTCCAGGAATAATCTACTTAGCTTTAACTCTTATTCATTTATTAATGTCTAACAGAAATGTCTGAGTCATGTAAACACTACATTAAATGCCCGGTAAACTGAATACTCACAGCATTGCACTGCTGCAAGGGTACGGTGAGCCAGTGTTGCTGGCTTGAATCCCACTCTCTACTGTCTTTAACAGCTGTTTCATGGTAGACCTGCAGGGGTGCACAGCACAGAGAACATTAAGCTCCTTCACACTGAAAATGTTTTGTTTAATGTTTGTTTTAAAGTTGATATTTTTCGAAAGATGGTAATCCTGACCTCTTCACCTCCTTGCGGTTGAGCAGCAGAAGCTCCTGATTGTGCTGGAGGAGGTGGTGGTACTGTGTAGTAAAAGCCCTGAACTGCTGTATGCACACCAGCAGCAGATAGTAGTCTGGATGCTCTGCATCAGTCTGCCTAAGTAGTCCCTACACACACACACACACACACACACACACACACACACACACACACACAGATAGACAATTTAAATATTCATACATCAGATTTAATCTTCAGTCGTAATAATACTGAGTTGTTAATTGTCGTTTTGTTTCTGTTTACTGATAACCTTTTTCTGCATGGTTTCAGAGTATCATATTTGTATCAAGTTTGTGTGTTGCAGGATATGAACATATAAGGACAATTCTGGCAGTGGTGTTGATCCAACCTGTAAAAGCAGCAGGTACTCAGGGATCCTCTGAACTGGCTGAAGCAGCAGAGTGTAGAGGGAGGGTTTGGATTCATCACCTGTTATGTCACTCTGATAGCAGCACCACACAGTCAAGCACAATGCAGCACAGATGGACCAATCAGCATCAAAGGGAAAAACACAGCAGGTGTAAGGACTGTGAATTTCGTCATTTGTCTGAAGCTTTTATATAAAACAAGGCTTGAAATGAAACTTGACAGGGTTTCCAGATACTTAAGTTACCTCCACTCAAGCAATTCTGAGAGTATCTGAGAGTTAAATCAGAAATCGACAGATATGCTGGCGTTTTTTGGTGATATGAGCTGTAAGTTTCCGGATTTTTTTTGTTTTTAGAAGTATGCTGGTATTCTTTTTCATCCTGTCCTCCCTGCTCTGCCCCGTCATGTTACATTCTGTGCTTTTAAAATTAATATCAAAACCTGTCATATTTCACATTTTTCTGTTACCTCAAGCAAGGCCGAAGACTTCATGGAGCTGGTGGCCAGCATGTTGACAACTGACAGACAGTCTGGAAGCTCCTTCAGGTAGGACACATAAAAATCCAAGAAATCACTCTGGAGGAAGAAGGAGAGATATACTGCCTGAGTTTGCATGCTCTTTATATACACTGGAGACCTTCTGCATTTCTCTCTACCTGCATTTAGTGCACGAAACACTTCCCTGCACTATCAAATCTGCACAGATTGGGGTGACAGAGTGCTGAAGGAGAGTCATGCTGAGACACACTCGTGGGGATGCAAGACTGTACAGGGAAGCTACAGCTGGGAGTACGGCCAAGTCTTTAGAGCACTGGCAGACACTTTGGAGAAGGATGAACTGAAAAAGCATCAGACTCGTGGGACACCCATCCCATAAATCCAGTTCATCTAGCAGGGAGAAAAAACACTCTCCTCCAAGAAGATCAACAGCACCCTCCTGCAGACTGCACAGGTATGGGATATGAGGGTGAACCTGGGGAATAAACTATACTTCCACCTGACAATATTCTGACAAAGGAAAGAAGATGATCCTAATAGGACTGCCAGTCCCACTGGAGGATGGATGCAAGGAAACCTCTGTGAGGAAAACCACTAATTACCATGATCAGGGCTAACAGTGCAGGATGGCAGATCTGACTGTTCTCAGCTGAAATTGTTGCAGAGGTTTTCACTGCTTGGGCTGTTGGAGAATGGTTATTGGTCTGGAAGTAGCAGGAAGAGAGTGGATGATAGCAGCACACAGGTTGGTGGTGGTGGTGGGGGGGGGGGGCATCTTGCTCTAGAATCGGTGTGAGCTGGAAGCCAGGAGAACGATTGGGATAGACCTGCCAAGAAGGGGACCTTGTGCTCATTGAAGGTTGGAAACCATATGATTGGATCGTTTTATGACTGAAAGCTACAGTCACAAGTTAAGAGACTAAAGACATAAGCACTTTGCATATATGAATTTGAATGTGTTTATAACCCATCATCACACATTTTACACCTCCAACCTTCACTGTCAGATTAGTGTAAACAGTTCTTCATTGAATATATTCAACAAGGTGCTGGAGCCATTTATCAGATGTTTCGGTCTGTATTGACATGACAGCATCTCACAGTTACTGCAAATTTGTCAGCTTCTCATCTATAATGTAAACTGGATGGAGCGTTATCCTGCTAAAAGCAGCCATCAGAAGATGGTACATTGGTTATAAAAGGGTGGACATGGTCAGCAACAATTCTCAGCTGGTACTAAATCGCCCAAGGCATGCCAAGCAAATATCCCCCACACTATTACCAGACTACCAACAGCCTCAACAGTTGATACAAGGAAGGATGGATCCATGTATATATATTGTTCACCAAAAATTCTGATCCTGCATCCAAATGAAACAGCAGCAATTGAGACTCACTGTGACGATCCTGGGTCAGTGAGCCAGCGTTTTGTGTATTATTATTGTATAATTTATTTGTGGTTTGATTTCTAGTGTTTAGTATGGGTTTAGTTCTCTGCCAGTCTGTTTCCTGTTTTATTTTGAAGGTCAGTGTCTCAGGTCATTGTATTCTCTTTTGTGTCCCTCAGTCTCGTCAGGTTTGATTGCTCCCAGCCGTGCTCGCCTTGTGTGTCTCATTTTTGTGTTACTGCCTTTTGTATTTAAGCCCCGTGTTCCCCGTGCTTAGTGTCACGTCGTATCCTCATTCTGCCCTGTGTGTTTAGTTTCCAGTCCAGTTTCCAGCCCTCCTAGTTTTGTTCTGTTTTTGACGTTTGCCTGCAATAAAGCAGTGGACTTTTGAGTTTAAGTTCTTCCTCAACTCAAAGCAGTCTGGCCATTCTCCTCTGACCTCTGACATCAACACGGCATTTTCACCCAGAGAACTGCTGCTCACTGGATATTTTCTCTAAACCCTAGAGATGATTGTGTTGGAAAATCATAGCAGATCAGGAGTTTGTGAAATACTCAGACCAGTCTGTCTGGCACCAACAACTATACTATATACAAAGTCACATAAATCACCTTTTTTCCCAGTCTGATGCTTTCTTTGAACTTCTGCAGGTCTTGACCAATTCTAAATGCCTAAATACACTTAAAAGATTCTTATATTATTTCAAACATAGCATAGAAAAACAAACTGCGCAGGCTAAGAAAGCTGAAAAGGAAGTCCATGAAAGATAGATTCAGATAACTGATATTGAATCAACACCTTATTAGAAAAATGGAGGGAGTGCATATGTAGCATTCACTGCCTGCTGGTTTAAAAGATGTTAAGAATTCAAAGACTTTCATTTTATTTACCAGTAGATGGTGCTCACATCAAAAAGGACAATATCCACATTTCGTTTTGCGCTCTCATTCTGTGTTTACCTCTTTACTTGTAAGCCTCATGAATATATCTCCCATGATGCCTTGCCACTGGCATTTGAGCACACGTTCTTGAAGAGTATGAAGGAGCTCAAGGTGCTGCTGGATCAGAAACCTCAAAGAGCTGGGAAATGGACTAAAAGTAGAACAAAAGGCAGCAGATGTTATAAACATCAACATTCCTACAAAACGTGAGAAAACCTGCATTTGTGTCAATTAGTGTGCCATCTTGTGTGGCAGACATCTGACAGCAGGATAAGCAATTTAAAACAAATACAATCATTCACAAATAACATTTGACCCAGTTCAGCGATGGCACCATTTCACTGGCGCTTTCAGTCATTGGGAGCACGTGTGCTGAAGCTAAGCAGTGATTGCATTAACAAGCTGTGTGGAGTCTCTTTAACAGAGTGTCTTCTCTGGTGTTTACAATGTGCCTTTATTTAATTTGTTTATTTCCTGTTCACCCTTCACTGCAAGCACTCAAATTAGATCAGGAATATATTCTTGCGAGTGTTGATTTGTGTGTCTCTGTGTGTGTATCAGGTAGGGGTTAGTGGTGGCTGGGACATTTCTTCTTTCCAAAAAACTGCTTTACATGTCTTTTTCTTCAATTATCAGTCTGAATCGAGCCATCTTAGGGTGTCAGCAGGCTTTACCGTTTGTCTTTGGAAGTGAGGGCTTCTGATCCGTTAAAGGAGATGTTTGCCTTCAGAAGCAGAGAAAGGTGGGACACGTAAACTCTCTCAGACTCCAGCAGCTCCAAGGCTGCTCTCTGTCTTTTATCTGCACATACAGAACACAATCTACTTTAAACTCTGAGAATAAAGAGGATTATTCTATAACCATAAAAGACAGACAACTGCAAAGGGGGCCAGGCTTACTGGCTGGCCTTTACTACCTGTGTATAATATTTTTTGTAATATGCACCTGTTATAAAACCTGCCATCAAACATAAGGCAAAAGCTGGTTAAAACACCTTTTTATATGGTCATGTATGTTGACTAAAATCCCATTTTAACAATTATATTTATATATTGAGTTTTGCTTAAATTAAAAAGAGTGGTGAAACTCCTACCCATAGTTCTGTCTGGAGGTGGTAAAATCCACCTACTTCTGCCTTTAAACTTCCTCTGACTACCAAGTAATGCATGATTCAGGATGTAAAAAGAGACTGTGGTTTAGTGGGTCCGTGCATAGATATGTGGACTACCCGCAGTAGTATGTTTATCAGCAGAAACAGGTGTATTTCTTACTTATTTCAGTCTGACTATTGGTCTCAGGACAAGATCTTTGCTGGTCCTGCTCAGACGTGGAGGCTGCAACACACAAACACTAGTATGAGCAAACTGCCTCTACGAGCCGGTCATTTTCTCGCTTACACTCTTTGCATAGTAA
This sequence comes from Aulonocara sp. 'chitande type north' Nkhata Bay, assembly GCF_057382095.1. Classification (NCBI taxonomy): domain Eukaryota; kingdom Metazoa; phylum Chordata; class Actinopteri; order Cichliformes; family Cichlidae; genus Aulonocara; species Aulonocara sp. 'chitande type north' Nkhata Bay. The sequence goes on along the minus strand of NC_141356.1, from coordinate 17,937,037 downwards.
ATGTTGAAATACACAGACTCACTCTGAGTCGACGTGGTGCTCCTCGGCGGTGACCCGCTGCTCTGCATATTGGGGAAAAAGTGCTGAATACCACTGAGCTCTGATTGGCTGGGCACACAGATGTGTTCATCACTGGATGCTGTCAGCACATCAGCCTTGGAGCTCTTTCTGCTAGTGGCCCGATCAGCACAGGTGAAGGAGAATTAAAAAGAGCGCTTATTTGACAAAGTTACATATGAAAGTTGAACTTTTTGGGTCACCATTAGGGAGCTGAGTGGGATGATTGAATAATTACTGTGAATAATTTTTATATGCGTGTACATTTATTAAAACTAGCACCTTTTTCAAAATGTTGCAGCCCTACCTGTGTGGAACTGACATCATATCTTTGTTTTCTGAGTGCAGCAGTTCTATCCTCTTCTGAACATCTCTTTGTCTGCTGGAAATGTCCCTGATGTGGAACAACGCCACATTCAGCTCCTCCTGCAAGAAGATTAAAAGGTGCCAGTAGTTTTACTTTGGTAGACTGGGAAAGTCACTATGCTGAAATGGGAAGTACCAGGGTCAGATTTTAAGGGGAGAATTTGGGATTCAAATCCAAAAGAGAGAATTTCTCGTATGCATGCACATTAAAAAAATATTAGCAACATAGTCCACGTTGAACTGCCTGTTGAAAAGAAGTGTGAGAGTCTGAAAGAGTTGCCTTCCTGCCTAATTAAATTAGTTTACAGTTCAACAGAGTCCAAGTCAGATGTTCTAAATTATGTTTCAGAGGCCACACCAAGAGTAGACTGTGTATGTGTGTGTTTTTACTGTCTAGCTTCTCCAGCACCTTAAATGTGTTGAGCGTGTTCTTGAGGCCCATTATCTTATTATCCACATCAGTCTGATGGGCCTGCAGCTTTTCTTCCAAACCGTGGTCCTTTTGACGCAGCTCGCACAGCTCCCCCAGCGCCGCCTGGAGCCCCTCGCGCAGCTCAACCACCAGACCCCACAGCTGCATCACAAGGAGCAGTTTAACATGTAATGTTTTCACCAGTGTGCTTTGCTCCAACTTTGTTACAACTTTGTTACACTTGATTCTTTGTGCTTTTGGTGCGTTTTGACTTGTTTTGTGCTGTCTTTTAAACCCTTATCATTATGTTAACCTTTCCCTGATTACATTCCATACATAGAGAAATCTTTATCTTGCTTTGTTTTTTCTCTGCTCTTCCATTCTCAGTTTTCTCATGCATAGCTGATTGAATTTACTTCACGGGCATAACTGAATCAGCTCATGGGAACATTACATGGGTTTTGCAGCTCTCTCTTGTCCTATCTTTCCATCGCTCTCTTGCTTTTCTTTTTCTCTTGGTCATGTGAAAGGCATCAAGCAGGAAACTCAATAGACCATCTGTCCTGTTTGCCTTATTGCTCTTATTCCTGTGTAATAGCTGACTATGCGTCTATACACCTGGAGGCTACAGCTCTAAGGAGTGGCTAAATAATGATTCATAGAAGCATCTGCATCTACTGCAATGCATAGATCTTAGTATTTACTCGTATCAGCTGCCAATATTGAGTTTAGTTAATCTGAATAAGAGTGTTATTTAAATAATACTTAAGAGAGCATGATGTGCTAAAGTGAACTCAATTTGGAGACTGAATTCTTATACTGTACAAGTGAGTCCTGTACTATAAATTATTCATAAAGTATTTCACATCCTCTGTGAGTAAATAAGAGCTTTTGTTAAAATGTGATGAGACCTGGTGCAAATTTAAAAGAGCCGAAACTTTATTTTAAAACTTTGTAAACAGCATTTTTCTTGTGTGCTCTGTTCACTTTTGGTAGTCCATACTCATTGTGATGAAAATGCTTCACTATCTCGGGCAATATGCTGTCTTCTGATTTGGGTTATTTGTCTGCAGAGTCCAACATTGGATAACTCACTCTTCTTGCTCTTTGTTTCACTTCATCATAAAATAAAACCAATCAAATATTCTTAAATTTAAAAAGTGTGAGGCACAGTGAGTCTAAATGCCAGCACTGGTTATGTTGATATCTTGAGCAAAATCTACTCTAGAAAGAGCACAGCGTTTGCTCAAAGTCACCAACACAAAATGTATTAAAAATGTAAAAAAAAATAAAATATAAAAGTTTTACTATTTAAAGAAACATCTTGTTGCGTCTTCTGATAAATAGTGACAGAAAGGCTCGGTTGTTAATAGACAATTTAAGTCACAAACCAAATATTATGTAATTTATTGGTAACTTGTCTAAATGAGCTTGTTCTGATTTGATAATAAAGCTGGGATTATTCATGTTTTTTTTTTTTAGCTCACCCATTATGAGGCATAAACAAATAAATATGAAGTGTGAAGTGTTTAAAAGTTCTTGATTACCTGAGAAATCCCCTGGCTAGCTTCTTCAACATTTCCCTCTGTATCTAAGGAGAAAACATGAAAAGCTGAGTGTGGTGTCCACACAACATCTGCTAAATTTCTGTGAAAATGTTGATTGAATCCACAGACAAATCCACTGTTAAGCGTTTGTTTGTTAAGCAAGTATGGAAAAGGCATGAAAGAGGTTGCCACAAGAAAACCCACCACATGTAAATTAACAGTTTATTTACCTTTTCTTTCTCAGACATTTAACACATCATGTAAGATTAAGTTCAAAGAAAAAAAAAGATTAAGTTCAAAGAATTTCTACTTGTTACATCATCGATAATTGGCATCGCTAACAGATTATTTATCACACTTATTCAGGACAAAAGACCACAGAAAACAGGTTTGGTTCATGCATCTCAAAAATTAAAGTAGAATAAATATAAATTACACAGATGATATTCTATAAAATAACAAACTTTTAATATATTTTTATATACAAGAAAAGTTGCTCCTCATATTATCTGACTCCAAAAAGTTCAGTGAGTTTCATGTTTTGTCTTGAATCATAAAATTCGGCGTAACTGTTAAATGCTCTGAATTACAGAGAATTGTGATCATGTAATTTCAACAAACTGTAAACGTCAAATGAATTTCAACCCACTCAAATAAAGTTTAAAAAAGCCTGCGCCGTGAGCTTTCTCTGTCGTGTGATTAAAGTCATTAATGTCTGCATTAAACTCTTTTCATCAACCCCAGTGTAACCTAAAGTTGTATCCACATGTGGCAACTTCAACCAATTACAGGGAAAGTAACTGCTGGTGATGCAAAGTGGGCGGGATTCAACAAGGTCCATTCACTCCAATGGACCTTTTTTCTAATAGCATTCACTTACTCAAGGGCTCTGTTCAAGGCAAGCGAATTACTACCAATAAGAGAACAGGATACCCTTGATTGACATAATGTGGTAGTAAATATATTAGAAGGTTACCTAGGTAACGGGTAATCTGAAACCTCTGCACACGGTCGACTGTAAAGCAATGCACGACAAGCAAATTGCTTCCAGCGTGGACACAGCTTAAGAGCTTGACTACCATGCCATATGTCAATCAATAGTATTCCTCACTCTCATTGGTAGTCACATTGCTGGTCTTGAAGTCTATCACGAGCCATGTTCACTTCACATCACCAGCATCTTTTCATCTGTAGTCGCTTGGTGATCACCACATTGCTGCAAATTGCTTTCAGCATCACGGCAGCTTCAGACTTAGTGTGTGAATTTATATTATTCACCGTTCAGCGTGTCTGCATTTCCTATGTTAAAGGTAAAAAAACAAAAACATTGCAGTGTGGTTCATGGCAAATATTTCATGCATTTGGGCACAGTTGATGGTTATAGAAAAGTACAATGCTTGTGTCTGTTGCGAAAATGTCACAGGTCGAGGCTACTGTCAAAACTGCACGGGGTCATACGAAACACGTTTTACATATATCATCATGCATAAATGATGAGGAGCATGAGCACAATATGAGTAACACTTCTCGTCCGTGAAAGAGCAAAACAAGGAATGTGTCCCACAATGAAGACTCTCTGTCAAATTTCCTCTGGCATTTTGAGTTTGTGCTTTTGGCTTCAGCTGTTTCAGGCCAAAAAAGTTGACGTCAACATGTTACATCAACATCTGTCCCACAGTGACCTCAACAGAAGATGCAAAAAATATTTAAATTTATTGCCATCAGGAAACCAAAAGGATTTTGTGACATTTTGATGTTGCTTCTGCACTGTATGTCTCATTTGGTAACAAGTAGCAACAACTGTCTGGATAGTAAGACATATTTTTGGTATAGCATTGGACTGCATGTTTAGTTCATCTCATACACGCTGGCTTTGTTCTCCAAACAAACCTAAATCACAGCTTGCGTTCAGCTGGTAACCAACAATCAGGACAAAAAGGTCAAAGCTGCGTTTGGTGTACTTTAGCGTTGATGTGAAACAGCAGACATTTTGGCTTGTGAAAACAGGAAACAAGCAGGAGTAATTGATAACATTAAAATCATCCACATCCCATTTAGGTAAACCCTTCTAAGGTTCTTGACCCTGCTTGAATTAAATGAAGGATAATTAAAATTATTTTTGTAGGTCACAATCTTGATGTACTGTTAAAATAAATTAAAATAACTAAATAATCCCTGTTTAATACCCATATTAAATACTTAAAAATTAAGAATTTTACAAAAATATCATAATGTTATTTATATGTGTTCACCAGGCTTTATGTTTAAGGTTTGTTTTACAACACTACTGCTGCTCATTGGTTTTTATCCCTGTATCATACATCTTTGCAGATGCAGCTGGTCCAAGAAAGGCAAAGTAGCTTTGTGGCTGGTTATGCAAATTTTGGTATCACAGCCCAGTAAATATTTCAGGACTGATTGAAATGTAAAGGAATGATGAAAAAAAAGAAGAAAATCTGATATATGCAAGGAAAAAAATCATTTTGAACTGCCAAAAATATTCTTTTTGGTTTTGCCCTGTCTTATTAGAAAAAAAAGAAAAAGAAAAACTTTACTAAGCGTTCCTTATTCTTTTATATGTCCCCATAAATTTAGTATATTAACCTGCTGGTCTGAAAACACACATAATAAAGAGGATATCTTGAATTTTGACAAGCTGTAAGTAGCAGTTTCTAGACAAAGACTAAGCATTTGGTTTTTGAAAGTAAGAATAAATTGAATATTATGCATATTAGCTGCAAATACTTGTCTGAAACATCTCTTCAGAAGTTTTTTAAATGCTCATTTTACCTTCTGTCTTCTCCTCTGTTTCTGTTTTCTCACTCTCCATGTTCAGATAATCCTGGCCAGTCTGGTACAGTGTACTTCACAGCTGTCCAGTTCTGAAGTCCCTTTTCCAGCTCTGAATGACCTCACTCTGCTTCTCTGCCTCCCTCTCTTCTGAGCAACCCTATCTCTCGCTGTGATCGTTCACTTTCTCTTGTCCAAAGCATGTGAGTCCTATGATTTCGCTTTCGTACAAAAAGGTCCTTGTCTCCAGAGAGTGGAAGGATGGAGGGGAAAGATCAGGAGGAGAGAGAGAGAGAGACATTTGTTCATCATAAAGTCACATACTGTAGCCAACTCATTAGATTTAAGGAGGCGTGACTGGTTGCTAATGAGGATAGTTTACACAGCTGCACTGAACAGAGAACGCCTGAAATGGACATTCCAGTTGTTGTGGTGCATATAGGTGCTGGAAGTAGTGTTGTAGTCTCATGCAATATATGGTCTCACTCTAGGCCAGTTCTAATAAAGTGTCTTTTCTACTCCTTTTTTAAAAGACCACTTAGGGGGAGGGCAAAAGCTTTAAACCTAAAGTACGCTACAGTATATCTTTTATTCACTTGATTTTTAGCTCCATTTTGGTCTCAACCAACCCTTGAGGGGCTTTTTGGCTCACAAAACAGTGAGGCCTGGGAGCTTGAGGGTCCCAATATCTTTGCTGTTCCTAGGACTGTGCTCTTCTGGACAGTGATCTTTATATATTTATGTATAATATATATATATATAATATAATGATGGTAAATATGAGGTGAGCAAATGTTGTACTTGGAAGTTAAACAGTTGTTGATGAGGTTAAAGTTTTGCATAATAAATTATTTTATGTCAACAATTTACCAATTTTACAGTTTTAACCTGATTTGTAAAAAAGATTCTATCTATCTATCTATCTATCTATCTATCTATCTATCTATCTATCTATCTATCTATCTATCTATCTATCTATATTATTTTTCTTACAAATCTAGTTAAAACTGTAAAATTGGTAAATTGTTGACATAAAAAAATTATTATGCAAAACCTTAACCTCATCAACAACTTCCAAGTACAACATTTGTTCCCCTCATATTTAGCGTCACAGCTTTTTGCTGACACGAGCCTGTGTTTGTGTTCCTGTCAGCTCTGTGACATCACCGTATTGTAAGTCTGTCTTCATGACTGTCTGCTTCTTGTCACACAGAGAGTACGGTTGTCTTTCTTTTCTCTCTCGCTCTCTGTGTCGGAAACAACAAAGCCTGGAGACAAACAGCTCAGCTGCTCCTCATTTCAACAACAAACCTGTGTTTGAAGGTTACATCCTTCCCACACATCATCTGATTCTGTGGTTACATGTGAGCATGTGGACGGGGAGTGTAATGTTCATTCCTCTCTACACAGAAACAAAACAGAACTTGTTTTATTCACCAATAATTGAGTTTGGAGAAAATGCCATTTTAATGATTTGCTAACTGGACCCTAAAAATCAATTTATTTGCAGTGTCACAAAGCAAAAGTTTAAAGTTCAAGTGTTACAAATCTCATGTTTTAATATTGAAATTGTAGTAAATCTAGCGTGTCTCCTCTGTGTGATGACAGTTAATTTGAGTAAATGTACAGAAAGTCACGCGATACAGCAGTCTGTGAAACATGTTTGGTTTTGGGGATTGGATTATGTTTTAATGCAATCTTTGATGGTTTTTATCTCGAACTTGGACAGGTTTCATCATGCTGTGATGATATCTCTGAGCCATCATCACAAGATGATCTTCTTTAGAAAAATGTTCTTTGGTATTGATCTGAAGAAATAATGTCCTCCAATTGTCATATTTATTGTGCAAGGAAACCACTTCTTTGACCTTTTCATGTTCATATGTTTTACATTAGTTTGTCTGGTGCAGGGATTACAGCACAAAAACTGGAAAACTTTTTTCAGGCACTAATAATAAGTAAGCTGTTGTGTCCAGCGTCTGACTCTAATAGAATAAGAGACTCGGTCAATGAGGAGCACGATGGAAAAAAACTCTTTAGTTATGATAACTGACTGAGGTTAGATTATTATCTGGGCAAAACAACTGCTGCACAACCTCACAAATGCTAGAATTTAATTTCTCTAACATGTGTATGCATTCATGGTAAAAAGAGAGTATGTCCTCCTTCAGTTCTAAGGTTTTTGTGTATCAGGACATATTGAAAAAAAAATCACCTGGTCCTCACCAGGTTCTAACAATATTTAAACACAACCTCAGGTGAACAGCAACATTATAGATTACCCTGTATTGTTATTTATTTGACAAAAAACAAGCCAAAATACTAGATGCACCACACAATTCAGCAGTAAAACCACATTTAGCAGCAATAACTTGAATTAACTGTTTTCTGTATGACTGTATCATGGCTGTATGACTCTTCTTTTCAATGTTGCTTCAGTTCGTTGAGACTTGCAGGCATTCATTCGTACACAGCTCTTCATACAAGTTTCACCACAGCATATCAATCAGATGAGCTCTGGACTCTCACTGAGCCATTGCAAAACATTGATTTCAGTCTTTTCTTCCTGGCGACCGTTCTAAACAAACCATTCTTGTTCAGTCTTTTTTGTCAGCCTTTTTCTAGTTCTGCAGTCATGAACTCTAACGTTTAACATGGTAACTGTTGCATGTAGTTTTTTGTAGTTTCTCTGGCCTTGGGTTGAATTTGCAAGGATGTTCACTCTTAGAAAGCTTGATTATGTGAACAATCCATCTCACTGTAGCATGATGGACTTTGAAGTGTTTAAAATGGCTTTGTAATCTTTCCCAGCTTCAGGCCTCCAAAGTGCCCAAAGTTTACTATGCATGGTCACACTTGCTAATGGTCACTTAGTCAACTGCACTTAATCATCAGCATCTGGCTGCGTCATCCTGCTTCTGTAAGGAAGCACTGTGTCATGACATGTAAAACTTTAGAATTAAAAGAGGGTGCACTTGCTTTGTTACCATGACTGCATGTGGTATATGGGAGCTTTTTATCTTGAATGAGAAGCGATTGATTTCTGGGCATCTGTGTAAAAAACACTCAAACTGAGAAATAGGTAAAAAAGTATCCAGGTTTTGAACCGGTGGTTAACAAGCTGCTCTTTTCAGTAATTGTTAATGGTTCTTCACTACACTTTAAGCATATATCTTTGTCCTTAGAGGAAGGAACTATACGGTGTATTTGCTTTCCAGAGTCCCAAGCAGGTTAATCCAGTCATACTTGCAGTTTTGGTCCTCTAAACTATTATAAACATCTTGCACTATGACAATGCCTCAAACAGTCCAAATACATGCATGATAAGTTTATTGGTGAGTCTAAATTGTGCTTTACGTGTGAAGTGCTTTAAAGTGGTTTAAGTGTATACATATTTAGCCTTAAAAGCTGGAAAAAAGCAGGAAACTGGAGTGGCTCAAGATTGGGAGTTCGCCTTGTAATTGGAAGGTTGCCGTTCAAGCCCCGGCTTGGACAGTCTTGGTCATTGTGTCCTTGGGCAAGACACTTCACCCGTTGCCTACTGGTGGTGGTCAGAGGGCCCGGTGGCGCCAGTGTTCAGCAGCTTCACCTCTGTCAGTGCGCCCCAGGGTGGCTGTGGCTACAATGTAGCTTGTGGATGACTGGATGTGTAAAGTGCTTTGGGGTCCTTAGGAACTAGTAAAGTGCTATACAAATACAGGCCATTTACCATCTAAAAAAAGTGCACCTCTCATCCAAGAGGTTTTTTCGTGTCAAAAGGTTAGTGGGTCTCAGGTTGCAGTGGAGGTTCCCTTTGAAGGTTGTCCTGAGGGTTGCTGATCCATTGTTATTTATGTGATTTATCACATGATCCATGAGCTGCAAAAAAAGGCATGTGTCGTTGCCATCACTGTGAGAATCAGTGCGAGACCTTATACCAACCCCATTATTTTGGTTACTTACATAAAAAACTACAGATAAAGGTTTTGTGCCACTGACAATAGACTATGACTAAAGTGAACAGAAGATGTAACATCATTTTTCTTAGCCTGTTTTACTGTTTTGTTAATGAAGGCCATGTGTTAAGAATAACTTATTTGTTCTTAAACAGATCATTTGGATGCTTGTTTTTTATAGGTCAGCCCTCTTGAAATCAGATTGGGGCTGTATATGGCCTATGAACCGACAACAAATCATTCAGAATTAGATTTTTATTATTAGTTTAAAGCTTTATTTAACTTAATTAATTTTTTTTAAGTCTACTTTAGATTAGTTTGCTTTCAGATTAGATTCACATTAGATGCTTGTTTCTATGTAGCTTTTATTACTTGAAAAATGTCTATTTTAGTTTAGATGTTATTTATCTTCTTCGGTATTATGATGTTTGTGTGGTATTTGTCACCAGCAAGATATAAGAAGTTCAGAGCAGGCATTACAACAAAAACACAACAATTCATGTTAACTCAGTTTGAAAAAAAAAAAAAAATTAACAAATCGGACCACAGTGACAGAGACTAAAATTAAGGACAATTCCTGTTTATTTTAATTTACATGAAGGCATTTGCGAGAGTATATGCATGTATGTTGATGTGCTCCCTGAGGGTGTTTTATTAAAACTAAACAAATCCTGAATAAATGTTCATGCCCATATTTGTAACCACCTATTCCAGCGTCATTGTGGTATTTTAAAATGCTGTATCATCAGCTTGAAACAGACTGACTTCCTCAGAGCGCCTTTATCAACAAAGAAGATAACTTAAAATTCCTGGGTAATCATTCATGTGTGGATTCAAGTACCAAAAACTGATACATAATCTGTTTTAATATTACTGTTTACTATTTGTATTTTCAGTGTTGGCAAGAGTATTTATTTTTGGAGGAAATACGACTGAAAAAGTCGACTTCCCTTTTCGATGGCTCTTAGTGTAACATCATGCATATTCAACCATGTATAAGTCGACTTGACTACATTTCTTTTTTATATTAAAAAGAAATGTCATTGTGGTGTCTAAAAATTAATCAGCCTGAAACGCACCGGCTTAAACGTTGCTTTTCTTTTTCAAAAAAACATAAAAATGAACTGATATTGTAAATAATTTATTATGTATTATTTATTTGCGAGTTTAGTCAATTATTTAATGATGTATTTGTTTATTTCAGTTTGACACTCTTGCTGAAAGTTTTTACAGCACCTCCTCAGCACCTTCACTTGAATAAAACGATCTCTTCCGGTCCGGTGATTAACGTCACGTGACGGGTAGTTGCCGAGTCGAGCTCAGCTGACAGGCTCCAGGGAAGTTAGCTTTCAGCTTGTGATGCGGTAAAGCAATCCAACTAAAAGCTGATATTTTAAAAAAATGGAGCGGTACGGGTCGGACGTGGAGGTCGACGAGCAGAGGACTCCGCTGATTCGCCGGGGACGCGAAGAAGAAGTCCAGAAAGGTGAAAGAAAAAACCAAAGCATTCAGCTAACGATGCGGGCGCTTCGGTCGTTTTGTGCAGCATATGTTTGTAAGAAGCCGCGCTGATTAACTGGGAAGAGGCAGGAAAGACACATACTAACAACCTGAACAGCACAATTTTATCGTTAAAGTGGCTGGTATGTCTGACTGTAGTGTAAACCTTAAATTTAGAGTCGTCACTAACATTATAGAAGGGTTGATTTACTGAATTCACCAGCTGAGTGTGCATTTTTAGGTGTTCATGGTATTTTGCCATCTAAGACATTTAAGTTGGTCATCCACACCTGTGTGTAAACGCAGTTTATCTTTTAATGAGCATCGGTCACGAGGTTAGGCACGTCTGCCCTGGAATCGTATCATGAAACGTGTCTCTGATATGAGTCATGTCATACCTGCATACCCACTGTCAGCTCGAAGGAAAAACGGGTTTTAATTGAATGCAGTGGTTTAGCTCTGAGAAACTGTGCATGCAGTGAACTCACAGTCCTGACAGAACTGACAGGGCAAGTTTAGGTTTGCCAAATGTAAACAGGATTTACTGAAATAAGCTCTGTATCATTTTGGATAAGTTCAGTCGGCTGGATAAAGGAGACCCATTTTAACAGTGACAGTGGTGTGTACTATCAGTCGTATCAGCAGGTAGTTGTACTGTATGCAAACTAAATAGACTGATTAAATGGTGAAGTGTAGTTATGAAAATAAGGTTGTGCTACAAGTTTCAGAGCTTTAACGTTGTTGTTAGGTTTGGCTTGTCATTTACTCATTTTAAGGTTGATGGTTTAATCCCCGGTTGCTACATTCTTTCTGCCAAAGCATCCTTGGGGAACCTACTGAATCCAGAGTAGCTTAGTTCTGAAAATAAGACTTAGAATTTTGAAATTTAATGGTATTATTAGAGTTGACTTACAGATGGGGCTGAGACAGGATACCAATGCAGAAATGTATCATGATGCATTATCAACATGCTGATGCTAGAAATTGATATTATTTATTTAAAATAAACTAATTAGAATCATTACTTAAAGGATAACCAAATTCAATTATAATAATACAAAAGCACAGCATAAAAATATGAAAGGTTTTTAAGATTTGACTTATTAGGATTATGTTGTGTTCCTTTTGTTACACGGATGTTGTGATATTGTAGTATTAATACACAGACCATACGTGCAAACAGATGATTCACACTGCTGTCGTTTCTGTCCCTCAGCTCCAGCATGCGGTTCATCACGCTACGCCCTGGCATTGCTTTCCTCTTATGGCTTCTTTGTAGTCTATTCATTGAGGGTAAACCTCAGTGTGGCGATGGTGGACATGCTCAACAACACCCACCAATCAAACACCAACCACAGTGGCACAGTGTGCCCTCGCCATTCCAACCCTGCAGTTCGCAAACACAATCACACGGTGAGCCGAAATTTGACTGCAGCTATTTAATCCCACTTTAAAGTGTGTCCTCCATAGGTTTAGTCAATTTTAATAAAGTAACAATGTAGCTTGGGAGTATGTTTGCCACCTAAAGTCTTTCTAGGTCCTGAAGTTAGATTTAAATGCAAACCAGTTATATAGACCTGTTGGATTCTCAGTGGAAGTCAGTCTTTTGGTGTATAATTTCATGTACATGTAGAGGTAACAGTTTACTGATTTTACTGATAAGATTTTAAAGTTAAGGAGTTACTATTATTTGCAGGCTCCTTATTTTTATTCATGTCTGTCTGTAGGAAAATAACATACATTAGGCAGAATTATGTGAACGGGGAAACATAGTTGGCATCCAAGACTCAGTACTTTGTAAGTCTTGAATTGACATGATATCAATATCCTAAGCCCTGAAGTCCTAAAGTTTCTAATCTATCCCCTCATAGGCCAGTGTTTACAACTGGGACTCAGAAACACAGGGATGGATCCTGGGCTCTTTTTTCTACGGGTACATCCTGACACAAGTCCCTGGGGGCTACCTGGCTGGCCGCTTTGGACCAAAATGGCTGATGGGCTTTGGGATCCTGGGGACTGTAATTTTTACACTGCTTACCCCTGTGGCTGCTGACCTGGGTGCAGGCTACCTCATTGCTGTCAGAGTGCTGGAGGGGATTGGCGAGGTAGGGGATCAGAATGAAGATGTTGAAAACGGAGCTGAATGCATTTGTGCAGACCTGTTTTATGAACCATAATCACTATCTGTGCTGCAGCCATAAGATTTGCAAATGGCAATAAAATTCATGTGACAGTCCTGAAATGGTTTCCAGGAATAGTTAAGCTAATATTTGGCTATGCTTAAGTGTCATCTGTGCACTTCTCTTAATGTTCCTGATGTGTTTGTCCTCAGGGTGTTACATTCCCAGCAATGTACACCATGTGGGCAGCCTGGGCCCCACCGCTGGAGAGGAGCCGACTTCTCACCATTTCCTACATTGGTAAGACTGCAGCAAGAGCTAGACTGTCAACATAAAGACAAATTGCACTTTTAGCCTATTTTATGCATTTTTTTTTTTTTAATTTCAGCCTACAGCTGATCACTTGAAAAATATTACATTAAGTAAAATATGAGCACTTGGCCACACTAACCTTTATCATGAATATTTAAGCTGCTGGGCTTAGGCTTCTCTTGCAGACCAGCATCTGTCCTTTAACTATTCATGTCCACCTGCCACTTTCTGTTTGTTCTTTCTTCAGTAGTTACACAAACCTACTTATTTTCTCTTCCCAGGAGCACAGCTGGGGACAGTAATAAGTCTTCCTGTATCTGGTGAAATCATCTTTTACCTGGACTGGACCTATGTCTTCTATATATTTGGTAATACATGTAAATTATACTATTGATAGTCGAGTTTAGGAAGATTTGTTTTAAAGGGAAAAAATCATTCTTAGTCTCACAGTTACTTTGTGCAGTAGTTGCTCTAAGACAGGGGTCAGCAACCTTTAACACCCAAAGAGCCATTTGGACCCGGTTTCTACGGAAAAGAAAACACTGGGAGCCGCAAATACTTTTTGACATCTAAAATGAAGATAACACTGTGTATATTGTTTTTCTTATGCTTTGTATAAACAGCTATAGTGTGTTGCTTATGATATCCATGAAGTGCTACGGAGAAAATTACATTTTATCTATGTAATGAACACATTTTTAACCCTTAAAAAATAATAACAAAAAAGAAAGTCAACTAGTTGATGGTCTCTTTTAAATGAATTAAAAAGCTGAACTTATCCATTAGCAAACAAAAACAGTGAGCCGTCATCCTTATATCGCCTTCTGGGCTATCGGAGTGTAGCGTGGCCTTGACCAGAATTTAAAAAATAATTGGAAAAAGCACTATGCTCCTAAAAAATTAAAAATAAATATTTTCAAAATATCTGCATATTTGTTTAACCTGGTTAACGTGCTTCGCGGGGCATGGCTCGCAGTGCCGCTGCAGGAGAGGCAGACGTACCTGAGTGTCATCCACAATCACGCCTCACCGGCTTGCTCTCTCTGCTGTTGCTTGTATGTGTCGGGCTGTGAGCTGGAAAGCTGCAGCCGGCTGTGCGTGCGAAAAGTGATCAATAAAGAGATGCTGAAGAGCATGTTCATGTAAACATCGTCGGGTCTGCCGTGATGTGTTTACAATCGGACTTCTGCTCCTGAACCTCTGCGCGCAGCGTCTGCTGTACGATAGGGGCTGTGCGAAGTCATTTTCATCTTTACGCAGGACTGTAAGCTGTCGTCTGTGAGGCGTGAGCGGTGTTTGTTTTTAACATAGTTCATGGTGGAGAATAGCTGCTCACATATGTATGTTGATCCAAAGATCGACACTCCACAAATTAGGCATACTGGTAGGCCACTCTCGTCAGAAGTAAATACAAATGAATCTGCCCAGGCATCATTAAATGTTGTATTTTATTCAGATATTTTTCTTTTCTTACATTTCTCCATACTTGGCCTACTGAGGGCTGAAAGTCTCGGTAAATGCACAGCGTTTCAGCGGGTATACCGGCTTCCACGAGTGTGACGCTTATTTTGAGCGACGAAAAATAATAAAATATAACTTTATTCTGATCTTGAAATACAAAAATAATCTTCCAAGTTAGAACTACAAGTTTTAAAAAAGAACTAACACAAATAAAATCCACTTCAGTTAAATACTTATAATTTATTTTTCCAAACCATGCAGAGCCGCAATATAAGGACCAAAGAGCCGCAGGTTGTCGACCCCTGCTCTAAGAGGTGTTTTGTACAAATTTTACCTCAACCTGATTTCATATTTTGTTTATGTGAGTTATTTTTAACAGATTTGTCAGTTTGTTGTTATTATTTAGAATAGCATTCTTTGATAATGGTTGGTATTGTGAATTCGTCAGTGATCAATTTGCTTAAAAACTCTGTTGAATTCACATTGCAGGTAATTTTTTAAAAATCTTGTCTTATGTAAACATGCTACAATGCCTAACACATACTGTCAGCTATGCTTAAAGAGGTTCTTACGTATCAGTCTGAACTCAAATGACTTGTTTGTTGATTAGTCAGCACTTCTTCACAGTGCTGTTTAGCAGCTGTCGCTAGCATCTGTTCCTCTTTGACAGTGGAAATAACAATTTAGAAAATGGAAAGAAGAAAATGTATGCATAAATGGAAACAATGCAGAGGTCTGATTTTTTTTTTTTACTTGGAGCTTTTACTTCTACCAAACATATGTCAGATGTAAAAGTCCCTTAAGGCAAGACAGAGAGAATGAGATACTCAGACTTCAGTTCAGTTTCAGGAACAGACAACCAAACCACATTCCACATATTTGCTTACTGGATAAAGGCACTCATATGATGGAGGATTTATGCTGGATGAGTGTAGGTCACCAGTGTTGCTTTGTGGTTTGCTCAGGTGCTGTCGGACTGGTGTGGTTCGTCCTGTGGGCTTTTTTCGTCTTTGACAGCCCGAATACCCATCCACGAATATCAGAGCAGGAGAGACTCTATATCACCTCCTCGCTCAAGAATGAGGTAACAGTAGTAACATGATAACAGGTTGTAAATTTTAAAAAAGAAGCAAATTCTCTTACATTAAAGAGCAGCTTTAATATACACTTATTGCATTGCTCTTAGTGCTTGCTGCAGCGTGTTGGCAGGCATTTCCAGTCCAGTTATCTGATTCTAATGTTACATAATATCAGTGTATTTCATCATTTTACTTTCTTATCTGTTCTTGTCAAAATACCTGCCATGAATCTGCATTACTGGCACTGCGATGGTGAGCATGTAGCAGCTGGGAGCCCTAGTATGGCTGGATAGACTGCAGTGGCTTTAACCTCCTAGGACCTGGCGTCCACATATGTGGACATCACATTTTGGGTTATTTAGACCAAAATACTCAATTTTGCTCTGCAAGGGCCTGATATCCACCTACAAGGACATTATACTGCTACTGTTCTATCAAAATTTTAAACGAATATCCTCAGATGTGGCTCTTATTTTTCTTAAAAACAAAATAAGGAAAAAATTCATCTGGCATTCATCTGGCCCCAATATGCCCAAATATCAAAGAGAAATTAAAAATGCATGCTGTGGAAGAGTTCGGGTCTCAGGAGGTCAAAGCTTCATCAGCACAGCAGTGACATTTTTTGCGCAGCTTCATCTTTTCTTTAGTCTTTGGTGAACATCAAGGTTGTTGTTTCAGATGTGTTTTCGAAGAAATTCTAATGAACAACTTCTGTTATTTCTTCATCCTACTTCTACATTCGCTTTGGTCCAGCTGTCCACCTCGGCGAGCAACATCCCCTGGCGATCCATAGTGACTTCGATGCCGCTGTTGGCCATTGTTGTGGCTCACTTCTCTTACAACTGGACCTTCTACACCCTCCTCACTCTGCTGCCAACCTACATGAGTGACATCCTGGGATTTAGCATACAGCAGGTGAGAAACCACATTAGTTTAAATCAATACCAGAGTGACTTTAAAGAGGACTTGCTCTCATTTTAAGCTGATTTTTATTAGATTTTTTTAAATTCTGGAACTCTAGAGTATGAGTCCTAGTAAAAAATGTATGTGTATTATTTATATGAAGCTCTTATGGAGCCTTTTGATCACAGGGATTGTAAATACATACACTAACCTCTATATCTGATACTTTAGCCATGCTTCATAGGAAAAGCCATAATTGCAATAGTAAATATTTAACAGAAAATATAGAAAAGCACGATAGATCCCCTTTAAACTTGGGACAAAAGGTTAGTTTGTTTAGAACTCCAGGGAGATGAACCAGTAAAGTAGAAATGACTAACTGCAATACTAAAACATTCAACATCCTTGGTTAATCGTTGTCTTCTGAGAGTACATGAAAAAGTAAAAAATAAAGTCTCCCAGTAATGAAATGATTGTAATTGTCTGTTCCCAACAGAATGGTTTTCTGTCGGCTCTGCCTTACTTGGGATGTGCTGTGGTCGCTGTGCTGAGCGGCCAAATTGCCGACTATCTGCGAGAAACCCGCAAATACCGCACTGTCATTGTCAGGAAGTCCTTCACCCTCATTGGTAATTCATGACAGTCACTGCTGAATCCTCGACTTTTAACTGACTGCAGGCTCTTGACATCAAAAATATTACCAGTATTGCTACTTCACAGTTGTGTTGTTTCTGTAGGGATGATTGGGCCTGCAGTGTTCCTGGTGGCAGCAGGTTATACAGGCTGTGACTACACCTTGGCTGTGACCTTCCTCACCATCTCCTCTTCTCTCGGAGGAGTGTCGGCATCTGGCTTCAACATCAACCACCTTGACATTGCTCCTTCGTAAGAATAACACCTCAGAAAACTGTTGGATGCTACTACTACTAATAATAATGATAATACTTCAGTCATTTTAATTTTGAATCATTTTCAGTGTGAAGATGAGAGATTATGGTTATAAATGTGTAATTCAGTGTATCTTCAGGTTCAGATATCTTTGACATATTGAAGTTTCCCTCTGGCCTGTTGTTATCAAGATAATAATTTTAGGCATCAACATAGCCCATGAGATAATGGAGGATATTTCTTTTTATAAATATAATTACATTTCATTATCAGTGTAGCAACATTATGTACTACATAGTGCTTTTATCGGGTTTATTACTCAGGACTTAATGTTTTTATTTGTCTCTTTAGATATGCCGGTATTCTCCTAGGAATCACCAACACCTTTGCCACCATCCCTGGCATGGTGGGACCAGTCATAGCAAGAGCTCTGACTCAGCAGGTAAGAAACATGTTCAGCAACGATGTAACTAACCAGTCCTTTTTTTTGTTTGTTTGTTTCAAAAGTAAAGTCTGGAATCTAGATTAAACATACACATAGAGTACACAGTATCTTTATAGCTGCGAGTAAAGAGGTAGTGAATGGTAGCAGTAAACTTTATTGGATTTTAATATGTAGTGTGCTGCTGCTTCATACAAAATGAGGACACTCTGGGTGTCCTGACAGATGGTATCCTTACTTTAGCATAATGCTTCATTTCCTCTGTAATTGGTTTAGTAAGTACAGGATTAAGGTGTTTAAGGTTTGGCCAATAGGGGGCACCAATAGTCCTAGAAAGGTAACTAAGTGTTACATTAGACCGGAGAAGAGCATACTACATACCTGCATGCTATGTTCAGTCAGTTAATCCAAATTATATTAAATCTGTAATCGTATGTAATCATTTTACACCACGCACGTGACAATAAAACAGCTTAGTAGTGATATTTAATCAAATAAGGCCTTTTCTGTATGTTAACACTAACTGTGCTAATGGTCCTCTAGAACACCATCGAAGAATGGCAGATTGTTTTCTACATTGCTGCTGCCATCGACGTGTTTGGGGCAATATTCTACGCTGTGTTTGGTAAAGGAACAGTGCAGTCCTGGGCTGTCCACACATCTTTTTATCATGCAGACTGAGACTTGAGACCCTTTCGGGTTAAATTTTCAGATTTGTCCGGTGGGCAAGTTTCAAACATGAGCTCATTTGGTGGGTAATTTAAGGGAGAGATGTGTTCTAGCTGTATTCATCATGGTCGGATAAGTGTGTAATTGCCATGATATCTTGGAAAGATGTTCCTTAATGTGGCTGTGGGTACATGGTCTTGAAACAGATGAGCCCAATGTCGGTGATTTTAAAAAAAGAAAGTTGTAGCTGTACCTACTCAAATATATTATTTCTCAGAGGAAGAAATCAACATATGCTTTCCCAAGAAGTATCAGAGGAAGCTTTCATTATGAAGCCAAACGGGCTTGCTGGTATGTGGAGGGGGGGCAATGAGATTAGTTAGTTATGAAGCTACAGGCTGCATAACTAACTATAAAGGCCAGCTAATGTACATCAACTTTGATATTTACAGATAATAATGCATTTTAGATATTAATTCATTATAAATAAGCTATGGAAGAAAATCATTCCACTGTAGGTGGTTTTGTGGATTCAACCTGCTATACCCAATGGTTCCTTTTTACAGAAGGGACAGTTTTAAATGCCTCAGTAAATCCTTAAGTTTTACATCCAGTACACACCGATGCCCACCAAAAATTTTTTTTTTTTTTAAATCTGTTACTTTGTAGCCCATAATGAAGTGCCAGTAGGCTTTATAGTGAATTTTAAAAATCCCAAACGTTTTAAATTCAGCATTATGACTATAGTGTACACTTTTTTCAGGGATGATGCCTTAAAAATGTCTCCAAGCATTTTATCCTTTTTTCTTAGAGAAATGTACTTTTTTTTTAAAATGATTACTTGTAATATGGTGCAGTGTCTTGAGCAATGTTCCCTCTAAGCTGAGCGCGTGAGCAATCGCGCACTGCTGACATGGTCTCCCCACACAGAAAATCTGTGCTGCGCACAAAAAAAAAAAAAAGAAAAAATCCAACCTGAATTGGAATGAAAGTAAATACATGTATTTATTTTATTTTGCTGATTTTCTATGCGCGGAGACTGTCAGCAGTGCACGATTGCTCACGCGCTCAGCTTAGAGGGAACAGTGGTCTTGAGTTTTCAGGTTCACAAGCCAACTCTTATTTGAGATAGCAGGATTTAACGTCACACGGGTTATGATCTCTCCAGTACATCTTATTAATAAAGGGACTTGGCTTTAAATTATTCCCTGAATTCTCAGGTATCTTAAATCTTACAAGGATTTAAAAGGACGTTTGTTTACTTTTAAATTTTGATTAAGCTTATCACATGGAGGCATATTTCCTCAAGTTTTAAGTGTCAGTGTGGTGATCGCCTTCTTTCAGTGTCAATGACAGATTTATTTTTTTCATCATATTTGCACACATTATACATTATGTACAATTTTCTTTCATACATAATCTCAGTTAAGAGGTAAATCCAAGCTAAGCTGTAAGGTTAACATTTTGTCTTTGAAATTTCCGAATATTTATAATGTGCCTTACTGCTTAAGTTCAAAAGGGATCAGCAATGCAGGCTCATTCTTTTGAGTTCTTTTTGTTACTGACTTCATTTATTTCAGTTGTTATTGTGCTTTGTTTGCACAGAGAATAAAGGGACTAAATTGTACTAAGTAAAAATCATTGTAAAATTCCTCTTTCAAAACATTTGAGAGAAATGTTTTAAATCGCTGTGGTATAAAGACTGTGTAAATCAGATCTTGTGTTGGGGTATTATTTCTTTATCTCCTAGAACACCTTTCACATTAACTAAGAATAATGTGGTTTTACATACTTAATAATTTTAAGTAGCTCAAAGTTGCCTAAAAACGAGCCCTATGCGACTTAATCTGCTTTCTCTCCCATCATCTGCCTCCTTCTCAACCTGGCATCTTCCTGTCACACCAACCCTCTGCATGTCTTCCTTCACTGCACCCACAAACCTCTTCTATCCTCTACTTTTTATTTTTGCCTCTTACGTCATTTCCAAAACGCTCAGCCTGAGCTGTCCCTCTGATTATACTAATTTCTAATCCTCGTCGCTGGTAGCATCCTCTCAATCCAATTTCCTAAAAGACTCAAAAAACTTTGAGTTTTCAGCCTTGACTTGTTTTATTCTAAAGATTAGTAGATTACATTTGGGGACCAGTCATACATTTGTGAGGGTTTAGAGCAGGGAAAATGCCAGTTATACTCATGAGAAAAAACATGGGGGAAAAAATGGCAAACAAATTAGTCAGGTTAGTGCACAGGTTAACCGTTTTGTCTGCTTTTAACCCTCAATTCCTGCACCCATTAAGTCAATTCTCTATAGTCACACAATTGTCCTTAAAAGGTGATACTGCTTAACTAAATATACGTTTGCCTGGAAGTGAAAACATGGAAATATCATTTAACGCCTCTATGTTTAACTGCTATTTTTTAATGCCACTGCACTTTAACGTAATTGGCAGAGACGTTAAGCACATAACGTCTTTTAATCCAACTAGAGAGCGGCTGGAAAGGTGAGCCCTTCACCTGCTGCTTACTGCAAACCTTTAAGAGCGGAGCTGTCACTCATTCCTGATATCTCAAAGTCAACTAATGATAGCAAAGCAACAATAACGACAACTGCCTTGTTTATGTATACTATGCTAATTATTAATGAATGCAAAGTCTTGAATTTTAAATGCGCATTTTCCTTCCCTTGAAAAGCCACGATTAAGTTATGCGTCGGGAATTACCGATCATTGAAGCTTTCTGCAGACATTAAAGCGCATATTAACTCGCCGGTGTGTCCGACAATGGATGCTGATATTTGTGCCCTATAATAAACTCGTTTACGTTAACTCGTCGTTGTGATGCTGTGCAACGGCGGGTGCGCGCAATTACGCAACACCCCCGCCTGTCCTGCGAGCTATAACCGGATCAGCGTCTCCCCTCAGCCTATCCGCGCCTGCAGCCAACCTGACACCGGCCAGCTCTCAGGTACGACGCAGTACACGATATAATGCATGAAGTGGACTTTATTTTATCGATTTATTTTTTGATGCCAGCAGTCAATTATCTGGGCCTGTTTTTATTTTTAGCGGTTCTGTGTGTGGGGATACTGTGATGCAGGACAGGCGGCTGGTAGTTAATGCGCATCCAGGCTTCAGTAAGCGGGCAGATAACAGAACATGGCGGAGGGTTGACATTTCCGTTAATTCCTTCAGACATTAGATTTAGTGCAATACTTTAGATTTTTCTGAAGCTCCGCCCTCTGTTTCTATAGGTTTATTTTTTTTAACCATCTTTTAGAAGTGAAAGCGCACTGCGGCAGCCGCTGTGACGTTATCTGTGAAGGATGAGTTAAACGCGCGCATGTAGATGACTGTCCTTGCCCTAAGTTCACCTGAGCAAGATCATGTGGGGATACATATTACAGTTGGATTAAGCTACTTGACGTTCAGCCTGCTGCAGAGTGCATTCAGACTAAATATGTCACACGGGTTTGGTTAAACAAAACTTCGCAGTGCATGTGTGAAGCCTAATGTTCAGGGTCATCACCCCGTCACCCCCACAGAGTCTTTAACAGTACCTGTTTCCCTTTGCGTGAACCTGTGCACAGTGCACTGCAGTGTCTGAGTAATGGCTGCTACACTGTTAGTAGACTAGACCTGACAAAATGGTGGATTCTGGCTGGGAGGGAAGCTGTACTGAGTCTGTGGCTGTGAAAAAGAGGATGGTGCTGTGAAATATCATCTGAGCTACCTGGATGTGTTGGTGCACAGAGTGGTGAGAACAGGAGAAGCATGTGGATGTGAAAGAGGAGAGCAGGGGTGTGGATGGATGGAGGGATAGAGTAAGAGAGGGAGGAGTGTTGTGTGTTCTGTGCAGTTCACTGATATCCTCCCTAGTCCTCGGAGTCTTCTGAGATGCTAAAGAAAACACGTACTGACAATCAAGAGCCTTCTTCTTAGCAAATCTGAGCCCAAGTTACTTTCACTTTACTCCTTTGAGCAGTATTTTAATGTAATTACAAATTCTTCCTGCACCAGCTGAGATTCCCACTCCAGTATTTTTCCACAGAGCCATGCAATACCTTGAATTTCTGCCAGCATAATGTTGAACCCTATGGTGTTTAATTACACAAACAAGTCTGGGCTATTTTCCACCATCAAATAATATGTTATTCACTCACAACAAGCCCATTTCACTATATGTCAGTCACAACAGCTAGTTCATCAATCCATTGCTTCCTGACTGTAACTTAACCCTGGCTTTAGCAGACAGACTGCCTCGTGACTTCTGCCAGCTCCAGTCATTATGGGAAAGGAGAAACTCCACATCAACATCGTGGTGATTGGCCACGTGGACTCTGGCAAGTCCACCACCACAGGCCACCTTATCTACAAGTGCGGAGGCATTGACAAGAGAACCATCGAGAAGTTTGAAAAGGAAGCTGCTGAGGTAAGGAGACGGGAGAGGAAGACGACCTCTTTAACTGCCCGCCGCTCTTCACATATTAAGGCAGAAGCCATGCGGATCAAATAGAAATTGACACAATAGAAGCTGTTTGAGTTTTATATAATTTAAAAGAGATTAAATTGTTTGCAAAAAAGTCTTGAAGGTTAGTGTTGCTTGTGTCCCAGATGGGGAAAGGATCATTCAAGTACGCCTGGGTGCTGGACAAGCTGAAAGCTGAAAGGGAGCGTGGCATTACCATCGACATCTCACTGTGGAAGTTTGAAACTAGCAAATACTACGTGACTATCATCGATGCCCCGGGTCACAGGGACTTCATCAAGAACATGATCACCGGGACCTCTCAGGTGTGTAACATGAGGATGCTAGGCCACTATGAAGTATATTAGCTTCTGTATTGCATGTTTTAAGGTGCTTTTGCAAGCTTGTGTACACAAAGTGCATCACTTGCTATTACATTGAAGTATTTCAGTTGCCATTAGTGACTATCGTAGATGTTGAATTTGGTGTAGAAATTATTACAGTACATTACATTACAGTATTAGCATCCAATAGTGGTAGTATTTCAAAGTTACTGAGGAATCCTACTAAAGCTGCATCCACTGCATTTTTAGGCAGACTGTGCTGTGCTGATTGTGGCAGCTGGCGTGGGAGAGTTCGAAGCAGGTATTTCCAAGAATGGACAGACTCGGGAGCACGCCCTCCTGGCCTACACTCTCGGAGTGAAGCAGCTCATTGTGGGAATCAATAAGATGGACTCTACGGAGCCAAACTACAGCCAGAAACGTTACGAGGAGATCGTGAAGGAAGTGAGCACCTACATCAAGAAGATTGGATACAATCCTGACACGGTTGCCTTTGTACCCATTTCCGGCTGGAACGGAGACAACATGCTTGAGCCCAGCCCTAATGTAAGTACTAAAACAAAGCATAGTTATGCAAAAGCCAGGATGTGGCCCATCATTTGAATATTCATTTGTTTGACTGGTGCCGTGGATAGAAAGCTGTAGCTCAATACAGCTCTTGGACAAACTCAAACATGATCTGTCAAAGAATCTAAAGCGAACTTTTTCTCTAATTTCCCTTTCAGCAGCTATAGATATAAATAAGAAGTATTTTTCTTCAACATGAATCATAGTGGTGTTAGCTAGGGAAAAAATAAAATGCAACTTTCTGCTAGTTAAATTAACTTCTTCATAAGATCAAGACGCGTCATTCATTCATTTAAAAAGTGACAAAAAATGTCCTGGAGGTTAAGAAACCAATAAAATGTTCTGTTATTATTTTAATTTAGAATTGAAATTATTACTGTATAAAATTGTGTATTATTATTTTTTCCTTCTTTCCTCTAGATGACATGGTTTAAGGGATGGAAAATAAATAGGAAGGAAGGTAATGCGTCAGGAACCACACTACTGGAGGCTCTGGATGCCATCCAGCCCCCCACCCGTCCAACAGACAAACCTCTACGTCTTCCCCTGCAGGATGTCTACAAGATAGGAGGCAAGTGGTGTACAAATAACATATGGATAAACTTTTAAGATACTTTGGGAATAAAGGATAGTTATGACATTTCAAAACATGGAAAAGCACATACCTTTTTCAGTAGAGAACTGAAACACTTTTAGTTTGCTTTACTCTGCTTTACTCTGACCTCTTTTGCAGGAATTGGAACAGTCCCCGTAGGTCGTGTGGAAACGGGATTACTGAAGCCTGGAATGGTGGTGACATTTGCCCCTGTCAATGTGACTACCGAGGTCAAGTCTGTAGAAATGCACCATGAGGCACTGAGCGAAGCCCTACCCGGTGACAACGTTGGCTTTAACGTCAAGAACGTATCTGTCAAGGATATTCGCCGTGGCAATGTTGCTGGTGACAGCAAGAATGATCCACCACAGGAAGCTGCCAACTTTACTGCTCAGGTAGATACAAGATTTGGATGTAAAAAATCCAATTATAGTAGAACGAGCACATGACTTAAATTCATCTCCATCTAATGTCAGAACTATTTATATTCTCAATCCTCAAGGCAGATAAGAATGTGTTCAAATAAGACGACAGCAGAAAAACTAGAAATAAAAAAAAAAACAAGAAAGCTTTTTTTGCGGTTATTAATAAGGCACTGATGTTGTCCCTTTGCTTTGCAGGTGATCATCCTCAACCACCCAGGCCAGATCAGCGCAGGTTATGCTCCCGTGCTGGACTGTCACACTGCTCACATTGCCTGCAAGTTTGCAGAGCTCAAAGAAAAGATTGATCGCCGCTCTGGCAAGAAGCTGGAGGACAACCCTAAATCCCTAAAATCTGGAGATGCTGCAATTGTAGATATGATCCCTGGCAAACCAATGTGTGTCGAGAGCTTCTCTGAATATCCTCCCCTTGGTGAGTTCAAGTAGTTCCTAGAGCAGGGGTCACCAACACGGTGCCTGCGGGCACCAGGTCGCCCGCAAGGACCACATGAGTCGCCCGCGGGCCTGTTCTAAAAATAGCTCACCATAACAACTTACCAGTAAGCTGCATCTATTTTTATTTTTTCTTGCTATTTTTTTTTAATCACAATTGCATTGGCGTTAATTTGTTAGAGATAATATATAAAAAAAATGTTTATTATTAAATATTAGATCATGATCTAATATTTAGTGCTAGCTGGTCTCCACGGAAACAGTTGCCGTGAAGACCAGCAAAGGCAAAGGTGAGGAGATGAGGAAAACATGGCGGAAAAAAGGAAGAAAACATAATTTTCACAGTGAATGGGAGGAAGAGTTCTTTTTTACCAGAGGTGTGGACTCGAGTCACATGACTTGGACTCGAGTCAGACTCGAGTCATTAATTTTATGACTTTAGACTTGACTTGAAAAAATGTTCTAAGACTTGTGACTTGACTTGGACTTTTACACCAATGACTTGGGACTTGAATTGGACTTGAACCGGTTTACTTGAAAAGACTTGATATTTCACCCCAAATATAAAATTTAACATGCATATTATATAGAGATTGAAAATGTGACGTCATTCACGGGTAGAACCGCAAAGGATTCTGGGAACTCGTGGCAAGCGGTACTAGCGCACGCAGGCTTTCAATTGAAATCAGTTACACAGCGATAAAAAGAAACACAAAAATGTCAAGAAGCTGTTGTATTATTAACTGCAATAGCCAGTCACATGACAGCCACGGGAAGCCGACGGGTAAAGAGATCGGTTGTTATCGGATTACGTCGTTGAAGAGAAATTGTTCGAGCCATGTTTCCGAAGTAACAAAGACGCGACGGATGGCCTGGATTGCAGCCATTCAAAGACAAAATATAACGTCCCAGAACCCTCCAGCTCACAGGTTAGTCTGCTCCAAGCATTTACACAAAGGTCAGTCTGCTGTTGTAGTTAATACGTCGTTTTTCTTAACATAACTGGTGATATA
Organism: Aulonocara sp. 'chitande type north' Nkhata Bay; assembly: GCF_057382095.1. NCBI lineage: Eukaryota > Metazoa > Chordata > Actinopteri > Cichliformes > Cichlidae > Aulonocara > Aulonocara sp. 'chitande type north' Nkhata Bay. The sequence continues at coordinate 17,910,698 of NC_141356.1, read as the reverse complement.
GGTTACAAGCAAGTCTGGCGCTGAACAGAAATTGTCGCGCTATGCTCCTTTATTTATTGTGCATAAATAGTGAATTGTCCTGACACAATATTGCGTTTCGCTTCTGTTATTATGGTACATTGACAAAAACACATACTTTTATTCACAGGATAAAACAGGTTTTTTGTATCACTAATTGCCCAGTACGATTACAGCATACAATATTATTGTCACTGCTACATTTCTGTGATGCTACCAGAAATTATTTCCACTGCTAATTAATTACCATTGAGCTCAAAGGTTATATTAATAAACGGTTAACGAATGTGTATTTATGACGACGATTTGTGAGACTGGTAAACTTATGATACGTACGATGGTCTTTCGTTCTACACGGTGCATTTCAAGGTCCTGCACCCATCCGTCGGTAAACTGTACCTGGGCTTGTTGCAGTGACCGGAAGTTACTAAACTTCATGAGTGTATGCACTCACTCCAAGAACCGTATGATTATAAATATGCATATAAATATGCTAAGATGAGATAGCTGACTTCATCTAACTAGCAAATGTTTTCCAGGCTACGTTGGTGATGCAGTTTTTTTTTTTTTTTAAATGATATTTTTAAAAAAAAAAATCATTTATTTATGTATGATATTTTTGTCATGCGATTTTAAAGCCAGTCCTACAACCGCATCCAAGAATAACATGCAGCTTATCTCAGAACTGTCGGTGAAAATTATTCTTGGAGCTAGGTTTAATTGAGCTGCATTTTAAAGAGGTGCAATTTCACAATTTGTGTATATTTTCTAAGTTCACTATTTTGTCATGTGTTGAGAAAAACACAGATTTAAAAATTACATGGTCTTAGAGATAGGATGAGAGGTTCGGCCATCCGGGAGGGGCTCAGAGTAGAGCAGCTGCTGCTCCACATCGAAAGGAGCCAGCTGAGGTGGTTCGGGCATCTGACAAGGATGCCCCCTGGGCGCCTCCTGGGTGAGGTGTTCCAGGCATGTCCCACCGGGAGGAGGCCCCGGGGCAGACCCAGGACACGCTGGAGAGATTATATCTCTCGGCTGGCCTGGGAACGCCTTGGTATTCCCCCGGATAAGCTGGAGGAGGTGGCTGGGGAGAGGGAGGTCTGGGCCTCTTTGCTTAGGCTGCTGCCCCCGCGACCCGGCCCCGGACAAAGCGGATGAAAATGGATGGATGGATGGATGGTCTAATATTTACATTTAGCATAACTGCAACATGCTTTTTTTCGTTTTTTTTTTTTTAAAGACTCGAAAGGACTTGAAATTCAAAATTTCAGACTTGTGACTTTACTCGGACTTTTACACCAGTGACTTGAGACTCGACTCTGACTTGCCTGACATTACTTGAGACTTGACTTGAGACTTGAGGATAAAGACTTGAGACTTACTTGAGACTTGCAAAACAATGACTTGGTCCCACCTCTGTTTTTTACCACTGTGAAAGATTCATGCGTGTGTCTCATTTGCGGGGCAACTGTGGCAACGGCAAAGCGGCACAACGTGGAGAGACATTTCCGAACGTGTCACACAAGCTACCATGCTAACTACCCAAAGGGCAGCACACTGCGAGCGGAAAAGGCCCGCGAATTAAAGGCAGGTTTGAGCAAACAGCAGTCTTTTTTCACGAGACCGGTGAAAAACTCTCAAAAAGCAACCGAAGCCTCATTTAGAGCTACACATTTCATGATTAAGAAAAAGAAGGCATTTTTAGACGGGGAGGTTTTCAAAGAAGCAATGATGATAATTGCAAAAACTGTGCTTAAAGATGAGAAATATGGAAACGATGTAATCTCCACTCTCTCTGATGTCCAGCTGGGGGCAACTACAATTGTTAGAAGAGTGTCGGCTATGTCCGGGAACTTGGCCGATCAGTTGGATCAGGATCTGGCAAAGTGCAGTTGGTTTAGCATCCAGTGTGACGAGTCCGTCGACAGCAGCAGTACAGCACAGCTGATGGTCTTTATCCGGATGGTATTTGATGGTTTCTCCACAAAAGAAGAACTTCTGACACTACTGCCGCTAAAGACAACAACGAAGGGAGTTGACATCTATAACGCGGTGAAGGAGTTTTTCGCGAAGAAAAAGGTACCGTTGGAAAAGCTGGTATCAGTGACTACCGACGGGGCTCCTGCTATGATCGGCCGACATACGGGATTCATCGCTCACTGTAAAGGTGACACAGAGTTCCCAAACTTCATGCATTACCACTGCATCATTCACCAGCAGGCGTTATGCGCAAAGGTGATCGGCTTCGAGCACGTCATGACTCCCGTCGTGAAGATCATAAACAGCATCCGCTCCAGAGCTAAACAGCACAGAACATTCAAGGTGCTATTGGAGGAGCTGTCAGCTGAATATGGTGACCTGCTACTACATACGGAAATCCGATGGCTCAGCAGGGGACGGATTTTGCTTCGTTTTTTGTCACTTTTGGGTGAAATCAAGGAGTTCATGCAATCCAAAGGGGAAGACACATCTCTGCTGGAGGACACTGAGTGGACACTTGACCTTGCGTTTTTAACAGACATTACTGGGAAACTGAACCATTTGAACTGTGAGCTGCAAGGCAAAGGTAAGACTGTTGCTGACATGATAAGTGCTTTAAATGGATTTAAAGCCCAGATGAACATTTTCTCTGTGCATTTACAGAGAAAAAAGGTGCTGCACTTTCCCTCTGTGCAGATGGTGCTGAAAGACAATGCTTCTGCATCTGAGACTTTTGACAAAGTTGCAGAAAAGTACACTCAAGTCATAAACCGACTTGGTCAAGAGTTTGAGAACAGGTTTTGTGACCTTGATCAGCTTGAGCCATGTGTCTCATTTGTTTCCAATCCTTTCATGAATGTGGACACAACATGCATTGCTGAGCAATTAAGTTCAATGTTCAGCTTGGATGCTGGACAGGTGGAAATCGAAATTGTAACATTGCAAAATGATGTCCACCTCAAAGCCTATCTGGGTGCACCAAACTTTTGGTGCCTTGTTGACACAGAAAAGTACAGTGGTGTGTGCACAGCAGCTATGAAGGTTGCCAGCCTGTTTGGTTCAACCTATCTTTGTGAATCAGCCTTTTCTGACATGAACTTCATCAAGAACAAACACAGAACACGCCTCTCCGATGCACATCTGCAAGACTCACTCAGAGTTGCAGTGTCAAGTTATACCCCAGATTACAACACACTGGTGAACAGCATGCAATGCCAGGTTTCCCACTAACAGACAAAGAAAGCCATATTAGATGTTCTCAGTGGCAACATTACAGTGTCATGTCAAAGTTGAATTTAATTATTGAAAAACAAATGTGTTTGTAACATGTGACAATTTGCTTTAAAATGCTGCCAATTTGGTGAAAAGTTCTGTAAAATTTGAAAGTTGATTTTTTTGTATGTTACATACATACAAAAATAATGTATGTAACAGTGCATGATTTGTTAAAATTTGTTAGTGGTAAGTGAAAATGTTGTAGAAGTGATCACTTCAAAATGTAAATACTTGCAGAGATATATAGAAATAAAGCGTTGCATATTGATATTTATGTTTCCTACCTTGTTTCCTAATTGCATTCTTTATAATTATGGTGAAAAATAATTAACATAATTAGTGTCCGTACATAGATGAATATCATTAATTATTAATGATAACACATAATTAAGTTAAACTGAGGAAATTTGTTATTTGAGAAGTGTGTGTCAAACTGGTAGCCCTTCACATTAATCGGTACCCAAGAAGTAGCTCTCACTTTCAAAAAGGTTGGTGACCCCTGTCCTAGAGTTTCAAGAGCTTCCCTCATCAAAAGGCATCGTGGCTCCACTTTGAAGTCATGCGATATTTTATGATGAACTCAAACGTCTTTTATTCTTCTTCACTTTGCAGGTCGTTTTGCGGTGCGTGACATGCGTCAGACTGTGGCTGTCGGCGTGATTAAAGGTGTGGAGAAAAAGGTCTCCACTACTGGTAAAGTCACCAAGTCTGCCCAGAAGGCCCAGAGGAACAAATGAATGTTGTGCTACTCTGCCGACCCCAAGGTCTCCCAAGGCAGGACATCAGTCATCCAACTTCATCCTAGAATTGGCTACTTCAACTTAATAATTAAAGACTGGTTAATCATCACAATGCATCGCAAAAGCATTCGAAGGAAAGAAAAACACTTAGATCTTTAGTCCTTGAGGCAGCACTCCTGGTTCCATTTCAGTGGTTAGATTACCATTAAGTACAGTGTAACATCAACATGTTTCAAATGTGTGCACTGTTGATTCGCGTCATGGAAACACTATTCTGTGCTATTTAGACATCTAATAATTAGAGATACTGCAACCTATCACCTCTCTAGTTCAATGGAGTGTAGGTTCTGAACTCTTTACATGATATTATATGTTGTCCTGCTTTTAGTGTTTGTTTGCAACTATATGGCGCTCTCTAGGAGCAAGGAGTCATAACTGTGTCCTTCTGTGTAGTGGAGTAGTAGAGAATTTGTTCTGTTTAAGCTTTAAAAAGAACTTAAAACAAAAAAAGGTCAAAAATTGTCCTCCCAGGACTCTAGTCCACATGTGGACTCTTAAAGCACTTTGATTGGCATTTTGCTAATTTTGCACTTGTAGTTTAAATTGGCATAAGTTATAGCACCTTATTGTAAGATGGCATGAGCCTCTTTGTAACATTAAACATATTTCAACCAAAATGTGCTGCCTTTAGCAGTTTTTCCCCCCTTCTGTGTAAAGCTGTGAGAGCAACAGTTGTGTTGAAATTTAAGATTCTTAAAATATGACACAATATCTGCAATACACCTTTCTATCCACAAGATGTAGCTATTGATATAGAAATAAAAGAGAAACTAATAAGAATTTCAAACAAAGATCAAGTTTATAAAATTGCAGGCACAGTGCTGTGTCAGCACCTTAGAAGGCTATAGCCTCACCCTATGGCCAATAGCAATCATCCAGGAAGTAATAAGCCCAGCACTCACCGAGTGATTGTGCTATTACACAATAAACACAGCATAGCATACGTGAGGACTACATGCAATAGGACCTGCAGAAAAGCTTTCACTCACAGTTTACATCCGGTGAGTATACGTCAAAGGCTGAATCAACATAAGGGAAGGGTGTGGCAAAGTAAAGGGGTGTGTTCTCATACAATAAAAGGACACACTAAGGATTAATCTTGGCAGACAAGTTTCATTCATTACACTGTCATGGCTGGGAGAGGGAAACCGCGCAAGCTAAACAGTCTCGACGCTGAGTGCACTAAAGTAAGTTCTCCTGATTTAACAGAAGGGAAGCAGAGTGAAAAACAAATGAAACAGAAACCAAAGAAAGCGGAGCAGAAAAATCCAAACAAAGCTGAAGAAAAGTTTCCTCCTGACAGTGCCAGAGGAGAATCTCAACACAGCAGAGCGCAGAGAACTTGTGCGACCAGGACCAAGTCAACAGAACAACTTCCACTGGAGAAACTGGAGAAAAAGGAAATTCCAAAAACCACAAGAACAAAAAGATGTTCTGACAGGACAAAATCACAAGGACTTGAAAAGGAAGTAAAGCCAGAGGGTACCGAAATATGTGCTGGCAAAGCCAAATCACCACCAGCAAAAGCCTGTGGTGCCAAGCCAAAAGTAGAAGTACAATCTGTTGTGCAGGATACAAAGGTTGCACCAGGAAAATCTGAGGACTTAAAAAGGAAAGACATGACCGAAGAAAAAGCTTCAACAGATTATATCCTTAAGGAAACTCTGAAAAAAATGAAAATTAAGATGACTGACAAAGCAAACGCAGCAGAAGTCATAAATGCGATAATAAAAAATATAATCAATCATTTAAAACAGAATACATTAAGCTTTAATGACGTACAAGAACCCCTAAAAACAGGAAGCTACTATGAAAATCTAAAGGTAAGGTTTTACACTCTGAGTTCCCGCAATTAACTCAGGACAGGATTTGTGGTCCAATCTGATGTATGACTTGTATGTTGCACAGATTTGTAATCCCGATGAATTTGACGTCATGCTGCCCATCTTGGTTGATCGGGTGAAACTTGAACCATTTGGAACTGATGGCGCATTTTACAGTGTGGAATTAAAACGTGGCCAGAAGAATCTGGAAAGATTTCTAGAAAATGGCATTTTATCTGCTACCAAGATGCTCAATGAGTTCAGAGAAGAAGTGAAGAAATGTGTCAAGAATTTTACTGGTAAGTATCAAAGTTTAAGTTAGTTTTAGTGAAATTTCAATTTTACAGTAAAAAAGGGCCTGAGGAAGAATTCAATTTGACAAGGCCTTTAATTTAACATGCTTATTTATCTATGCTTTCTATATTGTAATGTATTAATATACAGCATCCAGTACCATAGAATGTCTGGAGTTAGGTTTTTTCTTTGTTCTTTCAGGATGGAAGGTGGACAAGAAGAAAAAAGGCTGTCCAGCAGTGACCCTGACCACACATGTACAATCAGTCCCAATTTCGCTGGATGTTGTTCTCTGCCTTATGGTTAAATCAAGCTGGCCGCCTTTCACAACCCAAGGCCTTAAAATAGAGTGCTGGCTCGGGCATAAAGTTAAGCAAGATTACAAGCGAGAGCCATATTATCTGGTCCCAAAATATGAGGGCAAGGGTACAGTGGAAAATGATGGTGTCCGTAATAAAGGTAAGTTTAACCTCTCTCAATTAGTGAATTAAAAAAAAAAATCATGTGATTGTGAGCCACTGAACGAAATAGATAAAGTTTTTGTTAACTGCAGTAGAAGTGAGAAAGGACACAGTATTATAAGACAACTGAATCCTGGTTAGAATGTTTGTGGCTGACATTGTTGTCAGTGTTGTGCCAAAAAGTCATTTTCAATGTTTCTGTGCATTTTCATGTGTATTACCGTTGCTTACGTTGGTAAATAAAATGTAGTCAACAGGATTTATGAAAGGGTTATATATAAAGTAATGGCATATGGTTTCAGAGGGTTTGGCAGTTATATCGTAGCTACGGTGTAGGTTTCCCACTGAAGCAGAAATCCCCTTTAACACTTGACCAATGTTACTACAGTTCAAAATGTGCAATTTTCATGATGGTATAAAAAGCTTAAAATGTCCCTGTTCTCTTCCGTCATCTCTAACATACAGATGTTTGGAGAGTTTCATTCTCTCACATTGAGAAGGCCATCCTGAAAAATCATGGATCAAAGAAGACTTGCTGTGAACAAAGTGGAGAAAACTGCTGCAGGTTAGAACAACATGCTTATTAAACCAAATTATTGCTTTCTGGTAGAAAATGAACACAATGGCAAAAAAATTATTCATCCAACCATGTGGTTTGTTGGTGTTTGGTACATGAGTCTATTAATTGGATAACTACTTGTCTTATTTCTTATTAATGAGCAATAATAGACATTTAAAAGCGAAAACGTCTTTCAAAATGAACTGCTAATTAGTTTCCATTTTAGAAATTGCAATGTTTTGAAATCTGTTAACAACAACAGAAAGAACGAAACCCTTTCATTGTATTTATGCACCATATTAAATTAAATGTTTTAAAGAAAGCGTTTTCTTAAATGCAAAAATATATAAATACTTTCAAGTACAAGTTTTATCTCCTTGACGAGGTAGATTTGTTGTGCATTCATGTTTCCGAATTTTTGTGCATCTGTGTGTGCCTGTGTTTGAGGTCAAGCAAAGAGCGAGTTTGTATCTGTAGGCCTTTAAAAGAGAATGTGGTGGCTGCAATGAAGGAAAGCGAGAATATCAGCATTCCATAGTTGATGGAAAGTTTGATGCATACTTTCTGTGCTGCTGAAAACAAATGTTATAATGGTGCAGGTGTTACTTAATAGTAATAATAATTCAGTGTCCAGAGTTTTATTGGCCCATGTACATTTTTATTGGCTTGTGAAAAAGCGTTTCTTCATATTCTCAAATATTAATGCAATTTAATTAACACATCATTTTATATCATTTCACCTTCAATCTGATAAATGTTGCGAAAGCCCTGAAATTAATCTGATCTAGTAAACCTCATGTCCCCCCTTTGCTTGCTGCAGGTATCGGTTTCATGTACGTCGTCAGCCTTCATTAAGCTGTATAATTTAAACATGGTATCAGGCTAAGTTAACAGTTTGTCTGCATGTTTTAATACAACTTCTGGAGGCTTACTGCAGATTCATGTTAAACTTTGCCAGCGTCATCATCATTGCAGCTTTTTGTGTTATCGATGCTTTTGTTGAAAACTGGGGGCCTCATAGGTTTAGTGTCGGCAGACTCTGTAGTCGTTCACTGCTCCTAAATACAGTTCTATTACAGGTTTGCTTTTTGTCACAAATGCAGCTGACATGCCCGCATTTCCATGGTGATAAGGGTGCGCTACAGAGTCGTGTGTTAAACAAAGCATCGAAGCAAAGATTTTTTTTTTATTATTCAATTGCTGGATGAATCATTGCAGCTCTATATTAAACACAAACACACCCCTATATCTCCATCTCTAGACACTTATATCCATCCATTTCTATGCACATATACCTATCTCTCAACTCAAGAAAGTAAGCAGACTGAAGAAAATGTTTGATACGTTTAAGGATTTCTTACCTAATGTCATGTTGTGAAAGTTTAATTATCCAAGGTCCCAAAATCTCTGTATCTTTCTCCTTGCACACAGAAAGTCCTGTCTGAAACTCCTAAAGCACCTGCTACATCTGCTGAAGGAAAGGGATTCTTCATTTGACAAGTTTTGCTCTTATCATGCCAAAACTACACTCTTACATGCCTGTTGCTTGCGAACTGATGACAACAAGTGGAGAGTCTCAGACCTGAGCGACTGTTTCCAGGTGCTCCTGCAGGACTTTGAAGGTTACTTGGAAAATGGTCAACTATGCAACTTTTTCATTCCAAGTCAGAACCTGTTCTCTGGTATTAGAGTTTGCAAAGGTCTGTCCGATGCTATCAGGGAGGAACGCCGGAAAGGCTTTCCTATTTTTAGGGAACAACTTAAAAATGGAAATTAATTAATGCACATCTGGACTCGTGATTTTTGTAAGTCCTATAGTGTCTTGATGCATGCTCAATCAAATGCTGCATCCAAATAAACAGAATCAACTTTTTTGGGAAGTCCCATTGTGTTTACAATGCCTCAAATAAGCACAGGCAATCCAGCAACTATGCAAATACAGTTTGTTTTACCGATTTCATTGCTTTAGTTTTAGTTATCTTATTTCCCCTTAATCATATCTGTACAGTTGAAACTTTAATTTGCAGCTTTGAGTTTTGATGTGATTTTGTTGTTTTCTGGTTTGCAACCCATTTGTAAGAAATGTTACTCGTAAATTGAGATTTAGGAGAACAATAACACAAGTACTAATATACTTTTCTTATTACATGTTTCTTTATTATATTCTGACTGAATCCTTAAATGTATCGCTTTATATGGTCAATGAAAAGGTGATGTCGTTTGCTGATTAATAGCTGACATATTAAAAACACATTACATTTGTAAGCTTTGTTAACTGACTTTTACTTTATTGTGAAGCCAGACGATACCTCTTATTTGTAAAATATATACACCTTAGAATGGCATCTTAACTGGGGCTGAAAAAAAAAAACGTAGTGATTGAGGACAATAAACGCACAATTTTTCAGCTTGCTTACAACAAGTGCTGACAGGCTCAGTTTTTGCACTTCTATTTTAGATTTAGCCATCAGACTGGCATAACATAGCTGACTCATTAAGTTTTGAAATACACATTTTTATAGGAATGAACAGCAGTGTTTGTGCTTAGATTTTCTTATAAATCAGATCTCCAAGTAAACTGATGTGGTCAGCAGACTAAACATCTTGAGCAAGTAAAGCAGACAAGCTGTTGAGCTTAACGCAAACCATCACTTCCTGTTTGACAATTTTTTTTTCCAAAAGACCTGACTTTTCTCTTTTTCCATGATATTATTATTTCCCCCCCAAATTATGAGCATTTACCCCCAACAGTGTCCATGTAATTTTTGACCATTAATATAGGCAATTAAGAAAGTAGATTCAATTATTACCACAATTCTATGGTTAAGTTCTAAAGGAAGAAGCCATTAATGCATGCACAACATGTCATTTCTTTTTAAGATAACAATTTATTAAACTTTCCACAACCAAGAGATAACACAAAATATTCTGAATGATAACAGACAGAAAAGTTTATGGCAGAGAAAAATGTGCATTTTAAAGTCTTTTAAGAGAAGAAAACAATTAGGTGCAAGTTGCCAAATGATCATAGATATAATCCAGCAAGCAAACCTTTCAATAACAGAAAATAAAGAACTGAAATGCACATTAAAAAGAAATAACACAGGTAGATTGAGACCTTGCTCCAGCCTGTGGAGAAAAGGATAAGAAAATGAACATTCTCATAACCATGTGAAATACAGTAATTTGACTGTTAATTCCTGTCAGAGTAAGGTGGAGGAACATGGCGGGAAAACTTACATGGAGAGCTCTGTATTAGAACCCCCAGTTTTGGCCGCGGTCTGTTCCACCATTTCTTCTCCCTCCTCCTCGCCCCTGTCCTCCCCTTGGATTGGACATTTCCTTCTCTTTCTTGTGCTTTTGATACCTTTCTGCCATAAGCAACAGCTCCTCTGGGATATCCTGCAAAAGGATTTGTTAAGACTATCAGTTTTTAGCTGGAGGGAATTTGGATGGAAGTCTTTGATAAGGTTCTTTATTACTCCGTGTCAAAAGGCTCATTATGATGGGAATCCTCCTGTGTGTTGGAGAAACTGTGGACACCAACGAGCACATCACACCCATATTATGTGGGACTGTTCTTTGCTACGGACCTACTGGAAAGACATTCATGGTACATTACAAGGCATTTTTGACTGTACATTCCCTTTGGACATGAAGACAATCTTTTTTGGTTGTATACCGCAGAACTGGTCTAAAAATGATACATGTCTGTTAAGAGCTTTACTTGTTGCAAGTAAGAAAGGTATAACTAAGAAATGGTCCTTGCAAGATATACTGACCTTGTCATTATGGTGGGAAATTACGCTAGAGATTTATAGGATGGAGGAGGTAACAGCTTATGTCAATGACAGGGTGGGTTGGTTCCATTTGTGTTGGGATAAGTGGGTCCTATATGCCAATACCCATAAGCCGAATCTTCTTTTCAAAGCTTGAAACCACCAACCTAGCTAACTGGTCACTCCCGACTATTTTTTCTTTTTTTTTTCCCCTTCTCTTTTTTCTTTTTCTTTCATTTTGTTTTGTTTTTCCCTTGTAAATTGTGTTGATTAATGCCTGTAATCACCTTCGGGAAGTAATAGTTTAGAAATAAAGAATTAAAAAAAAAAAAAAAAAAAGACTATCAGTTTGTCAGCTGTATTATAATATAAGTACACATGCACAGAATTCTCAGGAATTATGTTACATTTTGAAGGAGAAAAAAAAAAGTCTACTCAATCAAAAGTGTATTTATGTCAACACAAAATATGTTTTTGCCAACCTGTCCTGCTCGCTCCATGATGGGAATTAGCTCAGGTGCCATTCTCCAGTTCTCTCTTGTCACCAGGGTCACAGCAGCACCTGAACGTCTGAAACGAAACATGCATCAACATCACAAGCTAGCACAAGCACAGCCTGGCAGTAAAGTCTGCATGCACACTCTCTTACCCTGCTCTGCCAGTGCGACCTACACGATGAACATATTCCTCGATGTTACGTGGGAAGTCAAAGTTGAAGACGTGTGTTACGTCATGGACATCCAACCCTCGAGATGCCAAATCTGTGGCCACGAGGATACGAACTCGACCTGGAAAAAGATACAACACTTATTCTGTCATAACTTCGATCCAACAGCCATTATTTGTGGTTGTCTTTAGTTTAAAATAAGACTACCAGCTACACACAAAAATGTGTTTCCATTTTCTCTGCTAGTGCCATGCAGACTATTTTTCAAAGCACTTTTCCCTTCACGTTACATACCGTTTTTAAAGTCCTTGAGAGCTTCTTCACGGTCACACTGTTCACGGTCACCATGGAGACTCTGCACAGCCAAACCTTGAAGGCACATATCACTGGACAGGTCATCAACTCTGATGTTGAACAAAAATGGAAACGAGCAAAACAAAGGACAAGCGATTAAAGTGGGTACCAATGCTGATGTGTGTTTATCCAACTGTAACAGTGGTGAACAGCCACAACTATGAACCAACTCCGCACTTACGCAAGCTTCTTGCCAACAAAGATGATTACTTTTTCCTCCGGTTGCATGTTTCTGATGAAGTCAAACAGATACGACTTTTTCTCCTCTTCGCGAACAATCAGCACTGTTTGCTGCACCGTGTTAACAGCCTGACAAGAATAGAAACACAGGAAGCATGTAAACAGAATCCAAACGGGCATACGCTATTTAGAACTTTAAAGTAAATAACATGTCTGCCAAGAATAAATGAACAAATTCTCAACTGTCAGACATGCAAAAGTCAGACAGAAACCATCTCTCCAGTATCCAGCTAACTTTTAGTTTTTAAGTCACTAAACAACCATGTGAAATACAGTAGTTTGATTGTTGCTAATTCATCCATCTTACCTATCCTAGCTGTATTTATTTATACTCCAGAAAGAACCATGAGGTCCAGTTCAAAACTAATGTTAACCACGGTCTAAACTTAAATCCTGTGGCAACAGAGGCTTCTCCATGGTAGGTCCCAGACTCTGGAATAGTCTGTCTCTAAATATTAGTGCTGTGCAAACCCTGGAACATTGTAAATCTTTACTGAGGATACATTTTTATGGACTGTCTTTAGCACATGTTGACCCAAGCATTTTGTTTTAACAGCCTTAGTCATTGTTGTTTTAGTTATTTGTATTGTCTTGTATTATTCTTTCTTTTATATTTTTATTTCATCATTGTTGTGCATTTTACTTATTTCAATTGCATTTTACACTGAACAAAAATATAAACGCAACACCTTTGTTACTGCTCCCATTCCCCATGGGATGGACGTAGAGACCTAAAATTCATTCCAGATACACAATATAACCATCCCTCCCAAACAGTGGTCACAAATCAGTCCAAATGTGTGGTAGTGGGCACATCTGCTATATTGAGATAATCCATCCCACCTCACAGGTGTGCCACATCAGGATGCTGATCTGACATCATGAGTAGTGCACAGGTGTACCTCAGACTGCCCACAACAAAAGGCCACCCTGGAATGTGCAGTTTTTTGCGCTATTGGGGGTCTGGGGACCCAGAACCGGTCAGTATCTGGTGTGACCACCATTTGCCTCATGCAGTGCAACACATCGTCGCATGGAGTCTATCAGATTGTCAATTGTGGCCTGTGGAATGTTGGTCCACTCCACTTCAATGGCTGTGCGAGGTTGTTGGATATTCGTGGGAACTGGTACATGCTGTCGTATACGCCGGTCAAGCACATCCCGAACATGCTCAATGGGTGACATGTCCGGTGAGTATGCTGGCCATGCAAGAACTGGGACATTCTCAGCTGCCATCTGCCCTGAACAATGTGAACCATGATTCATCCGTGAAGCGCACACCTCTCCAACGTGCCAGACGCCATCGAATGTGAGCATTTGCCCACACAAGTCTGTTACGGCGACGAGCTGGAGTCAGGTCAAGACCCCGATGAGGACGACGGGCATGCAGTTGAGCGTCCCTGAGATGGTTTCTGACAGTTTGTGCAGAAATTGTTTGGTTGTGTAAACCAATTGTTCCAGCAGCTGTCTGGGTGGCTGGTCTCAGACGATCTTGGAGGTGAACCTGCTGGATGTGGAGGTCCTGGGCTGGTGTGGTTACACGAGGTCTGCGGTTGTGAGGCCGGTTGGATGTGCTGCCATATTCTCTGAAACGCCTGTGGAGACGGCTTATGGTTGAGAAATGAACATTCAATGCACGGGCGACAGATCTGGTTGACATTCCTGCTGTCAGCATGCCAATTGCACGCTCCCTCATTGCTTGTGGCATCTGTGGCATTTTGCTGTGAGACAAAACTGCACATTCCAGGGTGGCCTTTTGTTGTGGGCAGTCTGAGGTACACCTGTGCACTACTCATGATGTCAGATCAGCATCCTGATGTGGCACACCTGTGAGGTGGGATGGATTATCTCAATATAGCAGATGTGCCCACTACCACACATTTGGACTGATTTGTGACCACTGTTTGGGAGGGATGGTTATATTGTGTATCTGGATTGAATTTTAGGTCTCTACGTCCATCCCATGGGGAATGGGAGCAAAAACAAAAGTGTTGCGTTTATATTTTTGTTCAGTGTAGTTTGAAGGATGAGCTTTTGTAAATGTGCCATATAAATAAACTTATACTTGACGACCTTATGGTGGGATTATGATGGGACAATATACAAAAAAAAAAAAAAAAATAGTCAGGACATTTAAATCACTGATTGGATTCATTTCTACTTACAGCCAAGTCCAGGGTGCCCACATAAACCATCATGGGATTCTTTAGGTAGGATTTGGCCAGTCGTCTCACACCTGTGGGCCAAGTTGCACTGAAACATGAGAAATAACGGGCATAGAAAGGTTGTTTTAATTTCCATACATACATTATATTCTACAACTCTGGATGAACACCAACCAATACTTGATGGTTTTCATGTTTAAAGTCAACCATTTAAATGCACTTGTTCCTGAATTGGATGTGTTGTGTGTTCATGTGGTCAGTTTCATCATTAACTGATGGCAAATTGTTTATACCTGGTCATGACAGTCTGTCGATCTGGACGGATGTCCAGAAGAATCTTCATAATTTGGGGTTCAAAGCCCATATCTAACATACGGTCAGCCTCGTCCAGCACCTTTTTAAAAGAGTAGTTACTAAAGACAGCGCATCTCGTTTTCACCACACACACAACATGAGTACGCCAAATATACAAAATAAAACCCACCTACTATGCACCATGTGTCAGCAGCCAGTAGATTACATGTTTACAAGCCTCAAGTATACAAGTATAATTTTCTGGGCCCAAAAAAAGCCTGGTTGATTATGGTGTAAACCAGCGGTCCCCAAGCTTTTTTGCGCCACGGACCAGTTTATGCCCGACAATATTTTCACAGACCTTTAAGGTGTCGCGGATAAATACAACAAAATAAAACTGAAAAAAAGAAGATTTATTCATAACACACGTGAAAAGACCCAGGAAAACTGACTTAACGATAAAAAAAATAATGCTGAAAACCGATAAAAACCCTGAAAACCATACATTTCACCCCTGAGCCTCAACTCTCGTGGCCCGGTACCGGTCCGAGGCCCAGGGGTTGGGGACCAATGGTGTACACTGCTAGTTTAATCTATAAGACTATGGCACAAATTACTAGAAACTTATACATTATAATATAAATCCATCCATTCTACGTGCAAGTATGCCTACTAGAAAGGGATACTTTAAGTCTATCAGAAATCAATCAAATTTCACAAACAACAGTTTATCTGCATACAGACAGCTCTGATTTTACCTTCTTAATTTGATAATCCTTTCGCTGGCTGCAGATTAGAAAAGTTAAAACACATTGGTAATTTTAGATTTAGTTTTAGATGTGGATCCTTGCTATGACCTGCGCAGATATTTCTACACCTATTGTTTACGCATTTAATTAGGCTTCCTGTCAAATGCTACAAGAACACTTTCATGGGCTTTTTTTCTACACTGTGGACCAACACAAGCTTTGAGGAAAGCAAACATGCATAGACATAAAGAGCTGACCAAGTAGGTTATGGAGCGGAGGTTGATGAGCTCATTCATCTGTAGGTCATTGAGGCGGCCGGGTGTAGCAATCACGATGTCCACGCCATCCCTCACTAGGTTGATCTGGCCTCTCCTATCACCTCCACCATAGATACAGATACTGAGAGAGATGCAGAAGGAACAGTCGTTATCATGCCCTCTCTACATCACATGATCATTGATTTTAATTTATTTTTAGTGACTTATGACCTTTTGTAACCCTTATAGCGGTACTTGTTGCACTCTGCTTCAATCTGCAGGGCCAGCTCTCTGGTAGGAGTTAGCACTAACATGCCTGGACCATCCCGCTCAGCTCTAGGTCTACTCAAAGGACAAAAAGATAAAGATTTAATAGAGGAAGAGGCAAAATTATTGTAGGTATCCTCTTCTGAAAGGAATTGAACAAAACAGCGCTATCTATTATTTGAGAACGTGGCGCCAGTTACACTCAGATTGTGCTAAAAATAAGGTTTTTCTACACTCACACAGGCTGCCCATCCATGTGGATGAACCCCGGCAGCAGGTAGGCCAGTGTTTTCCCTGTTCCAGTCTGAGCGATGGCTATCAGGTCCTCGCCACTCAGTAGCACTGGCCACGCTTGAGACTGAAGAAATATTAAAAACTATATTTTAAAAAGTCATCATCATATATAACTCCACATCTGGTATAAGACTAACTTTAATGTTAGCATGTGAGAAATAAAATAAATAAATAAAGATTACCCAAAATCTTTTATATGGAGACTATGCAAGAACAAAAACAACATTTTTTATGATATATATAAAAAAAAATGATACATTTTAAAATATATGTTTAGGTTAGTCGCATGTTAGAAACCTCCTGTTGAAGAGACAGAAACTGTTTATTCTGCAACTGAAAAAAACTCCAAGAACATATTGAAGCAAGTATGTATTTGTCATTACTGCAACATCATGTCAGCAGGCTTGTGCTTACATTGCTGTGCAGTGTGGAGCTATAAATAGTGATTCATTGTACAGAACTGGTTGTTCCACTACATGTAATATTGCTTTCAATCTGACCAGATTCCTACTGTGAAATGAAAGTTAAATCTGGAAATGAAAGTTAAACTTTGAAAGAGAGATGGTGTTTCATTTCCCTATGCAGCATACCATCATGAATTCTGATGTGACCCAAGTATGAAAAGAAAGTACTCCAGAAAGTACTCCATGGCGTAGGTTCAGTGTGAAGGGCGGGAAATGTTTTATTACTGTTAATAAAATTATTTATAGCTCATCTTGCCCAGTGCTTACCGGTAGGGTAAGATTGAGTTTCTGTCTGTGCCACTGCAAGGACTTTACCCTGATACTGTAAATAAAATTAAACTGAATCCCCTGTGGTGGATGAGAACAGATAACGAAATCAGTCTCTAGTGCATTCTGTGTTTATCCTTTTATTAAACGGTTACTGGCTCAGTGGCTTGCTCTCTATTTCTGCTGCCATCCCAACTACTTGCTCATTTCCATTCTCTACATCTTCCGTTGTAATAAAAATGAAATCCAGCATGACAGAGCTCACTGTAATTACATTTTGCTTATTTTATTGCGGTATACTCTTTGTTGCTTTCGTTCTGCTACGTGTACCCGAGATGTGGTAATACACAAATTTCCCCATGTTTGGATAATTTAAATCTTATCATACATTAGGTGCTCAGTCACTGAAGGATGCTTCAGGCATGTGAGAAGCAGGGTAATGTCAAAACCTCTCATTATTTATGTTTACTTTGAACAGTTTCTTTAAATTTTGATTAAAAACCCAAATATTGTCTGTTCCAAAACAAGTAACAACCTACACGGGATGCTCTAGTCACCACTGGTTGATTTTACAAATGCAGATTTAACTTTTTTCAATTAAAGATATTTGTGACCTTGAAACAACAAGCTAAACATTTCTGAGGGCCTCCGGATGTCTGGAGTTTTGATCTCCTCCATACCTGCTTCATGCCCTGGAGGACGGGGCTATGGCGGCCCACACCCTCTAACAGATCATTACATGTAGGAATCTTTTAAAAACAAGCGCGTCCATGCTCACAGGTGTACACACGGGTGCTCACACACACACACACAAACTACACCCTTTTTGGATCCTACCTTAAAGCACACTGTGCGCTGTCGATCTTACGTGCTGCACAATAATGTTTTACATTTAGTATTTACTGTTATATTGCCATAGATCATCATGATGTTGTTTATTCTATTGCTCTAGTCTTCTTCTGCTTGTTTTCTTTTTTTCTCAACAGGTGATCCAGGAAAAGAGGGGGAAAAAAAAAAAGGGGGGTGATGAAGCAGATTTTCATTGTCTTTTCTCTCCCTCTCTTTTCTCCTTTTTCTTTCCCTCTCCTTCTGTTAACTTTCTTCTGAACTTTTCTTCTTGTTTTTCTTTCCCGTCCCCGAGTCCAGTCTGGCCTGATTACAATAACTTAGAATAAAAATAACTAATAAAGATCAAATAAACTATGACAATCAAGTGGGCCAGTATAGCAAAAGGCCCACTTGGGAAAGTAAATCTGTTGGGCATTTTTCTTGGCCTTCAGACAATAATTCTGATTGCTACAGGGCCAGACAGGACACACACACACACACACACACACAAAAAAAAAAAAAAAAAAAAAAAAAAAAAAGCATACAGCTTTAAGTGTTTAAGGTATGCGCTAACTAAAAGCAAAGACAAGATGATAGTTTATTAAATTTTTAATGAAATTTGCAGATTGTTTCAGTGGAGTTTAATAAACTCAGTCCTCTGCTCCTTGCTCGCTCAAATATAACAGTACACTGGAGTAAATTCTCTAACATCTCACACTTCTGTTTAATCAGTTTTTGGTTTGACGTTTATTCAGCTGTGTAAAAACTATAACTTTAATCTGAGCCAAACCAATTTACTCATTTTTAAGTTATCCGAGTGACTTATATATCATGTTTAACCTGAGTAGCGAAAGACTGCGGGGTCTGTGTTCGCTGTTCTTGCCGGCTCTAGTGAGCCTTGACCTCCCGGTCAGCTTGTCTCCGAAAATGTCGGAGGACTTTTGCAAATATGCGATGTCTTGATAGATTGAACAGACATTTGAAGTAAACACAACTACATTCTCGCCTGAAAATATCTTAAGTTTATTTTGTGACGCAGAAAGGGTAATATTAAAACTAAGTAGCTGCCGCCATTGCTGGAAACTGGAATTGGCTGAGCTGCGTTAATTCTGGGATGAGCTGGGCCACAAAGGATACACCCGACCAGTCTTTGAAATCTGGGGAAAAGTAGGACGCATTTGCCATTTTGAAGAGTCTTTGAATTTGGACAGCCTTCATCACATCGCTGTCACGTAATCGCCCTTTTAATGTGGCCTACGAAGGATGCAGCCCCTGAATTTGGACACAGCTACGATACCGGAGACTGCTTCTTCTTTGGCGTTTAAGGTCAGCTGCCATCCTTGTACATGCATTGCTGCCATCTTCTGTTTCAGTCTTAAATCCTACTATCCTACTGGGGCGATCGTGGCTCAAGAGTTGGCAGTTCGGCTTGGACAGTCTTGGTCGTTGTGTCCTTGGGCAAGACACTTCACCCGTTGCCTACTGGTGGTGGTCAGAGGGCCCGGTGCCGCCAGTGTCCGGCAGCCTCGTCTCTGTCAGTGTGCCCCAGGGTGGCTTTGGCTACAATGTAGCTTGCCATCACCAGTGTGTGAATGTGTGTGTGAATGGGTGAATGACTGAATGTAAGTGTAAAGCGCTTTGGGGTCCTTAGGGACTAAGTAAAGTGCTATACAAATACAGGCCATTTACCATTTACTTATTCCTGCGTCTTTCAGGATCTTAGAAAGCTTCAAACGATGCGTCGACTATTAAATTAGTCGTCAACGATTTTGATAGTTGACTAATCGTGGCAGCCCTGTTATATAGCAACTTCAGTTAGTGAGAAACTGGAAGTAAAACTTAGAATTACGTTTAACACAGTGAAAACCTTTAAAAATGAAAAGATTAGATCAAGGAACTCAATGAAAGTTGTATTGTGTGTGTGCGGAGAGAAAAAATGCAATTAGGGTTTTTTTTCCCCCCCCCTTCTTAAAAAAAACAAAAAGAAAAGAAAACTACACATGATGCCACCTACAACCGATTTTCAGTTCTGCTTCTTGGAAAGACTACAACAGTTACTGGCTCAGTTCCAAGAATTTATAATAAAATAGGCTGAGTTCCTGTTAAAGCTGACACTAAAGTCAAACACTGGATTTACCCACAGCAGAAACAGGGCATGTCACTACAGGTGCATATGTCATTGCAACACACACACTAACAGATTTGAAAGTTTTTGTTCCCAAACCCACCTACAACACATTTACACAACATATAAGGTAAAGAATCTCCCTGGTTTACCAAGAAACATTTTACACATAAAACAAACTAAAATATTTGGTTTTACACACATCTGAGAATTCCAACAGAGAGATTTGTGCTAATTCAGATTCATCTGATTTGGCACATTCAAAATATTTATCATTACAACTTATTAATAAGTTTATAAGTTTAAATATGGTTAAACTCATAAAAAACAAACAAACAAACAAACAAAAACAAAAACTGCTATGGTGCCACGATCATACCTGGATGGGGGTTGGTTTGGTGAAGCCAACCCGGTCAATGTTTTCCATGATCTCTGGATAAAGCTCAAAGGCCTCGAGAAATGTGCGACAGGGATTGGGAATTTGCCGTTTCTCTTCTTCCTCGTTCAGGTCATCCACAAAGATATTGTTGTTCTCCTTCCTGAGGAAAAGGTGTAAACAAACATGAAAACAGATTCAAAGTACCAAGTACCATGCTAAACGCAGATGAATACCATGTGTTTGGTTCCAGGTTAAATATCAGAAACATGACAATAAATTGAATAACTGTGTATTTTTTTCCATCCTCTTTTAAAAGGTGATCAATTGTCAGTGTCAAATTTATGCCATTAGATAAAAAGCACATACAAAAATAAAAGCACAGACATTAAGGGGAAGGTGCTCCAAATTCAAAATGTACCAAATATAAAAACGCCAAGAAAGTCAGAGTGGGAGACTCCACTCAATCAAGGGCAGACTTTAGAAAGAGAATGATCACAGGCACAACCCATAAAGCCAGAGAGCAGAGTTCTAAAAAGTAGTTATTTAGATAAACCCACCACATACCCTTCTTGCTGAGGAAAAACAGTCCAACAAAAGTAATGTTACAGCAGTTTTTGGATGAAAAATCCAACCACTCGGAGACTGTCCGTCTGTATTTGAACTAGGGATGTGCGCGAGTAGTCAACTAATTGTTGCTAATGTCACCAGTGGCTACCAGACGTACTAGTCGTTTAATGTAACTGTCAACATTTTAATTGATGCCCAAATGCTGGTAAATTGTTGAGTCTTAAATTTTATGGAGCCACCTGCCACCAGGTGGAGCACTGTTGTTGAGAAATGCCACAGCTCTGTTAATCTCTGGGCCTTGCTCATGAGTGAGCGGAGCCGGGGATCAGAGGGATTGGTGCTGACCAGATGGCTTCAGTGATGCAAACGCTGTCTGTTACGGTGAAGAGAAACCTAAGTGTAAAAGCAAAGCTCTCGATTTGCTGGTCGATCTACCCTACCTACCCTCACCTATGGTCACGAGCTCTGGGTATTGACCAGAAGAACCGAAAGAATGAGATCATGGATACAAGCAGCAGAAATGAGCTTTGTTCTCAAGTTACGGCATTCATAAGATTTTCAGAAAACCTAACCTCTGACCTTAAGGTCAAGGTCACTGAGATACTCAAGATTTTAGTAGAAAGACTTCTGCTATAAATTGAGTTATCACATTCACAAACTTAAGGTATTGTTGTCAGCATGGTAACCTAAGTCTTTTATGGCTGGTGTTATAACATCACGAAAAGCACAGAGGAGATCTTCCTTTCTGAACTGGCTTAAATTTTGTTTATACATGTAAAACCCTGTCATATGGAAGTACATGGGCATATGACCAAGAACCACTAAGATTTACCTCCATTCACCAACTTCCTCTGCTGTAAGCACGGCCACACTTGGTGCCTCAGTGTAAAACTTCTTTTTGATAGGTGGGATGTCTGAAGAAAGCAAAAATATCACAAAATAAGTTTAGCTTTGGATAATTATATTTGCAAATTTATGTTTACATATTTGAGGGTAACTTAGCATTAATAAACTGTACGATTTTAGCCATTTTATAGGTATGGCACATGTGCATGGGGTTCACAATTTCCATCCCCAACACCAAAAAAAACAAAAGTCTTTAACTTTAGCGCACGGTTTAATTTCTAATCAATTATCCTACAATAATGCCAAATTAAGCTATATCAATAGCTAAATAGTTTTGAATAAGAAGTCATGTGCCCTTTTGACAAATATGATCACTTACCCTTCCACTTGAGCTCCTTATACTTCTCCTTGTTCTCCCGGATGGCGTCCCAGTCTATGGATGGACGGTCCTGGACAACATTTGCAGCCTGCAATTCAGCAGTAGACCAGACAGAGCCATTCTTTTCCCCTCCACATCTTCCTCCATACTCTTGTCCTCTGCGAGAACCTGAGAAGAAAATCCATATTTTCATAGTCATTCACTAAGAATCAAAAATTCATATCATTCATTTCAAACAGTTAACAGATCATCTGCAGAGGATTGGCTTATTTGGAAAGTTTCAGTCAGGTTTCAGAGCCCAACACAGCACAGAAACAGCTTTAGTGAAAGTTACAAGTGATCTTCTTATGGCCTCTGACAGTGGACTCATCTCTGTGCTTGTCCTGCTAGACCTCAGTGCAGCGTTCGTTACTGTTGACCATAATATTATATTAGAACGATTAGAGCACGCTGCAGGTATTACAGGTCTAATAGACGCCAATTTGTTCATCTAAATGGAGTCCTCTTCGCACACTAAGGTTAATTATGGAGTTCCACAGGGTTCAGTGCTAGGACCAATTCTGTTTACATTATAAATGCTTCCCTTAGGCAGTATCATCAGAAGACATAGCAAACATTTTCACTTTACATTTTATCCATGAAGCCAGATAACACACCTCAAATAGTTCAACTGCAGGAATGTCTTAAAGACATATAGACCTGAATGGCCTCTAATTTTCTGCTTTTAAATTCAGATAAAACTGAGGTTATTGTACTCAGCCCTGAAAATCTTAGAGATATGGTATCTAACCAAATTCTTACTCTGGATGGCATTAACTTGGCCTCCAGTAACACTGTGAGGAAGCTTGGAGTCAAGCCAGAGGTTTCTTCCTGTTAAAAGGGAGTTTTCCTTCCCGATGTCACCAAAGTGCTTGCTCATAGGGGGTCATATGATTTTTTGTATGTAGTATTGTAGGGTATACCTTACAATGTAAAGCGCCTGTTAGGTGACTGTTGTTGTGATTTGGCGCTGTATAAATAAAACTGAATTGAATTGAATGCAGTGCAGTAATGAAATGTGATACAACTGCGTATCAGCAAAAGTCAGAACCTTATGTAGCAATCTATGGGACAAAAGCTCAGGTATACATAACATCTTGCTTCAACTGACACAGGCTTCTTATTTAGGTACAACTCTCACTATGAGCAAAATAAAGGTGGAATTAAATGCTGTGAAGGAGATATTCAGATTTATGTTAATCTCAGAAATATAAAGGTTGGGTCAGACAGAAAGCAAAACAAATTCTTGTCCACTGTATTAACTTAAAATGGCTCTAATTTACAATAAAAAAAAAGTATATTATGTAGTATTTGTACTAAAAACAATTTCCTTTTTTGGTGAATTAAAAAAAATGTTAGTGGAAAAAATATTAACCAAGAATCCCAAGGAAAATTGTTTTGAAAACATCATCATTTTCTAAAAGAAAAGAAATTCAAATAAATAAATTTCACACCATTACAATATTGGGAGTTGCCCTCTGCCACCAAGTCTTCGATCATCTCTTTGGCCTTCTGCTGTGCTGCAGTGGACCCAAAAAGGACTACCTCACCTTCATAACCTCCCTTGTTTATCTGAAAACACAAACAGAATAGTAACAAAGACGGTATAAGGATAACATCTTACATATTTCCTGTGCACTGAATTAGTTCTGATATTCACATTTTTAGTAAATTTGGCTGCGGGATTTTAAACTTCTCACTCGTTCTAAAAATACTACCATTTTGACTCATCTTCCCAATAAGTTTTCAATATATTTTGTGTTCAAGCCTTTTAGAAACAGAGCTAAAAACTATATCTTTTATCATTTACAGTCAGTACCAGAAGTTACCATTGGATAGCAACTTTGATGGTTTGATGGCATTTTAAACTTCATGCACTCAGATTATAGCATCTATAATCTGAGATTTGAAAATACACATGGGGGACAAAATATTAAGAACATTTTAAAATATATTGCAGTTCTGAACACCACACACACACACACACACACACACACACACACACACACACCATAATACAATTTTTAAGACCACTTTACCGATATTTGGCAATTTAAAATGCCTTTCCCCACCTTTCAGAGCCATGACATATTTCCCTGAATATCATTCATCTTCTTGTTTACACTCTGCTTGAATCAGCTGGTTGTTGATCATTACTAACAGAGAAGATAAACAGTACCCTCTGGTGGACAAACTATGAAACATCACTGATAACATGGTTGAAGGGCATTTCTCCTGTCTTTTCTAAAAATGTTTTGATTTACTGGTTTTCATAATGCAGATAGCAACAGACTGGTAAATAGCCAATATCAGCTGATACTATCAATGGAAATCTAAATCTTTTAGGCATGTAACCTAAATAATAAAGTAGAATGATCATTTTTTAAGTTAAAAATGAGCAAAAAAATGTACACGTTTTCCCAATTTATGGCAGAACTTTATTGGATTTTAAAGGTATGGGCCCACCACACACAAACTGGTAGGTGGAAGTTGGCAACTACAATATTCCCTCAGTCTGCTTTCTTGTTCCTTCCCCAAGCCAGGTAAACCCATTTAAAGAAAACCTCAGGAAAAGGTTGACAAATCTATATTTCAGCAGTTCACTCTGAGCATGCTGACATTTTGCTCAAGCTTATGCCGAATTTGAGCTTGTTAGCGAACATGTTGAGAATAGGCTGGTAAACCTGAGATTGGCCCAATTTTTTACATAAGTTTTGAGTGTGTGCTTTGCTTCTTACTTCGGGTGTTCAGTTTTAGAAGGGAGTTTGATTTAGCGCCACAAAGGAATTTCTTAGGAAATAGGAAAGAGGAAACGCATTGTTGCCCAGGCACAGCATTGTTTGCCCTAACACCTCTCCCAACACACAAGCACCCAAGAACCCAAACGTGATACAATGAATTCATAAGAATTGGAAAAGGGGAGGGGACAGAGTGGAAAGGGGATGAAGGGAAAAGATAAGTTAATGAGAATCCATTCAAGGCTCAAAATTGTGTTTATTGTCATCAGGGCATTATCAAGTCCAAGTTAAATAACCATATCTAAACAAATTAAAAGTTCAAGCAGTTTTTGTTTTTCGCTTCTAAACTGTGATTTCCCATGATTTGTTGTACTTGTTTAACACAACATCACCAACTTGCCTTAATTCTTGCGCCAGATTTCTCTTGAAGTTCACGGATTGTGGCTCCTCCACGACCTTTTAACAGAATAAAATGTGTTTTAGAGTCTAAACCTGCAGAACCTCCAGGGTATAGGCCAACCTCATCACCTACACAGCTTCTTCGCGCGGACCCATCAAATCTAAGCTAACGCTAACAACACAACTAAATGCAGCTTTGCTAAGACTGTGAAAGACTTGTTACTGTAAATTTCATCTCCGCATTAATTCTGACAACGTACCTATTACTCTTCCAATTGAAGTAGTTTCCACTGTGATAGTCAGAGGCCGGAAAGACTCTTCTTTGCTAAACGTCGTCTGTCGTCCGGGGTCTCCATGATCACTTCCACCTCCCCACTTGTTGACTTCGGGACCCGGGCCGCTACGATTAGCTCTCCTCTCCCTTGGGGCTCCAAATTTGGTTCCATTTTTCACACCGAAAACAACATTTTCCCTTTGACGGTCATTACATGAAAATTTCCAATAGGCCGAAGCCGGTTTTGTAGCAGGTTTGTAGATAGCAACTCCGTCCTGGTCGTACTCATCCTCCCAATCAGACATTTTAAGCTTGGCTACCCAACAGCTACCTACGCACTACTTCAGTAAGCGCAATTAACGGTCGAACAGTGAATTCGCGGACGGCGCCGCGTTAACGTCCTTCCCGAAAAGTTAGTTTTTCTAAAACTTTTTCATAAATTTACATCAGACGTGGCTTAAATTGTATAGAAAATTGTGAAATTTCAGATAAAAAGAATGCCTAAGAAATATCCATTTGTTAATTACCCTACCGTTTAGAGAGTTGAAGGCTATAGATTCACAATGTTCCTTTGTCTTCTTATAAATAAGATTAAGAATTTCCACCAAAAAAGACACAAAAACAAAAAAGTTCAGATAACCTGTACTTTATTAATGAATAATAAAATTCTTTGCATTTCTCATCCAGAGAACATAGTGTGCACTTTAATAAATTAATTTCAAAGAAATAATAAAGTTAACATTATCAAGCTTTAAGGCCAGTTGTGTAATAAATTATCGTTCAAGCAATACAGAAATGGTATTATTAGCCATCAAAGCCATATAAAGTCTGTGACCAAGGCGACATAACTTAAGTGAACTGGATGCCCAACTGAAAAGCAGGAGTTTGACTTCAACTATACAATATGCATAGTCTGTAGGCAAACGAGGCCTTTATAGCTCCGTGAAGAAGAAAAAAATAATAGGAGGATTCTCAAGCAATATACCGACAGCAAAAATAGGCATGTTTTCTTTGGGAGGGGGAGGGCAACAATTGCAGTTTTTAAGGTTGTCCCATCTGTGTTTGGTGTTTTGCTTCATTGTTGCTTATGGATTTGGCCTGTTCTCATTTTTAACAAAGCTCAATCAATAGCTACAACTCAAATCTATGTCAATATTACATAAGCATAAACTACAATGTCACATTTCCAGGTCAATCTCAACAGAAACACACTGTGCTTTCATGATGACAATATATTTTATCATACCAGAACAACTTCTGCATGGTCTATAAAACACTTTAAAATCAGTCTACAAGTGTTAGCAGTTGTCATTTGTCAGAAGATAATACTCGCTATATTCTTTTATAGGATGTTAATATTCTAAGAAATGCACTTAACTCTCTGGGGATATAACAGAAAAAATGATGAATAAAAGGACACGAATAGCACAAACAATACATTTTAAGACTTCTGTGACAACATACAAAACAAATCAAAATGACTAACAAAAATGAAGATGGCTGACATAGTTTTTGTGCATAATTCTCATTTAAACACCAGTCAACCTATCTAAAAGAAAGAAAGGCAGCAATACAAACACTGTTTATTAAGACACTTTCAAGACACCAGTTTTTCAAAAATCTAACACTGAAAACATACAAGCCTCTACATCTCCTTAAAGATTAAATGTACCATAATATAAATGGTCCACTTTAGTCATTTTCGAGATAGTGACAATAAAACCCAGAATGGTTAAATATTCTAATTAGGACTGAGGTGAGTGAGGATGAAGTGCGTACCAACATCCTGGTGAAAAGAGTCCTTATATAAGCCACATATAATCTCAATCTAAGATCAGTCTTCATCAGAGAAGTCACAGAAAATATCAATGAGGTTTTTCTAGTTTGATCACAACGAATGGCCTTTAAATGTTGTAGTTTTGTCATAAAATAGTAAGTGGGTTATCCACATAAGTAGCAACAGAGGTTTTAACTTCTATCAAATTAGTTCAGATAATATTGATCATGTAGGCAGACTTTGTTCGTACCGTTTTGTTAAAAGTTTGGAGCAAACATTATTTTGACATGCAGATGGAGGTCTGAGTCACCAGGAAATGCATGAGCACTTTTGAATTACAGCTTAGACATGCAGCATCTCATGCTTGGCTGAGAAAGCCCACTTAAAAGTCTACCACAGTTCAATATTCAAAACAGTTGCATCCAACTTACTGGGCTACTATCCAAACCAAGTGGGAGAAATTCCAACACTTGTTTTAAGTCAGTGCTGATAGGACATTTCTTCCCATTAGGTCTGCTGCATTCAAATTTAGTTACAGTTTGCTGACAGATTAGACCAACAATCCAACCACATCAACATTAACAAACACTTCAGCAATTGTAGGAAATGAAGAAAACGAGATTTCTGTAGTCTGCACACATGCAACCCTGGTTCAACCTTTAAGTTTTTATACTTCAGCTGTTTTTCTCACACCAGGCCTCACCCTTTATTCCCTTTATTTATATTTCGTTTTTCAAACTGTCCATGTAGTGATATGTATGAAAGCATAGAGTAAGTAAAAGATGAAATTTTAAGTTGCCAAAGACAGACAGTGAACTAGCAGAGTGAGTGACTCTCTGCTTCTTCCAAGAAAAGTTCTTAGTCAGTCTCAGCTCTTTGTCATGTTGGCCTTTCTTAGAGTAGTAGTAGTTATTGTTAATGGTCACAACTGTCAGAGTGTAAAAGAGTTCGGCGGATGTGCATGTACATGTGATTGCTGGTTTCACCACGTGCGTAGAAGCTGACCAATGAGTTAGAGTGAAGTAGTTCTGGCTGTGAGACAGTTATTCAGCATTCTTCTTCCATTATCCTTTAATTTGTAAAGTGAAAAGTTAGACTCGAAACTGGGTTTGCTGCTGAGTCAGACTCAGCAAAAATGTAAAATTGTTGGACAGTAACCGTTTCTCACAATGCGCCCCATTATTTGATTGGCATCTACAGCTTTTCCAACAAGTCTGGATCTAGAAATAAAATTAGGATTCCTTCCAAGATTCCTCTTCAAATTAAGCATCTTTTTCTTTAATTTATGATAGTAAATATGAAAAACTTGGTCATTTTTGTATAAAAACAAAATATTGTTTTTCCAGTAAGGTTATTTTCATTTTTGTGTATTGATTGTATATTTTGTCTTACATGAGTATGGCCACTTGCATACATACGTGTACATTCATTTACTGTATAGGCTGTAGTAATTTTAGTACCCTATGAAAAGTGTGTATGCAACTGGGAATAAAAGTGTTAGACAAAATATCAAAACATTGTTCATATAGAAAGGATTTATTTGTAAAACCTGCAACATAATCTGTTTACTGCCCTGTAAAAATATTTTAAAAAGTGGCTTCACCCACAGTGGTGTTTACATACAGTATGGAAATGTGTGTCTGTCAGTAAGTGTGGTTATGCCAGCTGTATGTGTGAGGACTGACTGAGAAACTCTGACTTTCCTTTTGGGTGAGGTGCAGCCTCCTCCACAGTCTTTAAAAGGTCTGAGGTGCTGCTTCCAGGTCCCTGTGACAGGAAGTCGAAATGTTCCTCTGATGTTTGTAATTTGCACTCTCTAATAAAGAGTTTTGTATCATCCCAGTTGTTAAGATCATCATGGGCAGTGCTGCGTTCGCTACCATTGCTGCTGCTGCTGTTGTTGAGTGCAGAGGAGAGACCAGGGGCACGGTTGGTCAAAGGTTGACTGAGGTTCTGCACAGAGATCGACTTCCCAAGACCACCTTCCCAGTCTGAAGCCCTCCCATCTGGGCTCGAAGAGAGAAGCAGCAAGGGCTTCACCTCAAGGCTCATGTGCCTCCTCCAGACCCCCTCAGCTTTCAAGCCAGGCTTCTCCCGCAGCTGAACCGTTCCCTGGCCAAAGGCTGCCTCGTTGTCACCTTCTTGGTCAGAATCCACACCGCATCCTACAACAACAGAGGGGCCAGAGCTTTCCTCGTCCACTGCCACTCCATCTGTCAGATCATCTGAGATCGGGTCAGCAGGGCATCGGAGGTGAGAGGGATGTACCATAGGGGGGAGTTGAAGAGTGAAATTCCCCGTCGAGGAAGGTGGGGGCGGCAGATCAGGGAAGTGTGCTTTTTTCGGGGTACCATTGGTGGTGACCAAAGTTGGATAAGGGCTATCAGGGGGCAGCAGAGGTGATGGGGAGAGCGAGGCTGTGGATGGTGGATAGGATGGAGGGGCTGAGTCCGGAGGAGCATCATCATCAGCTGGTGCCAGTATGAGCCGCAAGCCTCTCGGGTTGGGATTGAGAGAACGACGCATGCCGCCACTGTTGTGTCCTCCGCTTCCAACAGGCTCACCTCCCTGATGGGAGGGAAGATCCCTGCCAATGATTGAGGTCGGGTAGTCCGAATTATGATGCTGGTTCTCCAGCTCAAACAGGGGGAGGGAGGAGAGGGTGAGTGCTGAGGGGCCTTTCTGTAGGACTTGGCGGTAAATATCCAGCAAAGAGTCCAGCTTTGATTCAATGGAAGTTACCTAGGCACAAAAGAAAAAAGAATAAGAACCAAGGCTGAAAGAGCTGAATACTATTCTGTAAATTTTCTGGGGGTTTCCAATACAGATAAATTGATACTGTTAAAAGCAAAATTTCACAGGTATTGGTCAAGAGCCCAAACAAATCACCAACAATGTGAGGTAATAAAAGTTTATGAATGCATTTTACATGCATTCTGTGTTCCTTATTTTTTTTTCTTAAACCCACCTGCCTCTCCACCTTACACACACGTCCAAGCATGCTCATGCCCTCTAGGGAGTCTCCATCTGGGTGCAGTTTGTCCCTCATTTTTTTATCCACAGGAATCTGGCCTTTTCCCAAGATCTGATCCACCCTGAGATACACACATACATTAGGATTATTATACTAGAAAATAATGACGTTGTAATATAAGAAGGCATCACTGCTGTATTTCAGGTTATCTGCAGTCAGACAACAAACCTAAAGCAACGGAAGGCTAAGGTTAGGGTTAGTAAAAAAAAAACCCACACATGGCTTGAGTGAATCAGTGCTATAGTATAAAAACAACTATGGAAAAAAAGGAGGAAAATCTATGGGAAACTCAATTTTAGGATCGGATGTAATACATTTTGTAGCAGTTTGTTTGTGTTTGCATTTTTTATTTATTTTTATTGAATATAAAGCATATTTAATAAAAAAAAAAAAGCTCTGAGTGAGCTGCTTCTTGCAGTGCTTGATTTAAATTATTGTCAGATTATGTCAGAGTATTCATTCAATGGCTGTCTTTGTTCTCTGACAGTTAATTATGTTCAGTTAGTGAAGTTAATTTCCATACTTTGAGTTCCAAAGTAATGCACAGGTGCCTGTTTTCACTCAGGAAAAAATAAAAAGCACATCCAAACCGCACACAACTGCATACAAATCAGCAGCATTCACATACAATAATGTTTCCACTCTCTGATGAAAGGAGAAAGAATGAAGTGTGGAAATACAGATGAGATCTAATGTGATGTCAGACAGCTGTGTTTGGGTTTGTTTGCATTTACTTCAAATATTTATGTGTCAGACACGGTTAATAAAAACCTTACCATGTGGATGGAGTTTAACATATTAAAATCATCAAGTTTTGGGTTAAAATAAGGAATTGAATTGTACTGCAATTTAATTTGCCTTTCAGTTATTGTCAAAACCTTCTGGTATTAAGTACATGTTCTACTGTAAACTCCAACCATCTGGTTCTGCGGGAAGGTTAATACATTTCAGATATTTTATATCTGCTCGCAGTAACCCGATTGCCACTGCTATAGCACTTATTAGCAGCTATGGCTGCATGTGGCAGGATTTTAAAGTCTAAAATTAAATTAAGTGAAATAGAATAACCCTGAGCCAGAAAGCTTCTTCATGTGGTTGCTGTAATAATAGTGTAGTGCAGGAGAGGACATATTCCTTGGCTGGGTGCGACCAGAGTCTGCTGCACTGGCCAGTCTGGAGATAGGAAAAAAACTGGATCAGGCACTTCTCTCTGACTTAACACCATGAAGCTTTAAGCACAGGTACATAAATGAACAGATACACACAGAGGTGAAGGATGGCATTTTCAAATGAATGATTTTTTGTTTATGAGGCCGCCTAATGCCGACTGAAACACAGGTCGACTGGCAAAAAATAGTATTTCTCTACAAGGTGATTCCTAAAATGCTTTTAGTCAAAAACATGGCATGTTTCAGCATGCTGTGCAGTGTGTCCTGCAATTAAGGAAACTGGACAGATAGAGGACAAAAGAAGAAGCGGTAGGCCTAAAACCATATCTACTGCAGAAGAACAACATTTAAATGTCTATCATTAACAAATAGGAAAAAAAACTGTACAAAGACCTGACACAGAACTCAAGATTTGCATCGAGCCCTTCAGTTAATCCAGCTATTGTTTGATGTTGCCTCATCAAAACCTATCTCAGTAGAAGGGTGGTAGTCAATAAGCCATTGCTAAGGAAGGGAAAAAGGGAGAAAGCAAGAACTGGTGTTATTGAGTGATGAATCCAAATGAGAAAAGTTTGATTCAAATTGTCAGCGGTCTATACTGAGGAGGTCAGGAGAGAAGAAAACACTGACTGTACACCTATTTATAAATAACGTGGTGGAGGCTCTGTCTTGATTTGGGGCTGCATTTCAGTCACTGGTGTTGGGGATCTTATCAAAACTAAATTACAAATGCAGATGAGTACCATCAGATTTTAATCCACTGTGCAATACCATGCGGAAAGCAATGGCTCAATTCATCAGCTTGACGATGATCCCAAACACACTGCTAATGCAGTCAAAGCATACCTGAAAAGAAAACCACGCACCATCATAGACTGTAGGATCATCTGGACAGAGAATAGAACTAAAGGCAGCCAACATCCAAAGAAGAGATTTGTAATGTCCTTCAAGAACCTGGAAAACTATTCCTGAAGACTGCTTTAAGAAAATACTAGAAAGTTCACCTAGAAGACTTCAGTCTGTGCTGAAGAATAACGGTGGTCATAGTAATGTGTGGCATGAAGCTATGTGTATGCCATTTTGACAGACTTTTCACCTAGAAGGCCTGTGTTTTCTATGTGTCCACTTATTAAGTCAGTGAAATGATTACTGCACCAAGATTGCTTCAAGTATTAAGATAAGTTATATTTGTACATTTGGCTGAATTAGTTCAAATACATCTAAGCATATGCAAATTCAAACTGGCTGGCAAAGTTAGTAGGGAAGCGTTTGGCAGAAGGATCAGAAAAGGGGGTGAGTCTAACCCCGGTGTCGACCGTTTCCTGCTGGTCTGGCTGTAATATAAATGCAGGGAGGGAGAGGAAAAGGTCTTTCCACGGCTGCGCAAAGGCCTTGGAGGAGGACCCACTACAGAGTCTAGTCTGGGAGAGAGAGGGAACACACATCTACACATATGTATTTAGTTTGGAAAAGAAATATGTACTTAAAAGAATGTTAAAGTTTAAAGTTAATTTATAATGATTTTCTGTGACGTGCTATATAACCTATAGCGTTAGCTCGAATTGCAGCAAAATCAACACATAGCAGCTCAGGTTATTGATACATCTATAAATTCCTTGATTTTGAAAGCAGGAACACAGAAATCTGTCAATATCAATCAATGTGCATGCCGTTTCCTGACCTGGTCTGAAGGCTCTTGATGCGACAGAGCATATCCAGGTGACCTGCAGAGTACTGCTCAATCACGTCCTTCACATCATACGGACGCAGCGTCTCCTTAAACTTCTTCTTTGCTACGTGGAACTTCATGATCCTATACATGCAAAAGACAAATACACACACAGTGATTGCTGGGAGTCAATTTAAGTGAAATCTAGGGTGTAATTACTAAACACCACCATTAGGTGGCAGCAGTAAGTTTGAGAAAACCTACAGAGAGGTTCTTGTGCTTCACTGTTGATCTTTTCTTTTTGGAGTGTAACAAAGATAACACAAAATTTCAAATACTTTCTGAAGTATCTGATGGAAAACCAGTGCGTAATGGCGAATTTGTGAAACCTGAGTGTAATTTTCTTTCTCCTTTTATTTGGTGAACAGAGCCGCTGCTGAGTAATAATATTGATCCAGGTAAGGAGATCTATGCCTCTTGGTTCATTTAGAGTCCCCAGTGGTTTCTGGTAGTTTCCCACTGCCTATTTTTCTCACTGCCTAAATGGAAGCAGCAGTGACAGATGACCCTGTGTAATAACAGCCCTGACAGAGGAGGGGGTCTCCAGCCCTCAACCCGACACCCTGGGAAAACCCTGGGATCTGGCTGCCCATGGAGAATGGCCTGCTGAGTGTGCAGACCAGCCAGGGTTAGGTGGCAGCAGCATAGCTCGTAGATGGGAGTTTATCTGTGCAACTGTATGTAGATCTAGAAAGAGATGATGATGGTGATAGAGGGGTTTAATAAGCTTCATTATACAAAAGGATGATATAAAGTCTTTGCATGTAAACCCCTAAACTTGACAATAATCCAGATCAGATAAAAGAATGATTGAGTGGATACTGTTACTGAACTATCAAAAGGTTGACAGAATGATTTCATTCGCTTAAAGAGTGGATTACAAAAAGATTCCACTCAAACTGTTACATAACTGACTACTCTCCATTAGGCCACAATGATAAAATCTGGTAAATGAAAAATCTGACATAGAAAGAATACAATTGAGTTTAAGATCAATTGTAAGATACCTCAGAAATGCATAAACAAACTTATAGCAAATGCCTGGAGAAACAAATGTGAGGTTCTAAAGGGGTTGTAAGTATACTTACAACCCCTTTAACCATTTATATTAAGTGCATGTGCTTATTTTTCCATAATTCTATATAAAGATGACAACTGAACAGAAGGAAAACAAACAAAAAAAAAAGCATGGAACAAAATGCAGGGATACTAGCAGTGGCAACAACTATTTGAAGATGGAAAACTGAAAATCATAATTTGGCTTTTTATCTTGTATCAATAATTCAGAGCTTTTATTAAGGGCATGCCAGGGGTTTCAGGTTTTCACACATGATTCATTGTCTTTTTATTACTGAACTATTATTGAACCCCTGCCTTAAAAAGCTGATAAATGTAAATTGTTTTAATGGTTTTTAAATGCTGAATTTATCCAGTTTTTACCTCGTCAACAATCTGTCTCTTTATTATATGGAAACAATCGAATTCATGATCTATAAAATTGAGGCAGCAAAATTTTAATTCTTAGTAAACCATAGAAAATATAGAAACTACAGCTAAGTAGGCCATTTAAAAAATACTTCATTCATATATGAAATTAGACATTTGCACAATGAAAAAAGGTGAGAAGAAGCGGTGGAGTGAGAGAGTCATCTGGTGCCAGTAGGATAAACACTTGTTCACAGGGTGCCGGTGCCAGTGAAAGAGAGCAGGCTCAGCTAGAACACATCTACACACTATATTCATGCACTATAGCAGTCATAAATACGGGTCAGTGCCGTCACATTACCAGTTGATTGGGAAGAAACTCTTGACTTTAGAGAGCACAGGAGAGGTAAAACTACTAAGATAAAAAATAAATATGTGATCAATAGCAGTATTATTAGTTCCAACATGCAGGACATATATGTAAAAGTAGGCAATAAATCTACTCAACAATTTAGTTGGATTGCTGATAAAGGGTAATCTCAAACTTCATTTCAATAAACCATTATCTTTTATAACCAATTATAAATAATGGGTTTTATTATTAGCACAAACACTTTAGTTAGTCTGATTAAAAGGACTAATTTAGCATTTTGGAAAATATTCTCACTTGCATAATTGTTAAAATTAGTACAATTTAGCATTTAGCAAAGAAAAATACTAATAACATCATCCTCTTTAATTTTAGTTATTATTACCGTTACAGTTTCAGCACCAGCAGCTTGTTACACACCAAGTGTAGACTTTGGAAACCTGGTGCTTCTGTGCAAGAAACTGCAGGAACATTTTCTGGCATGTCTTGCTTCAGAAGCCAAAAAGAGCTCATTTGCCACTTTTTCATCAACAGCAAAAAAAAAAAAAAAAAAAAAAAATACAGCTTAAGTAAGGGTCAGCCAAATAGTATCACCAAATCCCTACTAATTGATTTTCCCTGAAATTGCTTAACATTCGATTTGAACTTGATTTTTTCCTATGCCTGCTTCTGAGAACTACTGGTATAATATTCTGAAGTCTACTAATTAGTTGACTGTTGGTCTGCTGGCGGGTCTTTGAAGTGCATGTGGTAGTATATAAAGAGTTTCAGCGTTCTGCTCTATTCGTAGTTTAATCAAATATTTCTGTCAGGCTTAGACTTTCTGATTTATTTTCTAGTGCTTCAGAATTATTTGGCACAGGGTTAGATCTTTGCATGTTGTCCTTGTACCTGTACTGCTTCTCTCCAGCTACCCCAGCGTCCCTCAGCTTCTCTGCTGGTTAAGTTAACTGGCAATTATAAATTGCATTTTCTCTTCACTTATATTTAACTTCCTATTTTTCACCTGGTTTTCTGTTCCCCACCTGCAGAGGTTCTGCAACCAACCAAAGACTCTACGTCCCACAGTTTAAGAACCACTGGTATAATATATTGCAGCCTGTAATTTAGCTAGCTATTTGTCTGTTGGCTGCTCTTTAAAGTGCATATATTAGACTAATCAGAGTTTCATGGTTTTGTTGAATTGGTTCAGACCGTTCTCATCCCCAAGGCCTCAATTAAAGCTGTTTTGTTAAAAGCTTACGTGGCTTATTAAGTCAGAAGGTGTCCTTTTGGTGGGTTGTGCTCTTATGGCATTAGTGAGATGGGGCTGTCACTCCCAACTCATCAGCAGGTTTGCCAGGAGCATATTTTAAACCAAACCCCAATCTTTTACTGAATTTAGTTTTCAGTGCCTAAGCCTAACCAACAGATGACAGTGAAAGTAACATGTAAAAAAAAGCTAAAGAGAAAAGCACAAAGGTCCCAAAAGGAAATCTGTGAGATCCTCTTTCCTTACAAACATGCAGCTGTCACTGCTCCAGCCTCCTAATCCTGACTTTGTAAGGACCATTATCTATGGTGACACTGACACAGCTGATTCTAACGCACTAAGACTCATGTATACTGCAGAGTCACAAAGACATCTCAAAAAATGGAATTATATTATACCCAGGGATCCAAATGTGCGACGTGCAACATCACTGCAATCTCCTACCCCTAACAAAATGATGTTTCCATTATTGCTGCTTTGAACTAGAGCTTAGAAATAGTTGTAGTTTCAGGGTTAAGAGTATATGATAGAAGATAAAGGTAGCTCACCTGACACCACAGATGGTTTGTGCACTGCTTTTAAAAAAGGCCTAAATTTGAAATTGTAATTTTGTTGCCATTTTTTAACTAGACAGCAAGACAACAAGTGGGTAGAGCTCGGGAGTTATCATCTTCACATTTACCAAAATATGTGATTTATTTTATCAATCTTGCCATCCAGTTCTCTAAAAAGCAATTATATATCTAAAGTGTTAAACAACAAATGAAAACAAAAGCTGTGAAAAGTGAGACGTGACTGAGTTTTGGCACCTAATGTGAGTGAAGAGGATAATGGATAAAAGCACGATTTTGGAAAGCTAACTGCAGAAGTGACCTCCCTATCTGTCTTATTTTCGTAATAGTACTCCCTATTTTCGACATTGTAAGAAAATTCAATAAAATCTTCTTGAGTGTGACTGCATATTAGCATCTGAATGTGTTTTTGCTGGTTCTTTCTTCTTCAAAAAAGAATTGCTCGCCCAAAGTCTTCAAGCAGTTTGGTGATTTGGGGTTGATTTTGATTACCTCATAAAGCACTCATAAAGTTTATTTGGAGCAGGACCTCACCTGACAGCTCTGATGACAGCCTTGAGAGGTGCTGATAGATCCTCCACAGTAACATCGCAGTGGCACCCTCGCTCATCAAAGGATTCCTCTGTGGTCATGCCTGTGTCCACTGAAAGAAACAGAGTGTTGAGTCATCAATAAATGTTGCTCTGCTGAAAGCATCTGCAGTCTTGAAACTCAAAAACCTTTTGCAACTTTCTGCAAGCTGGAAGAGAAAAGAGTCTGTGAGAATGTTTCTGAATGATACTATTTTGACTTTTAGGAGGTGAAAATCTATATTGTGTTTGGGATATTTAAGACAGGAACAAAGAAACTGACATATTTTTGCCACCTCCGCGATATAAGATGGAAGAGGAGGGTGTATATCCTTGATACTACCGATAACAATTAGAGTGGGAGATGTGGACCTGAAGAGGACTAAATAAGCATTATAAAATCATCAATTTCAAAATTCTATGGAACCTCAAGTTATAGCATTCACAAGATTTTCAGAAAACTTGACCTCTGAACTTAATCTAAAGGTCAAGGTCACTGAGATTCGAACTTGTCCAAAATTTTTAACAGATACACCTGTGGTATAAATTTGAAGCTGCTATGCTGCTTTGTTCTCGAGCTATCACATTCACAAACTTGGGTGTGGGTGGATGAGAAACCCTGGCTTGTAATTCAGTCAGGTTGTGGTCAGGACTCTGTGCAGGCCAGCCAAGTTCTTCCACACCAAACTCGCTCATCCATGTCTTTATGGACTTTGCTTTGCTCTGCTTGTTAGAACAGGATGCGACCATCATAAATGGTTACCACAAAGTTGGCAACATAAAATTGGCAAAAAATGACAACAAATTAAACTGGACATAGCAATAACAAATAATCAGCTATATTAACAATGAATTGTAATGTATGGATTTCCTCAACCAAATTTTTACCAAACTATAATTAACCACAGGGCAAAATGTTTGTTTGAGGAAATGAACAACCTTGGCACAGGAACGATGGCATAGAAACTTGGAAGAATGGATTCCACTAAATCTCTTCTAATCATATAAGTCTGAGTGCAAATGTCACACAGTCAGTTAAAAGACTGAACCTGAAAGGAGGCAGGGCAGTGATCCAAAACATATCTCGAACTACTTCACAAATTTAGGGGTAAGATAACTGGGTTTTCAAACGTGCTACAATACTGTTGAATTTATTTTACTTAACTTTTTTGGGTTATATTTAAGGTAATGTCTTGAAAGGTGTAACTCCACAGGGCATTTTACATATACTCCCATATTTCTTCCATATTTCTCTGAAAGTGTCATTTGTCAGATATTGGTTTGGTTGGTTACAGTAACATTACAAGCTCACCATCTGGGACAGCTGTACGAGGCTGGCTCTTCAACCTCAGAGACGGCCTAAACCGGGTCCGATCATTGAAGCTCCAGCTCTTCTGCACTTTGGCAGGGCTGCCGCCCATCAGTTCTGTGCTGCCCACCATCTCGTTGCCAGGGGAACAGCGTTGGCGGTCATTCATGGACGTCTGCCGACTCTTCATACTCTGACCACGAGGGCTCGCCATGCGGACCCGTTCCTTAAAGCTCAACTTCTGACTGCATGGAGGGAGAGAAGACAAGAGAGAGAGAAAATAGCAGAGGAGCAGAGAAGATGACAGCGGATATGGTGAGAAACATTCATATCAGTAGAAAGGAAAGAGGTAATATAGTAGGAAAGTAGGAAAGATGTGCGAGAGAAAAGACACGGGGGGGTAGGAGGGACAGAAAGAATGATCAGATATAGAGAGGAAAAAGTGAAGAATGTGAGTTAAGGATTGAAGTGACAAAGAAAGAGCTTATGTGTGACACAGATTGGGGTTCAGAGAGAGACACTAGGAGAGAGACAAAAAGGGGATGCTGTCAACACCTATTTCCCCTCAGAGAGTGAGAAGAGTTCAAAGCTCAGACAAACGGCACTGTTCTGTCTTTTCCTTTAGACCAAACATCATCCATCCAACTGACATGCCCAAAACACCAGAACAGTGCCAAACTGCCTACCAAGCCACCAAAAACAAACCCTCAGTGATCCTGAGGTGTTGTAATCGTCATTCGCAGCTGAAGCATAGTAACATTACCGTCATCACCACGGTCATTTTTAATCGACATTAAACAAATGACACCATTATTGAGAAAAAGCCTCTAAAATTTCTAGATGGTGCTTGATCTTTTATGTTTTTGGACAAAATCTTAATTTAGATTTTATTTTCTTTACTTGCAAAAAGAACAAGATTTTTCCAAGACGAATGTTGTTGCCAAATCGCTTCCAGCATGGTAATTAATAGTCACAGGTAAGTCTACTAAAACCAGTATCAAAAGGTTAATCATTAATGAGGTTTTTTGAAGCATATAACTGTTTAATGTAGTTATTTATGATCACATTTTCACTTTTATTTCTATTAAATCAAACAAACTTGGTCTTCCTCTATCACCCCAATTTTTGTCAGGCTAAATAAATACCTAATGATATCACAAACATTTAAAAATGACAAACAAAAATGAAATTCATGACATAATGTTCACATCTTTGGAAACCTTTAAGGGGCTGCTGGGTATGCAGAAAGTTCAAAATCAATGAGATGCACTGCAGCAAACTATTACTGTATGCTTCTTGGGCAAATTGATCAGCATGCAATGCAGCAGATCGATGAGACAGATGCAAAGCTCCAGCACAATTTCCATGCCAAAAAAAATCATCTTTTTGTTCAGACCACAGTATCTCACCTGAGATTCAGTGATCAATTTACCAATTTATCTACTATTGTTTCTTGAAACTTACAGACCTGTGCAATATTACCATTCCTTTCTCTTACTTGTGTAGCAACACAATTCAGTGCTGCAATGCACAAGCTAAAACTATAAATTATCACTGAGCAATACAGTAACGATGTGATATTATACACGTACTGTTATTAATAAACAGAAATAAAAATCCAATATTGTGGACTGAGACAAATAGTTGGAGAGAAATAGATCTTTTTGTGTTATCATAGTTTCCATCATTGATTGGCATAATGATTTAAATGGGAGGTACAGCAGTAATGTAACAGTGACGTTAACAGTAAATATAGAAGAGCTACATATATGCTGTTGAGAGATAATTTAGGATAACAAGCCCAGATCCATGATTTCCTTATTTTATTAAAGTGTCTCCCTGAGAAACTAGTATAAATATCCATAATTTGCAATTAAATGAAATCAAATTAGGAAAGAGTCGTGACAAGCAGCATGCCATAATGTCAGTTTATTGAATCCTTTTAAGAACAAAAGGGGTTTCAACATGCAATTTGTTTACTGCTGCAATTTTTTTCCTTAATCATATTAAGGAAAAAAAAAAATTGGTATTGCTTTTGAAAATAGTACCTTGTAAAACAAAGTCTACTTCTGCAATGACTTTAGGTGGAATTCCCTTTAATTTTTAATGCAGTAACAAAGACTTGTTTGGGATAGACAGGCAGCAATAGTCAAAGAGACAAATTCCTTTATGGGATAAAAAAATAACCGGGTAAGGAAGCACTGTAAGAAGGCAGTTAAGTGGGGTTCTCTTTGTTCTCCTCCATGCCATTAGTCATTCATTCTCACAAGTTACTCTAAGGGCTAAGGGCAGGGCAGAGAGGATGCTGGGTAGTACTGTAGGTACCTCCTATATTTCCGAGAATACCTTCTGAAGAGCCTTCCATTACTTAGACCCTTACTAGAGCACAAGGGACAGATGAATGAAATGGAGGGAAAGGGATGGAGAAGAAAGGGATAAATAAGGGAGGATATTAAACCTGGAGCAGATTTCAGCTCACAGTGGAGAAATTCTCTACAGTCAATATTGA
The DNA here is from genome assembly GCF_057382095.1 of Aulonocara sp. 'chitande type north' Nkhata Bay. Lineage (NCBI taxonomy): Eukaryota > Metazoa > Chordata > Actinopteri > Cichliformes > Cichlidae > Aulonocara > Aulonocara sp. 'chitande type north' Nkhata Bay. The sequence goes on along the minus strand of NC_141356.1, from coordinate 17,869,402 downwards.
TGCACAGCAAACACAGGGGCAGGGGATATAATTCAAAGAGGGATGGGAATGGGTATAACCACCTGTACTCAGTTTTCCCTCACTTTTGGGAAGACAAACATATTTACAGTACAAATCCAACAAATTTCCTGTCGGTGCCATTGTTGTTGGATCCCTGAGCTGCAGAGCTGGAGTCAGACTGGACATTTATCAGAATTTAAACTGACAGTTTATTAGTACAAAGTATGTCCAACTGAATCTATGTGCAAATACTGCATCCAATACAAGCAAACCAAATCCATATGTTCTGTCTCCTCTCCTCCCTTGTCTAAAACTTTAAATTAAAAGCTGCCATGCTTGCCAGTTTATTTGGCCCAGTTTGAAGTGAATGCTGGTTTTTCAACAGTGTTGTGGAATAAATAAATATTTTCACATGAACAGTGTCATTGCAAATAAATGTTTTCTTATCAGGAAGGAGGTGAGTCGGCTAGAGATATAATTTCACACTTAAATGATGAGAAATAGTTCTCTGGTTAAAAATAGACAAAGGAAATGTTAGAAAAAAGACAAATTCTTTGGAAGTCTACCTACTACTATCAGTGGGATTGAGTTATACTTCACTGCACATGGAGGTATGAACACACACACACACACTCTCACACACACCTGTCTATACGCATAACCTAATGATTAAACCGCCGTTAATCTTTATTTCATGTTTCTTTTCACTGCCAATATCCAGCACACTTATGCTCAGCATGATGCCTGCTGTAGCACTTTGTGGTGCGCCTAATGTTTACTACTGCTGGTGTTTACAAGTCTGCTTAAACAAAAACCACCAGCCGTTTACCACGGCACCTACCACCGCCAAACAGCCACAGTTGGCAGTCTGTAAAACCACTAATAACAGAGAGTGTTATGAGTTCCCTTGGTGGAGGAGAACATTTAGAAGAGAAGCAGTGTCATAAAAGTGTGCATAATTATGATTAAACGAGTGTAAATTGTTTCTAAGAAAGGAAAACCTAATTAAACACAGTCTTTTAAACAGAAGGATTTCTGGGGAATTAATGTTGTTGTGAAAGCAACAAAGCCTAATTAAATGCTATTTTGTTTAAGGATGAGAAGCACATTTGCTTGTGTGTTTGACTGAGAGTGTAAACTGTTTTTTTTATATACGTATGTGTGGTGGTGTTTTAAGTTTAAATGCCTTAAAAAGCTGCTGTCTCAACATAAGGTCCCCAAATGTTGCCAAAGAAGTGCTGCACTGTAAAAATTATACTAGCATAATTAAACTCACAAATCTTTCTCTGTCTTTTTCCCCTCTCTGAAATCCTCTATCTCCCCTCTCCTCCCTCTTTTTCAACTTTGGTCTGTCTCTTCTAGACTTGTGTTTGATGAGTTATATAAATACAATCCCAATGGAAAATGTGCGTCATGGTACAGACATGGTACAGGCTCCTGTGTTTGAAGAAGGGTGTGCGTTCATATGCACACAAACACACACACACACACACACACACACACACACACACACACACACACACACACACACACACACACACACACGCACGCACGCAGACACACGGCAAAGACAATCACCATCACAGTTTATGAACTGAGATAGAAAATTGAGGTAAAAAAAATTGAAAGAAAAAGCATTCTGTTGTTTCACAAGATTGTTTGAAAGTAGCACTTGTTTGCTGAGCAATTGCTCATAATTAAAAAATTGTCTCCATTACCACACTTCTGCCTACCTGACTTTTAAATTCTGCACAGTCTCTGCACCATATGTGTGCCTGCATGTCTGTATCTGTGTGTGTGTGTGTGTGTGTGTGTGTGTGTGTGTACCATGTTTACATATCTTTATGGGGACCAAAACTTGAATACTACTACACTTGTGGGGACCAACAGTCCCTTATGGGGACAAAATGCACGTCCCCATGAGTTTGAAGGCATTTTTGAGACTCAAAATGTGGTTTTACAGTTGTTCTCAAATGCTAAAACACAAAAGCCAATCCTCTAAACCAGGGGTGGGCAACTCCAGGCCTCGAGGGCCGGTGTCCCTGCAAGTTTTAGATGTGTCCTTGAACCAACACAGCTGATTTAAATGGCTAAATTAGCTCCTCAACATGTCCTGAAGTTCTCCAGAGGCCTGGTAACGAACTAATCATGTGATTCAGGTGTGTTGACCCAAGGTGAGATCTAAAACCTGCAGGACACCGGCCCTCGAGGCCTGGAATTGCCCACCCCTGCTCTAAACCAAATGACCGGTTGTCTAAACACATTTACTAAATCTAGCCATCATTTACCAATATCATAAACACATGTCACATGAAGACACAAGTCACAGAACACAATCCTCCGTCGTCATAAATCTAAACACATCTTGCCTTGCTAAAACACAAGTTCTTCTCAAATCTTCTCAAATGAAAGCTCATGTGATGCAACATGCTTGCCACAGTCAGCAATATTTGAACACAATGAACAGACCTGGCGTCATTCATTACACACAACGACTCAAAATTGAAGACACCTGTTGCTAATGCTGTGACCACATGTATAAAAGCAAGTTCAGAGTGCACAGTATGCCGAAGATTCCAAACACACAATGGATGAAGGCAGAGTCAGGGAAGAGGAAGTCGATGCAGAGGAGGGAGAAGAGCTGGCCCTGGAAGAAGAGGAGCAGGCCAACGAGGAAGAGGAGCAGGCCAACGAGGAAGAGGAGCAGGCCAACGAGGAAGAGGAGCAGGCCAACGAGGAAGAGGAGGAGGCCAACATGGGAGAGGAGAACGTCCAGGAGGGAGTGCAAGACAACCTCGCACCATCATTACGGACGAGATGCGAGCAACAGTCATTGACCGTGTCATTGTCCATGGCATGACAATGGCTGAAGCAGGACTAAGAGTCCGTCCAAACCTGAGTAGGTTCACCGTGGCCACCATTATCAGGGGCATTCAGACAACACAACAGGTATTGTACTCGTTTGCTTTCTTTGTCACAAAGTTTTACAAACCTGTGAAAGTAGTCTATTGGTTTCAAATCAGTTGTGACTGTATTGTAACACATGCCAATTGACAACACATGTTTCTTTCTTTAGAGTTGAAAGAATGCCACATAGAGGTGGGAGGGTTGCCATATTTACAGCAGCAACAACCTCATCAGACTCCGGGAGATCAGAGACAAAGTCATTGCCGATAATGTCAACTTTGAGAGCATTGACGATGTCAGCTTGGCCACAATAGACAGAGTTGTCTGGTGCAAAAAGACGCGGATGAAGCAGGTCTATAGGGTTCCCTTTGAGCGCAACTCTGCGCGACACAAAGACCTACGTTACGAGTATGTGCAAGTAAGTATCCATGTTCACAGTACAGTTAGTGGACATACTGTGTTGCTCAGTGGCCTACATTACTTCTGGACAATACTGTGCTACCTGATTGACTGTTGTTCTGAACACCTGTGCACTTTCACATTTTCACAGAGGATATTACAGTTGGACGTGATGACCAGACCTCATGAGTACCTCTTCCTGGATGAGGCTGGCTTCAACCTGCAGAAACAAAGGCAAAGAGGCCGTAACATCATTGGCCAAAGAGCCATCACTGAGGTCCCTGGCCAACGGGGGGTAATATTACCCTTTGTGCGGCCATGGGTTTGGAGGGGCGTGTCCACCGGCATGCTGTCCTTGGGTCTTACAACACCCAACGTCTCCTCACCTTCCTAGAAGAGCTAAAAGACATCCTCCTGGACCGCCAACAAGACCATCCTGGGCCCGCACATCACATTTATGTGATCATTTGGGACAATGTCCGCTTCCACAGAACAAACCAAATCAGAGTGGTTCACCACCAACAGTGACCACTTTTTAAACGTCTGTCTGCCACCCTACTCCCCTTTCCTGAACTGTATAGAGGAGTTCTTCTCATCGTGGAGATGGAAGGTTTATGACAGACAACCATACACAAGAGAGAACCTAAGGGCAATGGAGCTGGCCTGTGTTGACATCCCAGCGGAGGCCTTCCAAGGATGGATTTGCCATTCCAGGGCGTTTTTCCCGCGGTGCCTGGCAAGAGACAATATAGCCTGCGATGTGGATGAGGTGATGTGGCCCGATGCAGCACAGCGACATGATGCCGCACAGTGATTGTGGTGTGTGTGGTGTGACTAACTTCACACCCTGATCATGTTTTCAGGAGTATTGTTGTTTGCAATAGATTCTGTTTTTGTGTTACAGTAGTGTACGTACATGCAGGATTTTCTATAGATTTATACTCTTCATATGAAACTCACAAATCTAAATGCCTAATCCTCTGCAGAGATCTATGACGATCCGTTACTGTATGGTTTCTAAAAATATGTAATTATGAAACAAAGAACCTTCTCACAAATTGAGCATTGTGTTTTCAATTGTTTTGCTGTAGTGTGTAATGATGTGTATATTGTTTACATTTTTGAAAGCTTCAAGCTGCTCTTTTGGTGTGAAAGTTTGAGTTTTGCAGTGGAAAGGTGTGGTTGTGTTTATGTAGCTTTAGAAAAGGGTGTTGTGTTTAGACATTGGGGAACATGGTGGAAACATTTGAAATGTGTTTTAGCATTTGAGAAAAACCATAGTGTCATGGTTACAATTAGGTTATGGTTAGGTTAGAGTTAGGCATTCATTTCTGATGGTTAGGGTATGCAGGTAGGGAAAGCATTATGGCAATAAGATGTTCCGACTAAGAAATGAAAACAAGATTGTGTGTGTGTTTCGAAACCTGTCATTCAGTCTATTTCAAATTTGCTAAGTATATCGCCTGGGCCCTGAGGAATTTCAGTGTCTGTTGTTGTTTGAATTGAATTGATATACCTTTATTAGTCCCACAAGGGGAAATTTCATATTGTTGGGTTGAGTGCTAGTCTCATTTGTGACCTCTTAATTATGTCACTGTTTTAGTTCAAATCAATGAACTGCAATATATTAGCAGAATTTCCTAACAGTGAAAATAAGTAAAGGGTGACACTGCACATCTGGTTTTCTTTTATCAGAACAAATCAGCCTTGATAATCATTAACTGTCCACTATTGCTCATTACCCTTTTTATGTTGTATCATAACACTGCAGCACAGCCTCTCTCTTTTTGAACAGTTTTTCTCCTCTCCAATTCATCTGGGCAATATTGTACATTTAGCATATGTCAAATCAAAACTATGGCTAGATTCTGTTAAGTAATGTGAGGGCAAATAAGGGTTCAGTCATTCCATAAATCAATAAAGAAACCAAGAAACTGAGCCTTTTGTCTCTGCCCTTTGATGTCAGCTGCAATCTGCAATAAATGTCACTAAACAAAAAAAACCATCCATTTCTTATTTGTCAACACAATCAAATGACAAACGAACTAAGACTGGAGTAAACAACCAGCTAATCCAGATAAGAGCAGAAATCAGTCTATAAAATGTGTAAGTCATTAAACAATCGTCTAAATAATCGAACAATTGTATCACATGTTAAGTTGTTTACGTGTTTGTGTCTTTGTCAGTATGAGCTGAGAGTCATACAAACCTGTAAGTAGCCTCGCCCTGCTCTTTCCTTTAAGGGTTAGTGGGGAAAAGAGGAGAAAAAGGGAGAGAAATCAGTAACCCAGCAGATTAAATGAGGATTGTAAAGATGTTGCCATTAATGGATATGGGAAGCATCAAGCCAAAAGGAGGCAAAAGGAAATAAATTTGAGTCCAATGGTTTAATTACTTTCATCACATGCAAGCAGCCATGCACCACAAGGCTAAATGTTAGGTAAAGGATAGACATGGAAATCAGAAAAGTACAGTCATGGTTTTTTAGGACTCTATGAAGTCCTGAGAAAAAACAAAGTACACCCTCACTGCTTCTACAGTAACTAAGAGGATAAGTAGCAGCCAGGTGCATGTGACTAACTGATCATCAGTAAGTGTGACCACCTCTATAAAAGAAGTATTTTGGCAGTTTCCTGATCTGGATCATTCAGCTACATGTTAACACAATGCCACAATCTTCTCAAGAGTAGATTTCAAAGCAAATTCAGCGCAGAGTTAGACCCTGCAATGATCAGCAAAAATACGCACAAAAAAGAGCTACATGTCAGACTCTACAGGCCTCAGTAAGCATGTTAAGTTACAAAAAACAGCTAAAAATCTATGGCTTATTTAAAGTGTTGCCAGAGGAAAGCCTCTTCTCTGTGAAAACATTACAACACCATGGTTTAGCTTTGCAAAGTTGCATCTTAACAAACCAAAAGACTTAAACAATTTAATTTGGAAAGACTAGGCTAAAGTGGAGCTGTTTGGCCATAATGCGAAGTGCCATGTTTGCAATAATCAAACAGCATATTACCACAAATACGTCGTACCAACTGTCAAGCATGATAGTGACCATGGCAACTTGCACTCATTGAGTTGACCATAAAGTATACCAAAGTATTCTTGAGTGAAACATGAGGATATCTGTCTGACAGATAAAGCTTACCCTAAACTGGGACACGCACCAGTGCAATGATGCCAAGCACAAAGTAAATCTATGAAATAGAAAACAATCAAGGTGCAGTCAAAGTCCACACTTCAACGTGAATGAATGATTCAATTCACATAGCGCCAAATCCCAACAACTGTCACCTGAAGGATTTTTAAACAAATGTCCACAAACCTCACAAACTGAAAAATTCTGAAAAACATGTGAGAGGCAGATGTGAAAAGAAAATGATTAACTTAAGTTACTGTTTCTGAAGGTGGTTCTCTGAATCATGGGGTGTACTTTTTTTTTTAACAGGATTGCATACAGTCGTGTGGAACCTTTCCCCCCCCCACAAGACTGGTTGTATACTGGCACAGCTTCAAAAATGCAGGACAAAACAAATATTAGTACATCGCAAAACTCACTCATATTCATGCCAGCTCAATATTTCTGTCTGACTTGCTGAAAGTAATGTGCTAATTTTACCCAGGCTGAATTCATAGTTTAATTAAACATCAAGTCAGCTAGAATTTGAATTAATGGCATCTCATAATCTTTGGCATCTGTTAAATTTGTGCTACAGTCCAAAAAATTTAAAAAGTACTTTCTTTCTTTTTAATGTTGAAATGACCTTTGCCTGCATTTTCTTTTAACCTGTCTGGCAGGCATTTTCAGCACTAAATATTTACAAAATGTACTCAATCATCAGACAAACTGTTAACAAAATACATCAGCAACCATATATGTTGCACACATAAGATTTGACAAATCTTATGTGTGAATCTGAGGATAGTGAAAGTTATGCCATCAGCAAAACATTCCAGAGTTTGGTATGCTTATGAAAAAAAGAACGTTACAATGATTCATAACAATGAGTTATGCAATGAAACAGCAGCCGAGGTTACACCAGAGGAGGTGAACACACACCAGGTGAGGAGGAAAAGATGAGAAGGAGGGCTGAGCAGCAGAGGCCATGATTGTAAGTCTGTAAGTTGTTACCTACTTGGCGGGGCTGCAGGTATGCAACGCCTTCAAATGAGGCTTCCAGGTAGCAATGGAAACCGAGTTCTCATCAGCAGCATAACTACGCCAGACACACTACGTGCAGAGTCAACAGGATGAATAAAGTAATGATAAATCGAACAATAAACGGAGCAAAAAAGGGGTGAGGGAGGATCATATAGGTTGGGTAGGAAGTGAGAGAAGAAAAGTGAGGAGGGAAAAAGAAAAACCTGATTAGTTTTCGGGGGGAGTGTTGATGCGGTGCGGTTGGGGGATGTTGAAGGGAGGTGGGGCAGTGATGGTGGTGGTGCTGGTGGAGGGGATACATGCCTGAGGGGGGGGAGAGCGCTTTGGTAGTGGTGCCAGGTGGCTCTGAGGTAGGGACGAGCACCGTCGGTGGAGTACATACGCCAAGCTGCCTGGGTGGGGGAGGAGCAGAGATGGACAAGACACAAACACATTCACATGTGCACACGCACGAACACACAGAAATGACACAAACTTGGTGAGGAAAAATAGACTGAGGTTTATGTGAAAACGTAACTTCCAGTTTAAAAGCCTGTAACCACCTGGCAGATATTGTGGAGGTTGTCCGTACAGACATGAAGAGTAAATTGTGTCATTTACAGTCACTGTAGTTAATTTGACATAGTTTCTCAAAGATATGAACAAAAGTGTGAAACCAGTGTTCTAATGCTATTCCATATTAACTTCTACTTAGGCAAGGAGTTTTTAAACTTTTGTCAAAGCAATGCTAAACTACAGAGACAGAGTGCAATCTGTTATATATGTCTAAAACATATCTGTATAAAATGCAAACATGGGCTGAAATGCTAACAAAAAGCATCAGGTTTGCTGGATTTCACAATATCAAAGGATTATTTTAGCACCATATGGCTATTAGCTGTAGGAAATCTAATGCTAGCTGGCCTAAGAAATATAATAAAATTAAAAATATCTTGGAGGCCTACCTTGGAGGAATATACCAGATTGTATTTGACCTATCAGTGAGAAATGTGCCTTCTACCTACATAAGCATGTTGACTCTCAGTTTTCCTATTTTTGCTTTTAATATGGTCTTTATAAAGGTTCAGTCATTCCTGTATTTATTTTTTTTAATTTCAGCAGCTTTTAAAAAACATTTGGGTTTCTTTAACCCGTCGTAATACTTTCACACAAACATCTGCTCTTAGGCATTTATCAGTTTATTGCTGGCAGATGGAAGTGACAAGGAGACACAGCCGCCTAATACAAAGAGTGTGGAGGCTTCTTGGCATTTAGATAGATAGATATAATTTTATTTCGAACATGCAAATATAATTGAAATAACAGCAGAAAAAACAAAAAACAAAACTTAAAAATCATCAAGTTTTCATGTATATATCTATGTCTACAAAATATATGTGCTTTTAGTTTAGCATTTAGGCTAAACTAAAAGATTAGGACACCTTCTAAATTCAGTGCAGGAGAAATATTAAGTGCAACAGACTGTTTAAATTTATCTATGGAAATCGCGTGTTTGCTGGTAAAGTTATCAGCAAGTTGTAACAGTGGGGCAGGATGAGACATCAGTGTGTTTAGGGTGTTTGTCAGAGCCAGTGATGGACACAAAGTACTCTTTATACATCATCTTATTTAACTGAGCCGGTCATACAGTCTTCTATGCCAGATTAACAGTGAACCTAATTCAAAAGTAATAACTGATGAGGCCACAAGCTGTGTGCCACCTATCTTTTAAAGGTTGCTTCCTTTACATCGTCAACCATAATTTACTTGCAGCTGACTCAGCCTCCTCAAACTTGCCAGGTATGGTTACAAGATTTCAGACATGACTTGGAAAACCCAAATATAAACACTTCACACAGACAGGATGGAAAATTAACACTGACCACCTGCCAAACGCTAGTCAGTTTTGGCTGCTGATTATTATGTGGACAGTTTTTTATCATTTATAGATTCAATCTTGTTCTGAAAATTACACAAAAAGTTATTTGGCAAAATGACCATGACAGATGTTGAAATTTCGAATTGACCAGCTGTGAAGGCTTGAGGACAGTAGTAATATTCTGTTATGCACACACAGAAAATAGCGATTAAAAGCAGGGAGAGCTGCGTGAGATGAGGGGAGTGAAGCGACAGAGTAATGACGCCGTCCACATATTTAACACTTCACAGGTGCTTCCAAGTTTCCTTTTACCTGTTGAGGAAAATGTTATGAACTTGGCAGATAACAGACAGTGACCAGATACTTGATACACAGCCAGTAAAAGAGGAACAAGACCAACACACTGGATTAATTGTTCACTTAGTGGGTTATTAAGGATCAGTTGGGCTCCAACTGGATTTCGTCTATGCTAACAACAGATATTTATACATAACAAGGAGATCAGACAAAACATTGGTTTGATTTAATGAATTATTCATATAAATATTTATGAAAACTTTACCCATATCATCCGACTACTTATTTGGAAGGGAAAAGCACCCATACCATGTGTGCGCATACAGTGAGAATAAAGTGGATCCATAATTCTATGTATAAATTATTTACTCATTTATTTTCATCAGGAAGATGCTGTCAAACAGATGGCAAAGTATCTAAGAAATTGTATCTTAATGTTACCATTAATTATTCACTAAAACACATGATATGCACCGACATATGCTCTATTTAGAACATAAAGAAATTACAACGGCATTCCCTGAGCTATCAGGTTGATATTAAGACCAGACTGCTGCATGTGACCAACAGTGAAGTTTAGTTTCCATTGTTTGTATGCTTTAGATTTCCTTTGGTTTAGTTTGATTGACATATTTACATTACTATGAGATAGTTCTTTACAAGCATGACAATGATCGCTCGGTTGCTTCGTCAAACGACTGACAGCGGATATGGGACAATGAGGGAAGAAAATGCAAGACTTCTTGGCCGCATTTGTAGATATCCTTGGAAAGGGAAAGATCTTGTCAGGCTACTATGACAGTCTAGAAACCCCTTCATTAAGAAACAGATGCAAATGATGACAGACAGTTTGGGTAACAATTTAGATTTCCAGATTTCCACTTCCAAATATGCAGTTTTAAAACTGGGTCAGCAGTAGAGTTTTGGATTTAAAGTGTGAGGAAGTTTTTGTCTAGCTGTGTCTAACAGTTGGCGAACTTGATACTATCATATTATCATAACTGATACAGATTAGAACAACATTCGAAACAGCAGCGTGAGACTCAGACGTTCGAGTTTGGATTCTATTACTGACCGGAAAATTTCAGAAAGTAGTGCAAGGTAGTTCGTAAGATAGGAGAAGGTAGACAGAACAGACAAACGCCTACACAAAAACAAACACATGCAGTCTCACAAATACATGCAAAAAAGAGACACACACACATTTAGCTGCGCACTTCAGGGAACACACTCCACAGCAGATATTTATTGTTCATTAGCAAGCAATGCAGCTGGTCTTGTCTATTACAATAAGTGATAGTTTGAAGGAGCGTCCGCCCAGGGAATGATCGCCATGGAAACGGCTCATAAATCCCAGCAGTGTGTGTTGCAGTTGGACCTGAGAGTCGGCAGTGTGCCTCACACACTGTTAGTCATCACCAACTACACCTTGACAAGGCCGAGAAGAGCATAATACACACATACACACACACACACACACTCACATTAAGTACGCTCTTAATGAAACACCCCTACAGTAATAGAAGTGATGCACACCTGCACTTCAACAAAGGGTAAAGAGTGGACACACTCATGCTTTTATTTAAAAACAGGCAAAACGGACGTGAACTACGCACAAATCCATGAACATTTTCACATAAAGGGAATTTTTTTTTCTATTCACACTGGTACTCAGCTGCTTCTACTGAAAAAAAACATCAGTCGAGGTGAGGTGTGTTTGTTCTCTGCATGTCTGAGTATCTACCTGGATGAGGCTGGCAGCTGGGTTCCTCCTTTTTTCAAAGTGCTTTTGTCGATGCTGCTCCTGCACCTTCAGGGCAAAGCCTGAACCTAGGATGCCCTATGTGGAGAAAACAAAGACACACACTGAGTTTAAATTTGAAGAAAATTCACCATAGAGAAAAAAAGCACCTGCTCTTATTTGTGTAATATGTACAGATTATTTTGAAGAAATACAGAAAGTGTAATCAGTCATTGCGCCACGATGTTTTACTCACAGCTGGCAGGGCAAAGAAGGAGATCCCCAGCAGAGCAAAACACGCTGATAATAACCGCCCCGTCCACGTCTGTGGGGTCTTGTCACCGTAGCCAATAGTTGTAAGGGTGATCTGAAAGTTCAGAGGACACTACTCAAATAATCATAGCCAACATCATTTTATTTATACAATTTAACTCACAGGATGAAGGAAATTATATTTTTGCACGCTGAAATAAAAGAGACTCAACGCTTTCATATACACAACAGCTATGAACATCAAAGCATGCATCACATTCACAGTATTGCAAAAGCGTACAAGTACAAGTAGAGACTGAGATGTGCACGTTTATGTACTGTCTGCTTTTTGGTTTTACTTCCTCAAATTTAACTGATATTCTTACAAAGACTGAAAAGTGCACAGAAGCAGTTCACATTATTTTTATTACATTTAACAAAAACATCTTGCCTTCAAGGTACCACATTCCTATCTACATGGCTATAGTATTATTTGTTAAACTTCATTTCAAATGAATTTCCAAATATAAGTGATATTAATAATTTTTATAATCTTCAATAACCGGTAAAGACAAGAGTTAATTACTTTCAAACAAATTTCTCAAATGCACTTATTAAACAGAATTAAAGAACACCAACATCTGCTGAATGGCACGCTGTGCATCTCCCAAATGTTCATATTTTTCCAACCAGGGAATAAAAGATTAATCAGTGTGAAGGAAAATATCCTCAGCATTTCGAAAGCTGTGTGAAATGCAGGTTCTAAATCTGTGAAACTGGCTTCTGGATCTCTGTTTTTTCACCTTAAAATTAAATGTATCTAAACTTGAGCTTTTAGCAAGTATAATACTACAGTTTTTAGTGTCTACCAGACAGAATCTTCTCCAAGGTCGCAGCATGTGTCATTCCCACAAGCCGAATAGGCCAGTCGCACCTGGCCGCAGGAGAAAACTGACTTTATTGATTGGGCCGTTTCTTGTTTGTGTGTTGTCTGTGTCCATATTTTCAAAGGAGGAAACAGTGCGGTATAGCCAGCCAAGTGTGAATTTAAAGACCATTCTTCCTTGTTTTTGTATTGCAGGTGTCATTAAGGTCACAGACAAACTATGAAAAGAAATATGTCACTGCTGCAAGATCAGAGCGACAAAAGTTTTCTTTATTTTTTGCATGTGAAAAAATTATGATGGGTTTGGAATATTTTAAGAGTTAAGAGTTCATTTTAAGAGTTAATACAAATGATTCAGCTGTCATTCAATTAAGTTATGGTTATTTTAGCTGAGACTTCAGGATGTCACAAACAGGACTAAAATAATTTTAACCGGCTGTGTTTTACAGCATGCCGTGTGCCAGGTTAGTGTGCATCTCCATGTGCTCACCGTGCCCCACCACAGAGCATCAGCGTAGGTGGCAAACTCCTTGTTGAATTCTTTCTCCACCAGATAGACCAAGAAGGAGGAGAAGATCAACACCAGAAACCCTATATACCAGGCAGTCACCAGCTCCTGCAAGAAATACAGATAAAAGATCTTTATATTTTCATAAAGATGATTTCTAACCTTGTGCTGCAAACATGGTGAAAGATATTGATTGATTTTTTCTTTTGAATATAATCGCTCCCTATTGAGATTTTCACCACTCCACATAAGTCAATAAGTAACATTATTATCTTTTCCCCACTTTTCAACTTGGTTTGTGGTATGGAGAAAAAAAACAATATTTTTCAATGAAAATTTGGTCAATTTAAAGTTCACTGCACCAACAGTGAGTACAGTACAAAATAAATATGAACATAAATGCATAAACAAGACGGATGGTCACAATATCAGGAGTACATGCAACTGGCAAATAAAAGAAATTACATCTGCATATAATATATCAATCAGAACAGTAATAGCATACTTTATAAAGTACCTGTGAAAATGGTGATTAAAAACTAGCACTAACAGATTGTCAGGTGCCATATAACAACTCAACAACATTGCATTGATGCTATTTTAAATAAATGTGACAGTTTCCAATTAGCTCAGTTTGCTGATGTAAAATCTCACTGCAAGTTTCAAGTCTTACAGAAGGATGTTGGCTTTGAAATGATTTTTTTTTTTTTTTTTTTTTTAACAAGGTTTACGGAAATGGCGACAGGCTGCTCACATTAAATCAAAAGTGGCCCTGACGAACTGCTCTGCTGCCCTTTTAAGCAGGTGAGACTGCAGCTTTATTGGAGTAGGTACTGGGGCCAGTCCAAAGAGCAGCTCAGCAGTAGAACGAGCAAGTAAAATGTCCAGTCACATTTTAGACTTCTTTGACAGCTAAAGTTACTTGATGCTTTCAAGCTTTTAAGTTAAGGTTTGTGTAAACAGTCATTCCAGTAAGTCTGATACAAAGTAGTTTAAAGCCAGCTCCACTTCAGCCGCAGAAACAGTCATAGGTTTATTTCTGTATTTGAAATAATTTAGATGATTAATTACATTTTGTATACTATATTCGTTTAATTAACATACAACAGTGATTTGTAATACACAATAAAAGAGGTGGGTTGTTAGCAAATGTAGCAACACACACCATTAGCAAACCTACAAAATCAGGCCACCTAGTGATCTAGACAAACACACACAGATCCAAACACCTCTCTATATGTTTAGTTGTAGATAGACTCCTGAAATGACTGTTAAAAAAAGCCCTACCTTACTATGTGCGTAAACTACAGATCCAAGCAGTTTCCAGGTCCCTCCCCTACGGTCCATGCGCACCATGCGCAGGATCTGAAGGAAGCGAAGGCTACGCAGCGCAGATGTGGCAAAGATGTTACCCTGGCTACCAGCTGAAACCACAGCAACTGAGGCGATAAGTACGATGATGTCTGGGGAGTAAAAGAGGGAAATTAAAGGTCATGGGTTTCACAATATTAGTAACAGGAACTGTGGTTGACTCACCTACTTTCTAAATCCATCCAACCTGCCATCCGTCACCTTTAAAACAGCTACTTATTCGCTAGAAGCTGTTGTTTTCCTTTTATTTACATGTTTACATAAGTCTTTGTTTGTCATTATATCTACAGCTTTAAGATATCATACGTATTTTGTCTCACTGAATTTCCCGAGAATATTGACGTCTTCCTTGCTTGAACACCAAAGTAAGAACTGAGAACTGCAGTCTTTTAAAAATGTGTGTTTTTATGTTCTACCCATAGCTGTGACAGTGGTAACTGTACCTGTAGTAACTAAGGGAAGACAAGTTTTATCAACATTGTTGCAACAAAAGTATAACTTCCTACTTATGAACCTGTTTATATAAGAAACTATATGTAACATCACAGGGAAGATATTAAAAGAACGCTATACAAACACAATTAAACTGTTTGGAGTTGTGAATGGCTGCATCCATAAATTGTACAGTTACATAGCAACATCTTCACACAGACCTACCTATGACACAAAACGGTTTTCTGGCAAAGCGGAGACGTCCCTGCCAGCCTCGATAGCGGCAACAACAGCCAGCACTCCATATTCGGATGATGTACTCCAGGCCAAACACTACAATCATCACAAACTCCTGCAGGATGCATACACAATAATTCACACACTTGAACCTTGTAGCATCATAAAAATAGTCAAACACCACAATCATCACAAACTCTCGCAGGACGCACACACAATAGTTCACGCTTGAACCTCGTAGCATCATAAAGATAGACTTAAAAAGTTATTCTTTCAATAGCTTTTTTCAAAAAGTCAAAAAGGTAAATCTGTAAAAAAAAAATAAATCATCACTTACACTATAATCACTGTATATTTATGCATTTTAATGAGGGTAATTTAAAGTCACTACATGAAACAAGTTGATGTTCCTGACAGGAAAAGAAAAGGTGCAGTTAACAACATTGTTAATGACTGTTTACCATTAAGGTGAGCCAGGCCCTTGTTTGTTTGTTTTTTTCCCCATAATGCAGACTGATTCACTATTCAGACTTACAGTGATAATTCAGTGTTACAAGGCCATTAACACGGTTAATGGCTAAACTTGTGCTTTTCTTGCTTTGGTAGTAAAGATGTCTGTAATAAGAAAGACAACTTTACTGCAGATACTTTGACTCATCATAACAGGGAAAACCTGTTTAAAGTCTACAGTGCTTCGTTTTTTGTTTTTTGTTTTTTCCAGATAAGCGACTAACAGCTGGACTAAAGCCTGCCAAAATATTTGTTTTCAAAATACTTGTTTTCATGCTGATAATTAGCCACAATTATAACAATTCTTTGAAAATATAAACTTTACTTTGGAGAATGTGGCCAATGTACTGGTCCATGTCCACATTAATGCTACAGGAGATGCTCAGCCATGGAAACCCATGATATGATGCTCCTAGTGCATTTTTTGTGTTGCTGTAAATGCCAGAGGTTTTGAAATTTCCAGTTAATGAGTCTTCAGAGCATTGGGACTTGGCGACCCTGCTCTGTAACTTCATGGCCGAGTTGCCCTGGTTCCATCAAGGCTTTAACTTTGCAATTATACCATTTCATTTGATCGTGGAATATCTAGGAGGGAGGAACCTTCACAAACTGATTATTATTGATCTGATTATTAATATCTTATTACAGTACCATGCTCCAATACTGAGCTCTTTTAAAAGATCCATTCTTTCACAAATTTTTGTAAAGGCAGACTGCATTGCTAGGTGTGTGATTCTAATCACCTTTGGGACTGTAAACAATTGAATTCAAAGATTAAGAGGTGTGGCCAAACACTTTTTTCAACATACAGGGTGGGCCATTTATATGGATACACCGTAATAACATGGGATTGGTTGGTGATATTAAAGTCCTGTTTTTGGCACATTAGTATATGTGAGGGGGCAAACTCCTCAAGATGGGTGGTGACCATGGTGGCCATTTAGAAGTCGGCCATCTTGCATACAACTTCAATTCAATAAGAAGAGGGCCATGTGACTCATCAAACTTATTGGTAATGTCACAAGAAAAACAATGGTGTTCTTGGTTTCAATGTAACTTTATTCTTTCATGAGTTATTTACAAGTTTCTCTTTGTTCACAGCCATTGACATGTCGAAGAGGTTAACACGTGAGCTACTGCAGCATCTCAACGAGGATGACCCAGATTGGCGCACAGAATTTGCAGAATGGGCAAAACAAAAATAGGAACAGGACCCTCAGTTCACGCAGAAGATTTTGTTCAGTTATGAGGCAAACTTTTATGTGAATGGTGAAGTTAACAAACAAAACCACCGCTATTGGTCTGACACTAACCCACATTGGATGGATCCCTCCAAGACTGTTGGAACAACAAAAGTGATGGTTTGGTGTGGTATATGAGGTACAACGATAGTGGGCCCATTCTTCATCAATGGAAACCTCAAGGCCACTGGATATTTGAAATTGCTACATGATGATGTGTTTCCCTCTTTATGCACTGAAGCTGGCGCGTTCCCTGAGTTTTTCCAGCAAGATGGTGCACCACCACATTATGGGTGCCAGGTCCGAGCATAGATGAACAGTTTCCTGGAAGTGGATTGGTCGTCGTGGGCCAGTTGAACGGCCCCCAAGGTCTCCCGATCTGACCCCCTTAGACTTTTATCTTTGGGCTCATCTGAAGGCAATTGTCTATGGTGTGAAGATACGAGATGTGCAGCACCTGAAACTACGGATACTGGATGCCTGTGCTGGCATTTCTCCTGCGGTGTTGTTTTCAGTGTGTGAAGAGTGGGAGAAGAGGGTTGCATTGACAATCCAACACAATGGGCAGCACATTGAACACATTTTATAAGTGATCAGAAACTTGTAAATAACATGAAAGAATAAAGTTACGTTGAAACCAAGCACACCATTGTTTTTCTTGTGACATTACCAATAAGTTTGATGTGTCACATGGCCCTCTTCCTATTGAAAAAACAAAAGTTGTATCCAAGATGGCCGACTTCTAAATGGCCACCATGGTCACCACCCATCTTGAGGAGTTTCCCCTTTCACATATACTAATGTGCCACAAACAGGACTTTAATGTCACCAACCATTCCCATGTTATTACGGTGTATCCATATAAATGGCCCACCCTGTAGAGTATCTTGCTGTTAAGAACTTTGACATATGAAACATAAAGTCATAGTCAGCTTTTAGCTAAAATCTAAAGAGATGAACCAATAAAGGTTAAAAAAGTGACAAAACTCCAGAAGGTCACTGTGCTTACATAAAAGTGTTATAAAGTAATTACTCAGTATAACAGAGTAAGCCAACAGGATACCCCATGTTAATCAGTGAGCTTTACAAGGATTTAGAAAGTCTGCTTTTCAAATGTATGCTAACCTTAGCTATCTGCTTTCCTTTCACTTTTCTCGTGCAAGTCTCATAACTGGAAATAACTGTTCCTTTAAAAAATCGGACCAAATCCAAATAATAGGAAGAAAAAATACTGTATGCCACTACAGCTCCACTAACAAAAAGTAGTTATATAATATTGGTTATACTGTGTATAATGGTACACTGTGTGATCTGTCAGTCATCCACAGTGAGCTTCACTATGAGCACTTCATGAATATCTCTGCTGTGCAAAAAGTAAAACTGTTTTGTGTTATTTTTGCAATATCTTTTATTTTTTCATCACTATCTTAGCTGACAGATTTGTTTTCTGCTCAAGCATGTCCAAGGTACACACTGTTAAAACTGGCTGATTTAACAAACTGATTTAGACACACACACACACACACACACACACACACACACACACACACACACACACACACACACACACACACACACACACACACACACACAGTTATTTTACTGCATGACTTTATCATAAAATAATATAATGTAAACCCACCTATTGAGTCCAACTATTTGTATGAGTGTGTGTGTCTGTGCATGTATGTGTCAGTGCAGGTGCATTTGTGTGTGGTTGTTTTCTTGTGTGTCCTACCAGGATGAGCAGGCAGTGCGATGAGAACTCCTGGTGAGCAGGGATGGTGGAAAACACAGAGAGAACTAGACATCCGAATACCAGGATAAACCTTTGAAGACAAAACAAACACACACACACACGCACACACACACGCACACACACACACACACGCACGCACACACACACACACACACACACACACACACACACACACACACACACACACACACACACGCACACACACACACACACACACACACACACACACACACATATTAATACAAAACATATATGTGTGTAATAAAGATGATTTAGATCTTCGTAAAGGTTTAGACTCGTTAGCTCAGGGATTCTCTGGAAGTGATTATTTTCCCCCCACCAGGCTACAATCTGGATTTAAACTGTTAAGAGCCTTATTAGTTTCTGACGAAACAATGTTTACAGCTTCAGCATCTTTTATTTTATTACAGCACTGTAATTTAGTGAATGGAGGGAAGGCAAATAAATGGTTATCACAGTAACAATAAGGCCTCAAAAGATTGTAAATACATTCTGTTGTTGACTAGTTATCCTAGGGTTATCCTTTAAAGGGGAGCCATTATATTAATTTCCAGCTTAATATATTTATTACTCTACTAGAGCAGGTTGGCGTGATTTCCTGTTTGAAATGAGCTGTTTCTTCCTTCTTCAATGATCCTTATCTGGTCTACAATGGCCCTTCAGTTCATTTCAAAGCCCTTTCTGGATGGATGTAAACTGCATTTCGTTGCCTTGTACTTGTGACGTGTGCAATGACAATAAAGTTGAATTCTATTCTGTTCTAATTCTATTCCGTTGTGATCTTATCTTAGTTATTGATCTTAGTTATCTTAGTTAGTGATCTATCTTAGATATATCTACTCTCACTTGTATCATGCAGAGCCAAGAATACAAAAATTGTGTGAAACTGAGCATCTAGAGCTCGCTGGTTCATAGAGATTATATAGACACTGAGCTTAGTATTTATATTTCACAGGAAAAAACCCACACAGAAACAA
Source organism: Aulonocara sp. 'chitande type north' Nkhata Bay (assembly GCF_057382095.1). Lineage (NCBI taxonomy): Eukaryota > Metazoa > Chordata > Actinopteri > Cichliformes > Cichlidae > Aulonocara > Aulonocara sp. 'chitande type north' Nkhata Bay. The sequence goes on along the minus strand of NC_141356.1, from coordinate 17,849,844 downwards.
ATAAAAAGCTAAAATATCAATATAAAGGGGGGTCACTGGAAAATCTGTATGTCAGAGCTGATATCCCACAATCTGTATGTCAATCCAAAACTGAATCCAGTCGTGAATAAAAGTATTTTGTAATTTCTTCTTTTTCTTCTTCTTCTTCTTCTTTTGGATGCTCCCTTTAGGGGTCGCCACGGCGTATCATCTGCGTCCATCTCACTCTATCCCTAGCATCCTCCCCTGCCACACCAACTTTCTGCACATCCTTGTAATTTGATTTCTGATCGTTACTGTAAAGCTTGAGTCATAATCAGAGTGGAACTGTGGGGTATGGATCTGGAATAACTCTAACGTACTCAGAGTAAAAGCTCCAATTTCTAATGCGTTGTTTCAAATGACAATATAGACTCAAACTACATCACTGGTGCCTGCAAGGAAACCACTCAGTCTCTTGTACAGTAAGTCATATGGCAACTTGGTTAATGAGCAAATACAAATTAAAATTCACAAGGCAGCTTCCAGGCAACATATGCACCGACTAGCAGTCCCAGCCTACTGTTCTTCAGAGTAACTCTGAACTGTTTTTGTTTTTTTCCAAGACGCCATCTGTCTTTCTGATATTTATGTGTTTATGGTCTCATTCCCACAGATTTTTTTAAAGGTTTCTTTTCCAGTCTTATTCCCTTTCTCATTTTCGGGACCCTCGCTCTTACTTGTCTCTTTAATATACCAAATTGTTTACTGGTCCCTCCCACACTGTTTCCCTCCTCACCTCCCATCCTCCAACTGTAATCTCTCCTTCCTTCAGCCTTCTGTTTCTCTGGATGCATTTTATTTTCTCTCTTCTGGCTTCCTTGTATAATTGATGTCAGGATTTATTTTCCATGGGATCCACAAGGAATATGAAAAGTGAGGTGAATGCTCATGTGTGTACCTGGCTGCATGCTTCACAGCAGCAGAGGACTGATGGTTCGAACTTCCAGCACACATCTGTATCTGATACTGGCTCCTTGTCTAATAGCTCTTTACTGTCATGCAGACAGACAGCATGAAGAGCACATTTAAAAACAGCATCCAGTTGTGATAGAGAAGTTTGTGTGTTGTTGGTGTGTCTGTGTGTGTAACCACAGATCGTCAGGATAACTTGTTAAGAAGTATTTAGTATTTAGTATTTATTTATTTATTGTCATTGTCAAGAACAATGAAATTGCGTTTGGGGCTTCCATACAACCCAAAAAAAAGAAGAAAATAATAAATACCCCTTAAAACCCAAGTGTACATATTTAACCCAGTGTGACTCCAATGCAATAAGACAATCCTTAGCAATAATGTTCGTAGAAATTCAGACAAAGACCTGAGAAACATGACAAAATACAACAATGCAACCCATTCAATATTATTGTACTGTGAGATATGATATCAGATATGATAGTTATCTATTTAAGAAAGAGGGGGGGGGGGGGCAGGAGGGGGAAGAGAATAAAGATATGATGCACCAATGCAGACCAGTTCATTGCTATTAAGAAGTTGGATATGGTTATTGTCCGTGAGAGGGGGGCAGAGAGTTCAGGAGCCTCACAGCCTGTGGATACAGGCTGTTGGCCAGTCTGGATGTTCTGGCCTGTATAGACCTGTACCTTCTCCCTGAGGGCAGCAGATGGAAAAGGTGGCGCGCAGGGTGATGTTGGTCCCGCAGGATACTGTGCACCCTCCTCAGACAGCGAGTGGGGAAGATATTACTGATCTATGGCAGAAAAGTAAAAAACCAGGCATAGGTAATCCTTTAGACCTGGTCTGAAACAGGTCAGGTTTTAACATGACTTTCCTAATGATTTTTGTTAGGCGTTAGCAGTTTGGGAAGTGTCCAAGCTTGCGGTGGATCATTTCTATCTCTCTGCTCCACCTCGTTCACTGCAGTGACAACACACTCCCAGGCAATGTGTTTGGTTTTGTTTGCCAATCCACTAATTTGACCACTAAAAATGATGTGCTGACTGGCTTCAATCAGTCAGCTTATCTTTGAAAAAATGTGCTTTTCCTGTTAGGATCATGATCATTCCTAACTCAGTCCAATTCCATTTAAGAAACTAGATGGCAGGTTATGTCATTGTATCAGGACCAATCAGGACTGAGGACTCTCCCATAAAGGAAACCTACCTGTGGTTAGACTCTCACTCTCTCCTTGCTGATGACTATTTGGCACACCTGGGGTGCCGCTCTTGAGCAATTCTTTTGTTTTTAAAAGGTTTGTGGTGGGAGACAGAGGACTAGGTAATTTTCACATGTAGGTTCTTTTCTGTTAGACACAACCTAATGGTCTCTTTCCACATTTTGTACAATCTTGAATAATTTTCTTCACTTTCACAAGGACTCAAAATTATTGTGGCTGTCCCGTTACTCCCTCCGTCCAACCAGGGGTCATAACAGTGGCTGTCAAGACGCCACAATTACATTAAAACTTGACTGAAAATGAGTAACTACATGTCTTATAGAATGATGAACCCAAATGTGAACTTTTGGTTCAAATAAATATGCCTGGAGGAGATCAGTAGAGCTGGCTACAACAGTGTAAACAAAATTATGTTTTTATGAATGCAGTAAAGGATCGTCACATTTTGATCCACCATGTAATACTATTTAGAAAATATCTGCTTGGCAACAGCATCATCAATGATCCCAAACATAATGGCAGTGCAGTAACAGCATAATGATGGAAGAACACACAGTGGAGCACTATCAGTCATGAACTGCCAAGAGCAGCGAGGGATCATGATGACAGCACAAGATGCAGCAAAGATTCAAAGAAGAGATTTGGACTGTCCGTCAAGACGCCTGGAGAAGTACTCCTGAAGACTACAAAAACACTTTCTGTAAAAGCAGTGTGGGATGTTCCAGATCTCTTGTTTATGGAAGAGACCAGATCAACTTCCCTTAAATGATTGGATGGATGCATTTATGTATATGTACTTCTACCACTCCTCTCCTGTCTCATTTATGTTTACTTTATGGAGCAAAATATATCCTAGCTTGTAACACATCCTTCAAGTGTGGCTATTTAAAGAATTCTCCCTCTAATGTTGCAGCACAACATGTTTTTTCATTGCTAGAATGCTATGAATGCTTGTTTCTTTAAATTATTTATTTATTTAGGCTGGTGAGTCCTGAATTTCAGCAGGAAATTATGAATATGAAGACAAAAGAGTTTCTGAATCATGTGCACTGGTTTCAACATTTTAGAAGGTAATATCGCAGAAGTTGGCTTGTAACTTCAGAGGTAAGCAGTAGTGCTCTTCTTTGTCTTGCGATCTAGCTGACCTTTCAGCCAATCTGACACCTTTTGGAAACACAGATAGCTTCACTAAACACGCCACTCTGAAAATTGACTTACAAAAGTTTTTCAGAGATACCTAGAGTCTGCATGCAGTGGTGTATATGTAGGCCTTATTCCACACACTACGTTTTAGAAACATAAAAATGCATCACTAGCACATTAATTGCGTGTTTGCATTGGTACTCTTTGTAAGAGCATGTAATTTTAGAAGCAATGACATGTACAAATTATACTGTGATGTGATTTGAAATTGGTTAAAGAATTTTTCTCCAAAATTTCTTGACTTAATAAAGTGAAGCCTGGCTAAATTTCAGTGTCCAAATGTAATTTCTAAGGCTATTTTGTATTAGACAATTGCATATTTTCAAGATGTTTTTATTTTTCATCCTCATGTTTCAAGTATATTTTCTTTCTAATAACATTTCAGTACCAGGCTTTTAGTGAATAAATAAAATGAGTGAACGGTTTAGTGTACTGTGTGAAAATAGAGCAATGAGAGACCTTGATTACAGCCTTTGGCAAAATCAGAGTGAATAGCTCCTGCAATTTACAATCGGGGACTATATGAATAACTTTGGAAATACACGTTATTATTCTTTGATGTTTATAACAACACAAGCAGAGGCATTCTCGATGAACGCTCCACGCTATATTTACAATGGCAGCAGTTTTCATTTTTGAGGAGAGGAGATGCAAAGATCACCCATCACATCAGACAGCTCTTTACCATTTGGTGGACAGGTACTGGATCTGTGATTTCAGTCATCAGATGATTATTGTTTAGACATGCTGATGAGAAGAAGGCATGACTGCGGGTTTCTGAGTCAACCGTGTGATTATGAATAATGAAAAAAGTCTAATGAACTCTCGGCTTTCTGTGTTTAAAAGTGGCATAATTTTACATCACTCATCTGAAATCAGCATAGTATCAACATTGCTTTAAGCATCCAGGAACAGTGTGTGTTTTCCATCTGTTGCATCTCTTGTCGGACATCGGTTGATGATGAAATTATTCAGTGGATGCAGGCAGACATGACGAACAAGGAAGAACTGATGAGAGATATAGTTGATAACAGTTCCTTGGTGAATTTGCCACTTTTTAAAAATAGCTGCACAAATAAAGTAGAAGTGCTGAGATCTGTGTAGCTCATTCTGAGAAAGCTGAGTGTGCAGCAACAAGTATGTATTTAGTACAAGTATCTCAAGCAAGGCTCTCTATTAAATATATTTTTAGTTTTTGTTAAGGCTATTGAGAAAATGCTGATACTATTGCGAATAACTTATAAAACAGATGTTTCACTTGCTGGGCCCACGTCCTTATTTTATGTTTGACAGCAATTGGTAGATAAAGGTTAAGATAAAGATAAAGGCTTGGACATGAATTGAGCTGATGTTTGGGGAAGGCCTTGAAGCTGACTGGCAGTGGCTCCCGGGCCGATCCTCATGTATTAAATAGAAGTGAAGAAGTTAAAGAATTAAAAAGGGCAGGGAGGGTGGGGCACGTAAACGAGAAAGAACAGCTTGTAGAATTGGGGGAACATATATAGATGAGAACTGGAAGGAGCGTGTTTGGAGGTGTGGGCCTGCTCCTGAAATTCAAATACTTTATCTCCAAATGTTTAACAACACATTGTGAAAAACAGATCCAGTGGTTTTAAAGCAGCTACTTGTCTCAAATTATATAATTAAATTAAAAAACTTGTGATCCTGACTTTGAGAATTTAATAGATGTTGGCAGTTGACTAGCAATGCTGAAACTTGTCCTTGCTTGAAGTCATCTTCATGTAAGTGTTTGGAAAGACATATTTTTAGCATTTGCAAAATGCTCCATCGTATGGCATTTCTTGTAAAGATTGAACAGTATGCCTCTGTGTTTAGTATGAAGACTTTAATGTTACTGGCTCAGTTTAAACTAAAGAATTAGACGTGATGATACATATTTGCATAAGTACAAGTTTTCCATCACCTCATAGCTCAATATCCAACTCAGGCACAAAAGCAATATTAATTAATATCAATATTAACCTAACAGGCGATTTGTGTGTCGTCTCATATATGGTTCATATAGTTGTTGTTGCTAAAAACGTTGCTGTTTACTGACATTAGCACCAAATGTTTAGAGTCCATTCAATTTCACAGTGTTCCTCTTCAGAACATTTGTGGTGGATGTCCCAGTTTGTTAAATGTCAGCTAACTTTGTTTATTAGGTTGCTCCACTGCATGCTGGCCAACTTCTGCATCACATTGTCAGACCAACATGTGGTTAAGTTGGTGCTTGACACTCTCAGTAGAGGACTGCAGGTTTGATAGTTTGCCCCCCTTGGTGCATATGACACAGACTTATTTACTGCTGATGAACATCTGAGGAACTGCACTACTGTACACACACACACACACACACACACACACACACACACACACACACACACACTCCTCCACAAGGTGACAAGCTGACAATAATGCCAAAAAAGCCAGGAGAGTGAGGTGAGTATGTGAGTAATCAGTTCCCTGGAGATTTGCAGCCTGGACTCCCAGGGCGGTTTCATTACAAACTTGAGATCTTAAAATAGAAACAAGGTAAGTAGGCTACAACAGGAAACAAACAGTAGCTGCACAGCAGTTTCCAATTTGATGACTTTTAAAAGTTGTTCCTTCTTGAAAATGTGTGTATAGCAAAATTTAAAGCTACACAATTTGTTATTTCTTCCAAATATGTACCTCCAACTTTACAGGTAACTAGAAGGATTTCAACTGATTTATTTGTGGGAAATTACTTTCCCACTTTCAGATTCATGTGTAAAGTAAACTAAATTTCTGATATCATCAGTGCAAAAAGTTATAAACTGATATGAACAAAGCAGATATAGTCTTGACACTGGAGAGAGGACCACTTGACTTTTCTCTTTTCTGTGGATAATAATTTGTCTCTGACTGGACATGGAAAGTGGAAGAAGGTTTAAAGTCATCAAGCAGCTTATGGTAAGATGTGTGCATCTGTGTGTGAAGCACAGATATGTTTGTGAGATGTAAACGCTTGCAGTATGCACATACTAACATGATACGGTTGGTTTAAACAAGTGTGGGGAGCAGCCAAGTAAGAGAGCACGCATGATGTTTTTATAATTAAATAAGAATCTGAGCATGGATGGAGAAAGCGTGGTGTGTTTCTGTGTCTCTGAGTGTGTGTGAGAGAGAGAGACAGACTGGGTACGTGAGAGGTCAAGGTTTTCCACACAATGCTGTCTGGTATCATTATCTATTTCCTTCTTTCTTTTTGTGCCAGCCATGCATACCCTTTCAATCAAGGGAGTGGAACCAGAGGGGAAAAGATTGAAATGGAGAGAAAAAGACAAACTGAGAGAGCTGACGAGACTACTCACTTTGGAGAAGTACATGATGTTCCTCATAATGTGTCAAGTTAACAAAACAAAAGAAACAGAAACAAGAAACAAAAGAGCAGCAGAGAACTCGGTGGTGGATTAAAGGGGAAATACTGACTCCCACAAATCAAAATGATTGAACAATATAGGAGTTAGTTCAGCAGGTTCTCCTGGATGAAAGCAGCAGGGCTAGTTGTGGCTGTAATGGGAAGACACAGCTCAAGCTATAAATACTATATATCCAAATAAGAAAGTCCTGGTTAATCGGTATATCTCTAATGAAACAAGACAGGGAGATAGAGATGAAGGTAAGGGGAGCAACTCTTTCTTTTCAGTCTTTTTGTCTGCCCAATCTCTTACTTTCTCTCTGGACCTACTGTGGACCTCTCAGGTGTCACTGAATGATATCACACACACACACACACACACACACACACACACACACACACACACACACACACACACCGGTAGATAAAGAGCCAAAAGAGATGACAGAAAGAGATGAAAAAGCAAGATGAGGGAAAGAAGGAGGCATAGTCAGAAAGAAAGACGGAGCCAGGGTGATTCTTTGCCAGCAGTCTATTAGTTAATCCCTGTGTTTATCCAGTCGAGTGCAGTATCTTACCTGATGATGGCAGTGATAAAACATACGGTTTTATTTCTAAGCAACTACCTGACCAAACACAGCCGGGCCAAGGACATGGCGCTGCACGGCTCTACAAGCCTGTGAAAGAGTTGCAAGGCTTTCTCCATCGAGCCTTTCTCCACCAGAGATGGGCAGTAACGCGTTACTTGTAACGCGTTACTGTAATCTGATTACTTTTTTCAAGTAACGAGTAAAGTAAGGGATTACTATTGCAAAATCGGTAATTAGATTACCGTTACTTTCCCGTAGGAACGCTGCGTTACTGCGTTACTAAAACCGTGATTTTTTTTGCGAGAATGTCTCATGACAGTGACGTAAGCAAGTGTGACGTTGGTGACAGCAGCTGTGTGCAGATCAACAATGGATAATATATCGAGTGCGGGAGAGAGTATGAGCGTGCAGCGTTTAAAGTGTGGAAGTACTGACCTTACTTTGAGTTTGATTCCATAAAAAGTGACAAAAACATTAGCGTCCATCGTGCGTGGGAAGAAAACTTCTTTTTACAGCGAAAAAAACCCCTAAACTTCCGAGCAAGCACCGAGTAGCTACGACGTGATGGGAAACTCACAGAGACACTCGCGCGGATTCTTCAACTGACCGCAGCACACCTACACCAGGGTAACCCTCCGCCTACCCTGCTCCTGCTTTACAGGTGAAAATAGAGCAAAAGGACCGCTGAGTCTTTGACTTTATTTATTTTCTGCTGTGTTTTACTTGCATCTGTTTGAAAGAGTGAGTGAAAACACAAAAAATATTTTATTTTATGTGCTGGAATGTGTAGAAAATAGGTTTAAATGTTAAACTAATTTATTCAAGTCAGAGAATGTTGCATATAATTAAATGTTTTGCTTGATGCATAAAGTTAAAAGATTAAAACTGATAAAACAAGTTAAAAAAAGAGACTTTTCCATTTGATTACATTTTGTATGATGGATTATGTAGAAAAAGTAGAATTGGGCTGAAAGATCTATCACTTTATCACCTCTTCAGGTTGTAAATCGTGTTTTAAAAAGTAACTAAGTAACTAAGTAACTAAGTAATTAATTACTTTTGAAAATAAGTAATCAGTAAAGTAACGGGATTACTTTTTGGGGGGAGTAATCAGTAATTAATTACTGATTACTTTTTTCAAGTAACTTGACCAACACTGTTCTCCACTAAAAGAAAAACGCAAGAAGATGTAATAGTCGATCTTTAAATCTCAGAAGTCAAATATATAGGTGGATGGAAGATACCATCTCATGTCAGGAAGTATAAGAAAGGCCTAATACAAGGGCATGAACCAAGCTTGAAGTGTAATATTCAATTCAATCGATCTACAAAGTATGTAACTTTTAATCCTGAGCTGATAGATTTAAGGGTCACATGTTCTAATATGACTCAAATAATATGTAGGAAATAAACCCTAGAAGACTTCTCAGTGATCTGTTTTGTCTTCTTTAAATGTTGCTGAACTGAACAGCCTCCAAACAATGATAGACTCTATATACAGAACTAAAGAGCACAGACTCCGGTTGCAAATAACACCACTAGTCCAAGAATGCCCTGCTAATTTCCGGGATATTTTGGCTTTACTTCTGTACAGTGGGAGGCTGCATCGTGATGCATCGTCCATCTTTATATACAGTCTGTGGGGACGACACACTCCAGCTGCATCTGCGTGCGTCATTTAATGCCAGTAACGTCAGTGACATAAAGACCTACGAGGCAATGGAGATAAACTGCTCAGCATGTGCCAGTTCACAGAGAAAATTTGATAAACCTCCCACAGTGGGCACAGCAGATGCTTTGACTGAGGAGATTTTATATTACACACACACACACATCCATCTATACACATATGCAGTTTTTTTTTATCACCTCATTTTTTATTTGACAGAAATACTTCTAATATAAGACTTTTATATAATAATCATATCATATTCATATTATTTCTTTAGACATAGAGAGCTGCACCAATGTCATACAACAGAAGGAAGCTATTATTAGCATAAAATGATTGTTTATGGAAAGAGAATTGGCAAAGCCGTGCGGGTAGAGGTGTTATTTAGTTTTTGCTTTTTGTATTGATTTGACTTAGCGCACAAGTTTAGAAACAGATTTAGAGATGTCTCAACAAATTCACGACATCAATCCAAACTTTTTGTGCAAAAGGGAATTAAAGGTAACTGCACAGTTCAGATCTGCGACATCTAAATTTGGTATGTCTGAGCACCCCTCTTCACCGGTTTACCAGTGGATTAACGTGCCACATCGCCACATCTAGAAGCCATGTTACTGCAGCAAAGAGAGACAGACAGAAAGACTTCAGAGACGGGCGCAGAGAGCAAGAAAGAGCCGGACAGAAGCCAATTTTCCATGATGTGGGATGCACTGAAGATGGGTGACTGGTGCGAGAATACTCGGAAAGCTTTCAGTGCGTGCGTGCGTATGTGTGTTTTCGTTAACTAGACACAGACTGACACATTGTTGAAGAAAGCCAACAGCTAACGGGGTTCATAAAAAATACTGGCTTATACACACACACACACAGAGACACACACACACACAATACACGAGATTCCTATCAGCACCCATTTCAGCATTTAAACCACTCCAAAACTCCCGTTCACAATGCTGTGAAGCAGATGTCAGAGGCAGACAGTGAACCAGAGACCAAAGGAGAGTTCAAAAAGGAGACAAGTTTATGTGACAAAACTGTATCCTGCATTGAAAATCATATATATATATTTATTTATTTTAAACTATTTGTTTCTCTTGAACACACAGCCTCATAAACAAGAGTGATGTCCCTACACTGACAGAGTGGGAAAGGGAAGGGGTTCAGCTTCTGTGTTTGATTTCCCTTGGACTTCGAATCAAAAGCTTTTTATCATTTGATTTCTCAGAAATCAGAGCGCACATAAACACAGGCTTATCCAAACCTCTGAGGCAAGGAAATTAGAAGCACAAATCTGCAGTTGCTGTGTAGATAAAGACTCTGAATTATCTATTTTACAATAATATCTTTGCTGGCTGTATAGATTGAGTAGATACACTTTCCTCTTTCTTGCTGTGTTCTAAAGACAGACACTTGGCTTAGCCAGCTGCATTATGCACGTTATGACAGAAAATATCACACCTTTGTGTATTTGGAAATCCACCGGGCTCAGTGGGTAGCTTTCTTTAATGCCACTTGATTATGTGCAGCATGTGCATGAAGGCTCATTACTCACACCCAGCTAGCTGAGCCCAAAGAGGACTATGATTGATCAAGTACAGGGCCTGTGCAGCTTAAATGAGCTCAGTTAAGCCAAGACCACAATATGGTTTGTCAGGAATTAAGTCTGGCTTTTTGTCTTGCAGTTTTGAATCTTGGCATTTTATGTAACTCATTTCAACAGCACATTTACTTCCTTTGTTTCTTAGACAGGACTGCAATTTAAATTTTATGACTAAAAGTTTAGTTTGACTGAGTTCATTTTTTTTCTCTTTAGCATTGTAAAACACTTTTTTGTTGCATTTGTACTTACACAATAGGCAGTAACAGGCCTTGTTGAATTTTACGTATTTATAATCACAGGATATTGTGTAGCGAAAAACAGGGCTGAGTCTAGCTTGCTATGTTTGAGGGTGCAGCTAAAATAAACCCTAGGCAACCTGGATGAGACAAAGACAGGAGGTCAGAGCAGACAACTTTGGTCCCTGTTCAGATGTTCTCGTCTATTTTTAAAAATACGAGTCCTGATGAAAATAAGCGTAATAGACAAGCCATCTGAACTAAATTAAAAATAGTACCCACAGGCTTTAGAATAGAAGTCACTGCAGGAATCAACAGTTACCCATATCAGTTTGTGCTAATCAGCACAAAAACAGCTACAACAGGTAAAATGGAAATACAGTGAAATTTAGACACAGATCAAAAAAGTTGCTTGAGTTAACTGAAGTAGATCATGCTTTTGTGTATGTGCTTCTTTTGTTTCTATGTTTGTTTTTATTGCATCTCTGTGCCACATCTCTCTCTGCAGTGGGAAACTCTGGAGGTGGCAGTAAGCTGCTCACCCAATCAGACATTTGCAATTATTCTTGTGATTTTTCTGTTGCCTTTTCATATTTATTTATTTATTTTTTTACCTTTGATTTAGTAGGCAGAATGCCCTGTTTGAGTGGGTTGAGTCTTGCCCTGTCCGTAGAACAGGCTTATGTGGAAATGTGAAGAAAAACGCACTGAATGAAAATCCATCCATTCGCTTCCGCTTCTCCTTTTCAGGGTCGCGGGGGGCGCTGGAGCCTATCCCAGCTGTCATAGGGCGAGAGGCGGGGTACACCCTGGACAGGTCGCCAGTCTGTCGCAGGGCCAACACACAGAGACAGACAACCATTCGCACTCACATTCATTCACACATTCACACCTAGTGGCAATTTGGATTTTCCAATTAACCTATCCCCACAAGCTGCATGTCTTTGGACGGTGGGAGGAAGCCGGAGTACCCGGAGGGAACCCACGCAAACACGGGGAGAACATGCAAACTCCACACAGAAAGACCCCGGCCTGATGGTGGAATTGAACTCAGGACCTTCTTGCTGTGCAGCAACAGTGCTAACCACTGTGCCACCGTGCTGCCCTAACCACCGTGCCACCGTGCTGCCTGAATGAAAATCTAATAGTATATTTTTCTCCATCAGTCTTAATCCATTTAAAACTGTTTTTTAAATACTGTAGCAGTGCAAAGCTATAACAGTAAAGTAAACAAATGTGTATAAAGTACAGAAGTGTAGCCATGTTAAAGCCAAGTTAGAGTCTGAAATATTTATACTTTTAAGGTACTTACTGGAGAATTTTATTTATATAATGTGTCAGGATACTAAGTGAGAAAGTTTGAGCCTCTGGCAAGGCTCAGTTCAACTCAGGGGCCTAATACCTAAGGTCCTCGAGCATGAGATACATTTTCATCAGTGCATATGTTAACTGAAAACTACGTCTTAAATCTGTATTCACCTTCAAAATACTGTATTTCTTGTAGTATATCACAAAACCTCTTTATGAAGAAGATGAGTTTGGTTTTAAAGGCTTAGAAATTAACAGCTCAGATGACTGACTGATAATTGAACAGTTTACTTGCATGATGAGCAAATTAAAAAGAACACAGAACAAATAAAATCAAAGCATGAAACATGCCAAAAATTGTTTGCAAAAGCACTGCTGCTCTGGAACTTTGGAACGGTGAATAAGGGAATTATTAGAGAAGTAAATCTGGGCTGTTGAATTGCTTTGGTGGAGTCAGCTCATTAGGTCAACAGATGGCCGACTGATTCCCTTAGCACAGACATAGTGAAAACCAAACTGGAGAAGCTGACTCAGCGCAACTTATGTCAGTACAAGTGTGAGAGTTTGTACTTTATGTACACACTGCTTATAGCTTTTTGAGTTGAGTGAGTGTGCTTATGCATGCATATTTGCTATCATTTTTACACTCGGTCCAAGCACATATCCAGTGTGTCAAACACATGTATCAGCCCACACAGCTCCATCTGTTCTGCTGTCTAGGCTGCAGGTTTTGAACATTAGGCGTTTTGAGTATGGGTTTCTGTTTACTTTTTTTTGTCTTCAGTGTCTGTGAAGGTTGATGTAAAAGCTCAAGAATGATGATGTGCCTTTGTGAAAACACCTAAAAAGATGTCTGCTGTCACACATTTATATAAGCGTAAGGTTCGTTATGAGGAGGCTAAACAAAAAGAATCATAACAGATAAAGAACATTTTGCTACTAAATGTCTTCATCTTTCCTGTCGTTTCTACGGTATATTTTACTGATGAGTTGAACAGTTTACTGCGATATCTCAAATTTCTGAGATTTTGCTTTCTACTTTTGCTGCTGCTTGTGATTCACTAGAGATGTGCTCCAGTTAATGCCAGTAAAATTCAATTCCTGGTTTTTTTTACTCTTTTTTTGATTAGAAATTCTTAGAGGCACCACACAAATTCTTGAACCAAAATAAAAACAGAGCAAAATGATGGGTAGATACTGCACCATTGCATGGTTTCTTATGAACCACCTCCTATGATAATTACATTTTCATCCTCATTAATATGACTACACCTTTTATTTCACGTGCTAGAACAGATATCATGATGATGATAAGTAGTCAGTGCCATGGCTGAGCATTGTAGTGTATCAATTCTCTCAACACTCTCAAAAGCAGATTCAGAAAGTCGGGGTTTTATACATTAAACCAGGGGTCACCAACACGGTGCCCGCGGGCACCAGGTCGCCCGCAAGGACCACATGAGTCGCCCGCGGGCCTGTTCTAAAAATAGCTCACCATAACAACTTACCAGTAAGCTGCATCTATTTTTATTTTTTCTTGCTATTTTTTTTAAATCACAATTGCATTGGCGTTAATTTGTTAGAGATAATATATAAAAAAAATGTTTATTATTAAATATTAGATCATGATCTAATATTTAGTGCTAGCTGGTCTCCACGGAAACAGTTGCCGTGAAGACCAGCAAAGGCAAAGGTGAGGAGATGAGGAAAACATGGCGGAAAAAAGGAAGAAAACATATAATTTTCACAGTGAATGGGAGGAAGAGTTCTTTTTTACCACTGTGAAAGATTCATGCGTGTGTCTCATTTGCGGGGCAACTGTGGCAACGGCAAAGCGGCACAACGTGGAGAGACATTTCCGAACGTGTCACACACGCTACCATGCTAACTACCCAAAGGGCAGCACACTGCGAGCGGAAAAGGCCCGCGAATTAAAGGCAGGTTTGAGCAAACAGCAGTCTTTTTTCACGAGACCGGTGAAAAACTCTCAAAAAGCAACCGAAGCCTTATTTAGAGCTACACATTTCATGATTAAGAAAAAGAAGGCATTTTTAGACGGGGAGTATTTCAAAGAAGCAATGATGATAATTGCAAAAACTGTGCTTAAAGACGAGAAATATGGAAACGATGTAATCTCCACTCTCTCTGATGTCCAGCTGGGGGCAACTACAATTGTTAGAAGAGTGTCGGCTATGTCCGGGAACTTGGCCGATCAGTTGGATCAGGATCTGGCAAAGTGCAGTTGGTTTAGCATCCAGTGTGACGAGTCCGTCGACAGCAGCAGTACAGCACAGCTGATGGTCTTTATCCGGATGGTATTTGATGGTTTCTCCACAAAAGAAGAACTTCTGACACTACTGCCGCTAAAGACAACAACGAAGGGAGTTGACATCTATAACGCGGTGAAGGAGTTTTTCGCGAAGAAAAAGGTACCGTTGGAAAAGCTGGTATCAGTGACTACCGACGGGGCTCCTGCTATGATCGGCCGACATACGGGATTCATCGCTCACTGTAAAGGTGACACAGAGTTCCCAAACTTCATGCATTACCACTGCATCATTCACCAGCAGGCGTTATGCGCAAAGGTGATCGGCTTCGAGCACGTCATGACTCCCGTCGTGAAGATCATAAACAGCATCCGCTCCAGAGCTAAACAGCACAGAACATTCAAGGTGCTATTGGAGGAGCTGTCAGCTGAATATGGTGACTAGGGTTGCCAACTCCCTGAAAAATAAATAAGGGACACCTCGTGGCCAGGGCCGGGCGACCCAGTTGTCTTCACCCTTCCCAGTGTGGTGAATTTTCTAGCTCTTTTTTTGTGTGTGAAATTATTTTTTTAACCATTTGACTTGAAGTCGATTTAAGTAGATGCATATTCTATTCTTTGTGATATGAACACATGTGAAACAAATGATCATTTAGCCATTTATTTTTAGCTCAAAATGACAACATTAACACAATAAAACAGGTCTCCTTCTTAAACAGAAGCCTGTCATGCTTAACTTTTGAGAATATAAGTAAATCTTTCTTTAAAAGCACTCTGTCCTGCTTAACTTAAAATAATAGAAAACAATAGAAAGAAAAATATTCTTGTAACAGTGCACATTTAGTGCATTTAGTACAATTGGCTTCAGTTGAGGTATTATTTCAGCTTTTCTAATGCTAATCAGCTGCTCCTGTTTGTAAACCCGCTTGTTCCCATGATTACGCATCTTAACTCATCATCATTATTCATCTATGTATTACTTTTATGTATTAGTCATCTATTTGTTGTAATCATCTATCCTTGCAGTTGTTTATTACACAAAATAAATTATATTATCACACTTCTGGCCACATAGCGCTGATATTCACTGCACATGCCCATATTAACGTTTTCCAGCCAGATGTTTTCCTTTTCCCATTCTTCCCTTTCTCTGAGGGGAACAAACATTGCTGCTCTAATGCTGGGCTTACACTGTGCGATTTTTGGCCCATTTTGAGCCGATTTTTGAGTGATCGGACCGATTTTGGCCTTCATTGTGCGTCGTGTAGTATACGTGGGGTAACGAGAAGTGATTAACACCTCACGACCAGCTCCCGATCATCAATCGCTCGTGAGGGTGTCACCACAGGCGCTCACACTACTCACGCGCAAACGTAAACGTTGGTGAAAAAGACGGCGCAGCACGGCTGTGCAGCGTGTGATCTGGACACAAGCGATGGAGGCACAACTTGTAGAACTTTGGAAAGCTCATCCGAGCCTTTTCGATGTGGCATCACAAAATTATCACGACCACAACAACCGTGAAAATAGTTGGATTTACACTGCTGCTCAATCACAGCTGCCTGATCAATGTTTTTCATTAGCAATTTAGCAAAGTTGATGGTAGTGGTGTGTCTGTGTGAGTGAAAGACAGAGAGAGAGAGCGCGACAGATTTTCTGTTATAACCTTCATTTTATGGAGGCACAGTGTGAGCACTCAGGTCACATCAGAGCATCGGGCGGTATAGTGTGAGACCCTGCATCGTGACCTATGAACGTCTAACCCCTGTGAGTCAATCTTGCAGTTTGAGCAGGAGCTGAATAACGTGACTGAAAAAATCGCACAGTGTTTGCCCAGCTTTAGGTGTACTGTCGTCCGAGACTTGCACCGCCGTGTCGGCGTTTGTTTCCCTGTTGGCCATGCTTCTTGTTGTGGTCATCTGTTGTCTTCCGGTATTTTCTCCGCAAGCGACCTTTCCTCGACCAATGAGATGAGCGGTAATCTGAATTGTCATACTCGAATTGTCATAAATGTGCTGTCAGCTCATTGGTCACAAAGCAGGAGAGGGGCTGGGAATTATGTTTTCAAACAAAGTGTTAATTCCATAAACATTTATAGACTACTTTTGATTCTCACTGTATTACGGGACAAAGTGCGTCCCTTATTAGCTCAATACGGGACGTGTACTTTTGTTTCGAAATACGGGACGATTCCGTATTTTAAGGGACGGTTGGCAACCCTAATGGTGACCTGCTACTACATACGGAAATCCGATGGCTCAGCAGGGGACGGATTTTGCTTCGTTTTTTGTCACTTTTGGGTGAAATCAAGGAGTTCATGCAATCCAAAGGGGAAGACACATCTCTGCTGGAGGACACTGAGTGGACACTTGACCTTGCGTTTTTAACAGACATTACTGGGAAACTGAACCATTTGAACTGTGAGCTGCAAGGCAAAGGTAAGACTGTTGCTGACATGATAAGTGCTTTAAATGGATTTAAAGCCCAGATGAACATTTTCTCTGTGCATTTACAGAGAAAAAAGGTGCTGCACTTTCCCTCTGTGCAGATGGTGCTGAAAGACAATGCTTCTGCATCTGAGACTTTTGACAAAGTTGCAGAAAAGTACACTCAAGTCATAAACCGACTTGGTCAAGAGTTTGAGAACAGGTTTTGTGACCTTGATCAGCTTGAGCCATGTGTCTCATTTGTTTCCAATCCTTTCATGAATGTGGACACAACATGCATTGCTGAGCAACTAAGTTCAATGTTCAGCTTGGATGCTGGACAGGTGGAAATCGAAATTGTAACATTGCAAAATGATGTCCACCTCAAAGCCTATCTGGGTGCACCAAACTTTTGGTGCCTTGTTGACACAGAAAAGTACAGTGGTGTGTGCACAGCAGCTATGAAGGTTGCCAGCCTGTTTGGTTCAACCTATCTTTGTGAATCAGCCTTTTCTGACATGAACTTCATCAAGAACAAACACAGAACACGCCTCTCCGATGCACATCTGCAAGACTCACTCAGAGTTGCAGTGTCAAGTTATACCCCAGATTACAACACACTGGTGAACAGCATGCAATGCCAGGTTTCCCACTAACAGACAAAGAAAGCCATATTAGATGTTCTCAGTGGCAACATTACAGTGTCATGTCAAAGTTGAATTTAATTATTGAAAAACAAATGTGTTTGTTAAGTGTAACATGTGACAATTTGCTTTAAAATGCTGCCAATTTGGTGAAAAGTTCTGTAAAATTTGAAAGTTGATTTTTTGTATGTTACATACATACAAAAATAATGTATGTAACAGTGCATGATTTGTTAAAATTTGTTAGTGGTAAGTGAAAATGTTGTAGAAGTGATCACTTCAAAAGGTAAATACTTGCAGAGATATATAGAAATAAAGCGTTGCATATTGATATTTATGTTTCCTACCTTGTTTCCTAATTGCATTCTTTATAATTATGGTGAAAAATAATTAACATAATTAGTGTCCGTACATAGATGAATATCATTAATTATTAATGATAACACATAATTAAGTTAAACTGAGGAAATTTGTTATTTGAGAAGTGTGTGTCAAACTGGTAGCCCTTCACATTAATCGGTACCCAAGAAGTAGCTCTCACTTTCAAAAAGGTTGGTGACCCCTGCATTAAACCTATAGAACGATGGTAAATAAAGGCCTATTTTATTCTAACTTCTAGTGCAAGATTTATTAAACTTTACCAACAGATTATTAGCTGTTTCATAACTTGCTCAAGCTTAAGGCTCATGTTATGTGTCACTATTTTGATTGCAACACCTTAAATAACAAACAAATACCTGCCCATGGTACAGTAGTGGTTGATCTGATTGTGCTGCTGGCAAATTCATAAACGTAACCACAATGAGAAAAGTTAAAAAAGTGGTGTTAGATGTTGTTTATATAAATAGATAGATAAATCTGAGATTAAGGAACCATGTAAACCATGGATTCTCTAAAAAATAAGAATTCCACTGCACTGATTAGCACTGTTTACATGTGCTGTGGTTTAGTTACATATGTCTATAACTTGCACCTGACAAAAATGCATAAATTGAGATGCTGGAAAAACGTCTGATTTTGTATCCTGGACTAATTTTGCATGACTTGAAATCACATGGCTGCAAGTATGTTCATAATGTAGACAACGTTAAACTTTTTGTGTATTCTCTAAATACAATAAAATTTATGTTACAAGCTAATGTGTCAGTGTAATAGTGTAATACTGATGCTGTAAATCTCACAATTTGGAGATGTCAGAAATGTGCAACATTTGCTAAAACATCATGAAATAAAAATTAGATGTTTTATAAGGTATTATATGTGAATAACTGATACAAATTGGTCATTTTAACCCATTGGTAGGTGGTTGCTAGGCAACATGATTAAGTTGTGATATCCAGAGGTGTGGACTCGAGTCACATGACTTGGACTCGAGTCAGACTCGAGTCATTAATTTTATGACTTTAGACTTGACTTGAAAAAATGTTCTAAGACTTGTGACTTGACTTGGACTTTTACACCAATGACTTGGGACTTGAATTGGACTTGAACCGGTTTACTTGAAAAGACTTGATATTTTACCCCAAATATAAAATTTAACATGCATATTATATAGAGATTGAAAATGTGACGTCATTCACGGGTAGAACCGCAAAGGATTCTGGGAACTCGTGGCAAGCGGTACTAGCGCACGCAGGCTTTCAATTAAAATCAGTTATACAGCGATAAAAAGAAACACAAAAATGTCAAGAAGCCGTTGTATTATTAACTGCAATAGCCGGTCGCATGACAGCCACGGGAAGCCGACGGGTAAAGAGATCGGTTGTTATCGGATTACGTCGTGGAAGAGAAATTGTTCGAGCCATGTTTCCGAAGTAACAAAGACGCGACGGGTGGCCTGGATTGCAGCCATTCAAAGACCAAATATAACGTCCCAGAACCCTCCAGCTCACAGGTTAGTCTGCTCCAAGCATTTACATGAAGGTCAGTGTTTTTTAATAGTTAATACGTCATTTTCATAACATAATTGGTGATATAGGTTACAAGCAAGTCTGGCGCTGAACAGAAATTGTCGCGCTATGCTCCTTTGTTTATTGTGCATAAATAGTGAATTGTCCTGACACAATATTGTGTTTCGCTTCTGTTATTATGGTACATTGACAAAAACATATACTTTTATTCACAGGATAAAACAGGTTTTTTGTATCACCAATTGTCCAGTACGATTACAGCATACAGTATTATTGTCACTGCTACATTTCTGTGATGGGTACCAGAAATTATTTCCACTACTAATTAATTACCGTTGAGCTCAAAGGTCCTATTAATAAACTGTTAAGGAATGTGTATTTATGACGACAATTTGTGAGACTGGTAAACTTATGATACGTACGATGGTCTTTCGTTCTACACGGTGCATTTCAAGGTCCTGCACCCATCCGTCGGTAAACTGTACCTGGGCTTGTTGCAGTGACCTGAAGTTACTAAACTTCATGAGTGTATGCACTCACTCCAAGAACCGTATAATTATAAATATGCATATAAATATGCTAAGATGAGATAGCTGACTTCATCTAACTAGCAAATGTTGTCCAGGCTACGTTGGTGATACAGTTTTTTTTAATGTGTATGATATTTTTGTCATGCGATTTTAAAGCCGGTCCTACAACCGCATCCAAGAATAACATGCATCTTATCTCAGAACTGTCGGTGAAAATTATTCTTGGAGCTAGGTTTAATTGAGCTGCATTTTAAAGAGGTGCAATTTCACAATTTGTGTATATTTTCTAAGTTCACTATTTTGTCATGTGTTGAGAAAAACACAGATTTTAAAATTACATGGTCTAATATTTACATTTAGCATAACTGCAACATTATTTTTTCATTTTTTTTTTTTTTTTAAAGACTCGAAAGGACTTGAAATTCAAAGTTTCAGACTTGTGACTTGACTCGGACTTTTACACCAGTGACTTGAGACTCGACTCTGACTTGCCTGACATTACTTGAGACTTGACTTGAGACTTGAGGATAAAGACTTGAGACTTACTTGAGACTTGCAAAACAATGACTTGGTCCCACCTCTGGTGATATCTGATATAGGTAAGAATCTTCAGGGACCAATCTTTCAGTGCCAATTTCAGTGTCTCAACTCCTGTTTTTGTGGGAGTTTGTGGGCAAACAAACAGATTTGACATAACACGGTAATATTATCATTGTGATACATGGCCACATTACAATAATAGTAATAGTAATCCATCTTGTCATTGTGTCACACAGTCTTGCTGACATTCAAGTCAAGGTAAGTGGTGGAAGGGCGAGAGCAGATATAGACCTGGTCCAATTTGCATTTTCACACTTGTTTCCTTTTGTACTGGAGGCCCAGGTTTATAGTTAAACATAAGCCATTTGTACATAAGGCTTTAGTTTTACTGGAGAAACTTCAAAATGTATTATTTTGATGAACAGAAATAAAAATGCTCAACATAAATTTCTCATTTCACAAAAATGTATGTGAATGTTTCAAGCACAAATAATACCCGACAACGTCAGCAAACCTTTCAATATGAATACAGGCATTAATATTTTATTATGCCAATGCGGAAATCTGTGTGTTTTACAGATGACTTAAAGTGAAAAGTATTATTGAGACATGGGTATAAAAGAGAAGATAAAAAGGGCTTTTTAAAGAAGGAGAGAGTCAAAAAGGAACATGTGAGCAAGCAAGTGAGACTACAAAGGAACAAAAGCCAAAAAAAAAGGCAGAAGGCTATTTCCCCTATTTCCAGTCTGGATGAAATGGGACGTAGCCAGCCTACAGGCAAGTAAAAAAAAACAATCAGCTATAACTCCTGTTATTGTCTTCTCTCTCTCTCTCCTTTTCAAACAAACCATTTGGGACTAGTTTTACTACTTTTGTCCCCATATTCATGAACAAGGTGGCCATGTCATTAGTTTTTCTTCTTTTATATCCTTTCTTGCCAGCCACGCTGTGGAGTACTTGGACCCATGTGATGGAGCATTGTCCTGCATGAACATCATGTTTTTCTTGAAGGATGCAGACTTCTTCCTGTACCACTGCTTGAAGAAGGTGTCTTCCAGAAACTGGCAGTAGGACTGGGAGTTGAGCTTGACTCCATCCTCAACCCGAAAAGGCCCCACAAGCTCATCTTTGATGATACCAGCCCAAACCAGTACTCCACCTCCACCTTGCTGGCGTCTGAGTCGGACTGGAGCTCTCTGCCCTTTACCAATCCAGCCACGGGCCCATCCATCTGGCCCATCAAGACTCACTCTCATTTCATCAGTCCATAAAACCTTAGAAAAATCAGTCTTGAGATATTTCTTGGCCCAGTCTTGACGTTTCAGCTTGTGTGTCTTGTTCAGTGGTGGTCGTCTTTCAGCCTTTCTTACCTTGGCCATGTCTCTGAGTATTGCACACCTTGTGCTTTTGGGCACTCCAGTGATGTTGCAGCTCTGAAATATGGCCAAACTGGTGGCAAGTGGCATCTTGGCAGCTGCACGCTTGACTTTTCTCAGTTCATGGGCAGTTATTTTGCGCCTTGGTTTTTCCACACGCTTCTTGCGACCCTGTTGACTATTTTGAATGAAACGCTTGATTGTTCGATGATCACGCTTCAGAAGCTTTGCAATTTTGAGACTGCTGCATCCCTCTGCAAGATATCTCACTATTTTTGACTTTTCTGAGCCTGTCAAGTCCTTCTTTTGACCCATTTTGCCAAAGGAAAGGAAGTTGCCTAATAATTATGCACACCTGATATAGGGTGTTGATGTCATTAGTAGAGATGGCACGATACCACTTTTTTATGTCCGATACCGATACCGATATCATAAATTTGGATATCTGCCGATACCGATATGAATCCGATATAGTGTTTTTTAATCAACAAAACTGTTTTTTAAATATCTTGCTGCATTTTGTATAAGTTCATACTCAAGTTTAAAACAACAACTACACTAAAGCTATTCTGTTATACCTGTATGCAAAAAAAAATATTTCATAGTTCAGCAATACTGATCAATCTAATAAACTTAAACCTACACCATCCTCCCTATTCTGGTATTTTAAAGAGTACTTAGCATAAATATTAAGCAACCTAACTAATAGGGTTCCAACTCCCAGCAACAACAAAAATAAATAAATAAAAAATAGGGAACCACCCCTCACGCTCCACCTCATGATGCTTAATCGACGTAATCAACCTTAATTTGATGCAGTGTGAAAAAAAAAATGCACAGAAATCAATTCTTTTTCAAGAAATATTAAATAGATTCAACATCTTTCTTCAACAAAATTGCAGACTGCACAGATGGTACCTTCCCAAAGGAAAAAGTACTATAGCTTACTAGGGTATATTAGACTTAACAGTTACTATATGCAGTAATGGACTTCTATTCATTTTACATCAAATTAAAACTTTGGGTGTCAGATAATTATTTATTAAAAGCTAGACATTTTAAATGAGAATAAGAAAGAAAAGTATGTCTTTGTGCCCCCTTTTCCCTGTTAATGCCCTATCGGCCCCCCTGGCTAAACTTTGCTAGATGCGCCCCTGCAGTTACCAGCGTCAGCTACGTAGAAAAAGATCCTCGAGTAGAAAGTAATATTAAATACATTCTAACAACAGCTGATCAAGCTTAAACGTGCTGCTGTTGTTCAGCCGCTGGTTTCCTCTTTCTGGTGCAAAGTGGGCCAAAAACAAACAAGAGACACGGACTCGCACAGAAAAGCCGATCAGCTGATCGTTAAGCAGTTTCATGATTGAAGTAGCAGCCGGAGAGCGAGAGGCAGTCGCTCGTTAAGCTTAACGCAGGAATGCTTTACATTCAGAGATGGACTTACACACTTGCTTTACTTCTCTCGGGGATAACTTTGTCGGAGATGAAATGCCGGGTTGCTAGCGAAGCTCCACATGCTATCCAGACCACCGACAGGTCCCGCATGCCACAGCCGCTCTATCACGTGATGCATACTGCTCCGACGTGCTAACGTTCTGAGGTGAGTTACGGCGTGTTGCAAGTTTTGTGAGGTGCTTTCGTGATATTTAATGGATCGGATTACATTTTTTTATTTTTCTCCGATATCCGATCCAGTAATTTAGGTCAGTATCGGACCGATACCGATACGTAATATCGGATCGGTCCATCTCTAGTCATTAGACCACACCCCTTCTCATTGCAGAGATGCACATCACCTAATATGATTAATTGGTAGTAGGCTTTCGAGCCTATACAGCTTGGAGTAAGACAACATGCATGAAGAGGATGATGTGGACAAAATTCTCATTTGCCTAATAATTCTGCACTCCCTGTATTAACAATGGAATAGCAACTTGCCAAGTAAAGATTTTTAAGCTATTTTTGAAAGAAATTGCGTCAGTCAACAGTGTCTGGTGTATCTATTGGATCATTCTTGGCTGCAGTACTGGGTTCTTCCCATTTTTCCTTTGGGATCTCTAAAAAAAGAAGCATTTAAGTCTTTTAATGTGCACGGGTAATTTATAACGTGTGACGTTATGTATTTCCTTTCTTTTCTTTTTTTTTTTTTGCATTTAAAATGGAAAGTCTATGGAAATCAAAAGAAATAAAACCAGTGAAATGAGTCCTAACATTTTAACTTTTATCTATTACACAAGAGTGCTATCTTATACCTCTCACAGAGAAAGTGAAATGGAAGAACTAATGAGGGGGAGGGAATGAAATACTGCCTACCATTAGTGACATGAGTATTAGATAAGAGGGATGAAGTGTAAAAACCTCGGTTTCCTGTGCATACTTGACTGTCTTTGGGCTCCATATATCTGTGTTGCTAGTAAAATACAGGCTGGCAGGTTGTGCTGACTGCGGGACTCTGATTTGTACAGGGTCACTGCAAGAGGCACTACGAGGTAAAATACGACATTTTTACAAGTTGGCTTGAAACTTGCTCCAGTACTGCAGCGGAAGAGTGTGGAAAGCATGTGTACATGCAGACGCACATGTTAAGGCAGTGGCTCCCAAACATTTTCTGCAGGGCCCTCCTTTTTGTGGTTAGAAATCATTTCAAGGCCCCACAAAGAAATGCGCTCTATTTGTTTGGAAACTCCTACAGATTTGTTTGGAAGCGTCACTGCATTTAACACAAAAGTCCAACTTCAGTGTGAAACATTATTTAGAATATAAAATGACAAAAAAAGACACTTTTACTGGGAAATCCGTGGCATTGGGATAAAACACCTGAACTCACCACACTAGCGCGCTGCCAAAACTTGTGCTTTCAAAGAAGTGGTCACAATTGCTAATCAAGTGCATTTGATTAGCAGCACTTGGTTTCAACTTACCCTCTTAATTCCTATGGGAACAATAAGTGTACACTTCCTTTTTTCAGAGGATTGCACATAATACTAGGAAAACTTTGTTTTTCCCATGACTGTGTGTAGGTGCTAAATGATGGTGTGGTGAAGAGACTGACAGATAAAATATGAAATTAAAGAATTATGGTGAAATGGGAGCTGTAAGATACCTCATTTTAACCAGAAGAAATGCAGAAATTCCATCAGCCAAGAAGAACTGGAATTCTGGGAATGTCCTAATCAGCCAAGCTGATGGCCTCCAGATAAGCTGGATAATCAGTGATGGGGACAAATGGCTGTTTGCTGATAGAAGGAGATTGGAGAAATGTGTACCGGAATGACACCCATTTAAGCAGATCAAAAGCTCCGGCTGGGAACCCTCAGACTGCTGTTTGATGTCTGATTGGTGGGGAAATTGTGGGCATTCCAATGTGCATGTACGTTTGTGTATGATGTGTGTAACATATTTGTTTATGATTGAAGGCAGGGTATCAGTGAGATGTGTTTGCATTTTTTTGTGCACAAATGTGTAACGAATGTGTATAAACTGCTCAGCACGCCGCATCTGTTTCTATCCTGTCTCCCTGTGCGGTAGCCTGCATGAGCTTTATCTGCATATTAATGCTTCACATCTTGTCTAACAATGAGTAGATAACTATTATTTGTACATTTATATTATTCGTATGAATATTCTCTTTAATCATTTGTTTATAGGTTTTTGATTTCTAACATTTTGGATGCTATACAATTAAGTGTAACAAACTTGCTGTCAAGCCAAAATATTTGTGGAAATAGGATAACATTTTAAAAGAAAAAAAATGATTCTGAATATATTATATAAATGTAGTAAAGTAAAAATAGTGCCAATTCTTGTCATGAAGGTTTTTTTTGACTATTTGGAGCAGATTTAAAGATGCAAGAATGAAGAGCCACGTACATCTTTTGATGTACTTTATGGTATTTATCTCTCTATCTCTCTTGCTCTTTACATAAACAAATGGACAATGATTCCAATATTGTAAATACTAGTAATTGCTAGTAAGTTTTAGACTTCAAGCTAGATGTGGAGCTATGAATGATGATAATAGGTTCCCTTTAAACAAATTCACAGTCATGTGTTGCACACACTAAAGAAGTGAAAAATCCTAAGAAAATATTTTATAGTCAAGGTTGCCGAAAATCAAAATTGTACAAATGTGGAAGCCTTTAAAATTCAAATGAAGGTATTCATAATCTAACTCTGCACTTTTCTGTTTAAATCACTCAATAATTCAAATAACTGTGCTGTTTTTATGAAATACACGTTTGTTTGTAGAACACAGGAATGTCGATGGGGCACTTTAGTTTTGACCTTTGGTTCATGAACAATTATTGTCTGTGATGTTGAAATGTGAGCGGTGATTCTACAGTGAATATAAAACGAGTACAACAAGTCGAATAAGACAGTTTTTGTGGATGCTGCATCGTCCTGGCTGGTGTTCAGTCTCCTCTCTTTCACCACACACACAAACACACACACACACACACACACACCTCCTACCCAGTTCCACAGTCCTGTGTCAGATCCCAATCATTATTTCAGCTGATTGCATGTCAATTCCCATCAAGCGCAGCCCGTGAGGCTCTTGCTCACCCTGATTAACGCTAACCAACACACAGTGCAATGTCTTCAGTATGTGTCTTTTTCCCATCAGTTCCTTCCCTAACAGCTGTCTGTTTTTCTTACTTTCTTTTATTGCTCTATTTTGTCCTCTTGCTACTTTCTCCCAAGCTTCTCCTGTCCTACGTTTCCCTTTGTTTACTTATTTCTTTCTTTTGTTATGCTCATCTTCTTCATAGTAATTATTACCACATTGACAGTTTCCTGTGTAGTTTGACCACAAATACTTTAAATACTTTAAGTTAAGGAAAACAGACACAGCATTAAGTTGACACATAAAATATGACATGACTTACTTGAACTTTTTTATATTGATGACAAAAAACAAGAGTAGAAAGAAAAGGAATGAGAAAGACGATTGACGTTCTGATGAAAAGCAAATGCTGCCAGTTAGAATCAGTCGCACCACCATGAAAGGGTGCTTCAATCCAAGTATTCAAAAAAAGTGAACGCTTTGTTTATGTAATCACTCAGACATAGCAGTAGCTAGCAGACAGACCAGTGTATTGCAACAAATTTGATTTAGAATATGTTTTTTGAAGGCCTCATTAGTTCAAACTGTCTTGGCTCCCCAATTTTCAGAAAGTATTGAGTAGTCTGTAGCTGTAATAGTAATGTAGCTTCGCTGAATAGCCTTGAAATGCCAACAATGGCGCAAGATTAGAAAAGTAGCAGGTGAAAATTGTTTTCTGGAGAGTTATCCCATGCAGGTTTTAAGAGAAATAGTAGGTGTGAATGTTTTTATTGGAAGAAAAGCTTTAGTATGATTAAAAACATGCTGTTCACTCACAGTGGCAAAATGATTTTTGCGCTGTTCTAGTGCGTTATGAGAAACTGTTGTGCTTACAATACAAATAAAGGGCTGGAAAGACACCTTGTGAGAAAAGGTGCATAAATATGCATCCATAATTTACTATTGTTAAAACAAATGACATAGCTGAGGCACTGCTATAGCGCAGTGTTTGAGTTGAGGAACCGTTGAGGAAAGCCTACTGCAGAGTCGCAGGTCTGTGTCTGCCGCAGGCCCTTTCCTGCATGTTGTTCCCCTTGATTTCTCTCCCATCTTTTAGGCTATTATAAGTCTACACTTATACTGATTTTTACATTATGGGACTTTTGGCATTATTAATTGCACACTGCAGATGGGGGAATATCGTCCTATAAATACACCCCTTGCTGCAAATCTAACAATGCTACACAGTGGTGTTATCTGCTTTCAATCTACAACTTGAATTAGTTCGTCCTCATATTGGTGGGATGCCATGTGGCCATGCAGTTACAAAGAATGCAACGCAGTATGAGCTAGTGAAAACGGTCCCACTGTATATAAAAGATGGACATGGCCACTGTGACATCACCTGCTGGTTAATGAAATCCTGCTGCGAAGGCTCAAGCTGAGCTTTTTCACTGTTGCCATTTTGGTACAAGACAAGACAAGTGAGGGCTGGATCTGACTGTGAAATCGAGTCACACTGTAAGCACATTGCACATGTTTATCCTCCTTCCTAACTGTAAAAGGAAGTTCATGTTTTATTTGATAGTGTAGCATGGGCCTGAGATATGATGCTGTTATAAGGTACAGTGAGTAAAGAACAGCTAAAAACAAGTAATTTTAGCCGTTTGTTAGGAGGTTTCTAGTCAACATGATGATGGCATAATATATGATATCAATAAGAAGCATCAGGAGTCTACGATGTACTTGTGTACCAAGTTTGGCTGCTCAGCTCCTGATTGTGCAAGAGGAGTTGGCAGACAACGAAACAAACACAGTCAGATTTTGTATATTATAATAAGATGACCTGAAACTAGCAGCTATGTAGTGAATCCATATGTAGTCTATATTTTCCCTGA
Organism: Aulonocara sp. 'chitande type north' Nkhata Bay; assembly: GCF_057382095.1. NCBI lineage: Eukaryota > Metazoa > Chordata > Actinopteri > Cichliformes > Cichlidae > Aulonocara > Aulonocara sp. 'chitande type north' Nkhata Bay. The sequence goes on along the minus strand of NC_141356.1, from coordinate 17,821,559 downwards.
GCTGACTAATGTAAGTCCAAAAAAGCCCCAAAAAAATACGTATTAAAATTTCCAGTGTCAAAACTTTAGATGTTTCATGCAATGGACTATGAGAAAAAAAGAACATTTAAAGGCATTTAAAAAAATAAAAACAAATAAACAAGCTCTGTAAAAATGTACATACAACATCACAAAATGTGTAACCAGCAGGTTCATTAGACACTGTTGCTGGGGTTCTGCAGAAACACTCACACAGACTATTGTGGCTGCATGCTTTCACACTTGTGTTTCTGATTTAAGCTGTGCCCAGCTGTTGTATATTGACAAGACTGCAGCCAACAGTGTGCGTCTGTGCGTGTGTGTCCAGGACTGCTAGCTATTTCCTGAGCTGTCTGTCATGATAGCAAGTGCAGCTGCCTTTCTCCATGCTTCTATATAATAGAAATGACTGACATTTGACTGCTGACTCCTGCGTACATGAGTGTGTATTTGTGGGAGTTTTAACTGGGACAATAAGGGATTATGTGTAGCACTAATGAGCATTTGCTGCAGCTACCATTACCCACTCTAATGTGTTCCCCTTTTTGCCATTTCACATGAACACTGGTTTGCTTCAATTTCCTAATTATCTAATTTATACCATCTTACAACTAATGCAGTATTACTGGAGGGTGGCACCACACACATTTAATATAATCATTTATCTTCTCCTGCAAAAAAAAAAGAAAGAAAAGGAAAAATAGCCGTGAAAGAATATTAAAGAAGCACTGAAAGTTTGATGACTGATTTTTCTTTCTACAAGGGATTCAGCTGGTTTTATTCAAACAAAGTCTGCTTGCATAATTTCTTCAATGTGACACAGGCAATAAAGGTTTAAGCAAAACTGGCAACAGATTTAGAGATATGCAAGTTTATCTGTCCTAATATTATGCAGATCTCAAACTGGGGATGTCATTATTTGCTGCTTTATTTAAATACAGATGGGTTTGGGGGGAAATTCTTCACTGAGTAAACTTAGTTGTTCTTAATGTTGGATTATATTGTTTACAGAGGTAAATAGTAAGCAAGATATTCTTAAAGTTTTTTTGAGATTACTTAACAGAAATGTTGTAAATTTTAATTTTTGTCTGCACCTATATTTTATCAACTGAGAGGAGTACAAAGAAGTGAAAACGTGAAGGTCAGAGATAAAAACTCATCTTGTTTCTCCTCACCTCAAGCCTCATTTCCTGATCTGACAGACAAAAACATGCACAAACAAGCGTACTTATTCCTGACATTTTTGCAAATATTTAGTGTCAGCAGATTAGACAAGTTGCCTTCACGTCTCCAGACAGCTGACAACGAGCCAACTACGCAACAACAAGTCGCTATAAGCTAACAGTATGCCAGCTAATGTTAGGTTCGAGTGCCCTAAAAGTCTTTCCTTCTGATGAACGCTTTGATTGCACTCCCTCATTTATTTAATATAGTCAACAAAGTTCAACAAAGTTAGACCCACTTACAAGAAAGTTCCACTAACGTCACATAACAGCAGCGCTTACTGTTCAAGATATCCTCAACACCTCAGTGAGATTGTCATCAGACAGAAGTGAGCTTCACTGACTCATCAAATCTTCTCACAAACCTTTTACAGCCTCCTTCAGAGTAAATAGATGTGGACACCAACTGAGGTAAACAGCGGACCGACAGCCTACACTCACTACTGATGAACGCCTGAGAGCAGCTACTTGAATCGCGATGTGTAAGAAGACAGAATTCAGACTGCAATCTGCTAACATCTACCGGAGATCATTTAAACACTGTAACTTTAAACGACTGTGCTGGTCTTGCCTGATGCCAACTTCACAAAGTTTATCTCATTTTGGAGTTTAAGTTTCTCCTGGTTGCACTTTACCATCCAATTTACCGCATCCCACACTTTTTCAGCTTGCTAGCATCATCATCAGTGACTCGTGACCTATCACACACTACTGTGTGTTTTTTTAAAACAACAAATGCGACCTTGACCTTCAGCACAGTTTGATTGAAGACCGTTTAGTTCAGTGGTTCCCAAACTTTTTTTGCTAGGCCCCCCTTTGTTTTACAAGAAAAATGTTGCCCCCCCCCTCCCGCGCGCACGCACAAACACATCCTCCAACCACACACACCCATATTTTGCTCCATTGCGGTTTATTTCACACCTCAAACATTTAGTAAACAATTAAGCAAATACAAGTAATCTGCAATAATTACAGGTAGTGAGAAAATAAACTACTAACTCTTTTACGCTGCGTCCACACCTACACGGGTATTTTTGAAAACGCAGCTGTTTCGTCCACACGTAAACGGCGTTTCGAATAACCGAAAACTGAGATTTTTTAAATCTCCTTTTTTGCGTTTACGTGTGGACAAGGAATACAGAGTTCGTCACGCAACGTCAAAGGGATGTGCCTTTTTTCACGTCACGCTGTGCGCCACGTTATTGTTTACATTGAGATAATTGCAGAATGGCAGATAGAGACAAAATACTGTTAATCTGACTATCTGCAGGTTTTACACACTTACATATACACACGCAGTTACTGTTCCTCCACTTAGAAAGGCAGATGCGTCACGGTGTGATTATTTTACATGTAGTTGTTTTTTTTTCCTGTGTAATAATTTTCAACATTGCTATCAATACATTTTTCAAAAAATGCCTCTCTGTGCAAAATGGGTTTAAAAGCATAAACAGCTGTGGGATACTGTTTGTCCGTGATTTAGACAGGGGGAACAAATCGTGGCAATATCAGCCTGATATTATTTGTATCCCGCTGTAACTTTACTGTATAAAGAGCTAACATCTCCAAAATGTCAGGAGTAGTTAGTCATTACAACAAGTGTTTGTGAACTAAAAATCAAGAATGTGGGATACTGTTTGTCTGTCATTTGGAGAGCCCAGCGCGTGCTCCCGACGCAGGGGAAACCAATTCTGCAGGGGAGACCTACCTCGGCACTTGTGCAGGTGAAACCAAAGAGAAGATATGCTTCACCATATTTTCTAGTCTTTGGGTTGGAAGGAAGTTGGTTTGGAAACATATTCAGCGATGCTTCACCTCCCGCTTTGCGTTTGTGTGGGAGCCTCGTGCTAGCAGTGTCCAACTGTTGTTTAGTTTTGTTTGGTTTTTTTTCCCTTTTCATACCCCCCCCCCCCCCCCCCGCAATGGCTCTGCGCCCCCCCTAGGGGGTGGGCCCCACACTTTGGGAAGGTGTGGTTTAGTTGATCATATGTGTAAGTTTGACTACATTCTGCCCAATACGGCAGGAGGAGAAGCACATGTTGTGAAAATGCAGTGAACAGACGGATGACAGATGTCTAGCCATAAGCTCATTGGTCTTTCAGCTGGATGAGCCAACAAATGTCTAAATTATGACCCTCCACGATTGCTTGTGTATTTCATTTCAGTGTTGGAACACAGCTATAGAAATCTGTGATATGGAAGGTTATATTCCAACATAAAGAGATTACCAGACATTTTAATTGCTATTACAGTTAAAACATACAGCTACTGCATTTGCTAATTTTATCTGTCTTTGAACTTCATGTTCAGTTATTTAAACGCTTCAGGCTGAGTTATCTAACAAAAAGAGAGAAAAAAACCCAACCATCTCTCAGTTTTTAATATGAGGCCCTTTTGGCTAAAATAACCTTTTTTAAAAGCAAAACTTGGATTGTTCCAAGAGATTTCCAAAAGAAACAAGAGACAGAGAGGGAAGGAAAGTACATGTCTGCGTATGTGTGTGTTTGTCTGTGTGTGTCTGTACTGAACTGCTCAGCAGTAAAGAAAGTTAAAGTCTGAGAAGAACACAGAGTGAAAGCAGCACATACTGTGTTTCCATGCATTTGCACAAGTCAGTGTGAGTGTGAGTTAGGGTGGTTTGATCTTGTGTTGGAGTGTGTAAAGAGATTTTCCATCCATTAATGTGGCCACACACACACACACACACACACACACACACACACACACACACACACACACACACACACACACACAAAGAGTGAGTTATGCACAGCTCAGGGGAAGTCACTATAAGATCCATGACTTTTTAGATAAAGACAGTTTTGGTAGTTTTGTTTCTTCAAACCAACACAGTCAATTGTAAATCAAACAGTCAAGATGTTACTGAAATGCAGACTTTTAAGGAGGAATTTTACAATATTTTCTACAATAAGTTCATAATCTGTCCATCAAATTATGGTCCTGACTGTAACTCAACTTTTTAAATACTGTTCCAAATGTATCTGTATTATGTCCCACATTTAGACACTTTTGGTTTTTCAGTGAGTGAGTAATATGTGTGTATATTAGCTCCTCATCTACTCATCATTTTTCTAAAGTGGATTTGTGCCAGTATGTCTGCTGATAATACAGTATGCAGCATATTTGAAATTCGTTTAATATGTTTCCCTAAGATTGCAAAAAATGTAATTTGATCCAAGAAAACATTTTTTCCATCTGGTTAACTTCACAACTTCTCAAGCTGCCAGTGTGCCCTACTCCACTAATTATAACCATGAGAAAAAAACTCACAGACTAATTAGTGTTGCCACACTGCTAGTTCAAGCTTTGGGAGCTCAATTAACAAATTTCAGTGAAAAAGAAAAGTTTTGATTTTATTTCATTACTCATACAAAGTAGTGTGAATTTCTTTTTTTTTTCAAAATTTGTGGATAGTTTTTGAAATGTGACCTCATTTTCAGTAACACATAATTAATCATGCAAAAAAATTGCACTCATTGCTGACTACTAACAATCACTATGTGACGATTGTGATGCAATTTTTCCTCACTTTTTTCCATGTGTCCATCTGTTGGTTTGTTCTAGCCCTAACCTGAGCAACGGCAGAGGTTTTTTTTTTATGTTGGTTGATTTGTTTGTTTGTTTATCTGCCAGTTTTTATGAAACTTAATAGAAATGGTGAGCATTGTGTTACCAGCAATTGTTTTCCCAATCAGTGTATTTAACTAAACATGTAGATATGTGTAAAAGTGTGAAGTCTCAGTGGTGCACAGTGTGTGTGGATGAGTGTAGGTGTATGTAGGTGTATGTAGGGTGTTACATAAGGAGGAGAGGACAAAATAACCTAACAAACCAGCAGGATCATGAGTAAGTGGCAGCTATCCAGAGAGAGAGAGAGACTGAGAGCAGACTAAAAGAGCAGAGGGGTTTAACACAAAGGAAGTTCAACACAGCCAAGCTTTTGTAGCGTCAGTTGGCTCGGCAAAACCTAAAACTCCAGTTGGGGATAAAAGGTATCACAACGGCAGCTATCAACTTTCGCTGATAGGTCGGGCTTTTTGCTTCACATAAGAACGGCCATTTCACATGTCAAATGACTCTTCTTCTGCGCAAAATGATCCCCATAAGTGGAGCCTACTCTAATCACAAATGTTATCAGATGATGATAATGATGGGAAAATAGTGATAAAGATCTATAAAGAACATAAAAAATTAAACCAGTAAAATGCGTCAATACGTTTCAAGTGCACTCTCAGTGCTGATGTTTATCTTTAACACACCAGCTATACATTACAGTTTTTAATCTGTATATATATATACATATATATATATATTAGGGGTGCAACGATATTCGTATCGATATTGAACCGTTCGATACAGTGCTTTCGGTTCGGTACGCATATGTATCGAACAATACAACATTTGTAATTTATTTTATCAACTTTCCTTCTGACGATGCTGTCTGTGTTGAGCGCTCAGTGAATCTGCGTTCGACTACTCCGCCTAGGCTGCACTGCCGAGCGCAGATCCACTGAGCGCTCAACACAGACAGCATAGTCAGGAGGAAGAGCGCAGGGCAAGCTAGCGAGAAGAAGTTAAGCTCTCCTTGCAAGATGGACCTCTCTCACCCTCATTCAGATCTGGCGTTTGGAATTATTTTGGTTTTCATGTGACGTATGACCCTGAAGGTAAGCGCGTCATGGACTAAAGTAAAACAGTATGTTGGATGTGCCATGCAATGCTTAATTACATTGGTGTGAACTAGTGTGTTAGCGCAGTTAGCTCGTTAACGTGTTGGCCGTCTAGCCCCATGCACGGGGCGATCGGCGGTAGCTCGTTAACGGAGATTTGCCGTGTTGTGGCGTTAAGGTCATTTCAACGAGATTAACCTGAAAGCACTAGTGGGAACACAACGAATATGACTGCACATTTACGCCGACATCATCCTAGTGCAAAGACAAAAACAACAAGCATGCTACTAACTTTAGCCGAGTCATTTAGACAGCTGTTAGCACGTGATTCTCCTTATGCTGCTGAGAATATAGCCCAGAAGAAGCGGATAGTATAGCTTTTATTTTGGAAAGAGACATTTCTCTGTAATAAACTCTCTTTTCCAAAGATGAGTGATTCCTCAATCAGATACAGGGCTTGCAAAATCGCTAGCCCAACGTCCCGGAGCTAGCGATCTTTCCAGTCGGGCTACAAAAATCTCTCTGCCCTGCCCGTCGGGCTATTGTAGGAAAAATATATGTCAATGCTTTTGCATTCTTTCAGAAATGTAGCTGGGTAATTATGTCATTGGCATCGGTGAGCCACTGTCAATATGTGACATATTGAAATCGCGTTTGAATTTGCGCTTGTTTTTTTGCTTTCACTTTGCAATGACAGCACTGATCTGTGAGTGATGATAATTTGTGCACCAATTCCTCTGACATCGTCTTATTAATCGTTAGCTTACTATGCAAACATGACAAGTGAAATCTCCCGCAGCAAGCTTAAACATGTGAGAGGTTGATCGCGCAGAGAATCGCTGAGCTTATGTGAGTCCGTGTGTAAAAGTAGCAGTATATATATTTTAGTTCTGCTGAGCCAAATAAGACAGGTCGGGGTGAAGAAGTGACAGCCAAAGAAAAGCTTACCACAAAACGGAGAAGTTATGACAAATGAGACTATAAGGCAAAAAGAAAGTGCAGCTTTATGGTTTCATGGACAAAAGAATTTCTGTGGCTGCAATATGACGAGCTAAATAACCAGGGGTGCACATAAGTGGTCCGCAGGTGCGCATTCGCTGTCAAAATAAAAAACGCGCACAAGGGTTAGGGTTAAATTTAAAAACTGTACTTTTGAGTTAAAATATATATTTATCATTTTAATAAATGACAAATTAAAAAGGCATGAACATTTTTTTGTATCGAAAAAATATCGAACCGTGACACCAAAGTATCGAACCGAACCGAACCGTGAATTTTGTGTATCGTTGCACCCCTAATATATATATATATATATATTTTTTTTTTTTAAAGGGAATTTTAATTGGTTGAACAGGTATTCTTGGTGTGTGTTCGGTGTTCTACTACCTCCAATTCCAGCAGAATCAGCTGCAGATGTTCCTCTGATAATACGACACACAGTTTGCTCTTCATTCAGTGGTTTTGGTTATAAAATGTACTCCTTGACATTCCCACCTCTCAGGTGCAGCCACTCACAGCCCACCCAGGCTGTTGTTGAAAGTAAACCGAGAGGAGGAGGAATGATGATGATTTTACCACTTGCTAGATGTGGAATTGTTAGAGGTCTCTCATTGCCCTATTATTTTGTTTAATGAGCGTTACATAAAAATATATCAAGAAAATGCCAAAATTTTGCTTTTTTAATTTCTCAGTTTGTAATGTGATACATGCACATATGGATAAAGGTGGATTAGAAAACCTGGGGTAAAAAGAGCCAGTTTGTAACCAGCTTCATGAAACCACTTCTACAGAACTGCTAACCTAACCTTACTGAAGCCTGATAACATGAAGAGAAACTGACTGAACCCATCTTTTTTTTAACATACAGGCTGAAAATTTGACTAATGCTAAAATAAACATGAATTGAATAGGACCTCGGTGGTCCCTGCTTTGTATTACCTAAGCTCCGCCTTTCAATGTAAATGTATAAATTAGACCTCTTTTTTTGGTTCCTGGAAAAAAACTGAGCAAAATTCCTTAAATCTAAAGTAAATGTAATCACTGTTTCCCTGGAGGCATCTAATCTGCGCAGTGAATGTTTAATCATGGCTGTATGATGTGACTGTAAGCTGCCTACAGCCTTGTAGCGGAAAAGAGCACTACGTAATGGAATATTAGGGGGTCTCATGTCTGACTTACTACTGTAGCTGTGTTTCATCTCTTGCTAAAACACACACACAAACACTGTAGTGGTGTCTGCAAGCTGCTTGTGGTCTGGACAGCATCACAGGCTGCGGTCAACACTGCAGTGTCTGGGTTATACACAGTTTACACTTGTCTTCAAACACACACATACACATGCAAAAACACACACACATACTGACACCAAATTCAAACTGTCGCCATGTAACAGAGCAAAGGTTTGTTTTACAGTCTTCGAGGGCAAGTAAAAATTCACTTTTTTGATGTAGCTTTAAATTACTAATTCAACACGGAGCATCTTATAATCTGTGCAAATTACAGTTATAAAACCCTGATTCAGATTACTTCAATTCATACTGTATATGTTATTTTTCCAAATATAGCCATGAACATGTGAATAAAACCAGTGTAACTGTATAACTTGGTGGTTTTTGTTACTTCTGCAGTAAACTAGCCACCCTGCATTTTACCTTATGACAGCGGGGATAGGCTCCATCCATCAGCACCTTTGTATGTATGTATGGACGTGGATGTGTGGAAGAATTGATTTTCTTTTTCATAGAGCGGTATGAGTGTTTGTACACAGTTGTTGCACCAGGCTGTTCTCCTACTTCACTTCAATGCCATTGCACTGTTTTCATTTGACAGGTACAAAAGCAAGATTAAAAAGTTTTAGACTTAAGTTTCCAGTTCTGCACATCCAAGTACTCAGATTATTCATCTCCTATTCTTTATGAAGTACTCTTTACCTTAATGAGTAAAAGTTACTGTGAAATATCTTCAAACATTTTAGAGAGAATTTTGAAAGAATCACAACTGTTGATCAAAAAGTACACGTCGACAAAGTCTTGGAATTATCCCTCAATTCTTCAACATTTACTTTTAAGTAGCCAGACTTTCTTATAATCTTGTACTGTACTGTGGTATAGACAACTTAAAATGTGATGTCCACATATGTGGATGCCAGGTCCTAGGGGGTTAAAATCCAGCCCTTGTACTGGAAAAACGTTTATTTATTAATTAGTTTGCTAAGTTAATTAGTTTGTGGGGATAGGTTAATTGGATAATCCAAATTGCCACTAGGTGTGAATGTGCGAGTGAATGTGAGTATGAATGGTTGTCTGTCCTTGTGTGTTAGCCCTGCGACAGACTGGCGACCTGTCCAGGGTGTACCCCGCCTCTCGCCCTATGACAGCTGGGATTGGCTCCAGCACCCCCCGTGACCCTGAAAAGGATAAGCGGTAGCGAACGGATGGATGGATAGTTTGCTAAGCCATTTAACACCTACCTATGACTCATTGAAACATAAAAAGGCACCTAACTCACGGCATGAACAAATGTTCTAACTGCACATAGAAGACAACTTAGCAAAGATTTTTTTTATACTATCATTTGTTTTCTTTAGTTGAATCTACAAAATCTACAAGTAGCTATTGGCAGAAAATCCTGTCGCTGTCATGGTGTGCAGTGTGTCCTTAAAAAAGCTTGAGGAAACTGGACAAGTGGAGAACAAAAGAAAGAGTGGGTCTGGCCCTTCTGTTGATTCAGCTACTGTTTGCTGAAGCCTCATCTGAAAACAGTCCCAGTGAAAATGTGGCTGCGAAGAAGCTATTCTCAGGGATGGGAAACAGTGAGTATGCCAAATTACACAAGAACTGGATGGAAAATCAGTGGTAACAGATGTTATACAGAGTGTCTACAGCGATCTATAAAACATGGTGGAAGCTCTGTCATGGAACAAAAGGCAGCCAACAACCAAGGAAGAGCTTTGGAATGTTCTTCAAGAAGCTTGGACCACTATTCCTGAAGACTATTTAAAGAAAGCACAAAAAGCTCAGACTGTGTTATATCACCTTGTTAGAATTGTCCAAACTCTATTTTTTCCTTATACACTGTATTTCTATATATGTTTGTACTTGTTTCAATAAATGTATTCACCTCTTTCCAATTTAAGGAATTAAGGGTTGATCAAGACTTTTGCACACCGCTGTAAATAAAAATTCAAACCATGCAGTTCTCGCAAAGTAGACAATTACCTCTACTCCAAGTTGCTTTTATAGATAGCCTCAAGTGGCCATTCAAGGAACTGTACTTTTCGGTTAGCGCTAGCTAGGAACCCGACTTCCACACTTGGAGCAGCTGTAACTCAGGAGGATCATCTACAAATTGAACATGGTTCTGTGGCTCCCTTAGTTCATTAAAGTATCCTTGAGTAAGATGCTGAACACCAAATTATCCCAGATTTGCAACTGTTTTGTAAGGTAAAACAAGGAACCAATTATAAGAAAAATATACAATTTTTAAAAATTGTATTATTTGACAGTGTGGGTCTAACTAAGTATGCATGCCCTGCAGTAGCCTAGGGGAGCTCTATCCAGGGTATGCTCTGTCTCCTGCCCTAAGACAGCTGAGATACTGTGGTCTATAGATAGTGACCGTTAGAGTAACCAGAGGATGACAAACGGCGGCACAAATCAGGACCAGTATCTGTTGTGTATCCAGCTGAGACAGGAATTCCTCTACAATCACTGCAAATTACACATGCCTGTGTGGGGTAAAAAACATTGAGAAACCAGGAGACAGAAAAAGAAAGACTGTGCATGAAATGAGTGAAAGGTCCTATTTATCTATCTCTCTGTCTAGACAAGGTATGGTGGTAAAGACTCTTTTGGTTTGAAGGGTCTCTTTATCAGTCCTCACAAATGTCAAACTATATTAAAAACACTCCCAGCAGCATTGTGTACGTCTTTCTGTGTTCCTGTGTGAGTTTCCTGTTATGAAAATGTCATAACCACCTGCTTGTATAACAGTCTGAGGGCTGTCTTGCCTCTTAAGCAGTATCTCAGCGGCTTCTTTGGAGGTATCAGTCGCTTCACACTAAGTGTATGCAACAGGCAGGGTGTGGTAGTGTAAAGGATATACCTTCTTTTTTTAACTGCCCTACATTCTCTCTGTCTGCACATGCGCACACGCACACACACACACACACACACACACACACACACACACACACACTGCTGTCTTCATGTGAATAATGAGCAGAAATTTTGTTTGATCTTTGACCCTCGAACTTTTGTCTCTATGCTGGCTCATAGCTCCTCTTCCCTTGAAGATTTGCGTGTGTGTGTGTGTGTGTGTGTGTGTGTGTGTGTGTGTGTGTGCCTAAGTGCTCGTTTCTCCCACAGCATCTGGAACATATTCCGACTTCACCACCGTTTATGGTAGAACCATCACCAGCAGGATGCATGGACATCTTCGGAACTCCCGGCCCCCAGCTCTCTGCTTTTAAGAGCTACTGAAAGAGAGGCCCTGCTCAGGGAACAGCAGGACAAACTGTGCCCCACAGATGCATCCAGTCATGGCCCTATTTACCAACTTTCATGGCTAGAAATGACATGGCGCTGGGGGGGACACTAAACCTTATGGAGCATGCAGGTCCTCAGAGTCAGATGGAAAAAGTATTGACCTGGTAAAGTTAATCTGCTTTTAAGTGTGATAATGAAGTCCACGCCCACGTCTTATATATCTTCATGCCTAGTTTGTTTGGGATTACGGATTGTAATGTCACTGCACAGTAGTCACTAGAAGAAAAGCTCAGATTTGCCAACAAGTGTTCACTGTGCTACATAAATTCTTCAAGTAAATGGACATAAAATGAAACTAAATGTACCCGGAAAAGCCGCAAAGCTTGTTTGTAGTCATGTCAAAGTACTTGTTAGAACACAGTGAAGCACTTTTAAAGCACTTGTAAAGTGGTGTAAACATCATAAGTCTTTGGTAATTGTTGCCATGGGAAAATTAAAAAAGTACAGGAGAGGCTTGACATAGCGGAACAGGCTGGAGCGTAGACACACAGGCTCTAACTCAGTGTGTAGTTAAACAGTGAACGTCAAAGCTGGATGATGTTTCATTTAATTACATGTAGTGTTGCTTACCGAGCGTTCCTGATTTATCCTGTTCAGCCTGTATATGAGTCTTGAGTTAGTTGTGCAGGTATAGGAATTTTACACTGTAAAGTATTTGGCTACTACTATATTAAATACTGTGTACTGTTAATATTATACTGTAGTAATGTGCAAAAGTTTTGAGCCAATTTCCATTTCTTTATATTTTGCTAGAAAAATGAGAAGAAAAAAAACATACAAACATACACGGGAATAGAGTATATAAAGCAAACAAAAAAATGAGTTTTTATAACAAGTTTGAAAGTTAGCATATGGTATGATCACATTAAATTCTTCAACACAGCCTAAACTCAACATTTCTCGTCATTTCTTTAAGTAGTCTTGAGGAATAGTTCCCCATTCAATACTTCGTAAGACCTGTTGCCACTGATTTTCAGTAAAGTTTTTGCATAACTTAGCCTACTTCACTAAAAATCACTAAAAAACACTAAAAAACACTAAAAAACGAGAAAGTCACTTTGGATTTCAGCATGGAGGTGAGCAGCTAAGAAAAAAACAGAGACTACAAAATATTCAGTGATTAAAACTAAATGAAATAAATTCCCCTCAACAAAAATAAGCACAAATATATTAATACATATTTTTTCCAGTCTGAACCTCTTTTTGTTTTGCTACATGATTTAGAGAATTTATGGAGAGACGAAGATGTTATGAAATCCAGACAACTAACTTTATCAACATGAATTTGGAAAATAGCTCAAAATAAATTTGGTTTGTTTGTCTTTGAATCCAAAAAGCAGCAAGCACTCAGAGTTACCAGGGTGTGCCTGTGGCTTTTTGTAAACCAAACAAATAGACCACCCTGAGACAACACTACAGCAGTTAAATGCTGCAGGTCCCTTTTCGAAATAGCCTGTATTGAGAGCAAAACACTCAGGTTTGAGGTTTTGCTTTGCTATTTTCAGTATTTTATGGACTTATTTGTTTATTTCTAGCTGTGGTCTCCAATGAACTTGAGATAACCCCTTTGGCAATGAAGCACTAAATGCAAAGCTTTGTCTTGTCAACAAGTCTGTTTGGATACTTTTCTTTTGCAGATTGGGCTTATTAAACTTTAACACTTCCAAGGAACAAGAGAGTCTGCCAGGGAAAGGCAGAAGGAGGATGCCGGGTTGTGTCTGTGCTGGAGTCAAAAATTTACATGAAATTAAATCGACTAAAGATGTTTTCTTTACACTCAGTGATCTAGTGTCCTGCCCTTTTCATTTTTATATTTGGGCAAGGTTTTAAAATTGACTTACAATTACGAGAACTCTTCTGTTCACATACTATAACGGGAATAAGAAGAGATGACAAAATGTGACGTAATGTGCTATATTATACTGCTATCTCTTAGCAGAAATAACATTTTGAAGTGGTTATTGGGGAGTTAGAAAACATGTTGCCTGTGAATGATGTGTCTGCCTTTCAGGCAGAGCCCATCATCCCTTATTTCTCCTCAGTTGACAAGAAACATCTCAATCCACAGCTTCTAAGCTGTGGTCTAAAATTGGTGGAGTAGCAGTTTGACACTGTCATCAGTAAGGCTTTGCTGACTGCATGGCTACAAAGTTTGTTCACAACAGTTAGATGGCAACCCCCATATTTATATACACTACTATAGAAAAGTCTTGAGCCAACACTCATTTCTTTATACTGGGAAAAGGGTGTAGTGATTTATTGAAACATGTTCTAACATATACAGCAAATGCAGCAGGAAGACACAGCATATAAGGCAAAAACAGCATTTGTACAATTAATGCAAACAAAACAAGCTTGTAGTGGCCACCTTTATTCTTAAACACAGCCTTAATTCTACTAGGCAAGCTTTCTTGTAATTTCTTTAAGTAGCCTTCGGGAAAAGTTCTGCAGGATTCTTAGAGGACATCTCAAAGCTCTTCTTTGGCTATTGGCTTCCTTTTGTTCCATGACAGAGAGACTCCATCATGTTTTACAGATGGTTATAGACACTCACCGGACTGACACCTTCTTATCTTCAGTCCAGTTCTTATGTAATTTGGCATACCTTAACCTTTTCTTCCTATTCCCTCTTTTTAAAGAATAGCTTCTTGACAGCCACCCTTCCACTAAGACCATTTCTGATTAGTTTTAGGCAAACAGTAGATTGACTGAAGGGCCAGATGAATCTAATTTTTTTCCCATTTCTTAAGAACATGACTGTCAGATATTACTTTCTTTTTAAGCCTGACACTTCTTCTTTTGTCCTCCAGCTTCCTCAAACTTTTTTAACTGCACACTGCACACCATTCCAAGTGCAAACATTCCCAATTTTTAGCTGGAAGTTTTTTGGGAATCACCTTGCTGGTGCTAAAGAACTCTTTTATGCCTATAAAAGACATTATTTTTGGCATTTTTCAGTCGTTGGAAGCAAATTTTGTATTTTTATAAAAGGTAACAAAGTGCCCAAAGATTTTCTTTTGTCTGGAAACAGTACTTAGAGGATGAACCAGTGCTGTTCAACCATTCAAGCATAAATGGTTAATGGGTTAGTACTGAGAGGCCTAAAAGAAAAACAAAATCACAAGAAATTGTGGCTCCCTGGAAGCAAAATAAAAAGAACGGAGAGGCGGCCCTGTATTGACAGACTAGCTGTCACCTGTAAATATTAACAGTGTGACCCAGTCCCTGTAGTATTTAAACATCCAGATGTAGTTACTTAAAAGCATCCGTCACACCTGAGAAATCCCAATTTCATTCATTCCATATGTTCTTACACTATGGTGCTAGGATACTAGATTGGAATTTAAATAATATCATGGCTTCAGAGCCCGCTCAGATCCCAGCTTTTTGAAAAAAGTCGGTGCTATATGAGTCACAGACTGATATGTGAAGGTGTGACTCATTTTATTAAGGCTGCAAATATCATGTGTTTCTCAGAAACAGATGCTGCCGCTGGTTTTCACAGAAAAAGCCTCTGTTCTTTCTGCTCTGCAGTGCCAGTTTATCAAAATGGTACTAACCGAGGAAATAGCTGGAGTGAGCAAAATGATAAAGATTACTCACCCACTTTTGTGTTATTCCAAAATGTGAAAATTTGTTGTAATTGAGCCTGTACAGGACATGGCCTAAATACATAATTTTTCTGCTGAGAAATATTGTATTGCACACTGTCAACAAGCCTGTGGAGTGTGACTGGTGATCTCGTTCAAAAGAGAAATCCACAAGGTTCCTAACTTCTGCTTTAACTTTAGTATAAACTATCTTTGTTGTTGAACTAAATTAGAAGCATAATGAACTAACCAGAGAAGCCTCAGCCTTTCAAACACCATTGTGATTTCTGTTGACGTTCTCCTTCATCGAGCATTAAATGGCACTTTCGCCAATTTCAGTGCCACATCAGTGACGTGTCCTACTAGCAAGACTAAGAGGCAGTGAGCTCAACTCAATGTTGACTCATCAATGTACAATTTCTAGCATTTTTTAAATTTACATTCCTGCTGAAGAGATGGCAGACGAACATTTTCAGTGTCGGGCATTTTGAGCTGATTAACTGGAACATTCACTAAAGACATATCGTGCAGTGTACATTTCTTGTTGTGTAAAATGCTGAAGGTAGGACTGCAGGAAGGTCTTACAATGAATGAGTGTAGGGAGATGGCTGAAAGAAAATGGCTCACCAGTGAGCTCACGTTCTAACCTTCAAGAAGGTAGATGGATTGACATTTACATATTGTTCTTCTGGTCTAATCCACCACTAGAACTTTGCTTTTATACAATACATAGTGTATAGGACTTTTCCTACAACACACACTCACTCAGGCACAGCATTTGGGGATTATTTGTGGTTTATTGCAATGATTTGCAAATCTGAAAAACCCAAATTTTATTGACAAAGAACACAAACGCTACTCAACAATCCTGGGTCTTCTTTATGATGCACTGAATGTTTTCAGCTGGTGAAAGACCTGAACTGCAGAACGTTCAGTTAAACACCTGGACTCTACTACTGCAAAGCCACGTGGCTGTCGTGGATGCAGTATGCTGTTTAACATTGTCTTGCTGAAATGTACAAGGTTTTCCCTTGAAAGAACATTATGAAGATAAGTACAGATGTTGCTCTAAAGCCAACATATGTTAAAAAACAAAAATCCTCTGATTTGTCTAAATAGAGAGAAATCAAATTAATGCCATGCCCGGGAAACTGCTCACAGACAGCCATTTCTGGAAGTGATCCTGAGCCCATGCAGTGATCTCCATGACAAAGTCATGCCTCTTTTTGATGCAGTGCTGCCTGAGGACCCAAAGATTGGGGGCATCCAGTACTGATTTTTTTTACACAGAGAAATTTCTGCACATTCTCTGAATTTTTTAACAATATTATTTATTATAGATAATGAGATAATTAAAGTCAATTTTACATTAAGCTACGTAAATATGAAATGATTCCACAGTTTATAAACACAGTATTTTGCAGGTTGTTGAACCTCTGATCACCTTTAGTTCAGAAAATTGTCTCTCTAAGGGTTCTTCTCACACCTGCTGCGTGAAAAAAATTGAACTTGTACAGGAGTGAGCGTGGTAATCACGCTTGAGTGCAGATCAAAACAACTACGTCGAGCCCTTTAGGAAGAAGGGGTCTTATTATGAATGTGATCCGAGCCACCTACCAGGTCTATTCTGCAAGTTTGAGCTAAATACCTTCCTGTAGCCAGGTATGCTTTGCATTCTGGGATGCAGCAGTATACCACAGATGTGTAGCACACAAACTGTCAGGTTAACATCTATCCATGAAATTTTATGTAAATTCTCCATGTTATTTTCTAGGCCAGAGCGCAACATCTTCTGTCTATATTTACTTTTACTGCTCCAGTCCCAGAGACATCTGACCAATAAGCAGATTAATTATTCTCACATGTCGTGATACAAATGTATCACGTGTAATAATAATACTTTTCTATGCGATTAAACAAACTATAGGTGTGAAAAACCTCTAAAATCCTCTTTTTAAACTTGAATCATGTTACTGGTCTGTTGCCAGTTGACGTAATTAGTCGTAAGATTCTATTCTATTCAATTTTATTTATACAGCACCAAATCACAACAACAGTTGCCTCAAGGGGCTTTATATTGTAAGGTAGACCCTACAAAAATACATACAGAGAAAAAAATCCCAAATCACATGACCCCCTATGAGCCAGCACTTTGGCAACAGTGGGAATAAAGATGTCATTAGATATTTTCTATCTTCAATAAAAAATATAATTTAAGTGCAAGTTTTCTTTTTACAGTTTAATTGGTGTTTTATATTTTGTCTATATTCAAAAATTATTTTATCTGTAGTTAGAAAAATGCACAAAACACTTTCCAGGGCATGACAGGAATCCAGTGAAAAATGTTTATAGGTCTACTATCCCCTCAAAAGAAAAACTCAGAAGCAGTGACTCACTGTGTCCATTCTCAGTTAATATGTATTTATGTAGAGCTGAGTGGCCAAGATCAATTGAAATCCATTATTCTGGGTGACGTAATCCTAAAACAAAACTGATACAGTCCTACAGAACTTTTTTAGCCCTAATGTGTAATTTCCTGCACACAGCCTTGGAACTAGCGAATCTACCTCGACGTGCTGTTGGTGAAGCTTCTTCTGTTTTTAGAAAAGATATACAAACAATATCATATGACAAGCTAACATAATTAGCACTAGCCAGCGCTGAGGGTGGGTAATAATTTGTAGCCTGTTATTTCCTCCTCTGTGAGTGAGTAGTTATGTCTTCTATGAACTACTCTCTGCCGCCTGACTCACGGAGATGGATTCATGGCAGCAGCTGCTCTAAGATTTCAGCCATCAGTGCACTCACACATACTGAAACACACCAAATGTAAACACATACAAAACCTTAGTCTCCAGAGATACACACAGGCGAGACTGGATTGGTATGTACAAGCACACGATGTAAAGGATTATCCCTTAGAAAATCTATTTCTAAAATAACCTCTAATGGCTCTTTTTTCCTTGGCAGCTACTTTGTGAAATTGTTTTTTTCTCCTCTCCACTATTCAAATATTAAATTAGAAACCACATTCAAGTAAATACACAGTACATACACATAAAGCATACACACAAGTGAAATCATTCAGTTAATGTCTATCTGACTCAACACTTTTTCTTGATGTACTGAGCAAAAAAAACAAAAAAACATGAGAAATAAAAAAAGACTGAATGAGAAATTCAATAAGGAGCTCTTTTCTTCTCCAGCCAGCTGGCCTTCATTTGTCTCAGCAGCTCACACTCATTCATCATCACAACCAAAGTGACAGGAAACTCCCCTTATGTTCTGTCTCCCAAAATCGATATGCCCTCTTCATAATGGCAAACAATGTACTCTTCTTAGTTTCCCCCATACTCATTCATGATAATCATAGCATGATGTCAGTCAAGAGAACAACAGACATGACCGCATCAAACATTTACATCACTAACTTCCCCGTCATAACTTTGAAACAAAAACAAATCAACAACAGACTGACGAAACAAGATGTTTTTATGAAATTACTCTTGCACCAAGGGTCAGAAGATGTCCAGTAACAGAGAGTAACGTGTGCTATGTGTAGGAAATGCAAGTAACTATCACAGATTCTCTGTAGACTGCAATGAACAGACTACATTGGTTTTATTTCCATATTCACACCCAGTTATAGATCACCAGAATGAACAAAGGGTAATAAAGTTTTGAGCCATATTGTTCCATCATAACATTGGAGAAAATGATGAATGGCACAAGCATAATTTCACATTTTCACAAAACACAACATTTATCTCAGTCACCACTGATAAAACCTAAAGGGGTTATATATTTGTATATATAACAGGTGATCTATTAATGGTAGCAAAATGTTTTCTATTGTCATACTTTTTGTCATAATTCTTCATTTTTCTCTTTGGCATTTCTACTCATTTCATTCTCTCCATCCTGCAGAGGATTTTCCTTACTGGATGTATTTATAGCTGGTATTCCTGTCAGAGTTGAGCTCTGAATATGACAGTCACTGTGGATCAGATCAAGTTACATATAAATTCATGTGGACTGACATGTTTTTGGAATCGTTCAAACTGAACAAATCCTCCAACTTAAAATCTCATATAGTTTCTTTTTTATTCTACCTGCTGATACAGCTTATACAGAAGTGTACCAGCAGCAGGAGATACATATAAAACTGTTAAAAACTCCACTTCTAAAAGAAAAAAATATTAATAGCAGCAATCTGGCCTCCCTGTGTCTCATCAGCTCATGGTCATACATCATCAAACTGCAGCGATTGCTCATCAGCACAAACAATTAAAATGATGGGAACAACCTTTGTGTTCTACTACTAAAAATAAATACTATCCTTCTTCCTTTTTGCTTATCCCAAACTTCATTTCTGTCAAACCGAACAGGAACTTAAACGTTTGTGTAGGTCTTTTTTCCTGCTTTCTCCAAAAGCTCTCCAAAGCTCTTCAATGCTGTGTTTTGTTCTCTTCTTTGTTAAGATGATCCCACATTGCTTCAGTAATGTTCAGGCTCATTCTCTCGGCCAGTCCATGACTCATAGCGAATGATTGTGTGTTTTTCTATTCATGTATGTTTTTACTGCACTGGTAGTGTGTTTGAGATCATAGCTGCTTTGCAGATAATTTTGCATTGTGGATTGAAATATTTCTGTCCTTTTCTGCATTTGTGATTTTATCAATTTTTACGAGATCCACAACAACACTGGCTGGAATGTGGCCCCAAACCATAATAGAGCCCCCGCCGTGTTTTAAAGATTGATATAGTTAGTTTTCTGCTTTTCTCCTGATCTCCTCTGTAGATACTGATGAGGACCAAAACTGTAAAAGCTCATCAAGCCGTCAGTCCAGTTCTTGTGTAATTTTGCATAGCTCAGCATTTTCTCCCTGTTCTTCCTTAAGAATGGCTTTTGGTGGCCATCCTTCCACTGAGACCATTTGTCATGAGACTTTTGCAATTAGTCTCCGGTTCTGTGTCAGGTCTTTTCTGGATGTGTCAAAAGAAAAACTTGGAAAAATCTTCGTAAAGCCTGGAGAACGATTTCTCAAGACCACTTTAAAAATAAATATAAAGCCTGACTACTTGAAATCCCACAAGAAAAGAAGTAAGGGGTGACTCAAGAGTTTTTGCACAGCACTAAATATAGAAGTGCAGCTTATGGAGGTGCAAGTTATGGAGTGGTTATTGCTAACACTGATTACTGACTGGACCCTAAAACCTCTCCACAAAGACAGAGTTTGCAGCTGTGTGACAACTTTCTGATGTTTGGTAAGTAACTCCTTATCACATTTCTAATCTAGCCTCATATTCGTGTGCTTTTTTCCAGGATGCCGTGAAGAAAAAACCTTCAAAACGAACCTCAAATCAATTCAGTTTAAGACATTCGCTCAGCTTTTGCTTTAGTTTGAAATTTTAATTATACTGTCAGTATTTGGTTAGGTTTAAGCCCTACAACTATCTGGGGAGTGATAGACAGTAAATGTAACCGTGATTAAGTTAAGGATTTGTGGTTAAGGGTTTTGAAATTAAAAAAACACATTAAAATTCAAACTCATCACATTCATTTTAGACATTTGGGGGCTCTTAGCGTCACTCTGCCCTGCACAATTAAAAAATGTGCAGAAAGGACATCCACTTCATTACATATTAAACCCTGTTATTCCTGACCAAGTATCAGTATGTGAGAACTTGGGAGTGAGAAACAATTATGAGACCTAATTTGAAATGCTCTTTGTCCCGTCTCCCTCCCCTAACCCCCAGCCGGTTGTGGCAGATGGCCGTGCATCTCTGAGCTTGGTTGTGCTTCAGTGTTCTTCCTCTTAAAAGGAAGTTTTTCCTTCCCACTGTTGCCAAATACTTGCTCATAGGGGGTCATCTCATTTTTGGGGTTTTGTATTGAAATGTCTTTACCTTATAATATATAGTGCCTAGGGGTGCAACGATATTCGTATCGATATTGAACCGTTCGATACAGTGCTCGGTTCGGTACGCATATGTATCGAACAATACAACATTTGTAATTTATTTTATCAACTTTCCTTCTGACGATGCTGTCTGTGTTGAGCGCTCAGTGAATCTGCGTTCGACTACTCCGCCTAGGCTGCACTGTCGAGCGCAGATCCACTGAGCGCTCAACACAGACAGCATAGTCAGGAGGAAGAGCGCAGGGCAAGCTAGCGAGACAGAAGTTAAGCTCTCCTTGCAAGATGGACCTCTCTCACCCTCATTCAGATCTGGCGTTTGGAATTATTTTGGTTTTCATGTGACGTATGACCCTGAAGGTAAGCGAGTCATGGACTAAAGTAAAACAGTATGTTGGATGTGCCATGCAATGCTTAATTACATTGGTGTGAACTAGTGTGTTAGCGCAGTTAGCTCGTTAACGTGTTGGCCGTCTAGCCCCATGCACGGGGCGATCGGCGGTAGCTCGTTAACGGAGATTTGCCGTGTTGTGGCGTTAAGGTCATTTCAACGAGATTAACCTGAAAGCACTAGTGGGAACACAACGAATATGACTGCACATTTACGCCGACATCATCCTAGTGCAAAGACAAAAACAACAAGCATGCTACTAACTTTAGCCGAGTCATTTAGACAGCTGTTAGCACGTGATTCTCCTTATGCTGCTGAGAATATAGCCCAGAAGAAGCGGATAGTATAGCTTTTATTTTGGAAAGAGACATTTCTCTGTAATAAACTCTCTTTTCCAAAGATGAGTGATTCCTCAATCAGATACAGGGCTTGCAAAATCGCTAGCCCGACGTCCCGGAGCTAGCGATCTTTCCAGTCGGGCTACAAAAATCTCTGCCCTGCCCGTCGGGCTATTGTAGGAAAAATATATGTCAATGCTTTTGCATTCTTTCAGAAATGTAGCTGGGTAATTATGTCATTGGCATCGGTGAGCCACTGTCAATATGTGACATATTGAAATCGCGTTTGAATTTGCGCTTGTTTTTTTGCTTTCACTTTGCAATGACAGCACTGATCTGTGAGTGATGATAATTTGTGCACCAATTCCTCTGACATCGTCTTATTAATCGTTAGCTTACTATGCAAACATGACAAGTGAAATCTCCCGCAGCAAGCTTAAACATGTGAGAGGTTGATCGCGCAGAGAATCGCTGAGCTTATGTGAGTCCGTGTGTAAAAGTAGCAGTATATATATTTTAGTTCTGCTGAGCCAAATAAGACAGGTCGGGGTGAAGAAGTGACAGCCAAAGAAAAGCTTACCACAAAACGGAGAAGTTATGACAAATCAGACTATAAGGCAAAAAGAAAGTGCAGCTTTATGGTTTCATGGACAAAAGAATTTCTGTGGCTGCAATATGACGAGCTAAATAACCAGGGGTGCACATAAGTGGTCCGCAGGTGCGCATTCGCTGTCAAAATAAAAAACGCGCACAAGGGTTAGGGTTAAATTTAAAAACTGTACTTTTGAGTTAAAATATATATTTATCATTTTAATAAATGACAAATTAAAAAGGCATGAACATTTTTTTGTATCGAAAAAATATCGAACCGTGACACCAAAGTATCGAACCGAACCGAACCGTGAATTTTGTGTATCGTTGCACCCCTAATAGTGCCTTGAGGTGACTGTCATTGTGATTTGTTGATATATAAATAAAGCTGAATTGAATTGAATGGTTTGCACTGTCGCCTCACAGCAAGAAGTTCTTAGGCTCAAATCCACCGGACAGCTGGGGCCCTCCTGTGTGGCGTTTGCATGTTCTCCCCAGATACCCTGGCTTCCTCCCACAGTCCAAAGATGTGTGTAAGGTTAACTGGTGATTCTAGGTGTGAAGGTGAGAGTGAATTGTCTGTCTCTCTTTGGCAACCTGCCCTGGGTGTACCCCGCCTGTTGACAGCTATGACAGCTGGGGCTCCAGCCCCACTGCAGCCCTGTGTTAGATAACTGGAAAAAAACATGGAATTCAATATAAAACAACATACCTCACCTGTGTTGTTATTTCATTGTTCAGGAGTACCATGCTATTAGAATTACATTTTGTTTATTTCTTTGTTCTAACAGTGGGAGAAACTGAAACCCTAAAAAAAACTTGCACAAGAACCCAGGACATGGTTCCTCTAAGGCATCAGTGCTGCCACAGTAAGTTATTAGAGAATTATAACACTGAGCTTTTTATAGATGACTTGATATTTGCATTGGTGCTAAAACAAATTCCACCTTCAACACTCTCAAACTTGGGATCAGACAATCTGTGCCCTACCTACACTCCTAACAACATCTCTAATATTCTGGTGCCAAACTTAAAATACCAGTATCTGAGTACTTGCTATGAGTCCCTCTTTTTGCCTTTACTAATTAATGTTTCTTTTTTTTCAATGAGCAGCTTTTTCTTTGTCCACTTTAGGAGCACACCTTTCACTTTATTAAAAGCACCTTATCTGGCACTTTATTTAGCATCGCATCGAAGAACATACGCACACAAGAAGTTTATAATATGAATGAATATTTATTGTGTATTTTAAAATTAGTTGGCAGCCTTTGTTCTAGGTCCTGCACAGCTGCTCCTCATCAAGAAATGTGGTGGTTGTGAAGTGGAAAGGTTGTGGTTGAGAGCAAATAAAGTGAAAGGTAAGTGTAAGGGAGTGTGGGGAATCTTTTCTGCTTGGTTTTTTGGTGTTTTTACAATCATGGGTATGCTGTAAGGATAAAGTGTAAAATATTTATTAATATGAAAATGTAAAATGTATTTATGTATTTATCTATTGAAAATGATGTATTGTATAATGTGGTGGAAGGTTGTGATTTGAGAACTCACCTGTTATGGAATAATGGTTTAGCCTGTGACAGTTGAACGTATTTAAGGCTGCTGGTTGTCATTAGATGCAGTGAATTGTTTTGTGAGGAGAGCTATACTGTGAATAAATGCCTCGTTCCACTATACTTGTCTTGGTCTGCCTCACTGTAAATCCAGCCACAAGAGGCCATCCTGTTACACTGTCCCTTAATTAGAATTTCCCAACAGTTAAGAGAAATAGAGATTTATTTTTAGTTTAAAATATTTTTGATCATAAGCATTTAACTTTAACAGTTTTTATGATACTTATATGGCATTTAGCATTATGACCCAACAGAGTGGACACTGCACAGTGGGGAATCACTGTTCTATCTAATTATTATAAACCTCCCGCACAGTAGTTGAAACTAAGAGCTAACTGTGATCATTAACATCGCAGCACATTTCTTTGTATCTGAGTAATTTACATGATTCCTGAGATGCTGACAATTTTACTGTATGTGTATTCAAGGATTATAACAGCAGGGATGCAGTTGCACACACTTACTAATTATCTAATTCACACACTATGCAAACCCCATATAAATGGGCATGCGCTCAAAGTCAGACAGTCTGATAAAAATGCATACTCACACTGTACATGACAAAGTGCAGAACAAACAATAGCCTTTCTCCCAAGAGTGAGGGTGAGAAATGATTGAGTGCATGGTCTTTCTGTTGGCCCAAACACAACTAAATTGCATCAGTCAAAGGTCAATGCTGAACCCTGACATTGTCTGTTCATGCTTAAAACATCTATAAACATCCATAATGCTGCTGGTATAAGGACAGGCTTAGTGGGGCAGGACAAACATCAGCCTCCACCATGTGAGACTGTATCCCTCACTTCTTAACTACAATGCCAACTATTCTAAGCTACTGTAAAACTCAGCAAGAATCAGACAGTTTGGTTAGTTTGAAAAGCTGTAAAACTCTAGTAAAAAGAATTATGAGCCTCTGAGAATTTTTACACGCTTCAGCTCAGATTTTTTTCCCACTGATAAAAGTAAAGACAGTGACAAAAAAGTGAGCAGAAGAAGACATATGAAGGAGAAAAGCACAAGACTGGAAAATGTAAATCTGCATCAGAAAGCATGAAGGAATGATGCAAAGATGTACGTATAGTATAGTACGATAGTATTCTGCAAAGACAAATGCACACACTGCTACACAAAGGCGTCATGCTCATTCAGGTAGGAAGAAAAGAAATGAAGAGGAAACAAAGCAAAAAAAAGAGATAGAAGAGGGCGGACAACAGCAGTGTCACGTGAACGTGAGCTCACAGACTGTTGCCTGGTGCACCCATTGTCCAGTGGGTAAATATAACAGAGTAGCCAAATTACGCCATATTTGTCACTGCCACCATAACGGGCTTAATGATATTTACAGGTTTCAGACGAGTGCACGTGCTGATTTCATGAGAAATCCGCATACACTTAGTTAGCAGTGTATTGATCAGTAGCCAGTGCCTTCATATGGTGCAGATGAAAAGGACTGGTTGAGAGAATCCCATAGAGACAGGATGTTATTTCTGGACTCCATATCAGTCAGCTCTCTCTTCCTGGTGACTGCAATATTAAAGGGAGGCAGGCAACTGGTGGCATGAAAAATGTACGGCATCATTAGGAATGACCAACGGCTCCACAGAAGGGAGAGAGAGGGGTAGGAGGATAAAGCTGGATCTTTACACACTGTAATTTTGCAGCACTCTGGGATATTACTGCTATGCTGTATTATTCTATCTTTTGTCAGTTTGTACTTTTTTGTAAGACGTTTAAAACATCAGAACACATTGCACTTGTCACAGCAAACGTGCAGTTTAATTTTATATTTATTTATACACAGAACAAAATAGCGACTAAGGCACTGTCTACATTGACGACATGGTGGTACACCTGTATCTAGAGGACAAGTACCAAATACTTCTAAATTTAGACACAGGTTACAATTTGACGCAAGAGTCACAAAACACCACCATTCCACATCAAGCGGTTCAACCATGCATAACAGCCTTCTCTTACTTTTGGTGCCAACAGCAAAATCCAGCTCTTTATTCAGATGCCAGTAGTCATACACAATAAATGCAATGATGAAGCAAAAAATTCCAAAGAAGAAGAAGCAATCAAAAGGCAAACAACATGAATGGGCACTTATTCAACAATCGGACTATTAGGAACCCAGGCAAATAAGGAGTGATAAATGTGGAAAAACAGACTAGGTCTGCAAAAGCCCAGAAGAATGTTGGAGAGGATTACCAAAAAAAGTGACAAGTCAACGTGGCGACTGAAAAGTGAACAGCTGGTATACCTGAACTAACTGAACTGACTAATGTGCAAGCAAGACAAGTAAGGACTGCAAAATAAAACAGGAAATGATGCAAACTCAGAACCATCACAATACTGAGCTTTTCAATCTTCAACACGTATGTCTATCATAAAAAAAATAGTTCCATAATGCTGAACCTGAGCACTAATAACTCCTCCATTAAATCTTGATTACAGCACAGCACTTCACTGACAGTTTGTTTTTTCCCCGTATATGAAGGATTGCGCTTCGGTAATTATGCATTTAGCAACAGATATAATCTCTGTTACAGCTACAGCATCAATAATCATCTTTGAAAATGAACTAATTTCCCAGTAAATTATCTATTCGGCAAACACAGCCTGTGTTAACGATGCCTCTATGAATGCTTTGCTAGAGCAAAAACTGTCCAAGCGACAGAGTGCAGACTGCATTGACATTTGTGAGAGCACAGTCGTTAGTGGACAGCTGTAAAGTCAGGCAGATATACTGCATATTAAGACAATTAATTCACTGAAACAATGGCCAGTCAAGAGAGTAAAGCGGTAGGCTCTAAATGTCTTCTGTATAAGTGCTACAAATACATTATGCTGTATAATTCCTGCTTGCTCAATGAACTATAGGTAAGGTGCAACAAAAACAATTTAACATCTTTAACTTTGAAATAAAAGAAGTGGGATGCAAAGTGTGAGGCTGCCATTGTCCCAAAGAGGACCCATCAAATTTTCATGATTATTACAAAGGTACAAGTGTGTCAGCCTTTCCCCAGCAAGACATCAGCCAGCAAAAATATTATTTGCTCTGCAGACATCCAATTAAAAGCCATAATGACGTTTGGGACTGGAGTAGGTAGCAAAGGTTGCTCTAACACATAACCTGCTTGACTCAATTAAAACAAAAGCCTGTTTATTGTGGTTACTTTTGACTGGTGTGAAAGCAATTATAACTTGGTATGGATTAAACAACCTGACAGATGCAACATGCAACCAAGGTTTCAGTTGGTGGTTTGTAATTTCAGCATGAATTTGAAAGTTATATTGTTGTTAAATCCATCTGCTACTTTTACTGTTTTCAAAAGTCATCCAACAGCCTATAGAAACAAAATGTCATCTCTTATGTTGAAGATAAATTAGCAATGGACTGGTGTCCTATCCCGGGTGTAGTCTGCTTTTCACCAACAAATTTCAGCTGGGATAGGCTCCACCCCACCTTTTCCCCTTGCTGGACAAGCAGTTATGATGATAGATGGATTGAAATACACATGAGCATCACGATGCAGGATTTTCTCTGATACCAGAAGGATTTACTGAGCTTGCTCAAAAAAACTCGAGTTAAACATTGTGACACAGTAACATTCACCCATTATTTAATAGTGCAATTATTAACTGACCCTTTTCTGTCTGTAAATCATGACCTAAACAGATAACCAACCTACAGCCTCAACTAGTATGATTTGGATTTTTCCATGAACTCTCTGTTAATAGTGACAACATGACTGAGGACATTATGAGTTGCTGCATGACTTAATGGCAGTCACAAGATTAGATTTCCACTTGTGGGTCTATTTATGATTGATATAACAGGAATTCATGTGACCAAAAAAAAAAACATGACTAAGTGGTAGGCATTGTTAATTTATCTAGTTGGTTCAGAGCAAATTAACTGGTGTAGAAGGACCCTAATGTAAGCCAAACAGATACTCAGTGAAGTGCCCACCTGGCAGATGCAGGGATTGGTTGCCAGAAGAAATTGATTTTCCAGAAAGAAATGCAGCAGAGACCCTCCCCACTCCTGGTACTTTGCTGCATAACAGGCACTTCCTGAGTTACCATCATGTTAGTAATGGGCATAAATAACAAGAAGCAGAATTGTCCAGTATGGATATTGCTCACTGGCATGACAGGTTAACTGGGCTACTGCTTATATGCTATATCACTCATACAGGTAATATCTCAGTAGCATATTAGGACTCAGTCTTGAAATTCCTAGTTTAAGGACCAGTGTTAATGCATGCTTCACAGAGACTAATGACTGACTGAGAAGAGAAACCACAGTGAAATCCATGCAGTTTTCATTTTCACAGCTGAGATTGGGTCATTACTGCACACATACTGTGAAGAGGAGATTGACTGTGTATCCATGTGTGTTTGTGAAAAATTTGCCAAACCTGCCATGAGTGTACACTAGTATCTTATTATTACAGAGTCGGGAAACTATAAAGCCACTGTACAATATGTGAGACATTGAATATGTAATTCTGTGATACTACAAGGCAGAACAGTGTAGCAGATGCGAAAATGCAATTAACATTTAAATAAGGGACTGTGAAGGTCAGAAACAAACTCAGCTCAAGATGATGAATCTGAACTCCATTTAATGAGTGAAAAGAGTGTTCTCAGGCTCGCACTGGTACGCTTACACACAACAATCAGCTATACAAATGAATGTCTTCCATAAATTTTTTAGAGTTGCCAAAGATGCATGTCTTTGGATTGCTAGGGTGAAGCCAAAGTACATGTATAGAATCCATATAGGCATAACTCACAGCAAAAAAGGCTCCAGATTATCCAGATGACCAGCAAGTTTGTACCATAAACTTTGACGACAGAGTGAACAGCTGCACCATCATTCTGTTCCATAGCAAACACAACTAAGCTGACATATTATATATTCAACTATACACATTCACTGATAAATGCATGAAAAGTACAGCCAGGCAGACAACAGCACTCTTGCAAGGTGACAGTGGAATATTACAGTCTCCAGCAACACTCTTGAGTGCATGACAGTAAATAGTGCAATCGGGATATAGCTCTTCGAAAAGAAAGGTAAGATGGTGGTGCACAGTCATTTGTGGTTACAACAACCACAATGTTCACTTGTGTCATTGAAGAACCTCATAGTATGGTTGAGTGGGGTCCTTCGAAATAGCAGAGGCTGTGTGGATGCAGTGTGACTGGGAGATGAAGAGGTGGATAGATCCCTATGATGTATATATGAAATATATGCCCTGCAGGGCATATATTTACTAGGGGTGCAACGATACTCGTATCGATATTGAACCGTTCGATACGGTGCTTTCGGTTCGGTACGCATATGTATCGAACAATACAAAATTTGTAATTTATTTTATCAACTTTCCTTCTGACGATGCTGTCTGTGTTGAGCGCTCAGTGAATCTGCGTTCGACTACTCCGCCTAGGCTGCACTGTCGAGCGCAGATCCACTGAGCGTTCAAAACAGACAGCATCGTCAGAAGGAAGAGCGCAGGGCAAGCTAGCGAGACAGAAGTTAAG
Organism: Aulonocara sp. 'chitande type north' Nkhata Bay; assembly: GCF_057382095.1. NCBI lineage: Eukaryota > Metazoa > Chordata > Actinopteri > Cichliformes > Cichlidae > Aulonocara > Aulonocara sp. 'chitande type north' Nkhata Bay. Next base: position 17,792,087 of record NC_141356.1, on the reverse strand, counting down.
CTCTCCTTGCAACATGGCAAATTGAACCTCTCCACCCTCATTCAGATCTGGCGTTTGGAATTATTTTGGTTTTCATGTGACGTATGACCCTGAAGGTAAGCGAGTCATGGACTAAAGTAAAACAGTATGTTGGATGTGCCACGCAATGCTCAATTACATGGGTGGGAACTAGTGTGTTAACGCAGTCAGTTGATTCATGTCCTACACAGTTCTTACAAGTTCATAGAAATTTCTGTTCAATTAGAACCAAGTATTTGAGTTGATGATTGTAATTTTTATACAATGTTGTAATTTGTTTTTCAACACTTTTTTGATTAATGTTTTGTTTCCTTTACAATATTATACTTTAATATATAATATTGTAAAGGAAACAAAACAGGAAACAAAACATCAATCAAAAAATTGCTCTCTTTTTTTATTCGGGCTACTTACATTTATTTTGGGCTACCAAAAACTGAAGAGTCCCTGCCCGAAGGGCTACCAGGGATTTTGAAATTTTGAGAGCCCTGAGATATATTTATTTTTTAAATTACTTTTGTTTCAGCAACATTAAATTTAAAAACTGTACTTTTGAGTTAAAATATATATTTATAATTTTAATAAATGACAAATTAAAAAGGCATGAACATTTTTTTGTATCGAAAAAATATCGAACCGTGACACCAAAGTATCGAACCGAACCGAACCGTGAATTTTGTGTATCGTTGCACCCCTAATATTTACATCTATGGATTGTTTATTCGGGTCTGAATCAGTTGATAAAATATGTCACTACGAGCCATGAAAGAATGTTCCCCCCAGTCATTGGCCAGAAGTATCTTGGCAAGACAAATAAAAGTAAATAATGGAAGAAGGAGCTGTATACTGTATACTTGGATCGAGGTTAGATAACATTCTTGTCATTCTCATATTCTCTGAACCTGGAGATCCTTTGGAAATGAGCCAAGATCATTTCCCACAAAGGGTCTCGGTGAGGTTGTTTTGGTCGCGCCCGGGTGTGATTACCATGTTCACATCTGCCCAAATGAACCATACAAAGAGGGAAAACAAAACAGAGTTCACTATAAATAGAACTGAAAAGAAATTACACTGCTCTCTGACTGATGGACTGACGACTGCAGCCTGGCAGGGAGTGTCTTCAGGTTTTTATGAAGTGCAGGGATTGTTGTGTTGGCAAACCAGGTGACGTCATTGGAGATCTGATCAGGACAAGATTTTACTTTACTACTTTATCTTAGAATATTTTTATCCTCACCTATGGTTTTGTATGCAGCATTTTCTGTTTTGGACTCTGTTTTCTGTTCGATATTTTCCATTTGGCGTTGTTGTAGTTTTCAGTTTGGACATTACCTTTGTCTCGGTTGTGTTTTCATTCTGATCTTGTTAGTTATTGAGGTTTTCCTGTCCTCCTATGTTCCCCATACCTAATCTGTGTTTCTGCGATATCTTCTGTGTCAGTTTTGTCTTTGCGTTTACTTTGGGCCGACAAGCTCATGAGTCTTAGTCTCTGTCTCAGTGTTAGTTTCCTGTTTTATCATGATAGTCTCTTGTCTCGCATGTGTTGTGTTTAAATTTGCTTCCCTCTTGGTTGTTAATTGATTCTGTTCACGTGTGCCTTGGTTTCCCCAGTTGAGTCTCTTTCCCTGATTACCTTGTGTGTATTCAAGCTCTCAGTTTTCCTTAATTCTTTGTTGTGTTGTACTATTTGTCTGCCTAAGCGTTTGCCTTGTCTATTACCTGCTTTGGGTTATTTTTTAGCCCTGCTTCCTTCAGCTATCTGGATTTGCTGCCTCACATAATAAAGTTTGGTTTTTGTTTATTATATCCTGTCTCGGAGTCTGCATTTTGGGTCCAGATTTCCATAACCACGACACCTAAAATGAAAAATTCATATACAGAAAGAGATTTTGAAGTTGTACTCTCATTTAGAAATGACAAATAATTATGTCGTTTATGCCCTAATTGCATTATAATAGTACGTCTCCCCCTACTCGACATTACTCTCTGGGGCCACGAGGAAAAACAGAATGATGGATGCTGGTACTTGAGGAACACACAAACAGAAGAGGATTGCGAGGTATTTGTTAAAACAGCTGGAGGCAGGAAGTGTAACCCAATAAGCAGAGTTTAGAATGAACAAATCAACTCAGATCCTCAGGTACAACACAAAATACACTCAGCTCTTTTGCTGCCTGCACAGTCTCACATCTCTACTGCAGTTACAGATTGTTTGTTCTGCTGTATTTTTTGTACTGTAATGTGCAAAGAAAAGAGCAGGGAAATAAAAGCGTTGACGTAACCAAGTATTCTCTCCTCTCAGGGTTTTGAGGAGGAAATCAAGTGTTCTGAACTGAGAAATGACACAGCACACCTCAGTGCTTCGCTCTACCTGTCAGTCTACACACAAATGCCTAGGGGTCCATCATGCTGTTATTTGCTTCATATTCAGTCACACCAACAAGTTCAAATAATGCACCATAAACTAGGTCAGTGCAGTAATTACATGACTGAGAGCTATTTATATGAGCATTTTACTACAGTTATGCTTAGAACTACACTTTTTGCAGTTTTGGCATTTTAGTTCCTGAAACCTAATCAAACCTGAGCATAACATCTTATCTTATTCAAAGTAACTGCAGCAACAAGATGCATGATGGAGAACTATGACGTTCAAAGAATGCCAATGCAGAGCATTGATAGAAGATTTTCAAAACACCAAAGAAGCTGGTTCTCCTGCATCTTTGTCACAAAGCGCCAGCCGAACCACGAGATATAAAAGACATCTGTCATCCATTCTCCGAATCACTTGTCTAATCTAGGGTTGGATGAAACCATACTGTTTCATCTGTTTGATGATGGCAGGTATAGTCATCTATCCATTCATCTTCTTATTTAATTCAGGGCAGTGGATGGATGCAGGGACTCAACCTTGGGGGGGGGAGCCTATCACAGTGGTGGCAGGTATAGCTACCCATAATATGCAGGAGGATTGTAGGATGTAGTGAAGTGCACTTATTTTTCTTGATGTATCTTATTCTGTATCTAAAACATGAATTGAAGTATTGCATTTTTAAGTGCCCTGTTGGGATGAACCAGAGATATTAATGGCATTGAACCGTGTGATTCTATAACAATTTGCACATGAGTAACAGAAATATAGCCTTTGGGGCTGAAAGCTTTTCAACTCATTTTGGGGCCAAGTTCTCCAAACTTTTAAAGTAATTTCTTTAATCAGATTTGCCCAAGAACATTTACAAGGAGATTTTTATTTTCAAGTGTTAACGTTATGACTTCCTGTCCATTTATTTAGATGGTGCATTGATTTCCTTAGCCTGATATAAATGCCTGGCTGTTTTACTAAGATGGCAGCCTAGTGGTAAGACTTTCATCTATAAGGACTGCAGACTTCTTTCTCTGGCTCTTAGTTTACCCTGTATTCCACTTCAGCTCAGCAAGCAGATATAGTCTTGTAGAACACAGAGCACTAAAGATACTTCTGCAGCTTTGTATTGAAAAAAAAAATCACTAAACATTTCTATAAAGAGAAGAGAAGCACTGATATGCACACCATTAGTCAGTGCTGCATGGTTTGGTTTTTCAAGAGTGGCACAGGAGTTGAGTCATTATGGTATATACTGTACAGTAAGTTCTGAGCTGCGTGGGAGCAGCAGGGATCAGACTCAGAGAATGAATTCACTCACACTTCAAGGCTAAATCCCCTTTCCAATATTACAGGGATTTATCATGTGAGCTGCAGAAAGTGTTGGGAAAAATTTCACTGAGGTAAACAGTGCTGAGTGCTGGAATAAAGTACTGGAGTTTCAACTGCCTTTTCATTTTTATTGATTAAGTAGCTCTGTATTTGTTTGGTTCAGTCTGATCCACTGTATATTCTAAAATGAGCATTAACTTATTGAGAATGTTTAACATGTACATTCAGAATAGATGGAGTGCAGGTCACTACAACTCTGCCATGTCCACGTCACAGTGCAGTTTATTTACAGAAGAAGATTATAAGGAGGAAGAAAAGGGAGACAAAGAAGACATTCACTGGTCAAAAGTCTCTCTTACTTGAAGCACTAATTATAAAATAATTACGAAAGCTTTGTATGATAGAAGCGTATGATGTCTACAGAAAAGTAGACAGAAAATTCAAAATGAACCCTGAACATATGTGTTTTTCCTACTAAACAGTGTATTTTCTAATTGTAGAATTAAGCATGTATGGTGGACTAAATATACATTTCAGGTTTCAGCAATTAAGTGAAATCAACTTACAACTTGTAAATAAATCATTGCATTGTTTTTATTTACATTTTACACAGTGTCCAAGCTGTTTTCGGAGTTAGGATTGTATATTGAAGTTTAGTATACTTTATAAAACAGAATTATTTGGGGTTATATGGAAGGATACATACTAGACTATTTCTTAGTCAGGTACAGTGACTTTCTTGAGGCTTCTTGTCACTCTCTGCAAGAAAGCCTTCACACATATTTCCTCCATCTTTAATAAGCCTTTTGCACCTTACCGCCACAGAATTGCTTTTGTCTTGCCACCATTTGTTCCCCAACAATCAAGCTTTTCACAGCCCATGGTTGTACTCTGCTAGGCGGCTCAGCTGGGGCTCAGATCAGCAGATTTCCTGTAAGAAATAATCTTCTCTCAGAAGTGATTTCATATCTAATTGCTTTTATTGACTCAACAGCTCTGAACTGGTGGCTGCCTCATTGGCTTCCTGAGTAAAAGCATCAGGCATAGAAGGAAAGAAGAAAGATGGATTTGCTGGTGTCATCAGAGTGGCTGGCAAGTAAGACTTTGTGGCTAGATGATCTGATTGACTGTTTCAGACCTTGGCACTGCATGGCAACACTGAAAAACAATCTAAAGCGGATATTAATTTTGAAATGTTTCAAAATCTTTTAAAAGGTTTAATATTTAATGGGAAAAAAGTTGACATTTGTTTAGCGTCTTCTAATTTATTTAAGTAACTACGAAGTAGCATGGAGCAGCTTGGTTGTGTTGTAAATGTCTTGGCCACTTGAAATTAATAAGCTAAAAAAACTTAAGCTTACACACAGTCCATGTGTGTTTACTGGCAAGTGCATTGATCTTTTGTTCGTTTGCTCTGTTTTTAAGCATCTACACAGACCTCACTCAGCAGGCCAAGTGGTGATCAATTGAACTGCCCCTCTTGAAATGGGTTTGTCATCACCATGGAAATGGCTAAGGCACAGGGGGAGTTTAAGCTGGACAAGCTGTGAGTTAGAAAAAGAGATAAAAGGAAGAAGTGTTCATCTTTGATATCTGCAAGAAATAATGAGTGTGCAAGACAGCCAAGTGAGTCATTTACAATAAATCTGGTCAAGCCTTAGTAAATTCTGCTTTGCCAGTGTAAGTAGCCATGAGCAATCATGACAGAGGACCTTTAACCATCAATATGATTAATAGTGCATGCAAGCATAAAAGTACATAGGGCACAAAGCCCATTTGTACTGAAATATAAACTTCACCTAATGTGAAATTCCCATACCTACAAAATGCTAAATACCCATACCCACACCCCTAACTGGTTGCAGCAGATGGCTTTCTATTCCTGAGCTTGGCTCTGCTGGAGGTTTCTCCCTGTTAAAATGTAGGTTTTCCTTCCCACTGTTGTGAAATACTTGCTAATAGAGGGTTGTCTGATTGTTGGGGTTTCTCTGCATTAACGTAGGGTCTTTACCTTACAGTATTAAACCTGTTGAGATGACTGCTATATAAATAAAACTAAAATTAAAAATAAATTTGTTCTACCAGCAAATATGTATTGGATGCAAGTACCTCAACCCTGTGATATATGGGGTACATAGAGATTGGCACACCTTTAAATACAATCACCTCTAAAATTTCCACCTTGTCACTTTTTAAAAAATTGATTATGTCTTGATTTAATACATATTTATTATCGTTAGCTTTTCACACTTACCTTTAAATTATCCCCCCTCTGTTCTTCCCTGTGAACTTCTGTTGAAGTTCTCCTGTTAATAAGACTAATGCGGGAGTGTGATGTTTCTTCTGGTGTTTTCTTAACGTGTGGCCTTCCTCCTTTCAAAGTCAATTGATGCTCATTTCTCCAACCTAGACAATGATTTTTTTTAAAATTGTGCTTTAGTGATACAGTTATGGTCGGAAGTTTCCAGACATTAATGATGGGCATAAATGTCATCATAATTAGAGCTTTTCATGTTTTCTGTTTTTCCAGGATGAATGATTTTATAGCAAGAAAAGTATACATAAAGGCTCAAATATAATCATACACTCATTTAAGTATTTTAATAAATGCTGCTGAAGGTTCTGAATGTCTTTTAATTTGAAAAGGCGTATTAAGTTCTTGTCAGTCATCATGATTGACTACAACTGTAGTTTCTCTTTGCGAGCATAAAAAGGATTTGTTTGATAGTGCTCATTAGTTTGGCCAATACAGTCAACAATGGGAAAGTTCAAGTAACTCAGAAAAGATTTACAATGGGGAGTTGCAGATTTACACAAGTTGGGAAGAACTCCTGGAGTCATTTCTAAACAACTGCAGCTTCCAAGATCGCCAGTTCAAACAATTGTATTTAAGTACAAGTTATTCTAATGTGTCACCACTTTTCTAAAGTCTGGAAGAAATGGTAAATGGCCTGTATTTATATAGCGCTTTACTAGTCCCTAAGGACCCCAAAGCGCTTTACATATCCAGTCATCCACCCATCCACACACACATTCACACACTGATGATGGTAAGCTACATTGTAGCCACAGCCACCCTGGGGCGCACTGACAGAGGCGAGGCTGCCGGACACTGGCGCCACCGGGCCCTCTGACCACCACCAGTAGGCAACGGGTGAAGTGTCTTGCCCAAGGACACAACGACCGAGACTGTCCGAGCCGGGGCTCGAACCGGCAACCTTCCGATTACAAGGCGAACTCCCAACTCTTGAGCCACAATCGCCCCGGAAGAAGAACCGAACTATCACTCCCAGATGAGAGGAAATTGGCTAGGATGTTCAGGAATAACCCAGGAACCACCCCGGATCAAGTCTTCCATGAACTAGAAACAGCTGTCTATATTGAAGCAAGTTTTAAATCACCACTGAGAGCAAGAAAATTGACACCTTCAGACTTGGCTGAAATTTGCAGCTGCCACATGGAGAAGCCAAATGCCTTCTGAAGACTACTTCTATGCTCAGATCAAACTAAGGTTAAGTTATTTGTGGTGGTAGCATCATCATTATCAGGGGCTGTTTTGCTGCCACTGGTACTGGTACATTGCACAAGGTGGATGGAATAATGAAAACAGAGAACTACATCCAAGTTCTTCAACTCCATCTCAGATCAATAGCTAGACAGCTGAATCTACGACACAGTTAAATGTTCCAACAGGACAATGATCCCAAACGCACATTACAGTTGGGTTGGCATTTAAAAAAGCAAGGTGACATTAAGCTTCTGACATGGCCTTCCCAAAGCTCCAACCTCAACCCTAATGAAAATGTGGGGACTACTCTAAAAAGCAATTCCGAGTGGTCAAATATCCAGTTAAGATTATGCCAGACGCTTGTCAATGGCTGCCAAGAGCACCTGACTGAGATGCAATTTACTAAGGATTGTTTAGCCAAATATTAGTGGGATGTACGGATATATTTGAGCTTGTGTGAATTAGAAAAACTCTTCAAACTTAAAATGTTAAAGATGCTGTACAATCTAGAGAAAGAGCAGGTCAAAGAAATCATTAAAAGCCCCAAAATAGGGGAAATATTTTTACCCGGTGGGGTTTGACACAAATGTGCTGCAATCGTTGAGAAGGAGGGGTAGAGATAGCTCAGTAGGTAAAGTGGTCGCCCCATGATCGGAAGGTCGGCGGTTCGAATCCACTTAACGGCTACCCTGAGGTACCCCTGAGCAAGGTACCGTCCCTACACACTGCTCCCCGGGCGCCTGCTTAGTGGGCTGCCCACTGCTTCACTGAGTGAATGGGTCAAATGCAGAGAAAAACAAGTAATTTGGGGCAGGGATAGCTCAGTAGGTAGAGTGGTTGCCCCATGATCGGAAGGTCGGGGGTTCGATTCCCCTTAATAGCTACCCTGAGGTACCCCTGAGCAAGGTACCGTCCCTACACACTGCTCCCCGGGCACCCAATGGCTGCCTACTGCTTCACTAAGTGAATGGGTTAAATGCAGAGAGCAATTTCCCCACGGGGCTCAATAAAGTACAATAAAGTACACACTTTCTTCTTCTTCTTCTTCTTCTTTACCAAAAAACTGGGGGTACAGTTACATCAAGCCACTCAACACCCTCCAGCTCCCCCGCCCATCCACGACGCCATCAATACGTTTTGATCTCCGCCACTCATCTACTTCCAATTACAGAAAAGGATTAAAGGCCAGCTGTATTTCTGAATGGTGGTGTTTTTGTTTTGCTTTGTAGCATTGGACTCACTGCTTTTCTTAATTATGAATAATAAAAGTGATTCATAATGGAAAAAGCATTACAACTTCACACGCACACAGAAACTGAGTCAATCACACACACGCACACACTGGCTGCCAGAGACGTCAAGTTAAAAGAGCATTTCTTGGCCAGCAAACGCTATTTTCCAGCAATTATTTCAAGATCGATGGAATAAAAAAATGTTTTTCTTATTTCTGTTAATGCTTCCCAACACTTTTGTCACTGAGACAGTAAGAAAGCCATTATAAAAAGATATACTAGCACAGTACCTCCCACTGTGTCATAGACAAACACTCATTCGGTTTAAAGACTGCATTGAGCCTTGTCGTTGCATGAGAGAACATCTGTGTCACTGTTGTGGTAACAGTGATAGTAAAACTTCTATCCTCTTTCATATTTCTCCAACGACCTCTCATAAATAAGATGAGCATGAACTCTGAAATGCAGATTGGATTCTGTCAAAAAGAATCATGCGAACATTGCGTGCACCTCCTATGTTCTTTTTGGTCATTATTAGTTTTGTTGGAAATAATTAGTCACACTAGTAAACAAAAGTATTTAAAATGTTCTTTTGCCTTTCAACAAAAGTAATACAGGTTTTAATTCACTGACAAATACACACTGTTTGTAATATACTGAGAAACTAGCAATTAGGTGCACTGTGTTACCTAACTGGTTTGAGTGGAAAACACTCCTAGGGATACTTTGATACAGTATAAAACAGCTTTTTTGTTAGTTATCTTTTATATCTATGGTAGCTGCTGTAGCTGACTACAGTAGTCATCCTCTGAAGGGGAAAACTGCAAACCTTTCAGATCCCTTTCAGGCTTATAGAGCATTTTAGAGAGTTTGATTCTTAAATGATTTTTGCTACAGTGCCAGCAGTAGAGAGCCTATTATCCCCTCACTTTTAGCCTCTCTCCCACATTCTCAAAGTTGCAGATCACTACCTGTTTCTATTACTTCTGGACACTCTAAACTTTTGTCGTTTTTTCCACAATCTTCTTGATGAGACAAGAAAGCTAAAATTCGAGTCCTTTGCATTACTTCTGATTTAGTTTCTGTACCACTAATAGAGATAAAATACAGTAAGATGTGTCTTACTGTGCTTACCTCGTTAAATTTCCAGCACTGACAAAAAACTGCATATGTGGAGGTAATTCGATATATGTGGACATCTTTGCTTGTTTGAGAAATACGATATGTGAAATTAAAATGTGACTATTGTCGCTTGTAGTTGTAAATAGCATTTGATCACTATCAAAAGTGTTAAGGAGACAGATTTCAAATAGAAAGAGAGTTAAAAGCAACCAACACTTTGAAAAGCAGCTTCTCTGTTGAACAAAGTGTGAAAAAACACTAAAAAATCTTCTTTTTCTAGTTTTCTGCCTGTATGCTTTGGACAAATAACACTAAACCTCTTCATTTCCTCGTGTTTTAGAGAAGAAAGAAATTGCATATGCTGCTGGCTCACCTACGTGAACACAAAATGAGGGGGAAAAAGTGATGCAAGCGGATAATGATAACAGAGCAGACGCGAGGAAGGATATGATAAGTGACTGCATCAAAGGAAGAGGAAAAGCAGATGACGTTAGCAAACACTCCAGATATTGCGAGGTGGCTCCTGATGATTTTATATTACCGTAAGCTTATGAGTTTATGATCCAGAAGTGATGACTTGGACAGTCTATATCTGCTGGCTGGAGCGGAGCCGAGGTCTAGAGCAGGTCTTGTGTTTAGTGTCTGTCCTAATTTCTTTAATGTGGCCATGTCTACTCTCAGTGCACCATTTACCTTAGAAACCCTCGGTCATAACTTATCCGCTGGCCTCCCCAAAATATGTCGTCTTCCCTTCCTCGCCTCCTCCTTTCTTTACTTAAGAAGGTTAGGAGACAGAGGGGAGAGAAGACATTTGTCACTTGACTTGTCATGGTGAAGAAGCTCCACACTCAGTCACAGTTTGCATATCGTCGCATTGGCGTATACGTGCGTGTTCCTGGTTCTGCGAGTATGGAAAATTTATAGTAGCTAAAGATTTTGGACCAGGAATCTTTGTGCGACAACTACTTTGTGTGTGCAGGGTTCAGTACTTGTAAGATTATGGTTGTGGATCTCTCTGCAGAAGTGTGACCCAACTATGAGTGTTCAAGCTGCATGGATGTGCACTTTTTTCCTTTCATATATTCATACACAGCTGAGCTTCAAGGTGAATGAGATCTGTGCATCCCCAAGCACAATATTTGCTGCTCCAATATCTCTGCAGACCGGGGTCAGTGTTAGCCCTACTGCATTATGAGTTCCTTATTGGTTTTAAGAATGGTTATATAAACTTTGCACAGAAAATTGCACCACAGAGAAGCCTTTAGTTTCCAAAAAGGACCCGACAATGCAAGGTTTTACATCTACAGATAAGTGCCAGGAAGCCTAACTCCTTTTCAAAAACAAAACTGAGTCTAAATAAACATGTTTTCTGCACATATTAGCCCATTTTTCCACAACTCTGTCCTTTGGCAGCTTCTCATGTTGTTATTTGGTTTAGCAGTTATTCAGAAGATCTATTGATTTTAGTCAAATGTTCCAAACTTTCGTGGTTCCAGGTTTAGTTTTATTTAATGCTAGGGTTCGAAATGATCTTTTCCTTTCCTAAAGAGAACATTTTGTTTCTCTTGCTTTGATCTTGTGAAGCGGGAAGCCCTTTTAGGGGGAACTTTTTTTGATATAACACGTCTCTATTGTGTATTGGAATATAAACACTTGATTTGTACCACTAAATATGTTTTAACTTCCACAGTAGGAAACTGGCAGCAGGCCTCACATTAGAGGATGGAGCCATTTTCCTTTCACTGTTGCTTTACAGTCCATGCTTTGCTTCTGCATGTTTTACAGTCCTGGTTCTTCCACATTTTGTCAGGCTGGCTGGCATGCATGCTATTTCTTTTCTCCTGCCATATGTGCAACTTCAGCTTCAGCTTGTTTTCTGATCATACTAGTGCCCACACATCATGTTACACACAAAATATCACACAAGTAACTACATTTGGAGTCAAGGATGGGTGCACAAAATAGGAAGTGTTCGCCCACATATCCACACTAGAAGTCGGATATTAACTGCCATCCACATTTACTAGCAAACAACTTAAAAGTTCTTGTAATCTTTAGTCATAATCCTGTAGTTATGATTTAGAGACACTTGCAGTACTTGCAGTATGTGCTTTAAATAAACTGCTGTAGCTGTATCCCCTGTATTTTCCCAGTGTGATTAAGTATATCAGTTCACCAACAGCACAAAAAGGCCAATATAGTAGTAAATTTAAAGGATCAGATAGATAATACCATTTTTCCAAAAAACAACAACAAGAAAAGAAACCTAATTTTGAGCTCATCTCAAGTGGTTATTTTGAGATTTTTGTCTCCACCCCAGATAAAGGAAGTTAAATGGGATTTCATGATATCCAAAGCACTAACATTTAAAAAGGAGTTTGTCTTTTGGGAAATAAAATCTTTAATAAGCACTTTAAGTGACACAGGCTCTTCACATAGCTTAGCAAACAAGTATTACTGGCAAACTCACTACTAACGCGTGACAGGGCAGAGAAATTTCTTTTATATTTTTCTGTTCTGTGCTGTTCTTGTCTCTGTTATTTCGCTCTCAGGTCTGTGCTTTATTTCACTGACTAAAGAAGAGAATAGAGACCTTTTAAATAACTAGAATATCACCTGTCAGTTAGTAGGCCCATTAGCTTGGTTGACAATATGTCCAAAAAACTCATTCATTTTATTGCCTCAATTGTCATACATGTGAATAAATTATACCTCCTCTGTGGAACACTTCCTTTCCCAGAAGTGGATGGTGCAATACAATGAATAAGCTACAGAAAGACTCTTGGTCAGTGATACAAACATGAGTCACTAATGTTTTCCAACGACAAAAGTTCCTTTGAAATGAAGAGATTGTACTAGAATGTTAACTTCTTGCAACATTTCAGCATCATGTACACACCTGCTAGTAGTTATTCTTCTTTTTTTGTGCATAAAATGATGAAACTAGCCCATCTACGAGTACACAAGCAAGGATGGCTGTGTCATGAAAGGCATCCAGCATAAAATCTTTACCAAATCGAATATTTGGATCAATGAGAATTTGATTTTAATATTGGATTGATTGACGACGGCCACTAGTAGAAACAATGCTACAGAAAAGGATGCAAGGCATGGGGGGGGGGGATGTTCTGCTGTGGCGAGCACTAACCTTAGAAGCCAGAAGAAGACAAAAGACGGAGGAAAGTTATGAAACTGAAAGGTTTGCTGATTTTCTTGAGTATATGCCATGATTACCTTTTAAATCCTCTAAAACTGACGCCTAAAGAGGCTTTTTCAGAGTAACATTCAGCTCGGCTGTCACACACAAGTGCAGTTTTTTTTTTAAGCAATACTGTGCTCTAGCAGTCATTCCTCTGAAAATCCATTAGACTCAACAGCTGATATCCATCAGCAGCGCTTATTCTAAGTAATAGAAAACACCTGTGCAGACAAAAGCAGGATAATACTGGACACCTTCTAACGAATATGATGGCCTTATAACCTACAAAGACTGAGAACATAAAGATCTACGTTACATGTAAAAGAAAGCATAATAGCACCACCGTAAATCCATTATGGTGGTGCTATTATGTACTGCATCTGTAATGTGTAGGAAGCAGAAGAGAGAGAGAGAGAGAATAGGGGGGATTGATTGAACTGGGAGCTGGGTGCAGAGTGTCATCTTTGGCCTTTGGTCTTATAAACAGCCTCATGCAGAATTGAATGTAGTTGACATTTAGCAAGTGTACAACACAGGCTCACAAATATCCCTTGTGGTTAACTACTCTCACGATCACCCTATCACATGGATGCAGTGCTTTCTATTGCTTTATTGGATTTATTGATGTAAATAATTAAAAGAAAATCGAAAAAATTGGCTAAAGCAGTATAAAAAAGGGCAATATTCAGTTTTACAGAAAATCATGAACCTATAATGGCAATCTTTTTACACAATATCAGTTTCTCAGTTTAAATGTTACGGTTATCATTAATACTAGTAAAACACGATATCCCTAATCTGAAAGGTTGGTTTCTTACATGCAGCTTTGTTGAGTAATGCGTAGATAAGCTCAGGGCTGCACAACATGTGTGGAAAACAGCACGTGTGAGTAACAGTGACATGAAACAGATAAGATTAACCCTTGTGTTCCTGTTTTTATTAGCCATAAAAGATTATGTACAAATACTTAACAGATGTTAACAGATGTTTGCATTGGTTGGAATTTATCTCAATTCCAACCAATGCAGACCATATATATATATTTAATATTTGTAATTTACCTCTGTTAGAGCACAACAGTGCCACTAGTTTTTTGTTATAAAATGTGGGTTTTTTTTAAAGAGTGAAATCAATCATAACTAAAAGTAGTTGTTTTTTTTTTATCTTGAACAAACATAAATGAAAGGTCTCTCATTACTATTGATGTTTACTTCTTTTAACTTAATTAGAAATTGAACAGATTCATATCAGCAACACTCAAAGAATAGCCTATTCATGCCACCCTATAAAAACACACAAGGGACCTGAAACCGAATTTAGATCATTTCCCAATCAGGACACTTTTCTAGGTGGCAGCTATGATCAAAGGCTAAAATTTAGATTTGATCTCCTGCACTAAAATATCCACCCTTTGTGTTGGCCCTTGTTGCACTATGTTGGCAACTATGTGGGATGCTTCATTCCTTGGGCACGAAGGCCCATTCAGACCATTCACTTTTTACTGACACCCATAGTTCTCCCTTGTTGGCTACTGGCAGGCTTGTCATGGAGGTGACTGATGGTCAGACTCATTCTTGTATTCACAGTCACTGTCAGACTCTGAGTTGATGGTGCTTTAGCTCACCTGGCTGAATAGGTTACTTATGCACTTTTAGACTTCTCACTGCTAGAGCCTGAGTTTGAATCTGTTTCAGACAATTTCCTGCTTGTCATTCCCGTTCACTCTCACCCTGCCTTCCTGTCTACACAGTATTATCCATGTTCTAAAACCCCTTCCTCCCTATCATCTTCTAAATCTTCTCTCTCATGTAAAATGTTATCATTTTTTCAAGTATAGAATTTTGTCAAGCTATTTATTTGTTGTAGTCCACCTGTTGATTTCCAGTGTGACAAAATATAGTGGTTCCTGCAAGACTGAGATTAAAATATGCAGAAATGTGGGAGCAAGCAGGTGGAAGTGCAGATTTTGGAAATGTTGGAAACAGGAATAGCACGAACAGAAAGACAAAAAGAGAAGATGCATGCAGGAACACATATACAAACAACAAAAAGCATAAAGGGACACAGCAGCTCTACACTTATGGCCCATGGGTACAGTGGACCTGAATGCCACATGTAATATAATCTGCAGGGTATTAAAAAGTTACAAATATGGAGCTGAAAAAGTGCATTTGCATAAGTTCTTCACAGACGATAAGTCATAGGCAATGATTCTGAGATTGAAATAATAATTAATTGTGTAATTTTTCTTTGGTAAACACTGAAAACAGCAGACCTGAACGTCACACAGCGGTTAATTATAAAACAGTACTGATTACTCACATACATGTCTCACTTCCTACAAAATCCCCATTCCACTACACTTCATTCAGAGTAGAAATGGAGAACTCCATTACTTGACAAGCGAATGTAAATATACTCTACAAGTATATTTCTAAGTTTAAAATTTGCCACAGTACGGCTTTGTGAAGAGATTTAGATGATCCAATTCAAACTGTATGCACACGCACAGCGAAGGAGAGAGAGTCAGAGAGAAAAGGCGAGCTGGCCGATCCACATATATTGTCACACACGTCTACTCAGTCTACTTGCACAGATCAACACACAATTGCACTAACCAGTCAACTGGGTCTACTTTAGCTTAATCGAATGGTAAAAGGCTCTGTCTCTCTTCGTTTCTCTCTCGCACAGTCATGGTAAAAAGGTGTGATGTTATCCAAACAGCCAGCTGTCTTGTTGTGTCAGGATGGCTGTTCTGTTGGCTGCAGGCCTGGGAGAGGGCTTACTTAGATAAAACAGACACTCACTCTACATTAGACTGACTCCCGTCAACGGCCTAGACCCAACACATGCAAAAGCACACACACAATGACTGTGAGGACACTCACCAGCATACACCCAATAACCCTAACCCACTTATGTAACAACAACTAAATGCTTAACTCTTCCCCTAACCTTAACCTAAGTCTAACCTGACTGTACAACCGCGTCTGTCCTCATGCACGCCAGTGCAGACACATCCACAGTACAATGGTGTCCGATTCAGAGTCGCTGAATCTGAAGTTACAGGAAGCTTCACACACATGCATTCACAGGGGCATTCTCTTATTTTGGATTCAAACACTTTGTCCAGACATAAAAACACACAAGCACATTTCATTCTGTGCAAAATAAGTAGCTGGATTTTTGTCAGAGCTAGGTCGCCAGGGGCAACGTGCTTTAGGGGGGAAATGTAGTTTTGTGGAGTCATGTGGTAGAGTGGTTTGAGATACCCAGGCAGGTCTTTGTTTGCCTCCGAGCCCTTGCTGAACACTAAAGTAGACAGTGTTTGCAGTTGGGATCCTGAGGTTCTGCAACCTGGCAGAGGAAATTTTTTTAATATAACTAGCAAAACTGTTTCAGACTTGTTGCGGTTAAAAGTTGAGGATTTTGAACGAAACAGCTTCAGTTACTCTTAATATGGAACCATTAGAAATCCAATAGGAACACATAAGTTACAAGAAAAGACAGAATGGCAACAACTGCATTATGTATGTGGTACGGCTGAAATCATCGTCAGCTATTTAGATTGTTATACATATCATTCATGTTTTATGTAAATATTGATCAGCCTATAAATCATATGTCAAAATAGCTTAATTACTACTAAACATGACTTTGAGCAGTGTTTAAAACTACACATTTACACAGTCACTAAAAGAGGAACGGGCGCGGCTTTACAAATTTTGTTTTAAACTGTAAACATAGAAACTATGATGAAAATTACTGAAAAAACAAGGCAATCTTTTTGTCACGGTCCCTGTGTCTGCCCGGTCCACACAGCTCTCTCTTGCATCGCTCTGCATGGGCGGAGCTCACCGTGGGTTCCCGCCTTTGGCCCGCGCACCTGTGACTAATCACTCACCTGTGGCTCATCCGGTTTTCCGGCCACTACTTAAAGCAGTGTCTCAGAGCTTCTCGTTGCTGGATTATTGAGTAAAACACATTAGTGTAAATCCCAGCTTTGTGATCTTCTGCGTTTCTTCGTGGTTTCCTGGTTGTAACTTTCTCGTCTCCTTGTATATACATTCCCCGGACCCGTCCTGTAACCCTTCAGTCCTGGATGTCTGAGCGTGAGTATACAGAAGTCTGGCGTGACAAGTGTGGAGTGGATTTTCCCCCAGAGTGGTGATCGTTGTGCAAGTGGGAAGAACCTGTTTTCCTGAACCTTCCCGTGGATCCTCGGAACCCCTGGATCCCCCCCTCACTTGTATTTATTGCACCTGGTGTCTGTAAATAAAGAACTGTTTTTATTATATTCTCAGCCTATGTTTGAGTCCAACCTGCCTGCCTTGACAGTTCTCAAAGGAATGATGTCCACACCTCATTTAAGGTTTACTTAAATTACAGTACTTCCATCTTTAATATACAGGCTATGGCTCAGTGGCAACACATGTTTTTGACTGTGTTTTGTATAAAGCAATTTGCAACTTGAGCTTTAAAAGTGATTTAGAACTAAAGATTATTATTATTATTGGAAATGAAGGATCCACCCATCCTCCTTATTCACTTACACAAACACTAAAATGTAAATAAGCATTGATTTGGAGAGGAAACCATGATTAGGAATAGCGTTTCACCACGCTATTATACCCAAATGTCCACACACTTGAGCCTAAAACCCATCTCTTTCTCAATCATTATGATTATCAAACTTTTTTTAATCAGTTATAACAAGTTCCAAAAAATCTTATGTGTCACCTAATCTTTCAGCTTTTTCTTCATGAGATCATCATTTTCATTAGTAATAATAATAATAATGGATTGGATTTATATAGCGCTTTTCAAGGCACCCAAAGCGCTTTATAATGCCATTATTCATTCACTCTCACATTCACACACTGGTGGAGGCAAGCTACGGTTGTAGCCACAGCTGTAAATATGACTGTAAATATGGCTGACAGAGGTTCAGATACAGGTACAAATGTGCACGTGCAAGAGAGTGTTTTTACCCACCCCCCCTCAAAAAAAAAAGAAAAAAAAGAAAAGAAATAGGAAAGAAGACCAGGAGCAAGAAAGAAAGAAAGACTCTAACAGACCTCTAACAGAAAATAGATCAATCTGTGACCTAAATCAGCCTCTGCTGGTACCTGCTGGACCTGCAACAACATTAATCAAAACTACAAAACTCTCCTAAACATTTATTTCATTTATGATAAAACTAAACAGTGTTATTGTGGGGGAGGGCTGGGGGTTGTGGTAACATATGCAAATACCTCCCGAACAGAAAACACAGCAGGGTTCATCCTAAGCTACAAGCCTCAGCCTGCAACTGTAGGGAAGCAAAATATAGCTTATGGAAAACACTTTACATTGACTTTATATATAAATCTAGTTTGACAAATTGTGCGGGAACAAAAGAACAACTGAGCACATGATTAGTTGTCAAGGTATTTTAATATACAAAGGCAAATTAAAGTATCTTCCATAAGTTAAATATTGTTTGTTTTATTTACTTAAAAAATGAATACCCTTCCTGAAATAACTCCGAATGGAATTTGTGTCTGCTTGTTAGATGAATGCGTAAACCACTGCACTGTGGAGACACCAAAATCTAATAATGAATGAATTTCATTGTTTGCTTGCACAAATCCGTTTATGTTCACACACTCGAGATTCTTGTCTCCAGCAGCTGTTAAAATAATTAAACCAATCACTGAGTTGCTTAACGATCGTGGCTCAAGAGTTGGGAGTTCGCCTTGTAATCGGAAGGTTGCCGGTTCGAGCCCCGGCTTGGACAGTCTCGGTCGTTGTGTCCTTGGGCAAGACACTTCACCCGTTGCCTACTGGAGGTGGTCAGAGGGCCCGGTGGCGCCAGTGTCCGGCAGCCTCGCCTCTGTCAGTGCGCCCCAGGGTGGCTTTGGCTACAATGTAGCTTACCATCATCAGTGTGTGAATGTGTGTGTGAATGGGTGGATGACTGGATATGTAAAGCGCTTTGGGGTCCTTAGGGACTAGTAAGGCGCTATATAAATACAGGCCATTTAACCACGTGCTCAAAATCACTTGTTGAATGCACAGCAAATTCTGTCACTCTATCACTAAATGTTTCAACGAATTACACCAAACATAATTACCTTAAATGAAGTGAAGAAAGCGAGTGCTGTTTCAGGCACAAAACACCTGCCTTCTGCCACACAACAACTTCTATTCAGCTCAGCGATTATTCAACACAGATTGTGCTTTAAGGCACTGTATTTAAGCCATCAGTATTCTCTCTTCTTCATCAGTATGCTGCTGCACAGCTCACATACGTACTATTAGTTTATGTTCCCCGCGGTGGAAATCATTATTGTCACTCCTCAGTCCCTGCTGAGCTGACCTTTATGCATCCATGTGATTGTGTAGGGATTGATAGGTGAGAGGCCCAAAGCCAAATATCAACTCGACGTATTTTTGTCCATTCCTCACTTATAGTCACATCTATCAGCTGGCTAGGTGAAATCAGATTGGTGTTCTTTCAATTTCTGGTGAAACAAACCATAGCGGACAACCAATGTGCCGTCCGTATAGATCATGCAATAGTCTGTTTGGGTGTCAAAGTGAATCTACACGTATCAGAGCTGCTGTCCCTCATCTGTTAACCTAGAGCCAATCCCTTATGTAATCCCCCACTTTGAACCCCTCCATCCCTCCTACAGTTACACTGTCCCCATACACCACCGTGCACTACCTTTAAACACTTCTCTGTGACTCCTGACTTCCCAAGCACCCTAAAAATACTCACCAGACAAAGATGATTGACAGTACTCATTTCCTACGGTGAACACAAGTCATGTTCTGGTTCAGGCTTTTAATAAAATAAATGAATCAAGCTTGTCTCAGTCAGTTGCACAAACACTTGAGATTCTTTACTCTGAGCACTTAAAAGGGCAGGCATGGACTGAGGCATCCAAGAGGATGGGGGATGGGGGGCTTAAATGAAGTCAAAATGTTGCAGGAACACCATTTATCTATTTCCTTCTTTAAAGAACATTTTCTATGTCAATGTCCAAAGGAAAACCAAAATAAACACGTAGTACAGATGGACAAACGTGTGATATGACTGCTGATAACAGATTGTGAAAGTCTGACTTCTGTCTTGAGAGGGAAGCTCTTGCTGCTTCTGTCTCTAATGGAAGAATTGTAATGACTTCACACAATAAGCAAAGCCAAATCACACGCCTACTCACATTAGCTCTGTGTCTTCAGGGAAAGTGAGAGAGCGGAAATAAAAATGAGCATAAATAATGCTGGGTTTATTTTGTACTCATGTCGCATTTCTGTGACATGCCTCTTTGCTCCTCAACCCATCCATCTCTTTTTCTTAGTCGTCTATAGCAGTTGGAATACTAACACTCAAGAGGTTAACCCGTCATGAACTCAAAAAAGACCTGAAACACCTGCAGTCACTCTAGTTTGCATAAAATACAGTAGATTTAACGTATTGTTTCAAATGTATTGTTGTTTCCAGATGTGGTGTTTTATTCCATTTCTGATGTAATCCAGTTACATGATGTAACTAAAACTTTTTTTTTCCAAATCCCACTTTTATTCGAGTATGGGAAATAAGGTAAATAATCTGTATGAATAATAGATAAATCCATACAATACATACAATTCTATTAATCTACATCAATTTTACTTTGGCTAATGCTCGCTCTCTCTCTCTCTCTTTCACGCTCTTTCTCGCTCTCTATTCATATATGGACATATATATATGTGTACACACAGTATATATGTATACTGTGTATATACAGTATATATGTATACTGTGTATATACAGTGTATATATATATATACATATATACTGTTTATATTGCAATAAAACTGGTGTGTTCTTTGTTCAGAATCCTGCATTTGTGGAGTCATTTCACCTGGCTGCTAACACAAATTCACATGTATCTGAGTCTTTCATGAAAAGGTACCTCAGCCTCAGAGATTCTGAGAATTTATTTTTAACAATAGCACATGAACAAATTTAATTACATACTGTGGTTATAAACAGAAACACTTTACAGAGCTTTTTCCCCAGCTCTGGAAAAAACTGTCTGTAAACTACAGCACAGCAAAATTTACGCCACCATGTGCAATCTGCGATCTTGAAGCCTTTGAAATGTTTGCTTTGAAGATGTGGACCAGGTCTGCCCACTTGCAGTCAGCTGCTGTTAATGGTGATAAATTTGCAAAAATTGCAAATTTGCAAAATTTGCAAATTTATTCCTGTCTTTAAAGAAAGAACTTTACACTAAATAGAAATTCACATTGACTGCTTACATTCTGAGTCCAGCCTGGATCGCATAGATTTGAAACAGAAATTCAGAAATCCCTCTACAAATTGTAGATGTTGCAGAATGGCAATTTGACTGCAAAATGGCATAGGCAACCTTGCTTTTACATTATGGAAATTAAACCAGAATACAACCAGCTGGCCACCAAGTCCTCTGCTGCACAGACACATGTGAGTGGGTTCGTCAGTGCAGAATGACTGATTGTAATCTGTTGACAATCTGTTTAGAAATAAAACAGCAACTTGCCTCTGTCTCAGAGTGACTACTGTCAGTCTGCAATAGTGTGACAGGTTGCCTCCCACCAGGGGACCTGTGCAACTGCCATGCAATCAAATGTGGTTCCCCAATGTCTGGGTGACCAGCTGTTCACTGCAGCCACTTGTAATTAGTCACCAAAAGCATATGTAAATAAATAAATAATTTAGCGCTGCCCTGTTTTCCCTCTAGTGAAGCTATTAATTAATTGTTTTTCAACCTGGAAAATATCATATGGCTAGCTTCAGTGCTTAAGACACAACAAGAACTTAAAAATGTAGGGAAAAAGACATCAACATAGCCAAGCACCAAGTTTCAAACTTGCCCTGTGTGCTCTGAGGGCCTGTAACTTGACAAATTTTAATAGTGAAATTTTTGCAGGCTTCACTAAAGTTATTGTCTGAATCAGCTGATATTAACAATCTAACCCAGTGTAACTGAAGTTGTTAGCAGAACATTAGAAGCTAAATTTTAAATCAACTGGCAAGCATATTATGTGTTCAGCTCAGGATAAAAAACATAAAAAACATATCATGGAAATACAAAACAGTTCCCAACCAGACTGCGATATCTTCATTTTGCTTGTTTAGTTTTATTGAAAGGCCAGAATACAAGCAGATTAGTACAGCTACGTACAACAAGTCCATCAAGGGCAATTAACTAGCAGATATTTTATTGACATATCACTGTCTTGTCATTCAGTGAAATTCCTGCTTGCTCTTCACCTTTTCTTTTCTCAGCCAAACCCTCCTTCTTTTTCTTTACTCTTCCATGTCTCTGTTTCAACTTTCAGCACTTTCTTCCAATTCTAATTATTTGTCTGTGATGGCAAAGTCCCACGTGAAACAAAGAAAGACATGAAGCAGGCACCTGTTATTCTTTCTCGAGGGAAACTTACCAATATGGGTGAGCTAATACTGTTCTGTCTGAATCAGTGTGTCACACTGAAAAATGTGTATGACTACACTGATAAATTATTCACAGTATGTGTTGGCTTGAGCTGGCTCTTATGTTTTTGCCACAATATACTTTATGTGTATATATGATCATAAAAAGTGCACAGACAAGACTGAACTGCCTGACATACGCAGAAAACCTACTGAAATATTCACACGTTGGCCCTCATGGCTATACTCCTATGCACAACTCATAATTCTTGTTTTGACTTTCAGGGGCACAAAGAAAGGAGTCACTGAGGGGAAAAGCATTGAGCCCCCTGTGTGTGAAGGGGAAAAGTGAATAGTACATGTGTGAAGGGACCCTCACTCAAGCAGAACCTGTCTGACAAAGTGAAGTAGACTAAAAGATTTCAAAAAACAGAACATTATGGCACAATCTAAAGAAACTGTTGTAAAACAAAGTAATTGACATCTGTCTATGGAAAGGGTTACAGAGCCAGCAAACCACAGTGAGAGCCTCTACCTATTAATGTAGAAAGCTTTGAACAGTGGTGAACCTTCCCAGGTGGAGACCAGCATAGCAAAACTACTCCAAGAGTGCATCAACGACTTATTCAGGAAGTCACAAAAGAACCCAGAACAGCATGTACAGGGAGTGCAGAATTATTAGGCAAATGAGTATTTTGTCCACATCATCCTCTTCATGCATGTTGTCTTACTCCAAGCTGTATAGGCTCGAAAGCCTACTACCAATTAAGCATATTAGGTGATGTGCAACTCTGTAATGAGAAGGGGTGTGGTCTAATGACATCAACACCCTATATCAGGTGTGCATAATTATTAGGCAACGTCCTTTCCTTTGGCAAAATGGGTCAAAAGAAGGACTTGACAGGCTCAGAAAAGTCAAAAATAGTGAGATATCTTGCAGAGGGATGCAGCAGTCTCAAAATTGCAAAGCTTCTGAAGCGTGATCATCGAACAATCAAGCGTTTCATTCAAAATAGTCAACAGGGTCGCAAGAAGCGTGTGGAAAAACCAAGGCGCAAAATAACTGCCCATGAACTGAGAAAAGTCAAGCGTGCAGCTGCCAAGATGCCACTTGCCACCAGTTTGGCCATATTTCAGAGCTGCAACATCACTGGAGTGCCCAAAAGCACAAGGTGTGCAATACTCAGAGACATGGCCAAGGTAAGAAAGGCTGAAAGACGACCACCACTGAACAAGACACACAAGCTGAAACGTCAAGACTGGGCCAAGAAATATCTCAAGACTGGTTTTTCTAAGGTTTTATGGACTGATGAAATGAGAGTGAGTCTTGATGGGCCAGATGGATGGGCCCGTGGCTGGATTGGTAAAGGGCAGAGAGCTCCAGTCCGACTCAGACGCCAGCAAGGTGGAGGTGGAGTACTGGTTTGGGCTGGTATCATCAAAGATGAGCTTGTGGGGCCTTTTCGGGTTGAGGATGGAGTCAAGCTCAACTCCCAGTCCTACTGCCAGTTTCTGGAAGACACCTTCTTCAAGCAGTGGTACAGGAAGAAGTCTGCATCCTTCAAGAAAAACATGATTTTCATGCAGGACAATGCTCCATCACACGCGTCCAAGTACTCCACAGCGTGGCTGGCAAGAAAGGGTATAAAAGAAGAAAAACTAATGACATGGCCACCTTGTTCACCTGATCTGAACCCCATTGAGAACCTGTGGTCCATCATCAAATGTCAGATTTACAAGGAGGGAAAACAGTACACCTCTCTGAACAGTGTCTGGGAGGCTGTGGTTGCTGCTGCACGCAATGTTGATGGTGAACAGATCAAAACACTGACAGAATCCATGGATGGCAGGCTTTTGAGTGTCCTTGCAAAGAAAGGTGGCTATATTGGTCACTGATTTGTTTTTGTTTTGTTTTTGAATGTCAGAAATGTATATTTGTGAATGTGGAGATGTTATATTGGTTTCACTGATTTGTTTTTTGTTAAGTTGCCTAATAATTATGCACAGTAATAGTCACCTGCACACACAGATATCCCCCTAAAATAGCTAAAACTAAAAACAAACTAAAAACTACTTCCAAAAACATTCAGCTTTGATATTAATGAGTTTTTTGGGTTCATTGAGAACATGGTTGTTGTTCAATAATAAAATTATTCCTCAAAAATACAACTTGCCTAATAATTCTGCACTCCCTGTAAAGAACTGCAGGCCTCACTTGTCTCAGTTAAGGTCAGTGTTCACGATTCAACAATGTGAAGGACACTGGGTAAAAGGCGGAAACCAGTGTTGACCAAAAAGAACACAAAGGCTTGTTTCACATTTGCCAAGACTTTCAGGAAAATGTTCTGTGGATGGTTTGTGTCCCATTACATATAAAACTAACACAGCACTTATTATTTTTAAAGTCACACCCACGGTCAAAAGGGTGGCGCAACCAACTGATAGATGTAGAGGGCACTTACTTTTTCACATAGTGCCGGTTAGGTTTGGATAACTTTAAATCATAATTGGAAAACTGCATTTTGTATTTGCTCTTCGTCTAATGTATATATATTTTGATGATGTGAAACATGCAATGGTGACTAAAAACTAAGAAATGAGAAAGGGAAAAACTCAACTTTAAACTTTCTAGACCACCAAAAGATAGGGATGCAGATTCATATTACAATCATATATTAAAACAATAATTTCTGCAAATACACTTATAGGTGTCCTTGCAGAAAGTTAAATTAGTAGATCAATACCATGTTTATGCATGTGCATATGGAGTTCAGTTTTCAGTTTTATTTGTCATATGCAAGTTAGCACAGGGTCAACATTGCAATGAAATGTGTTTGACGAGCAGCAGTCACTCAGCAGCATGATACAGTAGGAGAAAATATAATAAAATAAAATAATAAAGAAAATAGAAAAATAGTAATAGTTCACGGCGGTCAATGACTTCCTAAATCTAATTATAATAACTTTATACAGAATGCATATTACATACTTTGCATACTAAATCATTCTAATGGCACGGGTGCATTTTTAGTGACGTAGGTGCATGTGTGCACATGAGCGTAACATGGATGATTGTGTATTTGTGAGAGTGCTTTTGAGCCATGTTCTCATTAAAAGAGTTGACAGGGTAATGTCCGAGTTGTGTGCGACAGGGGAATGAGGCTGGTGTAATGTGTGCCCAACTGAGGTGCACTCTGTGTGGGCAAGAGGACCAACAAGCTCAGCCTGTCTCCATCCATCAGCGCTGCAGTCTGCTCTGCAAAGTGGCACCTCCGCTGATGTACGAGAGGACTGCTGGATGACTAACGAGCAGACATACATTGATTTGGACACACACACACACACACGCTCTCGCAAAAAGACTAACCGACACATAGTGCATTCCTACTCATATGGTCACACACATACACACTCTATTCTCCTCCTATTCACTCTGTTGCTTCTTTATATCCATGTCACACATATGAAACTCAGACATACAAGTATGCACTTTAAAAGAAATGCAATTTTTTTCTCACTCCAGGTCTTTCTCTCCCAACCTATTAAAAACACATACACACACCTGAAATACACACTTGCTGTCTGACCTGCTTGAATGTCACAGTATATTTATCACTGCAATCCCTTCTGATCTTCTTCTCACCAGTGAGCTCTGACTGATGTAGACGACTTGTTCCCTGATGACACTAACATCAAAGTCTGATTCATCAAATCTCTCCACTCTGGCACAGACTAATTAGCTCACTTCTTTCTTTTTTTTTTTTAAACACATTTGCAAGCGTGATTAACACAGGAAGACTGAGGAGAATATGTGGTGGGTGTAAATAAACCGATGGTCATGGGAATCATTACATACTCTTTGCAGTCAGAAGACGTGAAATGCTCTGGGTTACAAGTGCAGTAAGAGTGTAACCGACGCCCGGTTACAAATCACTGTACACAAAATAGAGTCAAATAAATAAGTTAATTAAATGCCATAAAAGCAATACAAAAACAAGTTATCATGCAGAATAGTGGGCGTCGATGGGGAAAAAGGTTTTTTTTGATGATCCATTGTGTGTCAGGAGTGATTCTTCGCGTATTAATCATCAGTTTAAATAACAAACTATTCTCATTTCTCCCTACATTTTATTGCAACTCATTCCTGATGCATTGAGGTGGATCGAATATCAGCAGTTAGCTAGACTGTTAAATCTGGGGATTCAGGAATAGTACTGTCAGGTGCTATTTATCTATTATCTAACACATACGCTGTTAGAGGATTGTTGATTAAAAAGATGATAGGCATCTTATTATGAAATAATGAATACTGCAGTGCCTGTGAATCAAACTTTAAGATGGCTTGGAAACAGGTCTTTGTTGTAGCTGAGTGACATCACAACAACATAAAACTATAACGTGTTACTCTAACTGCTGACACACTGAATTTTATGCAACTAGATTTTATGATGCTGAATAAAAATTAAACTTTTCAAACAGATGTTATGAAGAGGAAGGAACCACTTATATGTGGACCACTATAGGTCCAACACTGACATATATCTCTAAGAAGCTTAAAGAGTTTCTTTTTTTTTATCGAATTTGTTCATTTTGAGGGGAAATCAGTGTGTGGTATATAAGTAAATCTGTCTGTTATTTACTTACTTCAAAACTGACTGCACCAGATCGACACTCATCTCAAATGTCCGTATGATACACTTCCAAGTCGGATATTAGCAGGAGACAGTGAAGCATAGAAAAGCCAAAAGGGGAGAAAAAGTTTGTTACAGTGCATTAGTTACTTTAGAAAGCTTAGGATTTAATTGATAACCACATCACCGGGTGAAAAGGTGTCTTTTCTATAGCTCCATTTGGGCCTAACTCCTAAATATGTTCTTTGACTTAATTTTGGAGGAATAAAATTGTTCAAATAATTTGTAAATCTGTTGTTGACATGACCTTCACAAAGTTATTACTTCTTTGCTATCCATCTTTCACTGTGTTTGCAAATCTTGCATAAAGGCCAGTATCCAACTGTCTAGACAGGATGCTGGTGCTGTTTCTTTTTCACTCTTTGAAATCACACTTCACAGCCAGATGTTACCTTTCTTTTACAACACACTGAGTCGACAAAAAACTGCCTATATGTGTTTTCATGCATAAAAAACAAAACTTAAATCCCTCCCACATCACCGCTTCCTTTATGTGATAACAGTTGGTTTTTTGTTTGTTTGTTTGTTTGTTATCTTCTCTTGCCTCCTCTTCATTCCTCTTTTCATTGGGCCCTGAAAGACAGACAGCCAACTTGTGACCTGGACACACAATGTGTCTGTGATATGTTACATTACCCAGTGATGACCAAGTACCCGCTCACACACATACACCAAACATCTTTAATAGGGTAGCAACTCTGTATCTACTCATGCAAACACCGGATGGCATCCTGACAGTATTTATACAGTCACCCACATACGCACGTCCCTCCTTCTGTTCACCCTATCAAATAGATCCTTTTGCATCTTCCAGCATTTTCCACTGGGTGCTGGCCAACCACCTCCTTCCTACCTGGAAGCAAGAGGGAACCTAAACACAGAGACCCTTTTATATGCTCAGGTGTCTCAAATGTCACCATGATCTCAGGAGACAAAGAGCAGCCTCTTCGAGATTCCTTTTAAGTTCTTCAAATCTGAGCGCAATTTTTTTTTTGATCAGTGCACCTGCAGTTTCATGAGTGAGAAAATACCCTCTGAGTACAATAACTGTTTGAGATTACATATATTATATAAAATTCATGTTTGATGATTATTGTATTAAAGATTCTAAAGGACTTTTCCAATACAAAAATCTTTAAGGTCTAACCACAATGTACTTCTAAAGGAGGATTACAAAGACTAAGACAAAGACAAGTGTTGAATTCTTCTTAATTTCTACAGAGGAACAATATTCCACAATATATGCATGTTGAACACTAAGTTACTAGATATTTATTATTTTATAAGTAATTATTTTTTAGCATCATAAATAGCCAGCAACTACAATTCCTCTGTCCAGCCTTGGGTTGCATAATAAGACATTGTGTTGAATCAGTAACTACACTGGTATTTCTTTTGCATCTGCTACACTCCACTCACTGCCTATGTGCTGACAACCAAACTTGGACATGGTAGGTCTGAGTAGGCAGTGCACTGATACCACAAGGGGAAAAAAACAGAAATCAACATGAGATGATTAAGAAGTCATCCAAAAAAAGTCAGTGATAAGTAGAAAATCTTTCTGTCTTTTTGTTATGCCTGGATGGGTTCTCTCTGCATAATATGGCTTACTCTAACAGTCCAAAGGCATATTTGCTACATTAAATGGTGGCAGACAAATTAACTGTAGGTCTGAAAGGCATGTCTGCCTTCACTACATCCACACAACCTCCTCGGAAGTCTTCCTCTTTTTCTCCTGTCTGGCAGCTCCATATTCAACAACCTTTGTCAAATATATCCACTACACCTCCTCTTCACATGTCCAAACTGTCTCTACACCACCTTGCTAACTTTGTCTCCAGACTGCTCAACTTGAGCTGTCCCTCTGATACACTCATCCTGGTGAGTCCCAATGTAAATCTTACAACCTTCGACTCTGCCACTTCCAGCTCCACCTCATGTCGTTCTGTTTGTGCCACCGTCTCCAAAACATATATTATAGCAGGTCTCACTGCCATCTTGTAAACTTTCCTTTTCACTCTCGCCGCTATAATTCTGTCATGGTTTAACACAAGTAGGTAGCCAAAAATGCTGAGATATGTACTAACCTTCTGCAGATAACATTAAAAGTTAATTTACAAACCACACACACAAAACAGAAACCTAAAACTGCAAGGTTTATGATGGATGGATGGATGGATGGATGGATGGATGGATGGATGGATGGAAGGAAGGAAGGAAGGAAGGAAGGAAGGAAGGAAGGAAGGAAGGAAGGAAGGAAGGAAGGAAGGAAGGAACAGAAATTGCACCGCCTTGCAGCAACAGCTTCCTCCAGCTGGACAATGTACTCCACTGTGTATCAAAAACATCCCAGAAACTGATCGCAAACATGACAAAGACCCCACGGATGGTTTTGACTTCCAAATTCCCCACATCCAAAGGTGATCAAACATCCCCAAGTCCAAGCCATGTAATCGCTACACCCTACCCAGTGCCTATAGGATATGTCTGCAAATGGTGGGGTGTCTCATGCTGCCTCAAGAAAAGATCAAGCTTTTTTGGCGACACAGGAGAAACAATAATATTAAAGTCAGGTTTACATTGGTAGACCAATGTATATCACATACAACATTTAATGATTTTTTTTTGTCCATTATAGTAAATATTACATTGCATTAAAAGTGTCCCAGTTCCAGTTAAAGTCAACAGTTAACGCATAAGCGACTCAGTACAAGCCAGTCTGGTTGAAAGATAAAGTGGGACAGAGGTTGGTCATTAGAGAAGGTGTCCATCCACCTGGCAAATCATCAGGCGATGTTGACATTTTACCTGTCAGCAGACCAAAATGACCCTGGAATCAATTGCTGTTGCACTCACACCATGTGTGACTCATTCAATCTCACACAAACTCTGAAGCGTTTCTGCAACTCGTTTTCAGACACGAAAACAAAAACATGGATGCTTGTATCATCTTAAACTCACACAAGAAAAATGAATAAATAGATCTGAAAAAAATAGGTAAGACATTACTTTCATACACACTAAAACGCATGCACAGGAAGGACTCATCTTTTGAGTATAGAACACAAATGCAGACTGTGGCTGGAACCCATTTTAGCAAATGTGATTAGCCCAACACACGCCATCTCATTAAGAGATTGAATCTTAATGCCAGCAGTGTTTCAGTGTGGGAGCATTATTTGGAAAGAAATAAGCCCAGATGCTTATCAGTGTCTTGATATCTGCAGCCCATCAGCAGATATCAGGAGCACATCAGGGATTCCTAAGGAGTGTAGTATACATACTTATAATTCAAATACCTAAACACACCATTCAGCTGTTTTCCTACGCATCTGTACGGTGTGGATCTACACACACACACACACACACACACACACACACATGCACACGCACACACAGCAGCATCTGTTTCAACATAAGTGCTTACTAATTAAACGATCAAAGGAACTTTTCTTTTATAATTCATGCGCTTTGTGCTGTTTGTGTGTTGGTTCATCACTTACCACGTGTGAATGTGTTTGTGAGTAACACATGTGTGAAGCCATGCGATTCTAAGTTTGTGAAGCCATACATACATCACACTGTGGACAAGTTGCAGCGAGATGCTGCATTTACACACTAGCTTTCATTTGTGGTCTAGATGGATCAAAACTATCCGCATTTGAAGAGTTTGCAATAGAAGATGTGATTTGCTATATTCAATTAAAACCAGACTTCAAAGTTTAACTTCAGTTACACGTGAAGATTCATTAATTCAGATTTTTTTTTTTTTAGATCAGTGACTTAAGTTTATGTATGTGTTGCTCAAAGGCTTCAAAGGTTTCTTGGGTAACAGAGCAACAAGTTAATGACCCCGGACAAACTACACATGAGAAGAGATCTAAAAACTGACTAACACCAGAAGTGGTGGCGGCAATTAGAGAATCTGACATTCAGATGGGCGTTGTACAGTAAGACACTTTTAAGATCACCGAACTCATGCACATTTCTACTCATTTTGTTGCTGTATTGCCTGATGCTGTTGTCTGTCTAGCTAAAATGTCTGTGTGCTTGCCTGCAGCTTTATATATATATATATATATATTTATATATATATATTTGTTTTTTTTAATCACCAATGCACAGACCCAGTGGGGGGTAAACTTAGGCCTGATAGACTGCTGCGCTTCCAATACACTAACGGAAACCGTGAAGAATAAGTGCAATTTTTTGTGGCTAGAAATTCAATTTGCACAAAAGTACTTCCATTATTTCAAAATCATCAGGCCTACCTCTAAATCAACGAAACGCTATTCTAATCAGGAACCATACATTTATTTTGACTCTTCACGACAAAAATTTGCAGTATTCTAATGCATCTACCTCTTTTTACACCTGCTTTTTTTTTACAATAAGTAAATTAAATCTGTAATTTAACCTACTTTTGCCCCTGTCTTTTGCTTTGTTAGGTTTCTGTTTTCTTTCTCCACCACTGGACATTAAAACACATGTTTTCTGACACGGAGGAGTATTTTTTTTCCAAAGCTCTCTTCATCTCACTTAAGCAAATTGTTTGAGGCTTTTAAATCATTTCATATGTGCAGCTGATCCAAAACTACTAAAGTGTGGGAGGCTGCAGTCGTGAGTAGATGTAACAACTTAACCCCTGCGACCTCAGCTGTCCTGCCTGTGCAAATAAAACGTCAGCATCCGGCTGTGGAGCCCCTCCTCTGACAGCTCCTCTTCCTTCTCTTCACACGGGACTTGACTGGCACAAGGAATGGATCCAGTGTTTTAATCTGTACCCATAACCATGCTGACACTGGTATGTGTGTGAACGAGTTGCATAGGTTTACTGCATAGCCTGTGTTTAACAGAGAGAATCAAAAGCCACCACAGCAGACAGTGAAATAAGAGCTACTTCCAGAAACCCTTGCTTAATCAGTGCACCAACACCACCTACACACTTCTACTGACAGGTGATCTGCACACCAAAAAGGGAAAAGCAGAGACGAATTTTTGAGGGTTGTCACTGTATATGAGTGCTCAAAAAGCTTTCTCTAAAAATATGACCACAACTGTTGGATGTGGATAATAGATACAGTTTACAGTACGTGTGTGTCATGTTGATAAACATCCTAGGATTCGTAAGAGCAATAGAACAACAAATTGTGATAGTTTAGCTAGATCTTGACAGCTATGAGCAAGAAAAGCTTTGCTTGAATGTTAGCAATAATCCATGGCTAATGGAAACTGCATGAAGAAAGAGGAAGCTGGATGCTATTTTTTTTTATCAGAAATTTTGATCATGAAGCATTTTCACACCAGAAAAATAACCAAAAAGGAAGAAAAAACAAGCTGTGGTCAGTAGAGGACTGGTTTGAATTTAAGAACTGCAACATGTCAGCTTTAAAATTGTCCCTTCAGGGCTTTTCCCAGTGCCACTCTCTGTAGAAAGAAGTGATGAAAGAACCAAGATCATGCAAGGGAGCAGCAGTTATTACATTTTTCCATTTTCAGCTGACAGTCTGCTGCTCATCTTAAAGAGCTCAAAAACTGCTGGAGCTACCAATAATGTCCTGGAGGATAGTAGCATTGCACTGTGTCTGCTTTTTCTGAACACTAGCACACATGCTTGTTATATTCTAACCTTTTCAGCTTTGTGTTCTTAGTCTTTTCTGCACACCTGGAGCAACAGGTGGTCACATTCAAAAAGTAACATATTCATTCCATTTAAATGTATCAACAACTGGCATAAGACCTTCAAGATAAATAAGGTTAAATCAAAAAGTGTTTACATGATTTTTTGACATGTTGGATGTTTAGAGGAAGATGCAAACATCTTCCATAGAGAAGAAGAAACCACAGAGAGTGATATATAAATGTATCATGACCCAAACTGATCATTATCATCAGCAGAAAAATCAATACAAATTTTGATATCTTGTGTGTTCACTTTTATCCCTGCCTAACAAAATATTTTACTGATTCAGCTTTCAGAGGTGGGGAACTCCTATTCAATCGGAAAGCATAAACATGAGATTCTAAACGACTTGTAGTGTTTAGTTCTGTGCTGCACAAGCATAAGTACTCACACAAAAGCGTGGTAAACAAAAGCCCATTCCCTCGGTCTTTCCAAAACGTTGTAGAGGTAATTCTGGAGCCGCCGGTAGCGTGCGTTTCTGCGGTTGCTCTGCGCGCTGTAGGTCAGCGGCTTCCCCAGCAGACTCAGGCGGGCGCCCTGTTTCCTCTCCGCTCCCACCGCACCTGCCGCGGCTGGAGACAGGAGACCGTCCCCGACACCCACAACGTTATTCATAGTCTGCCGTCCGCACTCCACATCTTTTAGTGGGTAGTCCTGCCCCCGACGTCCAGTCGAGGTCTTTAGCCAGATCCCGCTGCCGCCGCTTTCGTCGCCGGTATGACTTCGCGGCATGGCATAACTAGCGCAAGCGTGGAGTGCGCTGGGAGACCGGCAGGCATTCACGTGTGGCCAAGTGCTTTTGGGCCAGAGGGTGTGTGGCTACTTTGACTTTCACTACACACTAAGTACAACAAAGCAGTGGATGAAGAGTTAAATAACTAATCTATTGGCTGAACAGTTTCACGGTCTGGCTTGAACACTTTGGCCATCTGCGCGAAGCTGAAGAAGAGTTGGGTTATGAAGGTGTGGATCCATCGATACATTTGACGGGGGGGAGGGTTCTCCCACACTCTCTTTGTTACTCAACTCACTCTCACGCCGGTTTGGCTCTTTCTGGCAAAGTGTGTGAAGCCTGCCGGTGCTCTGCTAGTCGTGGTGCTCTTTTACGCATCAGACGGGAAGGGCGCAGCACCACCCGCGCCACGAGATTATTAGATGTCGTAAATCTGGACTTGAACGATAGCAGATTTTCAATCTGGGTGATAAATGTTAACCGAAGAAACGTCAAGAGAGATATATATGCACCGATGACGCAGATTTTACGCAGGTGATGAAACTGCCCAATAACCCCCCAAAGAGTGATCACTGTGCTTGGTTTATGTAAGAAAATGCATCAAATAGCAAAATAAAGATACCTTATCTACAGCTAATAACATAGTTTCTTTGAAACGCTTCTACAAAGAAAGAAAGTCCCTCTGGGGGTAAGACTTTCAGAGGAAGTTAACTATGAAGTAGTAGCCTGTAAAGGGAAATACTAAAGAGTGTACAAGGATTAACCTACACACATATGCCTAAATAAAACTTGAATGACTGCTTACACTTAAAGGAGAATGAACAGCACATTAACATTATTACATACTAGGAGAAACAGAGTTTACAGTAAACAGAACTGGACTCAGCAGCTGTAGACAAGATGGTCCGCTCGGTCCAAAACTATTTCCGCCCAAAACAGAATATGCTTTGCTGGTAACAGCTGCGTCACGCTCTTCCCTACTGACCGATCACGTGACCCGTGGAGAACTACTGCCTTATTTTCCACCTTTACTGGATACATCCAGTTAAATGTACACGATGTGTTCTCGAAAAAAAAACATGAATTAGGCTTGAATTTAAGAGCTGTAATTAATTATTTATTTAATTGCTTGCTTGCCATAATAACTTAAACAACTCCACTTCGGTAGCCCTGAAGCTGAATGGTTTTTTACTCTAAACCTTCTATCTGATCACTTTTCACTAACTTCTTTTGTATTTAATTACAACTAAGTATTTTCAGGCCCAACTTAACAGCTTTTGTATTAGTAATAGTTGTAGAAGTGATGGCCATCAGTTTCCACCACGTTAGCTAGAAAAACAATACAGTTATTATTCGCGTACATGGCTTGTTCCAGTTCCAATCCAAGCCTGACCTCTAGTGGTCAATCATAGGACGTACGGGGGTTACCCACTTCATGGCCTGCGCCACAGCGTCTATCTAGACCAGGGGTAGGCAACTCCAGGCCTCGAGTGCCGGTGTCCTGGAGGTTTTAGATGTGTCCATTATCCATCACAGCTTATTTAAAGGGCTAAATGACTCCTCAGCATTTCTTGAAGTTCTCCAGAGGCCTGGTAATGAACTAATCATTTAATTCAGGTGTGTTAACCCAGCGTGCGATCTAAAACCTGCAGGACACCGGCACTCGAGGCCTGGAATTGCCTACCCCTGATCTAGACGTTCTTGAATTTTCTCATGAATATTTCCATTTTATCGTGGTTTTGACTTTTGATTGATTTGATTGAGCATACATGAAGACATTTTCTTTCTTTCTTTCTCTCTGGTTTATCCCTATCAGTTAAAGTGTTTTATTCATATTTATTTTTTGATATAAATCATGGCTGGAGGAATGATTTAAAAAGAGGAAAATGTAATTTCATGTTCAATTTTTTATGAATATACACTACAGGTCAAACGTTTTAGAACACCTAAATTTTTCCAGTTATTTATTGCAATTCCAGTCGTAAAAACCCATGAATGGATAGCTTGAAATGGTACAAAGGTAAGTGGTGAACTGGCAAAGGTTAAAAAAAGGGTAAGTTTACCCAAAAGTGAAAAATAATGTACATTTTCAGAATTATACAAAAAAGGCCTTTTTCGGGGGACACATAATGGGTTAACAATTTAAAGCTGTTCTGCAGTAATAGACGTTGATCAAGCCTTAAAAGCTGGTCTACTAATTCCTACAGGTGTTCCAACTTTTCTGGATTACTTACAAGCGCCTCTGTCTGCATAAAAGCAGTGTTGGAACATACTGTGGTACCATAGCCTCGTGAGCATCAGCTGAACAGTATTGTACTGCAGAAAGTTGTGTGTTGCTACCAAAATGGCGAGAAAAAGACAATCAACAATGGAAGAGAGACAAAACATCATAACATTTAAAAATGTAGGTCAGTCCTACAGAGAAATTGCAAAGAATCTCAAGCCGTCAGTGAGTACAGTTTCCTTCACCATCAAAAGGCACTCAGAAAATGGGGCAAACTCTGACAGGAAGAGGTCTGGCAGACCCAAAGCCACAACTGAATCAGGGGACAAGTTTCTAGGAGTTAACAGCTTGCGTGATAGGGGGCTCAACAGCTTCAAGCATAGCTTAATAGTGGTCGTAATAAGCAAGTCTCAGTTTTAACTACAGAGAAGACTTCGAGCTGCAGGTTTGACAGGATGAGTTGCAGCAAGAAAGCCATTCCTAAGATGCCAGAATAAGACAAAGAGGCTTGTCTGGGCCATGAAAGACTGGAAGAAGGTATTATGGACTGATGAAACAAAATTTGAAATCTTCAGTTCATCACACAGGATCTTTGTACACCATTGAGTAGGCGACAGGATGGTTCCACAGTGTGTGGCATCAACTGTCAAACATGCAGGAGGAAGTGTGATGGTCTGGGGCTGTTTTATTGGATCCAGGGTCAATGACTTGTACAGCGTGAGAGGCACCCTGAACCAAAACAGCTACCACAGCATTCTGCAGCGGCATGCAACACTCTCTGGTCGGCCCCTAGTTGGTCAGGGGTTCATCCTACAGCAAGATAATGATCCACAACATAAGTCCAAGCTATGCCAGAAACTTACTTAGGAAAAAAGAACAAGACAGTAAGCTTGAAAGTATGGAGTGGCCAGCATAGTCTCTCCCATCGAGCTGGTCTTGGGAGGAACTGGAAAGAAGAGTGAAAGCAAAGCAACCTACATGTGCCCCACATTTATGGTAATCTCTGCAACAGATATGAGAAGAGCTTTCGATTTTTATTGTAATGTGCCACCGGGGTGTTCAGCTGTTATATCTGCCAAAGGTGGCTACTTGAGTCAAAGGTTTAGAATAAAGTTTGGTTTCTAAATTGATTCCATGATTTCTTTTTTTAACTCTTATTGCTTATTTGTACTATGCTTTCATTTCAGAGCTCAATGAGACATTAAACTGCATAATTTTCAATAAAAACCTGAAAAAATTGGGGTTTTCTAGTGTATATAGATAACACTTCTCTTTTCAATAAATAGATTCGAAACTACTGCCAGCTAGACTAATGCTGTTTACTGTACACTGACTAATTTCAGTCATTCGGCTCTGTGAACAGAATTTGAGACCAGGTTTGTTTCTTCGTGCATTTGGGGGTTAAAATTCAAACTGCTTCATTTTAAGGGTTTTTGTGACGATGTGTCACTTTCGACGCCTAACCCAAGGAGAGCTGTGCGCGGTGTTAAGAGTATTCAAGGATTAATCGGTCCTTTGAGGATCACTTAAAGTGCTCCGCTGTCTTAACTGGCACGACTTCAGGACCAAGGACAGCGAGACACAAATTTTACATTGGTCGATGACAACGTAGATATACATAGATATAAAGAGAGAGAATAGATGACCTATTATACTAGCAGCATTGGTTGTGTTGCAAGCAAACAGTGACGATAGGTGAGAGAGCGATCGAGAGGATGGTGGCTATAGTCGGTGATAGAGTGTGTATAGAGAGAGAGGGAGAGAGAGACAGTGCAACGGTTGGGATTAGGTTTATATTCTGGAGGTTGGACGGGATTACGCAGCGCAATTCCCCGTGCTGCGCGGTGCTCTCTGGGATTCACCACACGGCATTTCTCAGTTTCCACGAACTGATCGACGATCCCTCCCACACCCCGCGGTCCTCCTGAGATACACTAGCTATATGGAAACATGGCCAACGTTCCGCAGATCGTGAAAATTGGGATTTCACTGAAGATGCTTCCTAACAACACAGCCGTGTACTTCAAATCCGACGGGACCCGGTTC
Organism: Aulonocara sp. 'chitande type north' Nkhata Bay; assembly: GCF_057382095.1. NCBI lineage: Eukaryota > Metazoa > Chordata > Actinopteri > Cichliformes > Cichlidae > Aulonocara > Aulonocara sp. 'chitande type north' Nkhata Bay. The sequence goes on along the minus strand of NC_141356.1, from coordinate 17,754,486 downwards.
GGACAGACCCGAACCATCAAGCTTCTGACCGGGTCGAAGTACAAAATCGAGGTGGTTGTTAAACCAGGAGCGGTCGAGGCCACGTAGGTAGCCCATGTGGATTTTCCTGACCAGGTCATAACCCAACCAAACTGCTAGGAAACCTATTAATCCAGGGAGGCAAATATCACGTCCAGATCACCATATTCTAAATCTATATTCTATTTTTGGAAACGCAAAGATCATTTCATTTATCAAAGAGCGTCGCTGACATATTTTCAGGCATTCAGATAAACGTTATTGGAGGATGGCGATAAAAGCTCAGAAAGCCTTTCAAATAATGAAGATTTTTCCTTCTGTCTGATTTGCTATTTTTGATGATATTTTCCCTTTAAATAATTATTTCTATAGCGACCTGTGGGGTTGTATGACGTTGTTTTACGAATATTTTATTAATCCTCCCTGAATTTACTAAATATTGGGACTTCTTTGTCGTATTGTTTGTTTCTGATTTAATGTATTTCCCATTTAAAGCGAAATAGCCTGCACTACAGCACCACTGCTTTTCTGCTTCATCTGCACTGAGAGTAATTAGATACATGTCTTTGTTGTAACTGACCAAGGATAAGGCAGACGCACTGATACCACTGACTTTAGCAGATATGCTGAAGAGAAGGCAAGTGCAGATTTTAAACCTGCAGTCGATTACAACGATGTTCTGATGGTCTCTGTATTTTAGGCTTGATTTTGATTTTCAAGCCTAAAATACAGAGAGCCTAAAACAACACACCCCTTTTCCTCTTTTAAGTAGCTTTCAATAATAATAATAATAATAATAATAATAATAATAATAATAATAATAATAATAATAATAATAATAATAATAATAATAATAATAATAATAATAACTGAATTAGAAGCAAGCCTTGCTGGAGCGCTCAACGGGGTAAAGAGACTGTTTCCAAGTTCAACGTTCAAAAGTTGGATTTTACGTGGAGCACATAAAGGCAGCATAAACCCCAACTGGCTGCACGTCAAATCCCCCGCAGATTAGGACTCCAGTGTTTGGGCTTTGTGGCACCGCCCTCCTGGGATTTGCCTACAATTCATGATTATGTAATGTGAGTTGTCGTACTCGCATCTCCCAATAAGGATTAGCGTCGGATATTTAACTACCAGGATGTAAAAACATCACTGAAGGAGCACTCCAATATAAAACTAGGTCACACACGCAGTGATGCATAGGTGGTGTTGAACTGAATGTGGGGCAAGCCAGTGAAGCCCAGCTGTAGCCCTATTTCACCAACTGATTTGTCAACACAAGGCTCTCTCTCTCTCTCTCTCTCTCTCTTCCTCTTCCTCTGATTTTCTCTCTCCCTCCCTCTTTGTGTAAAACTATTTTCATTCATGCATTTCATACCTTTGCTGTTTTGTGATGATTCTGTTTTTGCTGTGTGATCTGGTCAATGCAGGTCAATGAGCGTGGGTGGGGTGACCTTCCCCCTGGAGCAGCAGTCTAAAGACCCACAGTCTGTGGTCTATACTGGCCTGTACGAGACAGAAGGTGTGGCACATACCAAAAGTGGAGAGAGGCAACCAGTTCAGGTCAGCATACAGGTATGGATACACTGTGCACAGCACAGAGGTGGAAGAAGAACTGTTCTCGTGTGTTTAGGAATTATGTTTTGATATGAGCTGGTAAAGAAACCTGATGAAGAGCTTCCCTGTTCCCAGTAAGCTCTTTAAAAAAATTCTAATTCTTTAACGATGGTTTTATCATTCATGTATCTTCAATTTGGATTTTGGTTCTCTTGATTGACTTTTTATCAGTTTTGCAAGTCATGTTTACAGTTCCACTCATTTTAAGACGTTAAACATGGTAGTGTTTTGTGTTTTTCATTGTAGCAACCAAGGCCCTTTTTGGCTCCAGAAATAACCAGATCATCTATTTATTCTTAATCTGGATGCATTTAGACTACTTACCTGGTCTTCTTAATATATCTCTAGATCCTCCACCAGCTTTGTTGTGTCATATCTTACAATTACTTCAACATAATAATAACTGTGGCACACATTTTTACTGAAAATAGGAATAAATGGGATGGAGACAGATTAAAATCAAAACCTGCTGATAGAAAGATTTGGTCTTCACCAGCCCTTTAATCACCAAGTGATCTCATCTGTGTTCAGCCACTTCACCTCATCTATATCTGTGTTTCATAATGTTCTTATAATCCTGAGATTAATGTCAAGTGATGGTCTTACCATGCCTGTTTATGTTGTCATGGTTCTGGTTCTGGCAGTGTTTCTATGGTTACAGAGTATCTTGATAGCCTCATTTTTTTTATCCAAGGTTACCAGGTAGATGATGAATGTTTCGAGGGTGGAAATATAACCTATTTAGGGTTTCAACTCTGCTCTGTCTTCCAGTGAACAGTAAAAATATCAAGTATTGAATTTCCTGGAGCCCATGGTGATGTTTTATTCTTAATCAGCTTTGCGAAACCCAGAAATGTCTCTAATGTTCTAACACAGGTGGCTAAGAAATAAACCCAAAAAGGTTAACAGTGACTGCGGTCAGTTGTGTGTTAACAGAGTTTGTTAATACACTTGGATTAAGATTGGAACTTAACACTGAACTAATAGAAGTAATTCTGTCAAACTTTCTACTATGTTTTATGCAAATGAGGACCCAGATGAAGGACACATGAGGCAGGAATACACCAAAATCCCAGTTTAATGCTAAGCTGATTCAAACTCACAATAAGCCAAACGGAGAAATCAGGAATCCAAGAATACAGATGGACTGACAATTTACACAGGACATACATATTCATGTGTGTGTGGGTGTGTGGGTGTGTGGGTGTGCAGAGAGTAATTGAATAGACAAGACTAATTAAAGAAGGAAAGACAATCACAATGGAGGGAAAGCAACCTCATGATATACAGTGAGTCTCAGCTGGTATGTCCTTGATTCCTTTCCTTGCGTTCTCAAGTCTTAGGTCCTCTTATGCCTGAGGGAGAAACATGACATGTGAGGAGTTGAGGCATTTAATCAAAAAGAAACATTATGTTAAAGTGATTTTAATGATGTGTGGCACAGCTGCATCACCGGTCCATTGATTTGTGATAGCCTGATACAGTATTTTATGAGCGTAGGAGTACCTAAGACTACTTTTATATTTACACCTACATTTAAGCATATTCACAACTTATATATTATATATTTATATCATATCTCAGTATTTGTGTAATATTACTGTTGTGATCAGAAGGCTATATATATTCATCATGGTCATGAATGTCATGTTAATTTTGAACTTTTAATTACTTTTTCCAGGGTGGATTGATTGTAAAGCATATGTCTTTAATGACTTCAAAAAAACAACAATTAGATGCACAAGTTTAATCATCTCTGTCCTTTTCTCACTCCACATGCCACTGCCATTCTTGTTAATAGCCATCGATTACTGTAATTTACTTCTTTTCGGTCTTACTCTAAAATCCATCCACAAGCTCCAACGCATCCAGAACTCTGCTGCCCATATTATCACCAGGACCCCTTCTATCCATCACATCACTCTTGTCCTGCAGCAGCTTCATTGGCTCCTGGTCAAATATCGCATCAATTTCAAAATACTTTTGTATACGCTTAAGGCAATTCATCATCTCTCCCTTCCATATCTCTCTGATTTGGTTCAGATCACCATCCCATCTCGGTGTCTCAGATCTTCTTCTTCTCTTTCTCTCTCTGTCCCCTCTCCCCGTCTTGCCCATCTTTCCACCATGGGGAGCAGGGCTTTCAGTTGGTCTGCTCCTCGACTCTGGAATTCCCTACTTCCTGATTAAGGAAATATCACTTTCTTCTCTCTTTAAGTCTAGACTCAAAACTCACTTGTTCAAATTTGCTTATCCCACATAACCTTTCTACTCTGCTATTTTAAATTTGTTTTATGTGTTGTGCTGTGTACAGTGTCCTTAAGTGTTCTGAAAGGCGCTTTCAAATAAAATGTATTATTATTATTATTATAAGTTTGAATTTATTTATATTTTCTGTAATCCACACAGAGTCAAAAGTATATATATAAATTCTTCTCTTGTGTCCTCTACCAGAGGCCTGGGAGCTTGAGGGTACTGCGCAGTATCTTAGCTGTTCCTTACTGCGCTCTTCTGGACAGAGATCTTGGATGTTGTTCCTGGGATCTGCTGGAGCCACTCACCTAGCTTGGGAGTCACTGCACCTAGTGCTCCGATTACCACTAGGACCACTGTTACCTTCACCCTCCACATCTTCTCGAGCTCTTCTCTGAGCCCTTGGTACTTCTCAAGTTTCTTGTGTTCCTTCTTCCTGATGTTGCTGTTATTCTGTATCGCTACACCTATCACTATGGCCATCTTCTTCTGCTTTCTGCTTGTCTACCACCACTATGTCTGGTTGGTTTGCCACCACCATTTTGTACGTCTGTATCTGGAAGTCCCACAAGATCTTAGCTCGGCCACTCTCCACCAAGATCTATCTCAATTTTGGTAGCCATAAACAAGATCCTGGCATTATTATGGCTGGATATTTGACCACTGTTTGTGACAGAGTTGGTAGAGTTCATTTAAACTGGTTTGTTTGCTGACATGGACTGAGCTTTGATGTGTCTTTCCAGTTATTGTCCTGCTGGAACACCCAACTCTGTCTAAGTTTCAACCATCTAGCTGTTGATTTGAGGCAAGGTTGAAGAATTTGGAAGCAGGTCTCCTCCTTCTTTATCCCATCAATTTTGTGCAATGTACCAGTAATAATGGCAGCAAACGGCCCCCAGATCATGATGTTACCACCACTGTGTTTGACGGTTGCTACAGTGTTCTTAGGTTTGAAATCCTCATCTTTATTCCTCAGAACATACCTCTTCTCACTGCGGCCAAAGTAGCTCAATCTTTATTTTGTCCTATCAAAAACTTTTTTCCAGAAGGCAATCCGCTTGTCCATATAGGCTGAAGGTGTTGGATTTTCAATTAAATTTCAAGGGGCAGGTCTGTACCCTCTCGCTCCACAGTGACATAAAACTTTTCACTGTGAACAGTGATGCTGGTTTTCCAGCAGTTTGCAGTTCATGGCAGGCTTGAGCCTTGGTAGTAGTTCCTGAACATCTCAGTCAACTTCCTCTCATCTCAGGGTGACAGTTTTGGGTATTGGCAAAGTAGTGACAAATCCAACTAAGTTTTAATATATAGAATTGTTTCAACAGGTGATCTTGGACTCTCAAATGGAATCGCAAATCTCAAGAAGACCTTCTTTCTTAGACTTCAGTGAGCTCCATGGACTATCCCATTGTTTTGAATATCCAGTGAGTGCTGTCAAACAAATAGTTTTTATGCTGGCAAATAAGAAGTTAATCGGCCTTAGCCTTTGCCAAGTTAAGACAGTTTAACTTAACAGGTTAAAGTGATAACTTAAAGAACCGTCAGCACCCCATGTATATATTTTATCACATGCACTGCCCACTCAGTCACAGCTTTTCATGCACCATGGATAAAAACACTTCCCTGAAGATTCACTTTGTATCTTTAATCGCAGCTTCTCCAGCATCCTCCGCTTTCCTTGCTCAAGTTCCATTTTAGAAAGTGTGACATCATTGAAGATGGTACATTTTTCTTTCAGCAAGCAGCACTACATAGATTTTTATGGCAATGAGAACACCTAATGCTAAGATTTTACATGAAAATACATTAATATATATTAATAAATTTAAAGTTTCTGGTTTTCTGGCAGTAAAATGAAATATAAATACATTATGAAATACTGTGTTATTTGTGTCTACATACATTTATATGTGTGACCCATCTGTTGAGTTCACACGCTGAGGCCTATGGGATGATCTGGTGTGTGTGTTTGGAAGTGTGTGTGTGTGTGTGTGCGTGTGCGTGTGCCTGTGTGTGCATCCATCTGTGCTGTCAGTATGCTCCCTTTTCACTGCATCTTCAAATGATTTTACACATGATGCAACAGGAGTCTGTGCCTTTATAGAGAGAGTACCCATGCATGTTCCAGTCTACCACACTGCATGTGCTCTACATCATTGTGTGCGCCAGTGTATGCACACAGTGGTACATCTGCTTCTGCTTCAGTTCACAGAGGCGGGAATGTTTGAAACGGTGTGGCAGGTGAAGTACTACAACTACAACAAGAGGGATCACTGCCAGTGGGGAAACAGCTTCAACAGCATTGAATACGAATGCAAACCCAACGACACGCGTACGCTCATGTGGGTCAACAAGGAGATGTTTGTGTGATGGTCTGAAAGATTTTTTAAATCATCTGCATGTTGTTTTGAAATGAAGACAATTCTGTGGTTTTACTCTGTTTTCTGTCTGTCTGCAATCTGCCAATATCGGAAAAACTAAAGGTATTTGAAGAGAAAATGCAGGATTTCCCTCCATTATGCCCTCAAGAATGTGTTCAGGCTCCTGCTAATTCATTTCTAATGGTTTGAAATATAAAATGCAGTGATGTTTCCAGTCTTTTCGCATTTATTGAGGCTAAAATTAAATGAAGTTTTATGAGGCAAATATTTTTTTTCACATGCAGTTTTTTTGTGACATCTGGTAAACCCCAAGTGTGACAAGAGTTACATGTATGTACATTGGTGTATGTGTGTGAGAGTGCCTGTGTGTTTAGTTACAGTATCTGTTTACATATGGTGCTTGTACAGACGTGCATGTACTTTGAAGCTACTGAACGTCTACAGAGAGTTTCATTTCAAAATCCAAACTTTCCACAAAAGGAAACACAGAGCATTCTAGTGTGGTTAAAGAAATTCTTCAGACATGCCTAAAAATGAATTACATCATTCTCTGTCTGATTTAACAAGTGCAGTAATTTATACAAGAATCAAAACAACTGTTTCTGTCACTGTAATATAAATTTAGAATTCAGTTCGGTTCAATTGAATTCAGCTTCATTTATGCTGTGCCAAGGCTGAAGGCTGTTCTTATTATCCAAACAGCTGTTTTGTTGGTGCTGTGGCCATTTTAAGTCATTATTGACTGCTTCTATGCAAACTTTGGTTAGTTGTTGTTACCCAAAATCATAACTGTCTTGTTTGATAAATGTTTTCAGCCCATATCATTTTGCAATGGATTGCACTTGTGAGTCTTGTGAGTCAGCAACCATGAAATTATCGAAACTTTGCTGTCACACTTCGAGTGATTTTTAAAATAGTCCCAATTTTGGAATGAAACCCTCAGGGTAGTGTTGTGGATCACTGTGTTTTATCATTTGTGTAATACAGTGTGGCAAATAGGAGTTTTGGATTTGGGTGAAGTTGTGCCCCTGTCTAGTGTATGTTTATTCTCTCTACCTCTAACAGTGGTCCTTGCCACGGATATTTGTGCATAAAGACAAATAATTTATTTGGAATATTTGGACCATTTTGTTCTATTTAATGTGGTAAATATATGATATTTTAAAAAATGTATTTTTGTACAGTGAGTGGACCATGTGAAATGTTTTTACGTTACTGTGTGTACTTTGTAGAAATGACAATTATTTTCAATTAAATACTTTACTTACCTATGCAAGAAATTGGTGTCAAATGTGATGTTAAAATTTTTCTGTGGTGAAGTTTATATTCAGTATTGTTCTGACCTTTTTTGTGATAGTGTTGACTGTTTACATTGTAGACATTAAAATGAAAAATCTTTTTGCGTGGCACACTCATTCTGTGCTATGTTTAAGATTAGGAATAAAACTTTGTTATGCAGCAATAAGCTTATGTTGCTGGTGGGGAGCGGGGGGGCTTTGCTTAATGGACGGAGCATTTCTTCTCCAATCTTCTCTTTTCACTTTCAGTGTGTTTTTCCCACTGTCACTAAGTGCTTCGTCATAGAAGTTTGTGTTATTATTGGTGTTTCTTTCTAAAACTGTAGGGTCTTTACCTTACAATATAATAGACCTTGAGGTGAATGTTGTCGTGAATTGGCGCTGTATACATTTTTAAAAAATGGAATGGAATTAGGAACAAACAAAGAATCCATGCACATCCTCCGAAAAAAGTATAGTACAGAAGAAAATGGCTGACACAAAGGAAACCATACTGCAGAATCACATTATGTGCATACTCGCACAAAACATATTGCTGTTGTTTGGGTCATGTTTATAGGTGATTTATTAAGGCGTTTGGGGATAAATACAAGGATAAGACAATCTAGAAACAAGCACATTGTCAAAAAGAAGAATTTTGCATAAACAACATGAAATCATAGACCCATTCTGTCTTGTATAAGTGGTTCAGACTATTGGTGGTGTAAATGTGAGGGGGTATTTTCTTGGGATACCTTGGGCTCCGTAGGACCACTAAGCCTTATTTAAACACCACACTCTACCTGAGTATTACTGCTGACCATGTCCATCCCTTTATGACTACAGTGTACCCATCTTTTGACATCTTGCTGCTTCCAGCATGATAATGTACCATGTCACAAAGGTAAAATCACCTCAGACTATTTTTTTTAATGTGAAATTAAGTTTGGTATGCTTATCTGGTCTTCACACTCACCAGCTCTCAATCCAGTATTGCACATTTGGCAAGTGGTGAAACAGCAGGTGCATATCAAGGAGATTCAGTAGGTGAATCTGCAGCAACTGTGTGAAGCTACCGTGTCAATATGGAACACAATCGCCGAGGAATAATTCAAGCACTTTAGGGCATTATAGCAAAAATGAACTCCATGTAAAACTTGGATATACTGAGGTTCAGGAGACGAAGGCTAGATTGGCCACTTCTTGTAGTACAGTCATAAAGCCAGTTGGGGGAGCACGTGCACAAACTTGTACTCGAAGCAGGAATACAAATAAATAAATAAATCGATAGACCCAGCAGTTCCCGGATGTACAGTACTGCTGCACCTCCCCCCCTTCGACTCTTCTCTCCTCCCCTCCGCCACCGCCTGCTTGTCAAACCGAACCTCCTCCTCCGCTTACTGTCCCCTCCCAGCGGGTCTCCCTCCCTTCAGCCACTGCAGTGAAAGCCTCGGTGAAGGAGAGAGAAACGGTTAAGAGATCCTGAACCTGGGTGTAAAGCCAGGACGAGAGCCGAGAGCACCTACAGCGTATTTTTCTTGTATTTCTCGCCACAGCTCGGCGGCCTGCTGACTTCTGCTGTTGTAACCTCCTTTTCCGTTCACATCGCTTGGATTTCATCATCCGACCTGCAAGATGGTAAGCAGCAACGACTCTTATTTTCAACCTCCGCCGACTGGTGAACACACCAGTGGACAGGCCTGTGCTTTAATGTGTCGAATATAGCTCAGTTTTGACAGGTTCTCGCTCGTAGCGAGCGTTCCGCTTTGAGTGAACGGTCGAAAAAACGTAGAGCTGTGGCGAGAAGGAAACGCTTTTCTCACCCACTTTTGGCTCCCTGTCGCGCTCTCTGTGCAATACCCCAGGGCTGACAGTAGCCTGCAGCTTGTGGCCCAGATATTTCTTATCCCTTCTCGACATAGCCTACACTCTTATTAGCAACTAGGCCTGTGCAAATGAGTTTTCGAAACAAAAATACACGCTTATTAAGCCTAGGCTGGCGACTATTTGTGGCACATTTCACACAGCAGACAGGAAAATGTAACGGCTGCTTATGTTAGGTCTTTGCTCCTACTATATCGCACTGCATTCAAATATATAACATCCATCTCGGTGTGTTTTCTAGATAGCATGGCGCTGTGTTGATGGTTGCAACATTGTTTCGTCTGAGCCACTAAACTGTGATAAGTGCAATAATCGGCCGAGGCTACATTTGTATCATTTCTACCTGTGGTTGTAGAGGAGGCTTCCATAGTAGGCCACAGGCTTGTTCCTGCAACACACACTTCATACGATTGTTTGGTGTACGTGTGTGCCTATACATCGAGGGATATATATATATATATATATATATATATATATATATATATATATATATATATATATATATATATGACTTGCTTCTAAAAACTGTAACCCAAATGCTTTTTACAGTAGGGTTGTTAAACATGTGGCCCGAGGACCAAAAGCAGCCAACTAGAGGGTCCAATTCCACCCACCGGATAGCTTTGCAAAGACATTAATTACTCTCTTTATTTCAATAAAATGCACTGCAGTTCTTGGTCTGGCGACGTGATGCCAGCATTACTACACAGGAGAAATCATGTATGCAAAATAGTGGAAGTATTTTTAGATATAGCCAAATTTTTACAATTGTAAATGCAAAAAAATGCTATTTTTTTTTGTCTATTTACAAAAACTGGACATGTAAGAGTTTTGTGCCTATTTTAGATCCACTGTGATCTGTGAATTGTAATGTACATGTAATGACGGTTGGGCCTGCCAAATATAGTAAAATGGATGTGTTGAAATTCATTTGTTTTTACGTATTTATCTTAATTACACCTTCATTTTACAATTGATGGTTCATCGAATGTGAAAAAATGAACATTTGAAGAAGCTGCTTGTAGTTCTTTGCACTTATAAAAGAGAGGAGACATTTAAAGGGGTGTTTTTCATACAGGCTATTATGCAATAGTTTTACTAGTCTGGCCCACTTGAGATCAGATTGGGCCCATGAAAAAAAGTGAGTATGACACCTCTGCTTTACAGAGCAATTATAAACTTAAGAATGATTAAATTAATTCCTATTTTAATAAGAGAAGTAGTTAATTAGTAGTAGTAGTAGTACATAAGTAAATAAATTGTGTAAGCATAGGCTGATATAGGGAAAGAGGAGGCTAAGGGGGATGAAGGTGGGTCCTTCGATGGCTTTGAAAAATCCAGATTGGGGACAATAACTGAAAATGCTTCGTCGTCTTCAGGTTGAGGTAAGTACCAGGAATAAAGAGCAGTGATTGGTCATTAAATAGGCTGACCTTTGCATATTCAAGGCTAAGCCCCATATATAACCTCTAACCCAAATGTTGTCCCAAAAGCCTCATGTACACTACAGAATGACTGCAGACCGTATTTATTGACAGTTCACCCATGATATAAAATAAGCAGTATCAACCACATCAACACTAGCTATTGGTCTTATTTATAATCTGTCTAGGGAGGGAGAATTTCCTGTTTTCTTGTTGCCTGGAAAAGGAAAAATTAAAATATTAATTCTTAATTGGGTTATACTAACAACATGCTAACATGTTAGTTCATGCTAACACTTATGACATCTAAAAAGTAAACGGTTATTAGAAACAGTGTTAACATTTTCTTTATCTTTTTCTTCTATAAAATGTTAACCAAAGTCAGATAGTTTGTCATGACTTGGCTATTATTAGACCTTTTTTCCCCCCCTTCTTTAATCTGTGTTATGCATATTGACTTAGAAAATTCAATCTTGGGAAGGCTATTGTGTAAGTACATTCCCATTTGCCACTGCATTGCTACTTGACGTAGTATGTACTCACCAGGTGCATATTCTTCCTGATAATCAAGATTAGAGAAGCAAAACCTCACTTCTGTATATTCTAGCTGATGTAAAATCACCAATTCTACAATCTCTTTTCACTAAGGCGGTATGAGGGTTGGTCCGGAGCCAGTGCTTAATCTCGAAGCAATTTGTCACATAATGACAGCAGGATCTCGCCATTAGAACTTTGTCAAGGCGGTATCAACACTTTTGCAGCTTTACAACTGAGAACTACTCGTGTCAAACACTAGAGGTGGGATTATTGTGACCAAGTAAAACTTTGTGACCATGTTGATGCCAGTGTCTAATGTAATTTAAAAAAGAGGGAAAAAAGCAGAGATTTGGTATGACTGTGAATTCAGAGCGGTGTATAAGCCAATGAAGTCATTCCTGCTCTCATTTTGTCTGCAATTTTCATGTTGTCATGTTGAGACTCTGCATTTATACACATCATTGTAAACAGCAGTCGCTGTTTATAGATTGCATTTGCATGCAGAAGCTTTGGTTTGAATATGACCGTGTTGCACATGTTTAGTTTAATTAAGCATGCATTTATAATAATCCTGACTGTATGACCGCAACAGTGTTTTTTAAAAAAAAAAAAGAAGATTGTAAACACCTGGTGTATATCATGCCCATGGATATTTGTAAAATGTTTATTCAGCAAAATTTTTTATTTTGTGTTTTTTATTTGTAGTGCTGCGGTCTAGGTAACAAACCACAAAAACAACATTGTGCGTATGTAGACATCTCATTCACTGGTTTTGCTGCTCGTTCTTCTTCTCATTGAAAACACAAGAGGTGTGATTGCGGTGGTTTGAGTCCCTTGCTTGCAAGTACATAAAAGGAACTGTTGTCCAGTCTGTTGGTAGAGTTATTGCTGTTTCTTTTTTTATTGTAAAGAAATAAATGAAATTTCCTGATCTGACACTTCACCAGCCCGGGCCTAGGAACATGTTTGCATTATTGCAAAGAGGATATTTGGAAACTGGGTTATTAGAAGTGAGTGTTACTCATACAATTGCTAAACAACTCTAAGGGGCCTACATCATCCCTGACTTTAATTCTGCATAAATTAGCGCAGAAAATTTGCATCTGTAAATAGAAAGGAATTCATAAATCACACACAAAAACCAGCTATTAAGAGCAGCATCTCATTACTTGGGGGCAGCAGTAACTGGGGGGTTCTTTACTTTGTCAGAGGAAACATTTTTTCCTGTGTATGCTTACCTTGTTAGATTTGCCCTGCAGCAATCTCAACTATCAGACCGTGGATTGTCAGGACATGCACGTCCTGCAGGCACTGTGGCAACCTATGGCTTGTCAGATGTATTCTTCTCAGCCGCAAGGAGAGGTTGGGGGCAGGGACGCGCAGTTGCTTAAGCATGTAGTGGAATGATCTGATGCTAAGGGGACCATATGCTGCCTAGCAATCAAGCGCCACCCACATAAGGATTGAGCTGTAGCTAATGTAAAAGAGATAAAAGCCACAGTGAACCACCAACAGAAGTGATGATCAACACTACGTGATCCACACAGCACTTCCAACCAGCCCACTCAATCTGGATTTATTCTCCTCACTGGCCATTGCATCTCTGCAGAATCCATGGCTTGCACTGGAGCCAGCAGTCACCAGCATAAGCTAAACTAGTCAGTTTCTTCAATAAACACCTATTTGTTTGGAAATCTATGTGCACAGTGAAAAGAAAAGTTTATTATCATTCAGAACATACCTCTATAACCATTGGTAGGAACTTGATGCTCAGTGGATTTGTGGTACTAGAAACAGTTCAATAGAGCTTAAAGGTCAGATTTTTTTTTTTTGTTGACTTACAGAGGGTGGTCAGTATGATAACTTTACTCTTGGCAAGAATCTATAGCTGATTGATGGCTTTGGGGATGATTTTTAAATCACATTTACCTCATCAGCATTCAAGGCATCAAAAGTACTACATTTAATTAACCTCTAAAAGCATATTTTGCACACTGTCAGTGGTAATAATGGAACCAACAGTATGGGGCTTCATTAACTAATAGCTACTGTCTTCAGCATTTTATCTGCCCTGAAACAATTTACCTGCAGTGGTCCATAGGTTTAGCACAACTGTATGCACTATGGCTTTGAACCCAAGAGTGTGGCATTTTGTCTGTACATGGGGCGTGATGAGCAAATGGAAAAAAACTGATAACTCTCACGATTATATGGTAGCAACTTTTCCGTTATCTGGTAGGTATTATACTTTTGCGTGATGTGATGTTCTTCACTAATTGCAGAGCTAGCCTTAATCATGCCATGCTTTGTCATCTATTTGACACCTTGATTTACAAAAATAAATATAAATAAGAAAGAAAGATGTTTTTCAGTATTTGGCAAATACAGTGTAGTTTTATCTCCACTGTGTTAATTCATAAGAAGATTTAGGCATTGTTAGTTTACATAGAATTATGAGGCTTTCAAAACCCTCAGAAGACAGGCCCAAACCAAGGATAGAAATGGCTGAGAGGATTAGCCCTGCTGGAGTTCCTTCAGGCTGCTGAGATTGTGGTAATTATTTTCATATTTGCACTTGACTCCTAAATCTTGTACAGATCCTCACCACATTTGCAGACAGGCACACGCATCCATGGAGAAACACACACACACATTCTCATAAAAGCAAGGATAGATGCAAACACGGCAACCAAGACAATATTGCAAAACACGATTACAAAGGTGAGAGATGATGGAGATGAGCAGAAGAATAATTGAGTGCCTCTTCAAACAGACAAATGGATTCAAACTAGCAATGGTTTATTTTAATTCTGGTCTATGTAACTGAGCCTCTTTTTTTGTTTCTTTGTTTTTTGGGTGTTTTTCTTTTCTTCTTAAGAGATCATTCTCAGTCAGTTGGTTATTAGCCTGGATTTTGCCTGCTGTACAAAGTTAGGCTAAAAAAATAAGGGTTAGAAGTCTATTTAAAAAGCAGTCTGAAAGCACAGCTCAGCTCAGCTCTGCTCTCTGCTGTGAGACTTGGTAATGTTTATCACAAAGCTCGGCTATATGGTAAGCTTCATACTTACAGACACATTTGTGCGGAGGAGGGGAGTCTTGTGATCCCTGAACTAACCAAATAAGCAGAGCAGAAAGAAAATGCGCAACAAATAAACTGACAGCTCTGCACACACACAACACACTTTTTCCACCTCAAGATTAATGGATCAGTAACTTAAATTGTGTGGAAACGTAATTCAGACACACCAAACCATACACACACAGATGCCTTTACATGGAATGCTGTTTTAATTGATTCCCTGTGTCCACATCCACACAGTGCACATAGCAGTTCTTTGCTTTTGAGCGTTCTGGTTTTGTGAACAGTAATTTTGCTTCTCACAAGTTCCCATAGATCTTAAAGACAACATCAGTTGCATATTTTTATCTAGCCAACATCCCCACTCCTAACGTACTGAGACCTTTAAGCTCCATAACAAAGAGAAGGTGTTAGAGAACAGTCGCGGGTGGGGACCATTGTAACGTTGCATGAACTGGACCTCTATTGTTTTTCTTGTAGGGCGGCAATCATGGTATACTACTTCTTACACTGAAACTTTGTTAGTTAATTCAATTCAATTTTATTTATATAGCGCCAAATCACAACAAAAGTCGCCTCAAGGCGCTTCATAGATACAGAGAAAAACTCAACAATCATATGACCCCCTATGAGCAAGCACTTTGGCGACAGTGGGAAGGAAAAACTCCCTTTTAACAGGAAGAAACCTCCGGCAGAACCAGGCTCAGGGAGGGGCGGCCATCTGCTCCGACCAGTTGGGGTGAGAGAAGGAAGACAGGATAAAAGACATGCTGTGGAAGAGAGACAGAGGTTAATAACAGATATGATTCAATGCAGAGAGGTCTATTAATACATAGTTAATCACCCATGTCTGCATACGCTTTAGTGGCTATGTCTTGGTGACATAACTTCTTACTCATTGGTGTTGCTAAACTTAACCTTTACCCTAACCATAACTGCAGGTGTGTTAATTTAAAGAAAAAAAGGGGTTTCCTTTAAGTACTGGGCAAACGGATTGCCTCATACACATGTAGCCTGCAAGCTAACGATAATTAAAGGGAAATAAATGGGCACTAGGTAGAGTGTCAGTCCAGATTTCATCCTTAGCCACGAAGGTCTAATACATAAATACTCAAAGCAGAGAATTAAAGCCAAATCAGGGATCTTTAATACTTGAAAGCATTCATTTTCAGGGCAGCCTTTGTGTTGACTTGAAATGTGATAATAGCTGCTGTGATTTCAGACTCACATTGGTGGCCAAGCCAAAGACTCAAAGCAATTCTGATTACATTATCTGCTGAAAGTGTCATCAGCAGGGAGAGGGTGCAGTTTACCCTAAGGAATCGTAAGAAGCCAGAGAAAGAAGCTCACATATATTGTCTTGTATTCAGTAGGATTTTCAGATTTTTTTTCTTGCATTTGGAGTTACTTTAACGAGCAATAACTGATTATTAATGCATACTATTGACTGTCTTTCGCTTGTACTGTTTCAGTGTTATGCATTATGAATGTATAACTAAGAGTGATAATGTTTTCATCTAAATTAAAAACAACCTAGGCAAGAAGTATCGATTGGTCCAGTTTGTCTCTTAGTCTAACGTTTGTGGTGTTATGCACAATATCTCATGCACCACCGTTAGGATTCAGCGAGTGATGTGTGCCTCTGCTTTGTTCCTGCATTTTCTACGCTATGCTAATTTGCCTAGAGCACACACTGCAGTGTTGATTAATTTTTAGGATTTATGCAAGTCATCGCTTCATTCCAGCATGTTCTACATTGGGCTCGCTGCACTCAGGGCACCTCAGTGCAAGTGTGTACGTGAGTGTTACAACTCTGATTTAATCACAGTAGAAAAATGTGAAAGTTTTTCGTATCAATGATATCATTTTGTTTTATTGTTATTTATGTAAAACGAGGAACTGATTTCTTGTCAGAAGTATTATTTTTCAATCATTTGAGCAGGGAAGTGAATGACTAGTGTCACAGCCTCATGCTGCTGCTGTCCTTTTGACAGAAGGTTTGAAATCCCAACCCTCACAAAGGCTTATTGCAGATGGTTCTATGTGGAAATCTGCATACAGTTTTAGTTTTGTGACTGTCTTATTGTGGCCCACCCTCACCTTCTGTTTTCAAGGCTCAATTTCATAGATTTTTGGGGGGCAGCATCGGTCCATTTTTTGCTTTTAAATTTCTTGGCTGGCTTTTATTGCACTTTAAGTTACAAATTGTCATCAGCTCCATTAACATTATCTTCACCTGTTTCTCCTCTGCTCTGTGCACACACACAAAAAATTCATCCTTTATTTAGCAATGAAAAAAAAATATTTTTAGATCTTATATCTATAGAGGGAGGGCGGCCAATAGTAAATAAAACATTGGAACCTCTGCTGTACTGTTCACCTGTTTATGACTTCATATGACTAAGTTTTCTGCCTTTTAGAGTAAATTAGAAATGCAGTTTCTCGCTCACTATGCACCTTCTTATTGTTTCAATTTGTTATGAGAATATATTCTCACATCTTGCCAAAGCCTGAAAAGAGTCCTCCAAGTCTTTAGGCCCATGTATTGAATTCGTCACTCACTGATGTTATTACTGGGCCCTGTGGGTCTGTAATTGGCCAGATTCTTGTGCCGGTCATTTCTTTGCGACTCAACCGGCCGTGATGCCAAGCTCTTCATTATACAGAATGTGTTTTGTGCGCTGAGGCCTAATTGATTCTGAATGAATCATGCATTATAAATGAGCCAACACTAGTCTTTCTCTTGTGCCTGTGTTCTGGTCTGTGTATGTAAGATGCTTTTTCATTTCACGTATCACCCTCCCCTTTTCTGATTTTTTTTTTTTTTTTTTTTTATATTCATCCATCTGGTATCCATCATGAGTATTTATGGCTGAACAAGAGCTGCCAAAGTGGTTTATTACAGAAGACATGACAAGAGTTACTCCTGACCCCAGGAGGTAGGCCTTAGTAAGTAAACCTGTAATCCTCAAAACCAAATCTTCTTTGCAGTAAGTCTATTTACCTCCAGAGACCCTATAGCTAACACTGAACTGAGAGTGGCTGTTAGGGATGTAGTTAGAAGTATGCTCCTCAAACATTTGCACACCATTTTGTTGAGGTAGTTATTACAAAGTCTGCTTTTTTCATTATTTGTTTTGTTTTAGAGAGGCTTCCTAAATGTCAAAAATGACATAAAAATGTTATCTGTTAATCCGTTTTGGTCCATTTGGCTCTAAAAGATTTACAAGATTTAAAAGCCATGAACAAAAAAGTGACCTGTTCTGTTTAACCTGGATCATCTTTAGTTTTGTCATAGCTGTTTGTTAAGTCTCATGGCAGGTAGAGGAAGCACTGAGAACCTGTCCTTGAACTCGAAGACATTTGCTCAAGGCCTTCAGTTTCAAATGCTGTTGAAATTTTTAAGCAAGTCATCACATTTCTGTAAAGCTATGCTATTCTGTAGCTGAGTGAGCGCTATATAGGGGAGCAAACAAAAGGACTTTTCCCTACAGGATCAATAAAGTATCACATTGTCACTATTACAGAGCCACACAGGCAATGGGACACCCAACCTCAGTAATGGTGGAGTCATGCGCTACGCATTGGAATTCAATCCCTTAAACTGGCAGCACCCAGCCATTGCCAACTTGTTCCAGAGAGAAAAACCATGTCAACCTCTAATCATAACTGACTCCACTCTGATAGGGTGTCAAATGCTAAGGCGTTCTCCTGGCTAATCCTGTGTCACCTCTTTCTCCTCACTGCTCTTAAAATACCTCAACTTCTGTGAGGTAAGTCTGCTGTTACACAGCAGCACAACAACAACCTGGTGTATGACATAACTGGCTCTAGTTTGTGTGTTGTTGTTTTTTTCCTCTCTAATCAATATGAATAATGTGAGTAAATTATGAGTAGTGCTAATAATATGAGTACTACTTTAATATTTGTCCTGGCAACCAATTGTGAGATCTAATATACATTCATGCTTCAGCATAGTTAAAGCTCTGTTTTGCTGTCAGATGTAAAAATAATGCCTATGTATCCTCAAGATCAAAAACGGTAGGATTCTTTTCGGCAGTTCATTTACATTACATTTACCAGTGTCAGTGTCTTGTGCTGAATCACTGACAGTTACCACACAGTGCGCCGTAGTTAGATTTCTGTCTGAGATTATTGGAAAACATCCTTGCGTCATTGAAACAGGCGATGATAACATCACAAGATCAAGGCAACTGCAGTTTTTAGAGCCAGGTGCCACAGTTCTCTACTGACTGCAAGGTCCCGAGGCACGATAGATGTTGCCCAGTTCCTGCCTGATGGTAAGATAGTAAATGGACTTTTTTTAAAAAGAAAAATTCACCCAATCACACATACATTCATACAACTGCTTTTTTTTCTGTACCTAAGATCAAATTCAGACATTACAATTTTCTGAAATAGGAATTAAAAAGAATCTACTGTATTTTATTTTAATCTTTTTTAATCAAATTTATTTTAATCTAATATGTTGAATATGAAATGGTTCTAATGGTCACCTTATACAGCGTTGATACACTAGTTGTGGGTTAATACTACCACCTTAGTGCCCATACAGGCCAGCCTCCCCACACTCACAGTGTTGTCTTTTTATTGTTAAGTCATAATATAGCCTAGTTCTGTTCATCTTTTAACACTTAGAAATTTCCGCCCTCTGTGCTGTGGCAGTACTTTTGTCCTGGCTATCAGAATGGCATTGAATATTGAATTGTTTCAGATATTATTAGATTTTTTTTATGTAGTGATCTAGTTTGCATTTGAATAGACTACCCATAATAAAAATTCATAATTTCAACTGTTTGAGACCGCATTTGCATTTATATTGTTGGCAATCTTATTAAGTTGGGATCAGATCTCACAGGAAAGAAGTGTTTCTTTGACTTCCTGTAGAAACAAAAAGCTGATGGAAACAGTCCGACTTTACTGCAGCTCTTTGTCTCCACCCCCTGTTGGTGCCACCTGCTCTCATCCACTTTACAGGCGAGGTGGGGTCTGCCTGGAAAGTGTCCCTACTGCTCTTTTTTTGTCAGACTTTAGTGGAAAGGACATGGACCACCACTCACTGAATTATTTTTATTTATTTTTTTACTGCTATTCATGGAATTTGAAAGATTCTGACTGAGTGGTACCATCAGAAAAGAAAGATCACATAGCGTTGTAGGTCGAGTTTGGCCTTCTTTGATGGAACTGTAGGACATTTGTGGCAACGTGGGCCGTGTAGCTGTCAGCTGCATGTTCCCAACTGATTAACCTTACCTCTCTGCTTCAGAGACTCCTCATTTGTTCTCTCTGCCAGAAATCATATTTGGGCTGAGTCGACACTTCACTGTTGGATAAGATGGGATGCGCATGTGGCTGCAGCCAATGCCACACACTGCCATGCAGAAGAGCCAGGGACTGCGGGATTTTCTGGATGGCATTGTTCTTTTGAATATTTAATGCACTGCGTGATTCATGACTTTGTTTTTGTTTTTTGTTTTTTAATAATTTTTTGGGGCTTCAGTTAAACATTACAAATTCAGTGCTAAGTCGTGTTTTTGCTATAATGTAGAATAGTAAAGATTGCAATTTGTGTACAAAAAACTTTACATGGCCTTTGGTGTACTGTTTGAAATGCCTTTCTTTGCATTATCTGGTAAGCAAAATCTTAAACAACAGTTAAAGATCACGGGTATCACGAGAGTGTGTCTCAACTTGTTAACGCAGGCTTTCTTGGCCAAATCTATTTTCATTATTCTCTGGTAATAAATGTTCATTTTTTTTTCTTTTCAGCTGTAATGCAAAACATGTAGAAGATATTTATTCATTTTCTGTATCATCCATAAGTTCCTTTGGTACAGTGACACACAAAGTTTGCATTGAAGACATTTGTATATAGCGATGTGATCTTAGGTAGCTTTATTGCACCCCTTCATTTGGTTTTATATATTTGAACCACATTTGAAGAAGTTCAAATATATAAAGCCTGTTCCCTCTGCTGAGGATCTGTCTCACTAAAATAATTGTGCTGCTAATGACCAGGTGAAGCGGAGCTCTTCTTTGTGACACTGAAAACACTGAAAACTCTGACTTTAGGCTCTAAACTATTTCACCCCCTTCATATGAACCCCCATAACACTTCTGTGTGACAATGGATGCCCCTCAGTCTTAGTGCTTTTGGATCTATCATCGGCATTTGACATGGTTGACCATAATATCTTATTAGCGAGACTTGAGCACACTGTAGGCATCAAGGGCGCTGCCCTGGATTGGTTTAAATCCTATCTCTCCAATCGGCTCTCTACGGTACATCTGGCTACATCCTCTTCCTCGGCTGTACCTGTTTGCTGTGGTGTCCCCCAGGGATCTGTGCTGGGCCCTACCCTTTTCTCATTATACTTGCTTCCTTTAAGTGCCATCTTTGAGAAATACCATATTGCTTATCACTATTATGCAGATGATATCCAGCTCTATTTTGAGCTAAACGACGATCTTGCTCTGTCTCTGAATAGCCTCCGAGAATGCATGTCTGAGGCCAAGAAGTGGTTGTTGTCGAATTCTCTTATCCTTAATGAGAAGAAAACCGAGATTATGATTTTTGGTAGTAATGCCCTTCGTGCCAAACTCCGGGATGCCTTTGGTTTTCTTAGTTGTTCTCTCTCTGATACTGTCAGGAATCTGGGTGTCTTATTTGACAGCTCCTTTTCACTTGACAAACAAGTGTCTGCTGTTGTCAGATCTAGTTTTTACCAGCTTCGTCTTATCTCTAAGGCTAGGCGCTATATCCCGCATAAAGATCTCGAAAAGCTCATCCACGCCTTTGTAACGTCGAGGCTAGACTATTGTAATTCACTTTATTGTGGTCTCCACTCTTCCCTTTTACAGAGATTACAGACAGTTCAGAATGCTGCAGCTCGCATTCTAACCAAAACCAGCAAGTTTGCCCACATTACTCCTGTCCTTGCCGATCTGCACTGGTTGCCTGTCAAATATCGTATTCAATTTAAAATTTTGTTGTTTACTTTTAAAATTACTAACAACACTGCACCCAGCTACCTTAAGGACCTTTTAAACCCTTATGCTCCTGCTAGGGCTTTAAGGTCATCGTCACAGTTACTGCTGGCTCAGCCCAGATCTCGACTTAAGACTAGAGGTGATCGATCGTTTGCTCTTGTTGCACCTGTGCTGTGGAACAATCTCCCGATTGGCATCCGGGCATCTGATTCTATTCATTCTTTTAAATCACAGCTTAAAACATATCTTTTTAAACTTGCCTTCTCCACCTTTTAATTGCTGGTTTGTTTGTTTGTTTGTTTGGTTGCTGTGACCTATTGACCTCTTGTATTAATTCCCTCCTATCTTTCTATTGGTGTCTTTTATTATGGTGGTACAGCTTTTATCTTGCTATTACCCATGTGCTGTAGTCATTCTTATTGGTAGCTTTTATCTATGAACATAACTCGTTATTTTTTATTTTTGTATCCGTTATCAATGTTTGAACCTTTTATTGTTTTATGTAAAGCACTTTGGTATGCCCAAGGCTTTTAAATGTGCTCTATAAATAAAGATTGTTGTTGTTGTTGTTGACTCTGGGTCTAATAGCACTGACTATAATTTACTAAATTAACTTCATGTTTTAAACAGCTGAGGAATGTTATGTTTATGGACTAATGTACAACGAGAAGGGATTTTGCCAGTGCCGTGGCCTCCTGCTGCTCTTCAAAAAAAGACTGTAAGCTTAAGCAAATTTTGAGTTGACTTCACTTTTCAAATATAGAGGCTACAGGACATCGTTTACAGTGTCTATGGTTACAATCCATTACTTTGAATTTAACAATAAAGCCATTCATTTTCAGTCTTGATTCTGGATCTTGGCAAGATGAGCTGGCAAGATCGGTTACGCTTCCATCTCTTTTTTTCTTTTTCTTTTTTCTGGAATTCCTGGAATTCTTTGTGTTAGATTAAATACACAAATCAAATATAAACGCATAATAATGTCCTGTTGGCCGCACTATTACTGTCACTGATAAAATGTGGTATGAAAATGAATCCTGTACCTAACAAAAATCACGTGGCCTTATTGTGTGTTGTCTTTCCTCGTAGGTGACATTGTTTGTTTGATCAACAAGGAAGCAGTCTGTTTTGTAGAAAAGTATTTGTACATGTCTGTGCTGCGCTAACTTTTAATTAGTACACATATGCTGAAGAGTTTTCATACTCTTATTAATAAATAAAAAAAGAAGAAGTTCAGAATTAGACTGTGCAGATTGACTGGATCCTATTGGCCATCTCAGAAACTGCTGCAGTCTGGGGTCTTTAAATACATTTAACTGATATGAGTGAACTTGTTACTGTTATTGCACATAATTTAAAATATTTGTGCTTTTGTGATATTTTATTACAACCTAAACTGAACGTTCTGCCTTTCTTCTTTCTTTAGGGAAATGAAGCCAGTTACCCCCTGGAGATGTGCTCACACTGTAAGTAGCTTAAATCTTTGCTTGATCTAATTGTACAAAACTTAGTTTACTAAAAAAACGTAAAAAGAAAATACTTATTTTGATACGTTTTCTGGGCTTTTTGACATGACTAGTAAATAACCAATATTTTGATGACTCTCCAGTAAGGAGACAGTGTTCATTTGGTGTAAAGGGTAAAAATCAGTACTACAAATTGGGTTTAACATCCAGTTTACAGAATTTGAATGTCCTCTGATAAAATGCCATTCATTGAATGTCTGGTGTTTCTGCTGATCTGACTTCCTCTGGGTTCCTTTGGGTTAAAAATCTTTATAATTAAAAATCTCTTACAGTATTATTTTAACTACATCATATCTTAGCTGCTTTTTATGATTTATCATGCATAAGTGCTGAAATGGTGAAGACATTGTCTTGAAATCAGTCTCTTATGCTCTTTTTACATCTACAAGATGTCTGCCTGGTAGACAGACATATTCAGGTTTATGAGCTCAAGAGGAGGAGGAGAGCTGAAGATATGACTCACATTTCTTCTTTGCTGGCCTCCTTCACCTTCCCTACCTGATGATGCACATCCACACAAGCTCATACTGCTTTGTGTTGTTGAAAAGTCCTCAGAGATGCAGATTTCTCACCAGCTCTCTTTGGTGCAAACTGCACATTTTTACACCTGCTAAAAGGGTGCGCTGCTGGATGTGTTTAATGAGTGCTGAGACTGTGACAGGTCCCTCGTAGTTTAGGGGTACTGCTGTTTAGATTGACCTTCAGACAAGAACAATCATTTTTGCATCAGGATTACCGAGGCTGTTGTGAGTTTTGGTGTCACAGTGTAAAAAAAGTCTTGTATGAGGCAGAATTGGATTAAAATAAACTTCTTCTCCACAACTATTATTGTATGTTATAATCTTGATCAAACCAGGTGAAGCAGAGATGGGATGGAGAGATATAGGAAGGGCAGGAATTTTAGTAGTAGTAGTTTTTCTGCAGGTTTTTTCATATTCAAGGAACATGCACAGGGATTTTATTAATTTGCAAGTATTGCAGCTGGGGATGACTTTGCAAAAACAGACGATTTGCTTGCTTTATGTTTAAGTTGCAAATTATGAGTTAATTTGTTTTAAAGTTAATTTGCTATTTTATTATAATTATATTTGCATAGCATGCTTACCATGACAAACATACGCATAAAAATATTCAAAATGACATTTTGAATATTTTTTATATTTTTAATGCCACAGTGCGTGTGGACTGTGGCTTTTCCATACTTAGACTGTCCTACTGTAACATTGTGGGGAACGGGACCTTGGCCTGCCGGGCCTTCCAGCCATTCCTTCCCCAGGATTATACCACCATAATGAGGGAGATGAATTTTGGCTGATGCATGACCCTGTAATGAACCCATAAAGGAACTCTGTATTCAGTCCAGGATATTAACAGCTTCCCTGTCCTTGTCTTTGTCTCTCTTTAGCTACATTTTTCCTGGTCACCACTGTCTAATTGTCTTTCACCTTCTCTTTAAATGTTATCAATCCTATTTGCTGTTTGTTTTTAAATGCGTTACTTAGGCATCAAATACAAACACTGACAAGAAATGCCAAATTGAGAATGCAATACCCGGATGTGTTTCTCCTATTGCTCCGATGGCTCCATTTGTGTCATGGTTACACAGACATGAGCCAAAATTAAACTTGGGTGACCTCCCACATTTAAGGCCTGTTCTAGATCTGACCATATGCATACATCAGTGATATAGCAATGATTGAGTACAGCTAGCTAGCTACTGCTTGTTTCAGCCAAAAACATTTTAGGTGGGACGTGTATATAAGTGCTTCCTAGATCACCAAAATCTGTGTGACCAACTGTCAGTTCAAAGTAATTAGTAATGACAAAACTGTTTTATATGTGTACAGATACACATAATATGCAGACATGTGGGAATTTAGGAAAGAGAATGATGATTTCCTCCTATATATTAGGCATTGTTTTTTTTTATTATTATTATTATTATGTTAGAATATATTTGCTTCTGTTATTATTGTAAAATTTGCTATCCAACTTATTTCTTAGTTCAGGATCCTTCTATTTTTCCTTTTTATTTGTTATTTTATTTTTTCCTCTCTCGGTCCTTCACTCGCTGTCTTCTCTCTGTCTCACCCTGCACTGACAGAGCAGCTGTTCAGCTCATCAAGTGCTTGGACAGGCAGGCACTTGACTGGCTGCTAAGAAATTAGCTCTGGCCCTCTGGTCAGAGAAATTCATCCTGCTGCACCTTTACTGCCCCACCGTGAGACTGATGCCCGCCTACTCGCACCTGCCATCAGACACTTTCTAACTCTGTTTGTGTGGAACATCAACATGAATTTTTCTCCATGTGTCGCACTGATAAGATGGATTATGAAATCGGGTCACGTTCCATGCACAATCCCACTCGCCCCTCCCTGGCCACATTGATCAAAACTCGCCCTGCAACATGAGAAGCAGGGCTAGTCGAACAAAAATGCACCTCTTGTATTTGAAGGCTTGTGTTAACTGAGTTTTTTGTTGAAATGCCACATGAAGAAAGTACAGCAACATTAATAGGGACTCTGGCTGACCTAAAGGGCTCGAGTCAAGTGAACAGTAGATGTCAGTAATTATGGGAATAATTGTGCCATCTAGCATGTGGCTTTGACTTGCTGCTATTCATTTAGCCTACTTTGCAGACATTACTGAGATATTTGTGTGTTGCATTTCAGCCTGACATGATTTTTGTCTCTATTTTCTGTGCTGGAGGATGAATTTCTGAAAGGCCTGTAGCCTCTTTTCAATGCAGTGTCTCACCACTGCTGGCTTAAGCGAGCTTAGATCAGGCAGAATTTAATGGCCTACTTGTAACAGTGTGCAGTGTGTAATTAGACAAACCACACGGACACACACCTCCTCACACATCCTTTTGCAGTACACTCTGCTAAAGTATATGCACGCGCCCACTCTGTTCCGCCACTCTGTTCACCCCACACACACACACACATAACCATGAAACCCCCCTCAACGCTTCATGCTCTCAGAGAAACGCAGCAGCGAGTTTGAAACCATTGCAGGTCTGTCTGCAGCCGCCAAAAATAAATGGCGGGCGACTTGCTGGAGTTCCTTGTTGCTAGGGGTTTCCCTGAGGGTGGGAGCCTGAGCCTCTGTCGGTGGGGGGTAGTGGGGTGAGTTGGGGGTTTTCTCATGACAGAACGGCTATAAATAAACACCATCAATGCTTTGCCCTGTCCTCGTCCTCAGTTTGGTTCATGCAGGCAAGCTGTACATTGTTGGTGCAGCCAGATAAATCAGCCTATTGCACAGAGTGCTGCAGCTCTCAGCTGTATAGCCTTCTCACACCTGCTGTCTAAATGAGATAAGACTAACGCAGTGTGAGAGAAACACTGTATTTTTTTTTGTGTGTGCTTTTTTTTTTTTTTATTTAGTGCAAAAATTGGACTAAATTTTTAAAATTTTGACAGATAAACCAGAAGTCTTGCCTACTGCCTACTCCATCACACTGCTTTAAACTGGCTGCTGTGCTCAAATTTTAGTCTAAACGCAACCTGAGTTGAATTACATTTAGCTGACCACATGGGTGTTGACATAGGAGTGAGTAACTGTGCATATCAGCTAACTTTCTCAGAGCCAACATTTTGCATGTAAATCAAAGGTTTAGCACATATGTAATAAATGGTTGCTATTTATGTAATAAATGCAATGTTATGTATCTAATTAGAGAAACTGAAACAATGTCAGTGAGAGCTCCCTAACTGGGAATTCTGCGGTATTAAAATACAGTACACGTGTGCACAGAGATTGAGAGGGAGGTAAACAAATGTGAAGAGTAACAGTTGGCAGCACTTCTGCAACATGGAGGGAGCTAATACATTTTCAAACAGGGAGGAAAATCCTGTGTTTGAATTTTGACAGTCTGTCCTAAGAAACAGCTTGTGACATCCTGCATGTGGCTTTAACTTCAACCTTACAACTGATCACATCACCCACCAAAATGCTGCCAGGCTGTATACGTCATGCAACACCGCTCAATCAAAAATGACAGAGAGGGTTTTTCATCCATATGGCCCCTCCCTGTTTAAAAGGCAGGATAGCAGATATGAAATATGGTCTTGATCAAGAGAATTTGTTACTGCGTCTGTAGTATTGGGCATGCAATGCAGGAGGATCGTCAGAATTCAAGCGGAATTTTTGTTTTTTTCGCCTTCCCCACCCAATGTTACCTTCCCATGAGTTTAAAACTCCCAATCTCTAGATTGGTCTGCAGTCCTGTTATCCCTTCAGCAGTAATCTTGTCTTTCAATATGTTCTCTGGATTTTACACCCTCGTTGGCTCACAACAGCCCCTTATTGGGGGACAGTGTGATATTTCATCCAGTGTCGAGTGTTATTATTGAGCTGTGCATGCGACCTTTTCATATTTGCGAACCCTCACACCTCACCTTGTGTGCCTTGACAGCTGTATATGGCAGAATGTGCACTGTGATCCTCACTAACATGTCAACTGAATTTTCACTCTGCATCCCTCCCCTGCCCCGTTTGCCTCGTTTCAGGTTAGCTGCGTTAATGGAGTCACATGTCTCCATTAATGTGCAGGGTGAGCCGTTTTTAGGGCCGAGCATGCTTAAGAGGACACACTCATTAGTGATATTTTGGGAACATTGTGATTTTTATAATTAAACAAAAATGGGGTGGAGAAGCCAGTCGCACTTAGCAGATTTCCATTTCACACAGCTGTGCCGCTGTCTGACTGCTATCTTGTTACAGTTAGGTAGAGCATTTAGTTTGTGATCAGACCAACCTTTTGTGCAGCTACTCTGATAGACAGTTTCATATAAAAAGTACCCTTTGTTGCTTTAGATTTATTCTTTTATCGGCTGAATTTGCATTTTCAGATGACTCGTGATATGCGCGCTGTGAATTTAACAATGTTTGACACGCACAAATACACACATACCTCAAGAATGCCACTAACCGTACAGGAGGCCATGGAGGACGAGCTGTGTGCTGTAGACCAGAAGGAGGACCATTTGGCCGACCTTAGCAGATTTATTTATTTTTTGTTAAGTAATGCTTATGTATGTTAGCCTCCTGTGTGCCCTCAAAGGCTGATGACATCTACATATGCATGTGTTTTCATGCATACACCTCCCGAACAATTATTTAAATATTCGTGTGTGTGTGTGTGTCTGTTTGTGTGTCTGTGTGTGGGCTACTTTAGGGGGCTAACGGGTTCCAGTTGCCTAGTAACACAGTTAAGGGTGCATACAGCGTTTATGGAAGTAAGTGTGTGTGTGTTGTGTGCTGTGTGGTGGAGTATATGAGATTATCATAATCATCTCACAGTTACATTGGGTCTCCCTCAGAGATGCTCATTAGCAAAGCAGTGTGAGGATCCTCTGTGACTATGGAGACCTCAGAAAAGCATTTTTCTTTACATAGGAAAACATTTTTGATAATATTTCAGTTAAACTTCCTTTACATGAAAATGCATCCAACAGTATATTATTCTGCTCGAAATAAATGTAAAGGTAAGCACAGACGTGTCATTTTCAAACCATCCCTATCAATTTCTGTAAAGTGTAAAAATGCCAGAGTGAAATCATCTTGTTGTCAAAGGTGTGCTGTATATGAACTAATGTATAAAGTAATCTACTAGACACTGTCATCATAGCAAACATGTAGCTCCACTACACCTTAATCCACAGCAGATGTACGTGTTTGAATGCGAGTTTGCAACATCACCCACCTTGTTGTGTTTCTCTGCTGCCAAAGACAGGCTTTAACATGCAGGTCTGATGTTGGGCTTAGATGCATGACTCTTTCTTTTCCCTATACAACCAAAGGTCGCGAAGAAGGCAAGTGAATAGCAAAAGTGAAGGTTGAAGGTTTTATCACACGCTTTAATAGCCAGTCGCTCAACAGCATCCTGTTTTGTGTGAAATCGAGTAAGATGTGCCAACCCATTCAGGAAATGTATGGTGTATTATCTTATCTCAATCGTTTATTCTGCAACATTACTTCTCACTTTTCTCGTTGATGGTAATTACAGGTGTTGTTGCAATTTAAAAAAAATAAATAAATAAAATCCAAGAACATTTCATCTTATCATGGTGGCTCTCACACCTAGGACGCTTTCCCATCCAGTGTGGTCATTTCAGGCTGGATGTGACCACTGCCAGTCACAGTTTGTTCCAGCCTTTTTGGGAATCAGTTGTTGTTGCTGTCGTACGCAAACTATGCCTCATTTGCAGCTAGATTTGGTACACATCATTGTGCCACATTTTAAGGTTTTTAGCTTCTGTAATGGAGAGAGGCTGTTTGTAAAGCTCAGAAATTCAACTTTCTTCACTGCGCTCACTTTTAATCATACTAGAATGAGTTTGTGTAAGAACATGAGATAAGAATAGTTAAATTGACGAACCTTGTTTGTTTGTTCATCAGCTGCTAAACCTCCAGCTCCCATATGATTTCAGGAATCTACCACTTGACCATAGCAGATGGACCCATATGTTGGATAAGTCAAACCAATATGTTTTTACATTTTTAATTTTGGCTCTGTAGGTTCCCCTCTGTGTGTGAATCTAGCAGACATGGGGCTTGTTGGTGTGACACTGGAAAAGGAAGGCCGATGTCCTTGCTTCCATGAATAATACATGGACCTACTCACTCGGCAGGTCCTGACAGCAACAAGGGATCTGGATCCAGTGTTAAGGTGTTCCCTGCTTAGTGGCTGCGCCAAAGTTTATGTGTTGTAAATGTCACAGTACTTTTTCATCAGAACTGCATCCAGCTTATCCTACTAACCTGACTTTGTAGCACAAAACGGAACTTAAACAGAGACAGGGAGTTACTTTGAGGTTACGGTTTTGTGAACGGTTTTTCCTTGTGTCCTTACAAAGCTGAGTATGGAATTCTGAGGCAAGTAATTATTATTCTTTTTATTGAGGTCCTCCTTTTGCCTTCAGAACTGCCTTAAATGGCATAGATTCAACTGCATCACACAGTTGCTGCAAAGTTTTAGTTCTTCTTTGCACATGACTAACGACCGGAGGCGCCTTTCAGTGTGACACCAGCCTTTGGAACAGTGTGCCACTACAAATACAACTAGTTGATTTTGTGGACCCTTTTAAAAAGCAGATTGTTTAACAAGATTTCTGTTAAGAATAGGAATGGGAATCGAGAACCGGTTCTCTACAAGAGCCAATTCCCAGTAGTTCAATTTCTTGGAATTGTTAGTTTGAGTGCCTAACGATCCTTTTTATTGGTTCCACCTCCACTTGCACTGTAGTCAGCTGATTTCTGTTTGTGTGCCAAAGGAGGAAAATAGTGGCAGAGTCTGCAGCGTGGATATGGCCATTATGTTTATTTTTATTGCACAAAAGGATGAGAGAGTGGTGTGCAAACTTCATCCAGGATGGAAACGGCTGCATTATGTACACATAACTTTGGCTCTTTGCACGCAGAGAGCATGCTAACACTGAGCTAGATAAGACCCCAGTATGATGTTAAAGCTGAGTGAATTCTGACCCCAGCCCAGCAGCCAGACCCTGAACTTCAAGAGATGACAAACTAATGAGCAGTCAGGCTGCAGCCTGCACCTGTAAACATACCTGTTCTTTTATCGTAGAGAAAATAAAGCATTTGTAGTGTTGTTTTTGTGCGATGATTTTTTTTTTTTTTTTAAATTGATGTGTTTAAATTTTCATGCAGATTCAACACTCCCTACTTCACCCATCATTAAACTCTAAAATTGACAGTCTGATATTTGGTGACAAGTGCTCTGTATTTTTAAAGTTACTGATGAACTAATAGAGAGGGCTGCCCGGAGTTATTCTTTGCTATTGGTTTTGATCTAATTTGGAGAACGTGGAGTGTTCAAGATCTATTGGATGTGTGTCAGAAGTATCTATACTAAGATTTAACACCCTAAAAAAAGACCTGTCCGGCTGTGTGACAGATTATCTCAAACATGGCTTTGATTTACCGTACTAACACAATATGGTGCCTATCTGTAGCATTGATACCCCTTCACGGGCTAAATGGTTATGAGCTAAGATGGTGTCATCTGCTGGGCACAGGAAACAGGAGGCCGCTGATAAGGAAGTGTTTTGTGTCGCAGGACAGCCGTGTGCTCGCCTCTGATAACTCGTGCCTGGTAGACACAGACACCCTGTGGTCTTTATCAGCTTGTGAATGTGTTCTTGTGTGTAGATTTGTCATATCGGGAACATATAAGTGAAGTGAACCGCTGAATGTGTTCTTGTGTGTAGATTTGTCATATCGGGAACATATAAGTGAAGTGAACCGCTGACCTCTCATTAGAAATAAATCTGGGTTTTCAGATGTCGTGGATATTTGATGCAGACTAACGTCTTGATTTGTTAAACAGGGGAAAATCAGAGTGGCTTTGACATCATTAATTTAAATGTACACATACTTACACAGCACATGGATAGTTTATTAACAGTGTAATAGTAAAGATGCTGAAAGCTGTAATGAGATTGCTCACGATTAATTGGCACAACTGACTAATTAATTGATCTGCTTATTGTTCCAGCTTTGTAGTACACCATATGGCAAGCATATTGCACTGTGCTTTGGAGACGGCCTTTATTTGGAGACATTCTAAGTGCTTTGAATGGATTTGTACATATTTTTAGTCTCCTGGGAAATTTGACATGCGATTTTATATTTTATTTCCAAGGACCAATGAACCAGAGTTCTGTAGTTGAGTCATTTACAATATACAATGTTGTTACTGTTCTCTCAGTGCCCTTTGAATTTTATTGGCTTGAAGGTGCTATAAAAATTCAATTTGTGATCATGTGACTGTCATGTGCTTTATTATTAGAAAGAACACAGAATCACTAACGGTCAATAGAGGAGCATTAAATCAAAACTTATTGGCTCACGGTGTTGGTCTAGATGAATTTTTTCATTTATCATGATGATGAGATACACATGCTGCAGGGACCCATAAAGAATATTTATAAAGTGGATTTCAACAGTGTATTGTTTTTCTTCACGTAAAGCTTTGCTTGCAACCAGCAGTGGCTGCTGCTGTGGTCATGTCCTTTCCAACTTTCTCAATCTGTCTTTCTCTCACTCCTTTATTCCTCCCCTACTCCTCCACCACACTCGCACTCTGATTAGTCATCGAGCTGATGTAGCACAGCGTGTTCGAGCTCTGAAACCCAAAACACAACCCACACCCGTCTCTCTCTTTGCATCGTATAATAGAAAGCGGAACAATAGGATAACATCCTGTAAGAATCCAGACATTCACATGTGCATTTAGAGCTTCGTAGCCAAAATATGAGATGTGTATGTTCCCTACATTGCGTCAGTTTGAATGCAGGTTCTTACTCTTCTGATGACAGTTGTATCTTTAGTGGTTATTACATTTCACTAACTGTGCTCACATCAAGAATTACAAGAAATTCCAACTGTAACTCCTTACAGTTACCACCACAAAGCTTGTTCTTCCTAAGTCGATCTTATCTTTGCCATTTAACTAAACTGGATGGCCTTGTGGAGGAAATTAAACCTGATCGTGACTAGAATAAGTTCATAACCTTTGTCACACCTCTTGATTGTGACTCTTCCTTCTGTTAGCTGTTTGTGAAGTTTAATAGACACCCTGTGCCATTTAGCACTCATATTAAAGTGGGTAAAGTAGTAGTAGTTTGTGGTTGGCCAGTATGATCACCTGACTCTCTGTGAATGAGCTTATATAGTAATTAACAACTGGATTTGTGATTGCTTGTGGATTACTACTACCATTGCTCAGTATACTGGCCGGGGAGTGGAGACTATTTCTCATGGCAAGGGAAGAAAAGATCCACCAGACCCCTTATGATAAAAAAGCACAAGTAGACAACAAAGGCTGTAAGTTATATTTATGTACTCGTCTCTGTGTCGCTCTTCTGATAACTCCTCTGTTACTCCCTCCTCCACTCTTTCTTGTCAGCTCTCATTTCTCTGCCTTTTACTCATTTTTTAAAAAACATCTACATCCATGGCAGTGTTTTCAGAGCAGGAGCAGTTTGCTTCATGTTAGGTTTGCTACCAAATGGAGCTTTGTTTTGTAGTTGCATCTATTTCAGGTATGGCTAGAAAAGAGCAGAACAAATTGTACCATGCTTACTGTGGGTCTGCAGCTAGTAGCAGGTAGTCCAGGCCTCTGCAGGCTAGAAGTAGTGTCCTTGACCTAGTTACAAGTGGTGACCATCAAAATCTATGACTACATTTCATGCGGAGATTTATAATGATATTTATTTGGTAGCATAAATATCCTCTGACTTAGTGTTTTTGTGTGTTTGATTTATTGCTCTTTGTTTGGTTTTGTTTGCTCAGTCTTGGGCTAATGTTGTTGCAGGTGCACAGTGCACTATGCATTTGTCATTGTCACTTTTTAGCTGTTTTTTCCCCTCATGCTCTTGTATAGAACTTGGGCCTGTCAGGCACTTGACACGTGCACACTTGTGGTTGTTTGCTCATAATTTTCATTATCTAACAAGATAGAAAATGCCATCAGCTAAATGTCTTGAAAGACAATGTCTCACCCATGTCTTCTCTTGCTTTTTCTTTTTGTCCAGTCGATGCTGATGAGATTAAGAGGCTAGGGAAGAGGTTTAAGAAACTCGACCTAGATAACTCTGGCTCACTCAGCGTGGAGGAGTTCATGTCGCTGCCAGAGCTGCAACAGAACCCACTGGTGCAAAGGGTTATCGACATATTCGACACAGATGGGAATGGAGAAGTGGACTTTAAAGGTATGCAATGAAGCTGTCTGCTTGTGGGGATTTGACTAACAGTAAAAAAAATTTCTTTACACATTTGTGACTTCAGCAACAAACCTGGTTCTTAAGTGGAAGTTTGCTTTGCTTTCATTCTTCTAGTTTACTCATGGTTTAAGTATTACTCTCATACCTAAACACATGGAATCAATAGATACTGCCTGCTACAGGAGGCCTGGTGTGCAGTGAGCCAAAAAAAGCAACAACATAGGAGGAGACGTGCTGCAAATTCATTTTTGATAGTGACTATTCATATTTCACCATTATGTAAAGCAGTAGCATCCAGGCTTCCTAAAGATATGTGCGAAATAGCCTACAGTACATAGCTTGGGTCAGCCAGTACAATAACTAAGAGTAATACCACTGCAAATATGGCACATATTGTAGTATTTCTTTGAAGAAATACTACAATGTGTGCCATATTATGTGCCACATCTAAAAAAAACAAAACAAGACTGAATAAAGTTCCTTGAATCCAACAAGCTCATTCAGCTCCTCTCCGTCTTGTAGAATCCAGCATCCTGTTCCACTAATAAGACCTGTTGCTGGTTTTCAATGCTAAAACCATTTATTTTATTTTGTTTCCAGTCCATTAAAATATTCTGCCACCTGCTTTTAAGGTCATTTGCATTTCAATGGGGCACAAAGTCCACATTCTGAACACGTCATTCACACATGATGGGGAATTGCCCCTATTGCATAAAGATAAGGATTGCTTTTATTGGTCTGCATGTTTACAAATGTGCCACTATCTTGGAAATTCAGTCATAGTGCAGGCTTAAAAATAGCCCAGGTTCGATATCTGTGGACTTTGCAACCTGGACATTCTTCTGTACAGTAGTAACACTTTCCACAAAAAAAGAAAAAAAAAACCATATATAGAGAGAGAGTTAATGAAAAGAATTATCATCATAAAGTTCAAGTTTAACAAATGAACAGTTCAGAACAGTGTATGTCTTTGTCTATAAATGAGCTCTTCTGTGTTTTGATAATAAACTTGATGTTGTTATGCTTCTGTATTGTGTAAGTTTTTCTTAATATACTATTTAAAGAGCAAATTCCATAAAATCGAGATGTTTCTAAAATGCCATGTTGAAGTCAGGACTGTGTGGGAAGCCTGGTTTAGCTGTAAACCTACAGCACTGATTGCTGTTCTGTTCTCTTTTCTCACAGAGTTTATCGAGGGTGTTTCACAGTTCAGCGTTAAGGGGGACAAAGAGCAGAAGCTTCGATGTAAGTAAAGCTGCTTCTTCGCTTAAGTCACATGTAGCCATGGGTAGTAGAACAAGTTTCTTATCCTCAAGCACATCCATTTGTTTTGTTGCTTTGGGAGTAAAACCAGTCAGGGGCTTTGTCCCCTGTGACTCCCCTCTTCTGTTTGTCTCACGTCACCTTGCTGCTGCAACACAAATTCCCTTGGGGTAGTATGTCCTTTATAGTGCACAGTGTTAACCTTTTGGGTCACCTTTCATGAGCTAGTCAAGTTTTCTTTTTTTTAAAAAGGGAAAAAAACAACCATTTAAATATTAAAGAAGAGTTAAAGACTATATATAATAAAGGCTGATTGGTTTAGACTTCCAACTACCTGTGCTTCTGCTCCCTCCCCTCCCCATGCCACTCCCTGCACCACAGTTGCTTTTAGGATCTATGACATGGACAAGGATGGCTACATCTCCAATGGCGAGCTCTTCCAGGTTCTGAAGATGATGGTAGGCAACAACCTGAAGGACACGCAGCTCCAGCAGATCGTGGACAAGACCATTATCAATGCAGACAAGGACGGAGACGGCAGGATATCCTTTGAAGAGTTCTGTGCAGTAAGTCAAAGCCCTCCTGGGGTATTTTGGGGTGGTGACATTTGTGCTGATGCAGCCTAGTATGTTGGAAGCAAATGTCAAAGGGGCGGAAAACTCTGGAAACACAAACACTTTTTGCTTAGGCTCAACGGCATTGGGTTTCAGTTTCACACTTCCTTGTTGAAATGTGGTGTCAAGGGCTGTAAACATAGCCTGGTGTGTACTTACGGCATTTGTAGGAGGATCTGTGTCATCCAGCAAATTTAAGGTCGGCAGTGATGAGCGTTATTTGGTTTGTAAAAGCGCTGACCCAGATCAATATTCTCATTGCTGTCGTACTGATATGCATAAACTAACTAGAAAGTATGTGGCTGTAATTATCTAATTTAAGATCACAGATGCAAATGAAGTTCTCTCAATACAATTAGTGTCATCTTGTTGAAAAGTGTGATACACCGACTCGTCTGTTGTCGGACCCCAGTGGAAATGGCTTTGCTCTGAGACATATTCTAAAATGAAAGACTCCACTTCCAACTGACAGACATGAGCCCCACATTTGACAGCTATATCTCTGGAGCCATGAACTAAAATGGCTCTGTCCTCGTGGGAGTGTATTTTCAGAGTGGTGCAGGAGAGTATTAGATCAGTTTTTTTTTTTTCTTACCGAAGCAGTGCAGCTCAAACACTTCAAGGTTCAAGGAAAAGGCTCCATGACATGATTTTATTCTTGCTTTGTAGTATTAGCAACACTGTTGTGTAAAAGTAACAACGGAAGAGAAAGTGTGTAAAAATAAGAGAATAAATTTAGTAGATTTTCTCAGGATGCCGTTGATCCCATTGTTACATTTCGGCATTTCCACAGCAGTGTTACAGCGAGAACTTGTTGTTGATGCGGTCACTCATAGTGAAACTGACATGCTTGTTGATGGTTATGTGGTGAATGAAACGTTACCAATATGAAATCACTTTACAATGAGGTGAAGGCCGTATATTCACAGGTAATGTACAGTAATCTGTTTACCCTCTGAACCAACATGTTTATTTTTAGTCAGTTAAAAATACACTGAGTTGTTTTCTCAGTATATAAGGTCATAACAGGTTACCTTTTAATGGCAGTAATAAAAAGATGACAACTTTTTAAAAATAGCAGTACCAAACATTGGTGTTCTTCTATTGTGCAGGTCAAAATGTTTTTAAGGGGCCGTCTTGTTTGGGCATGGGTGCCTTAACCTGAGACGGATTCTGTTGCAGGTCTCTTCCTGGTAAAAGGGAGTTCTTCCTTTCCACTCTTGCCACATGTTGTTCATCAGAGATGATTGATTGTTAGCTTCTTCTCTAATACTTTTGGCTTTTTACTGTTGAACGTAGCACATATCAAAATTTATTCATAAATTTTGCATATAAATATAAAGCTCGGGTGCTGTTGTTGTGAATTGGCACTTTATAAAGAAAACTAAACTATGTGAACTTTAATGCTTACCTCCACAGCACTAACAGCACTCTATTAAAGATTTTCTTTTCTATTCCTTCCTTTCGCACTTTCATCCAGGTGGTTGGTGGCCTCGATATACACAAAAAGATGGTGGTGGATGTGTGAGCGCTCTCCGCTTGCTGAATCCCCCCCTTTGTCCTCGACTCTCGCTTTCTCCACCATCTCTGAAGATCTGCTCAAGACGTCCGGCAAAACGCTCTCTGTGTAAATCAATGGAAGTATTCGCTCTCTTTCTCTCTTTTTTTTTTCTTTCTTTTCTCTCTCTTTCTCTCTCTCTGTGAAGCCACTTTTTAAAACAAAACACAGGCCTCGTGAAGCCAACTTTGAAGTGTTATTGAACTGTAAATCCTCTCAATAACCCGGTCGTAGCACTTTAAGAGACTGAAGGACATCTATTTGTAATTCGCAAGAGCATCTCCGGTTTTGGATGAGGGGGGGGGAAGGGGATGCGGTGAAGAGGCTGGTTGGCTTGTTCATATTTCATCCTTTCATTTTCTTTTTTTCTTTTTGTTAATTGTTATTTTTTATATTTATTTTTTGTTCTTGTTTTTTATAAAGAAGAAAAAAAATACAAGTATATCTATGGTTGTCTCGTGAGGGGAAGTGTGTAGTGTATTAACACTTGACTTGCAGCACAACTAGAAAGTGTAGGGTATGAAGTGCCAACCAGAACATATCCAGAAAACCAGTCCAAGTTATTACCCATCATCACAGCAGTCATTCATGCCAGACAAATGGGCTCGTGACGCTTCCAACTGCTCGACTACGAGTCATATTAGAAGCAAATCAAAATAATTTTTTTTTTTTTTGTTCTCCATTTTAGCTTACGCACGCAGTTTTGCAGACCGGTAAAGCTTCCAGTCACTCCTAGGAAAGCAACTCCAGTTTTATTTTCCTTTCTTTTTTTGTATTAAGAGTGGTAGTTTTATTTATACTTAAGAATGTGTTTATATTGTTGGAGATAATCGTTGTTTCCTGTTATAAAATTATAGATAGAAAAATTAATGCCAAGAAAATGTCTTTTGAAAAATAATTTGTGGCTGCAAACTGATACATGGTTTACTCTTGTGAAGCATTTTGCATAGAGCAGTGTGCATCTTTAAGACAATCTCCAATGCAAAGATTAGCTCTGCACTCACACTGACTAATGAATGATGGTGGAATCATTAGTATTTCAAGACTTTAATGTTAGGAACAGAGGCTGGACGGACTTGGCTTAGAACTGAGAGTGAATAATGGTGAGATTACAATTTGTGCAAGGACATAGCAATTTAAGAGACTTATCTGCAGGCAGCGTGGTTTTTTTTTGTTTTTTTTGTTAACCAGTATGTGTATATTAGGTAATCAAAGTGTGCTCAGCTTATTTAACCGTAAGTGGAGATGGCTTTGCCTCTGCTTAACAATGAGCCCTTCTGAATACGTCTCAGTACAGCACAGGATGGGTCAGTTTTCTTCAGCGCAACACAAACACTTAAAATCTTAACATGTTGGCATAACGAGTGTGCAATGGGTAGACTGTAAATTGTAGTTTTTTTTTTTTTTTTTTCTTTGAACGTGTACATTTCAAAAGTTGGCTTCTTCTCCCACTTTTTTTTCTGTCACAATCAATTCATTTTCTCACCCTCTGACCTACTAACAGGGAGAAAAAACATAACTTCAGCCAGATTTTTATTTTCTAGGGAAAATGCTTCCTACTGCAAACAGCATTGGGATAGCTTTGGTTTTGCTTTTGGAGGTCAACTGCTGGTTTGAACAACAGTTTTCAGTCAAGAGATGTGCATCTGGAGTGCTCTATTTTTCCCCTATCCCAAAGCTCTGCACGGCTTGGGCCTCCCTGTGCTTGCATGACATGGAAGTATATTTTTTGTTGTGCATGTAGATCAATTTTTTGAAATAATCCTCTTGTTTACACATGGATGGTGATGTTAATATATTTAAGAATTTAATGGTATACAATATGGATGTTGCCAAACTTTGGTAAATGTACACATATTATGAGAGGTAATCCAACTGAACTGAACTACATGTAACTTTTTGTATTTTACCCGGGTCAGCGAGATGCTTCGATTCCAGTAAAAGTTGCATATCTGATCCTGTCTCAAACTGCCACACACTGTACTCAGCTTAAAGGGGAAAATTTGATGTTTTTTTTTTTTTTTTTTCCTTTTGTATATAAGTATTTGTTAAATGCAGTTCTGGCTCTCTGTTCTCTGTATAGTTCAGACCGCGCTTTAGTTTGTAAGTGCTACTTTTCTCTGAGGGACTTGGGTTCTTTTTAGTTTGTGTGGGGATATGAGAAGATTTAAGTTTGAGAACCTTTTTTTTTTCCCTTTTTCTGCATGCTGCATCTTATGCTGTGGGACTGTTGGAAACTTGATACTGTATGAAAAATAAAATTTAAATAAACTTTGAAATGTTGAAAGTATTCTATTTGACTGTCCTTTTTTTATTATTATTATTTTAAACCTGACCAAGATGTGACTGACTAGACTTGTATCTTCATTCACCAGGAAAGAAGAGTACACACATGCTTTGTTTAGTTTTTTTTTTTTTTTAAACACATTTGCACAAACACGTACTTTCAGATATCCATATTCCCTTAATGCACGTATCATAATTTTATTAATCATATTTGATACCAGCTGATTCAGAAACCACGAGATTACAGAAGAACCCGAGGTATTAGTCCAAAGGGCAGTGACGGTCTCAACACAGATCCCACATAGGAATTCCACCAGCCAATAGGGGAAGAGAA
Organism: Aulonocara sp. 'chitande type north' Nkhata Bay; assembly: GCF_057382095.1. Lineage (NCBI taxonomy): Eukaryota > Metazoa > Chordata > Actinopteri > Cichliformes > Cichlidae > Aulonocara > Aulonocara sp. 'chitande type north' Nkhata Bay. The sequence continues at coordinate 17,714,670 of NC_141356.1, read as the reverse complement.
ATACATATGGTAACCAATCAGGCTTCAGGTTTAGAATCTCTCTGCAGTCCTGCTAGCCACCACTCGGATGTTGCCATAGACCTTTGAAGGTGGACTTCCTGTAGGGGCAAAAGGGATTTAAAGGTCACTTCTCAGCACTAATGTGTAAACAAAGAGTTCAATTCCAAATATGGTTAATGCTAGATTCGATGGATTTGCTGTCAGGTGACTGATGCTCTGAACACTGGAAAAGGCTGCACAGCAGTTAAATAGGTTTGTTCAGGACTTGGCTAAACTGTTTGTTCAATGTTTTAGGGTTTTTCTTTAAGCTGACTGTCAGCTTATAAAAAAAAAAAAAAAGTAAGAAATTCGATTTTTGCACTCCTTACGGAAAACATTAAGTGTTATAACAGGTCTTTTTAAACACCTGATTCAGAAAAATGGCTTCATTCCAATGCTTTATTGCCTAGCCTCTTTTAATTTAGGCACTTTTACTGCTGCATTTAAGTATATATCAAAATTGAAATCCATAAAAGGATTCACAGGGGAGTCTTATAATCTAAATTTCAATGTTTAAATGAGTACCTCAAAGTGAATAAATTAGTACTTGTACTTCTCCAGGAGTAACGGTATTTGAGACAGCAGAGTGTCCAACCAGCTCATCCAATAAAGCACCACCTCAATAGCATCAACCACATGATATACTGTGCTATAAAAACAATGCTCGTCTTACCTAAGATCAAGTTGCATATCGCTGTCCGTGCCATCTTGATATTCTGGAAAGATCCTAATACGTGAACTTTTCTGTAGACAGACAAAGCAGAGTGTTCGCAGTTTCAATGAACAATGAATACAAGGCACATAACTAGAAAACATACTGCAGGTATGGATGTATGCGAAAGGTTGTTTATATTGTCTTTAGAGTACCCACAAAAACATCTGCGTGAAGAGGAAAATAGCATTTGTGTGACAAAAACTGTTAGTAAGTAATATATGATAGTATGTTTATGCACTTATTAACAAACCAAATCAGGCCAGTTTATTTTATTTTTTTAAGTTTAATCCCAAAGAAGTAAAGCTCTTCTTTACAGAGTTTCTTTGCAAGATCTGTATTGAACTCCAATACTTATCATGACTAAAACAATGCAAGAGAAAAAATCCCAATCTAAATGTTTGATTAATGCTGCAGTGAAACCGTATCAACTTCAAAAAGGTGGCTAAAGAAAATTAATGAGGGATTAAGAAGCAAATGATGTGAAAAATTAATTAGTAATTTTACTGTAGCATATCAAAATAGTGGATTTACTCACGTGTCTGCAAGCACAATGCGAGTCTTTGTGACATTTTCAATGGTGAATTTGGTTTTTCCTCCCTTCCCTGCTATTCTTCCAATAGCTCTGGATAAGTGGTCTCCCTTCAGAGGTTTCACTGCCAAAACATGGGAGAACAATTAAATAGATCTCGAGAGGTTGAACATTGTATTCTTCATGCAGCAGGGAAAGAGAACTGGTAAGAAATTATGACGACTCTAACAGCAGCCACAAGTGCTACGGAGGTGGAAACTCACCGTCTGTGACATCAAAGCTTTCAAGGAAGAGCTCATCTAATCTAATGAGAGCCAGAGCATCCTGAGGGGAGAGAGTGTGAATGTTACATCACGAGTGACAATCCAGCAAGGCTCAAAATTAACAATAAAATACTGTGACAGCTTCTAAAGATAATTTACACATTTAGACAAAGCAAAAACAACTACAAGTCACTTTATGGAGGCTACTGACAGGGAGGAAACTTTTATTGTATTAACAATAGATTATTTAACTACACTGAGCTGAAGTAAGTTTCAGTCAAGTGTCTCTACCACTGTGCCAAAACTTGACTTTTGGCTTGACAAATACACATTCAGTACAAAAGCAGTCAGGCAGAATTAAAACATGCAGAAAACTCATGTACTTACTTCAACCTGAAATCCAAGAACAAATGCTTTAACAAAATCAGCTGCTCTTTGGAGTGAGGTGATGTCCTGTGTTTCTTTACATGTCTGAAAGAAAGAAGGCATATTAGTCATATCAGAGATGAAATACTGTATATAAGCATTGTAATAAATAGGCTCACCAAATCACCGAAGTCTACATGAACAGGAGAAGCTTACCTTGATTTCAACATTCCTTGTTTTGAGGTTGAATCTAACTTGAAGTTGTAGGTTCTCTACAATAGGAGTGAAAATCTTCAGCCAGTTATCTTTCAGCGGTGTGTATCTGTGAGCTGGAACTGGGATTTTGCGCATCTCATCTGATCCCTTAAAAAAACAAACAAACACAAAGAACATTTCTGATCATACGGTGTAATGTTAGCAAAACTACTCTATGACATTTGGTTAGGATTTATCAGAAAACATCTTTGCTTTGTAACCCGAACTCAAAGCAATGCTGCAACTAATGTAACATGTTTACGATTGTTTAATGTGGTGACTTTTTTTCCACTTAACTGTCTGATCTTTAAATCATCAGGAAACAGTGAAAAAAATGTCATCATAACAGAAACCACTAATCCACAACAGAAGTAGAAAGAGAGATTGCAGAGTACATATAAACAGCAACCCCGGGTTTCTATTGTGCCTGACGGTGCATTTAATTACTGAAACATTCATATGCACGCTTAATTTCAAAGTTTCTAATTAATCCTCTGAGTACTGGACTGATATTAACCACGAGTAATTTATGCGTTTTGTTTTCCTAACTGTATTTTTGCTTTAGTAGACAGTGCTTTAAACAGTCAGAGTACTGTGAAATCATAAGTATTATAATAACAGTCACGACCTAAACACAGTATTTGTTGTGTATTTGAATATTCTACTTGGGCAACCACACTACCACAACAGCAGCTTTATTTAGTGTATTCACATGACTACACCGCGCGTGCGCATAATAGTTAATGGTTTGGTCGGGGAAGCTACTTTGTAAACATGACAAATAACATTAAATGTACAGTTATTGGTATTTATTTGACAAAACCGAGAGAATACACAGAGTCTATATATGCACGTGGTGTAGTTACCCGCAATTTGTCTCCTGAAATGGGCGGAAATTGCGGTCGTTTGCTTGCCACGGGCTCCTCTGTGTCCATGCTCGCTCCATCTTGTTCACGTTTTCGCTTCTGAGACTTTTTTGACTTAACCTTTGTGAAAGAATCGGCGTCATCTTTGTTCTCAATGGGTACTACAGAGTCCGGGACTGGGTTTTTGTCGGTGTCCATCTCGAAAAAAGTTTTTAAAATCAGACTTTGAGTAGAAACCTAAGCAGACTGTGAACGGAGACGCGTGAGCATGTTCTCGTGGGACGAAAAGGACCCAAACAGCCACACCAACGACGCCTGTAGATTGAGAGGTAACAAAATTATTTTATTATAACTATCTATGATGTCTCTAGTTGTCTTTAGAATTGAATGCAAGCTGTCTATATATTTTTGCATATGATTTTTGTACCAATGTACATAGATATTTTATTGAAAGATACGCATTTTGTCAGGCATCTGTTAAGGCAGCCGCTCGCTTAGCTGTACCTAGTTTGTTTTGGAAGAGAGCGACAGTTGTCTAGTTTTTCACGCCGATATCAGTGTTTCTTATAAAAATGTCATCGCCGCTGTCCAAGCCTCAGATTATTACGCATATTCAGAAGAGTTTGAACTATACGGTTTTTGACAGTAAATGGATTCCCTGCAGCGCGAAGTTTGTCTGTCTGGGAAACTTTCCTAGTGGAACCGGAGTGATTCAAATATATGAAGTTCACCAAGGCGAGGCTCAGCTCATAAAGGAGGTACATTAACGTTCTACTCTTGTGGGCCTTTGTTCCTTTCTTTTCTCTCAGATATTTCATACAAACGGCGTACAGAGCTAGCTAGCCCGTCGAAGAGTTCTAGAAAAGTCTGGCAAGGGTGTTTCCATGACAACAATTTGAAGGCAGCCCGTTCATTATTGTTCTACTGTAGATTATCCTATAGTTGGCATACTTTATCCAGATTATACTTAAAAAGCAAATACTACAGCATCACTTGCAACGATTAAAAGATTGCTACGCTGTCACCAGTGTATCGTACTACAAACAAAACTTACTGTTGTAGTTTTGCGCCATGGGATGTGTGCCAGGCATCAAGATACAGATAAAGGAGAGTAAACGTAACAAAACGTGTATAAACATGATTCTTTTATACTTATCTTGCCTGTTTGTTTCAAGTGTAGGTCATTTTGCTGCTAAAGCTTGAATCAAGAGTGCCTACATGATACAGTGCTGTGAAAAAGTATTTGCCCTATTCCCAATTTCTTATGTTCTTGCATATTTGTCACGCATGTTTCAAATGATCAAGCAAATGTTAGTATAAGACAAGAACGTCTTAGTTAAGGTCAGTGTTCATGATTCAATGATAAGAAAGAGGATCGGTAAAAATGGCATCTATGGGAGAGTTCCGTAGTGAAAACCACTGCTGACCAAAATGAACACAAAGGGCCATCTCACGTTAGCAAAAAAAACAAGAAAACAATCAAACATGGTGATGTGATGGTCTGGGGCTGTTTTGCTGCTTTTGGCCTGGACGACTTGAATTAATAGGTTCAACCAGAAAATCCTAAAGGAGAATGCCTGACTGTCAGTTTATGCCCTGAAGCTCAAGCTCACTTGGATTATGAAAATACATTTTCACTGCACTCCTTCCACACTGCTTTTCCATTATATGCTGAATTGTCCCATTCACGAAACTAAACAAACTCTTACCTCTGTGATATGTTTCAGGTAGAGAAACCTAAAGCTATAAAATGTGGAACATTTGGGGCCACGTCTCTTCAGCAAAGACACATAGCAACAGGGGATTTTGATGGAAATCTCAATATATGGTATTGTATACACCAATTGTAACTGTTGTGCCTGTAATAGCAAGAATCAAACTGGGAAAGCAAGGTTTAAATTCTATTTTTAACCAAAAAACACTTGTTGTGTTAATTGTAGATCTTATATTCAAATCCCAAAGACAGTTATAATTGGAATGGAATAGAAAAAATGTAATGGAAATGTTATTTTAAAAATCTGTTACGTCGACATTAGACTTATTCAGTACTGATGTCCTGTGGTTCACAGGAATCTAGAGATCCCGGATGTGCCCGTATATGCTGTAAAGGCCCACAAAGAGATCGTGAATAGTATTGATGGTGTTGGTGGTCTGGGGATTGGTGATGGTGCGCCTGAGATCGTTACTGGAAGCAGAGATGGTAAGAGCATTTAAAAAACAAACAAACTAGATTGTAATTACTTTTCAGTGCAATGATAGTGGGAAAGTAAAGTACACGAAAATAAGACTAGATCCTACATGATTGTATTTTAATAGGTACAGTCAAGGTGTGGGATCCCAGACAGAAGGATTCCCCTGTAGCCAACATGGAGCCAATGGAAGGAGAAACCAAGAGGGACTGCTGGACTGTTGCTTTTGGTTTGTAAAATATTCTTCAGAAACTAAGTTGATAGTGCTGGTGCTTCCCCTACTTCCATGGTGTGCAGAAAAGAACATAAGGTCTGAAGAGGTTAAGGCTCCTGCAATAGTTGTGGTAGTATAAAGGACACTGTTACAGCTTGTGCCCCTTAACAGGGTCCTCACAGAACATTATTTTCTTGAGGACCGAAGTACCAACATCCACAAGTAAAGTTTAAAAACATGCTCTCCACTTTATCTGTATCCACAGAGACAGGACTGTAATGCATTTTTGATAGTGATAAGAACTGATACAGTCATAGGTTATATTAATTCTAAGAAGCAGTAAAAAAATATTTATCATATATTCTATTGTGTACAATTTGAGGGATTTCTTTATACTTAGTAAAGGGGATTATTTCTCTGAATTTTAAACAGCAGAACAAAGCCCAAATTCCAGCTAGTCCCTTGGTCAAAGGTACAATGTCAGGAGAGAGTATTCAAACTCCAGAGAGAAGCACCCTGTTCTGGGTCAGACAAAGGACACTCTGTGAAGCAACAATGCTAACCTATCAGCCACCATAAATAAAGCTGCTGTAATGCACTGCACATAACCGATAAGACATGACAAACAAAACTTTTGTTTTTGTTTGTTTTTCATGTATACTTTTTTAAGAACATCCTGATCCATGCCCTCCAAACACAAAAGGTGCAAACAGATGGTACAGTGGAAAAAAAAAAAGCACATGAGCATGAACACCTATGGAAATGCAGCCATAAACCTATGTTGTGCCTTTGTGTTTGTTTTCAATGATCTTTCCCAGGCTTAAAATATCCTTTACATTTACATTTCAGGTCATGCCTTTAATGATCAGGACCGCTGTGTTTGTGCTGGATATGACAATGGTGACATCAAACTCTTCGATCTGCGGAATATGTCTCTACGGTGGGAAACGAACATTAAAAATGGGGTGAGGTGAAAGAAAAAATTGTCAGTATGTGGCATATATACATTTTCTACTTTTTTTTTATGATTCAACCAAACATGAATCAAAATAGTTAAAGCTAATGCTTTTTTTAAGGGTTGAATTCTTTTGGCACATAATATTTCCTTTGCACAAATAACAGATTTTGAACTATAATGCAGACAAAAACGGTGTGAAATGTGGAGACAGAACTGAAAATGACTTCCCACATCATTTACACTGCACATAAAACAACAGGGCAGTCTGAGGTGAATACTTCCTCACATGCCATAAGCAGTACAAAGAATTGCTCTGATTTTATTACATGGCTGTCTCTTTCATTCAGTTCCTTTTGTGTATAAACCTGCCAGAAGTCATTATGCCAAGTTCAACACATTCTACTGCATGGTAAAATCATTTGTGATGGAGCTTTGCCATGTGGTAAATATCCAGGGAGTGACTCATTTCTATTTTTTTTTTTTTCTTGACTAGGTATGTTGTGTGGAGTTTGACAGGAAAGACATCAACATGAACAAGCTGGTGGCCACTTCACTGGAGGGAAAATTCCACGTTTTTGACATGAGGACCCAGCACCCTACCAAAGGCTTCGCCTCGGTTTCTGAAAAGGTAATTAACCTGGGTGGAGTGACTCAGATGGATGTTTGGCTGCTATGTATGGGGAAAATGTCAAAAGGCTATTAGAACTATTATTGTTATTGTTACATTTGTGTGGTATAGAAAGAAATGGGGGCAAACGGCAATTTGACCGTTTTTATAGCTGGAAGTGTTTGGGGTCATGTTTGTCTAACTACCTTTGTGTAACCGGCCCGAAAAATGAGACTGGGCATGTTAGGGAAGAGATGTGTGGCTTTCTGTGGGAAAACGCTGGAAAAACTACACTTAAACCAGGATTAGTGCACGGCCAGCTTTCCAAGTGTTAGCTAGGCCCAGGAAATCCAGGGGCCTGGCTTTCTAAATATTTGTCCAGTTCTTCTGAGCAATCAACAGTTGGCACACCAGTGTCTCCAACCATGAGTCATAAGGCTCCACCAAGAATTTCAGACTAAAATACAACATGGACTTTACAAGGTTCAAGGTTCTTTATTCGTCACATGCATAGTTATACAAGTATAACGCACAGTGAAATGTAACCTGACATTTCACTGACACGCCCCTCGACTTGTGCAAGGGGGGGGGGGACATTATATATATATATATATATATATATATATATATATATACACACACACACACACACACTCATTAGGTGAATGTGCAGTAGTAGCATGTATGCAGCAAGCAGGTGAATTCTGTACATTAAGTGAATTAAATAAGAATAGACAATCTGACTATTTTACAAAATAGACAAAATGAACATATATAAAATTAAAGGAATTTGAAATGTACATTGTGCCGGTGGGTTTAGAGTGTCTAGAAGAGAGTCCTGTCTCAGTCACTTATAGATGATGTGAGAGGGTGAGGGGGGTTGGTTTAGGGCCCGAATGGCTTGGGGATAGATGCTCCTCTGGAGTCTCTCTGTCCTTGCCCGGATGATGCGGAACCTTCTACCGGATTGCAGAAGTTGGAACAGTGTGTTGCCAGGATGGGACGGGTCCTTCAGTATCTGTGCTGCTTTAGTCCGGCATCTCCTGGTGTAGGTGTCCTGAAGCGGGGGGAGACCAATCCTGCAGCAGCGTTCTGCTGTACAGATCACTCTCTGAAGAGCTTTTTGGTCCTTAACACAGCTGTTCCCAAACCAGGATGTGATGTTCTGTGTGAGGATGCTCTCCACAACGCCTGTATAGAAAATCCTGAGGATCTCAGGAGAGACCCTAAACTTCCTCAGTTGTCGTAGGTGGTACAGGCGCTGCTTAGCCTTCTTGGTCTGGAGCTGAATGTAGGCAGACCATGTCAGGTCTGAGGAGATGTGGACACCGAGATACTTGAAGGACTGCACCCTCTCCACTGGAGCACCATTGATGATAATGGGCTTGTAGTCTCTGTGCTGACTCCTTCTGAAGTCCACCACCAGCTCCTTGGTCTTGCCAAGGTTCAGCTGGAGATGGTTGTCCTGGCACCATGATGCCAGATTCTTCACTTCATCCATGTAGGCCGCCTCATCGTTGTTGGAGATGGCGCCATTAATATCATGGTATTGATGGTTATTATAGTCAAAATTTCAGTCATTTTCAAAGCATCAAGAGCAGCCTCTTTCACGTGGATTCCGAGGTTTTTCTGTTTCGCTTTTTAATGTCCTTTCGTATGTCTAGATATTTTGTGTGTTTTAATGCAAAATATTTTTTGGTGGAGATACTTCGCATATGCAAAACAAAAGCTTTTTCAAATTCAGTTTGTCCAGCTGAAGCAAGGAAAATGAAGCATTTTTGGCAATGGAAGCAAGGGAAAGATGCAATGTCAGAGATCGGACTATTCCACTGATGATATAAATTTAACTTGTGTTTTGAATTTAAGTCTATACCAAAGAAGAGTCAAAACAGGAACCTCTAAAAACAGCACAAGTCACACTTTGTGACTGTTATCAGTCTAAAGTGGTTGAAAGGTTTTCTTTACAGTTAGAGCTGGGCGATATGAGATTTTTTCATATCACGATATGTTTTTTTCATTTCAGGCGATAACGATATCTATCACGATATAAGCCAAATAACTATATTTGTAAGATTTAAATGTGCCGTTGCTCACAAGTAAAATGTGAAATAATGAGCAGCTTGTTTTTAAATATTTATTTCCCATAATAAGTTCAACAGGGTAGATGTACTTAAGGAACATGAGACTTTTTCAGATAAATAAAGGCAAATATTGCAAACTACACAAAAGGCAGCCGCTAAAGCGTTTAAGTTTCAAAATAGAACAAATGAAACAGACTAAATTGTCAATTCCACTTAGAAACAAAATATTAATTCTAAAAATAAATCTTAGTTTGTTTTACAGAAGAACAGACAAAACTGACTAACTTTTGTCAATATCAAATAAACTGAGAACTAAAAGGAAATTCTCAATCTCTCCTTGTTGTATAGCTGAGCTTTTCAAACAGTTTTAACAGTTACTTTAGTCTGACAAAAGCCGAATGACGAATTAGCGCTTCCAGTCAGAGACTGAGGCTACGTCCACACGTACACGGGTATTTTTGAAAACGGAGATTTTCCGTTTTCGTTTTAAAAAATAATCCCGTCCACACGTAAAGGCAGAAATGAAGGAAAACGCTGCTATGAACATGCCAAAGCAGCAGGTGGCGCTAGATTCCTAACCGTGCAGAAATATTGGCCAATCAGAAGTCTAGAAGCCTCGGTGGGAAAAAGTAAACAAAGCTGCGGCATAGAAGCAGACCCGAGTCGTGTGTGTGGAGGGACAGTAACTGTGTGTATATGTAAGCATTTAAACACTGCAGAGAGTAGAATTAACAGTAACAGTATTGTAGAAATTCATTTCACCGAAACAATAACGTGGCGCACAGTGTGACGCATGCACCAGTTTATTGTATTTCCAGACTTGCTTTCGGCACAATTTACAGTGCACGCTACTCTGTTTTTTGTCAGACTTGAAATAGCCGAAATACCTTCACACTACGGAACTTCTATGGCTCTTCCGTTCGACAATCTCTCCGGCATTGGAACCATCATCGGTTTTCTCTTCGGTCACGCTCGGTTGATTTTTCTAGTCGGCACACTCATTTCCTCCATTATGCGCTGGCTCCATTACCCGCTGGCTGCTTCCCAAACAAACACACGTGCAGCTTGGCACTTGTTCTGTACTTAGCAAGTCACGCGACGTGACTGCGGCTGTGATTGGTTCAGCTCTGCGCTACTGAATTTGGATCGGCTGACCTTTTTTTTTCTTTTTTTTTTTTTTTTAAGAGGATAAGAGCGGCGAGGTCTATCGCGATAGCTTAATTTCTCTATCGCGTAAAAGTTATATCGCGATACATATCGTTATCGTTCTATCGCCCAGCTCTATTTACAGTCTTTCGGTACACTTTATGTACTAAACATGACTCTTCTGTTTTAGGCTCATAAGTCGACCATTTGGCAGGTGAGACATTTGCCTCAGAACAGAGACATCTTTATGACCACAGGAGGAGCCGGCAACCTACATCTATGGAAATAGTAAGTAACCAGTCAAGTCAGTCAACAGACACCATGTTCTTTCCTGTAAACTGTAAACTAACCATAATTTTTTGTGTTTTGATGTCATTTCCAGTGAGTATCCTGCTCAGAGATGCAAGAAAGACTCTGATGGTGTTGACGTAGGTGTAGCTGGATCTGTCAACCTCTTACAGAATGTCACTCTGTCTACTCAGCCAATTGCCAGCCTGGACTGGAGCCCAGACAAGCAGGGCCTGTGTGTGTGTTCGGGTTTTGACCAGTCTGTCCGTGTACTTATTGTCACTAAACTCAACATAGTTTAACAACTGCACTGCATAAAAGACTTTTTGTGATCTGTGCAGCCTAATATGGGAAAAACAAAAAACAAACAAGTATCTGTAGTGCTGCACCACCCGTGTGTAAGTCACAGGCTTAATGATGAGTAGTCTTTTAGTAGAAGACACCAATTTTCTACTGCAAGTCCTGGAGACTGCTCATGTCCATTTCAATCAATACTCCTTTAAAAAGTATTTTAGATTAACTGGGAAACTTGAGTTTGGCCATTTCTTCCCCCTATGTTAAATGATATCCCTAAAAAATGTGTATTGTCTGGCTGAGCCCTGCAGATGATATTATCCTTTACTGCAGAGAAGTATCCCTGTAACGCAATTATACATTTCCTGTAAAGTCTCTATGTGGATGGAAAAATAACTGTAGCCTCTGGCTTGGAATTACTGTGGGATCAAGATTTATTTTCTCTCATCAATTTCTGTTTTTGTAGGAGGAAACTGAAACGTTTTCCGTTGTTGCACTGTCAGTGAACATTGTTGTAGTTCACTTTTGTCTATTGTTTAAGTTGTGGCTTTTGACATGACATTTTTAAGAGGTGTTTTTCCTAATTAAATCTGTATTTGAATAAAAAAAAAAAGATTTCTCAGTTGCTTTAACCAAATACAAATGGCTTATTTCATACTGCAGTAGTAATTGTAGTCAAGATAAGTAGTTTTGTTTATGAACACACAAAGGCCCAAACACAGTTGCACATCACCCCTTTGATTTGCATGCTACTATAAGTGTTAGTGTGTCCCATTTCTTTTGAGGACAACATTAATGGTCAATTACACTTTGAAATTAAATATGGGGGGCCATTTAAAAGGCTAGCTGGTGAATACCCTACCATATGCAGCAGCCAGGGAGAAGAGACTAGAATTAAACTCAAGACTCCGAATTTATTACATCAACACAGCAAACAATCAAAAACATCATATCCAGCACTTGAACTTGAAGAAGTTCTGCAGATCCTCATCATCCTCTTGTCTGTTGTGGATCCCCGCGTAGACGGTCTTTAGCAGCTTGGTCTTAGACTTTCCATCCAAAATGTGAATGTAATTCTCTATGCAACCTGCAAACACAACCACAGATTTGCATAACAAAATTAGTTCACTCACACTGACAAAAATATTGTAGCATGTCATATTGTCTGGGTGTGTCTGACAAAATATTAAATATCTTTATATAACTACATTATATCCTGACTTGCCCTGTGGCCACAGTTTATTTGACAGCAGTCACCATATATGTATTACTATTTAGTATGCAATATGCCATCTATCTGTCAATCACACCAGCTGAATGTGATACATCTCTATAAATAACACGACATGGCATGTCACATGGGTCTGGCGGCATGATTTCAGTACAACACATTTGGTAAATATAGTCCAGCTGCCTATAAAGAAAATCATGGTAAACCAGTATTTTTTTTACACCTAAAAATGTATCTGTAGCTGGCAATCTTAATAAGCAACACTCACACTTTATAGGTAGATGCTCCCCATGTCCATTCAAAATCATTAAAAAGTTATTTAACTAGACATTTTGTTTAAACTCTAAAGGTTTCTGTAAATAACTTTTTACTGTTCAAGTCTGACTTTTTCCAAAGCTAATACCACGTGTTTATAGTATTTATAATAATAATAATAAAAAGTAATCACTTAGGCCCATGACTTTGCCATAAGCTATGAGGCTGGGGCCAAGCTGTGGGTGGTCGTACTGCTCCTCAGACATCAGCATGCGCACAATCTCTCCTGTGATGAAGGCATCCTCGAAGTTTTGCTCAGCCACAGGCTTCAAAGGGAATTTGCAGTATACATCCAAAGCAGCCTGAGGGTCGGATGGCTCCAGCAGCTGCGCAAGCTCGATGTAGGCATCATGGATCTAAACAGTCAGTTCATTAATCATATTTGATCTGCACTGCATTAAACCAGATAAACACCAAGAGCATGAGACTCTTTGAAAATATATAAACTACAACTTTTAGAGGTTTTCTAAATATCGAAGACATGTAATGGGAAATCTTTTTCCTAAATGTTCTTGAATGACTATATTCACTGTACATGAGATGTATGAAAGTATTTACTCAGAAATCTCAGCTAAATTTGAATCAAATGATCAAATAATGACATTTTATTAGTTCTATATGAATCTCTCCCTCATATTTTGAATGTCTTGAATTATACTGCACATTTTCTTCAGACATAATTGAGATCTTTTTTTCAGGCAAAGATTTATGAACAAAGGGTAACCGCTTTCAAGTCTTGAGCACGAGACTTTAAAATCTGAATATATATAGTTTAATTTTCTAGTCCAACAGCAGAACATGTGGCTATTCCACAGAGTTGGTGGGAGAAAGAACATGTTAATAAAATCCTTACTTAATGTGACTATTGTGAAACTTTGGGAAACGCTTTAAAATGCAAATATAAAAGATAACTGACCTCTGGTGCCATTGCGATGACCTCTTGGTATAGCTGTTTTGCTTGGTCCTGGGTGTTTGAAGATCGCGAGTAAGCTCGAGCCAGACCCAGTCTTGCTGCATGAGATCTGCGGTTCATCAGACTGGACTCATGGATTTTGTCTGTCACAGCAACTGAACAGAGATTGTTTTGAATCCCACATTGTACCCATTTAATGTTCTTGGAAACCAAAATCCTTAAGTAAAGAAAATTTGTATATTTATGACAGTGGTGCTAAACAACTAATGTCAAATCATCTGCATTTCAAGTAATCAATACCACTGTTTTGCATGTTATACCTTCAGTTAAACAGCATTATATTTGAACTTCTTAAACAGAAAAATGTATAAGCCCTCTTTTATCATCAAGATTTAGATTTTCTCTGTGTAGTTTTTTTTTTTTATTGTAGCTTGCAAAACCTGTTCACACCTCACCAAGAAAGGATTTTCAGTTTCCCAGACTTGCCTCTGTAATGCCTTACCCTCAGCTTTCCTCAAAGTATCAGAGAAACTGTCCTGTTTAGACTTGTTGAGCGGGAGCTGAGGTTTAGTGTTATGACCAGAAAGTTTCACCCTATCTGGCTTGGCAGCTGCTCCAGAACTCCCCCTACAGGAGAAAAAGCATAATACAGGCTCTCTAAAAACTTATTTAATATTCAAGTGAAAAGTCTGTTTTTTTGTTAGTTTGGTTGTTTGTTGTTGTTTTGTCTTTTCATATAGCAGACCCAGAGTCATAAATGGTAAAAGGCTGTTTTTGCTTCATACGTAGGAAGCAAGGCAAAGCTATACAGGCTATAAATCCATAGGAAATCATTCATGCTATGACAATGGGAAAGGGAAAACCATCTAAACCATGTATCTACAAACACCTTTCTCAGTACAAACCTGGCTGCAGGGGTTTTGGCTGGATTCCGGACAGCCTTCCCTCCCCTGGTGGGAGCTGGAGCTGGTGCTTTGGTTACAGCTACTGCTACACACCTAGAACCTCCCCTGCTCTGCTGCACTCCTCTTTTTGCCAATTTGATGTCACAAGTCTCCTTTACACCAGCTGGTTGGGTGATGGACTGCTTGGCAGCTTCCTTAGTTTTAACCTCCACTTTTTCCTGCCACCACTTTTGTTCTGAGCAAACAGGTAATGGTGAGGAAAAGTTAAATTCCAAAAAGGCTACATTAAAAATGTGTTAAAAACACCAGCCTATTGGAAGAAATAACAGAACATTCATTGAAACACAATCATCAGTTTGATAGAAAGTAATAATTCTGGCATGAAATACAAGCACAAGACATGGAATATAAAAGTTACATGACCACCAGAGATGTCAATGAAGTATGTTTGCTAGAGAATATCAGGTCCTTTTCATTCATTATCCTAACATATGCTTTCTTGCATCCCCTCTCCTCCCATAGCATGGAAATTGTTTCCTAAAGACCATCACAGGAGATCTTCCAGTTCCGTAAATGTACCTGAAGGACATGAGGGGCTATGATTACCATTTTGGGGGTTCTATGAAACAGGTTTATGACACTGACCTTTCCATAAATTAAAATATTTAAAACGAATTCTATATGACTAAAATCAACACTGGCAATAATGCCACTAAAATTAAGATACATTAATCAATGAACATATCTTATGAGAAAAAAGACAAGAAATTATAATATTAGAAGTTCTGTGGACATTCATATCATTCAGTGATGCAGCTGTGAACCTTCTTAAGTAACTAACATAACTTGAGACCGACACTATGGAGGCAAGGATTTTTCATTTGGCAGCTTTGATTCTTGCATCTTGGCATTGCTTCCTCTCATCTCTCTCACATCCTTGCTGGGAGCAAGAAATGCAAGTGAAGGAAGTGAGGAGGCACATTAGCATAATGAAAAGGACCCATGGTGTTGCCAGCAGCCTACGGTGGTGACCTTCCTCCCACTTGTAAGGTGGAGGAAGCTGGTTCATCTGGCTGGGGTCAGGCCTACAATTCTGCTTTATTTTTATGTAGTTTTCTACACATTACAGGTAAACCAGCTTTATTTACCTCACAAGTGAAAAGAAGTGCACCACTGCAAGCTGCTGGGAAAACCATCTTCTCTGGAAAAGCTCACTTTAGTTAATGTACAGAGACTCACTGGTCAGCTGTTCAGGTGGCTCTCCAATCT
Source organism: Aulonocara sp. 'chitande type north' Nkhata Bay (assembly GCF_057382095.1). Lineage (NCBI taxonomy): Eukaryota > Metazoa > Chordata > Actinopteri > Cichliformes > Cichlidae > Aulonocara > Aulonocara sp. 'chitande type north' Nkhata Bay. The sequence goes on along the minus strand of NC_141356.1, from coordinate 17,699,227 downwards.
GAGTCTTGAGTTCCAGCTCAATGCTGGCCTGGAGGCTGAGAAAGGCATCACTTATAGCTTCCTTTGACCTTTCTGAATTTGGGTTATTGTCGTACTGAGCCAGCTGTGCCAGACCCAAGAGACAAAGGGCATGGCTGTCACGCGGTGTGGTTACTACTGCAAGGTGGCACGTCTTCATGCACCAGCAGTAAAGAAACCGGAAGAGAAAAAAAGTCTGAATTATGTCACATGAAACACTCTTGGATATTAACAGTCACTCTATGGATTAGGTACCCTGCACTCGTAAAAAAGAAAGCTCAACATACCCTTTCCTGCATGTCAAGAAGTTCCTGACAGGGAGTGATAGAGGTGTGACGTATTAGAGCTGTGAGGGCCTGGCATCTTTTTGCCACCAGAGACTGCCTCTCAATGCCAGTCTTAGCCTGGCATTCACTCTGCTGGGTCAGCCTCTGCAGCAGGGCAAAGTGAGCATCCAGCAGCACCCACTCCAGCTGCCTGCTCACCTCACCACGACGTACACACTGACTCACACTCTGGGCACTCAGCATTGCCACACTGAAGCAGTCCAGCACAGAGACAAGAAGACAGTGTTTTTATGTAGTGGTTAAAACAGCTAAACTGGCTTCTACTCTTAAATGACAGGACTTTTCTTTGGATCGCACATTCACTGCTGAGATGAGTGAGACAGCTCGTTAGAGCCGATATCCACTGCAAACCCCGAATAATAAAACCAGCAAAAAATAAAAACTCCCAAAGTTTTGCATACATATGATAGACCTGTTCAGCACTCATGGCCTTTGTGCATAATGTGCTTCTCTGCTGCAGTTGCCCCAGAGTAAGAAGGCCACGTAGGAACTGTGTGTTGCGGCTGGACAGAGGGTCCGATAGATCCTGCTCCTCCCAGCTGTAAACAAAATCCTAAAATATATGGCAGTACAAGCACGAAGCAGCCATTATAACTCTATAGATGACACAACTTAAAGTGTATCAATGTGCTTCTGTAGATGATAGTGGTCTCTTTCAATCAGTTACCTCTCCTTTCAACAGGCTTAAACAGAACAAGCTGGTATATTATTGTTGCTGTCATGGCCTCACACTCTCCCTCTCTCACTGAATATATCCACCTCCACACACACACACACACACACACACACACACACACACACACACCTCTTGCTGCAGCGCTGGCTGATAAAGTGTAAGAACAAAGCAGCCTCCTTCTCTGCATCCTCAGAGGCTTTCTGTTCCTGCAGTAGCAGACCCAGGCCTGCGAAGAATCTGGAAAAAAGAAAGGCAGCACACATTGAAGAGCTCTGATCTAGTTTTTAGATGTTTAGAATCTAGACCCAGTTTACCCTGTTTAACAGTCTAATCTTAGAAAGGTTATATGATAGAGGGCTTATCATGGAGTGAGAATTTAAGAAGGAGAATAAGGGCTTTTTCAAACCTGCTCTTACACAGCCACAGAAAGGATGCGCATATTTTAACCTCTCTGTATTTTGTTCTTGATTACCAGAAACTCAGTAGCTGAGCAACAGATTGTCAAACTCTTGCTTTTAAGCTGTTACCAGCAGACTAAATAATTGTTAGTATCATTTTTCAGTGGACCTCTGTGAGTTTCAGCATTGATTTTCTGGCTTATATCTAATCTATTTCTATCTATGTCACAGTGACATCACAGTGAGAGCTGCACAGCTTCCTAACTCTGCAATATTTAATCAGCTTCTTTAATCTAGTTTCTTGTTACTATTACAAGTTACTATTAGTATTACAATATTTTTCCTTCTTCTACTACCGTATGTACAATCCTGCAAACTGACCTGAGTGCAGGGTGTAGGGGTCGTAGGGCCAGCCCATTGTGAAAGTGCAGCAGGGCTTCCCTTTCCCTCCCTTGCAGCAGCAGCAGCCTTCCTGCATGGAGGCTGTACTCCCAGCTTTCTGGGCACAGAGACCAGGCATCCAGGTACTTCAGAAGGGCTCGGTGGATATAGCTCTCTTTATCCTGAATAGTTGCACTGATGTCCTGCAACCACCAAGTCCAAGTTTATTGATGATAAGTAACAGTCATAGATGCTTAGACTAAAAACAACCATACAGAACAATATCTATATTTACCATGGTAGTGAATGCAGAACGGAAGTATCTGGAACGATACTGATTTCTATAACTAGCAATGAAAAACATCAAGATCTTCAGCTGAATAAAATTCAGCTCTGTGACGACTTAAGTGTGTTTGAAGAGCCTGTGGAAATGTTAACAGTAATATTCTGAGATGCTGAACTGAATATTGTTTACAAAAGGGTTAGGGTGGTTTTACATTCTAACAGATCACTCATAAGTCAAAGAGAAGTTGTACTGATGTTAGGAAGACGGCGATAGTCTGTCTGTACTGGCCCCTCACTAATCTTTTTCATCACTATCAGATAAAACAGTTTCCTCAAGCAATAGAAGCAGAGGTACTGACAGCATATGACACAATTACCTTGCCAGTTTTCTTAGAAAGCCAGATGTAGAGAGTCTGAACATAGTCTGCTTTGCTGGACTGTCCCTGCTCTTTGAGCAGATGATACTCTTTATCCAGAGCCTGCAGCTGGTTCTCTACTGTGGGTGTTCCAAGGAAACCGTGCAGTTTACACACAGCCAAGATGTCATCCTGATGTGCTGTTGATTTGGCATCACTTAATTCATCTCTCTCTTTGTCAGCCTTTGAGTTGAAACATGCGAGGTTCATTAGCTTTCAACTCAAAAATCAACAAGACAACTGATTTACAATAAACTGGCAAAAAAGTACTATTTTTATATTTTCTGAAAGCTTTGTCACATTTCATAAACTTCCACATGCTTATGAATAATGAAAGTGTGTACTGCAACATCAAAGCAATGTTTCAGCTGTAATTGACCATATATTTTAATTTAAAATTAGCATGTTATTTACTATGCAATTCTGATTAAAATAACCTTCAGTAATTTTTTTCATTGTTTTAATACAACTAATATGCTGCATAGAGAGCTTTTATTTGTGTATAATAGTACCACACCTTCCTCTGTAGGCTGTACATCTCTGTAGCGTAATGGTGCTCCTCCAGCACGAGACCCAGCTGGAAGTGAAGCCTGGCATCTCTGGAGTTAAGTCTGATAGCTGATGCATAGTGGACAGCAGCCTGCTCCAGGCTATGCAGAGGAGACTGGCCATCTTCATGGTGCAACAGGTCTCCTGTGGAAATGGGAAAAATAAAACACTGTTTTGTGGTACACATCTGACAGAGAGACCAGAGGATTTGCATATATATGAGAGAATTTGCATCTATATAGATTATATAGTACTGGCAAACAACATTTTTCATCGCCGCAGGATGACATTACATTTAAGAGTTTTAAAGACCCATTTAAAACCCCCTTCAGTTCTAATGTAAGATCAAACCAAATTTACAATAGACTTCCTATCTACAATTTTACCATAAGTGTGTCTAGTTTAAGTATTTGGTTGAGCTTAAGAACACTGTCTAAATGTGTTTATTAATGTGAGAAGAATAAAATGTTGTTGGCTGTTGTTACCACTAGCAATTTTATTGATCTTACACATATAAACATAGCTTGAAGTATTTAGAGAAACTGATTTAATCAGTACACAGCATGCGTCATGAATATTGGCTTTAGTTTCGAATTTTATTAAGTAATTAAGCCCTTTATAATCCGCTGACTTGAATTTAACTATTTTTGTAATTCTTTGGATTGTATTTGGTGGCATGCTCAAAACGCTGTCAGCAACCAGCAGCAGTGTAAACCTGATGATCGTGTTTTGTTCCAGGAATTATAAAGAATTCAGCACGTATCATGTCACTTAGTAGTACTTAGTAGTAGCAGTAATAAAATTCATATGGAAGTAAATCTTAGTACAGCAATTTTGACTCTCCAATTTAATACATTTCATTCCAACTGTATTGAGTATCAGAAAAATAAAAAAAAAATTGGATAAGGTATTGTGTGCTTTGTGAAGTGAGCTCATTTTGAACAGTTTATTAAAGGACAGTTTCATCCAAGCATGAATACTTCACAGCACAATGCATAATGAAAACTAAACAGACTCTCCCATCTAGCTGCCTTCTCTTTACCGAGTACTGGATGCGCCTTTTGCATGAAATATTGAAAGAGAGTATCTTCCCTTGGCAAGTGCGTCCTTTTTCTGTCCAAGTGCACTGATGTCAAGCTTTTAATTGGTTATATTCCCTGGTACATTACATAATCCAACAAGCAGACCCATTCAGCATTTGCTGTTTTATAACTGATATATGCTACATAGCAGAAAAGTCATTTTAGCTGATGAAATTTTTGAGTCTGACAGAAGCATTGAGCTAATGTTAATGTGCAACAAACAGTGTCTTAAAAATGAAAACGTTTCACCAGGCCACATGAAAAATGAAAGGTCAAAAATCAACACTTTTTACTAACAACCCTCATGACACTCATTCTCATTTTGATACTTTTCAGTCACAAAAAAATTAGCAAGGCAAAGATAGCTGAGAAAACATGAGCACAAACTTGAGTGTGAGTGTCTGGCATGTCAAATAAAAGAGAACGCTTCAGAAGTAGCCACTTAGCAGCCTGTTTTCATGTATTTTTTATTAGCTTTAAGCTGAGCTGTGTTGTCAAGGTAAGGCAAGGAAAAAGTCCCTTTGCTCCAGAGTATTTTTAAATAATCAGTAAATAGCCTGTTTAAAAATAAAGGCAACTACAGACATTCGGCATTAGGGCAGATGGAAATTTGGACAGACTAGTCAGCACTTTATAAAAAGTAACAGGTGAAAAAATGCATTTGGTTTTTTTTTCTGACTTTCTAGTTTGTATTATAATAGCTTTACACTCTTGTCTGACCCACATTTTGTTTTGGATCACCATCTTACAATGCAGCATAATAATTCACAAAGTGTTAAAATGTAGGCGTGAAAGTGCTACATGCCTGGCTTTGGCAGATGTTGCCTGTAGAGTTTCAGGTGCTCCTGGGCCAAAGCACACAACTTGTCAACACTGTCTTCTGCTGCTGTCATTTGTAGTCTTTTCTCCCGGTTACGAATCTGTAGTAGAAAATAGACCAAGCAGGAAAGCTTAAACAGATACAGTAGGAGTAGTGATATGAGCCATATTATAACTTATACTTTTCATTTGATTAAGTGGGTAAACTATAAAGGTCCTCGATTTCCCACATTCACTACAAGATAGAACTATGGCAATAAGTAATTTTAGGTTTTTAGGTTTGCTGTGTATCATCAACATCAGTCAGAATATTAACTAACTGGACACTGAAAGGAATATCCAGTACAGCTTATTACCTCACAGGTGTGTTTGGTCTCTGTCTCCAGACATTTGGCTGATTCAAAGTGCTTCTTATACCAATCTGTCTCTGTTACATCCTAAAAGAAATAGTATCCTGATTATATCACAAATAAAGATTTTATAAAGTGCCTTTACCAGGTTCCATTGATAAAGCTTCGAACTGGACTGACAAGGTGGCTGTGCTGAATATACAGAACTGGGTTTGTCATTCTAGCAATGGTAAAATAACAATTACTGAAATGTAAAAATTATACATGGTTAATAAAAACTACTATTTTATTGACTCGTTCACCATAAACGTGGTCATTATTTTTACTATGGAATTCAAACTTGCGTTTACTCACAGTTAAATGGAGCACTGTCTTGTAAATAAAGGATAAACAGTGTCAAAGTCATCGATTCTGGCAATGGAGGTTACTGCTTAATCTTTTACACTGACCTTTGCATCTAGGTCCCCAGTGGGTTTATGTAAACAGTCCAGAATGTGTGACCCAAGCTCAGACAGTTTCATCGTAGTGTCACACCCTTTGTTTAAAAGGGGAAAAAAGCTCATTAGAGGTGGACCGGGATTAGAGCTGTCAGGTTATTTAACAAATCTGTAGAATTGCTCCCCATGCAACCTCCCCCTAGGCAATGTGTCCAAACTAGCAATTAGTTGACTCGATGAAAGCATGCTCCTGCACTCTCGATATTTTACCTGCATCTTTATTCAAAAATGTCTTTCAGTCCATCTGTCCCTTCGGGTGCAAAAGGCTTGATAGGCTGAGATACTGGGCGGGTGTTTCTGGGTCTTTTTGTTATGGTCGTATCTTTCTAATCGATCTTTGTCTGTGGCTGCTTCTAAACACGTTTTCTTCTACTTCTCTTCATCACAGTTTGCTTCAAAGTTCTGTTAAGGGGCATTTATAAAGCATATTAAGGTTGAAATGTTGTATATAAATAAAACTGCCATTTGCAATTTAAGGACATTTTCCTTCACTGCTATGAGAATGACAGATGATCAGTTATGTATGTCTTTTAAGCCATATTGTGATATTTATCTTGGAAGATGCTATATAAATACAATTTTACTTTATTTGTACTTTTACCTAAATTAAACAATTTAAGAGAAGCCTTGATTATTTAGAAATACACACCTGAGTAAGCAAGCCAGATCTTCTGAACATAAAGGCCTGATATAAAATCCAGCCTTTGTCCCATGACAGTTAGTGGCACAAGGTTTTAGTTAAGTAATAATACCCCCTGTCATTAGAGTAACATGATCGTTGTCTACAGTATTACATCATGTTACATGATAGTATAGCTTGTGTAATCACTTCTGCTAAGAGGTAAGATACCTGTCAACAATGTAGCTGTAAGCATTTTCTATAGGTGTGGAAATAATGAAGTAACTCAAAGAATCCATATTAGGGCAGTGGCTTCATTTGTTATTCATTGATGTGACATTCATTGTACTAGAAGTTCAGGAATCTACTAGCTCTCTTTAAGAACAACACAACCTCCTCCTATCTGAACATCCAGAATAAGAACATCCACTCTTGCCAGTAGCTTTAAACTAATATGTTTGAAATGCTTCACCTCTGTGAAAAAAGAAACACTTGACCAAGGCAGCTGACATCTTCTTGTCAAGGTCCAGTTCAATAACCTTCCAGCCGTCTCCAAGAGGACAGTCACTAAGTGGGTCAACTTTTGACCTTCGGGCAAGCATCTCAATATAAGGCCTTGAGAAGATGCTCTTTGGTTCACTACAATTTAGCAAAATAACAAATGTGTGAAAGGTGATTTGCTAAATATTATACTATTTTTTTATATAAAGGAAACACATCATTCATTTGCAAATTAATATTCAGCATGAACCAAAGGATAAGTAATGGGTGTGACTATTGGCGAATATGTTTTGCAATATGTGTGAGTTGTTTCAAGACTTACCTGTGATTGATAGACAAAGGCCTGTAGAAAGCACTTAGCGATACTGGGCATTCATACTCCAGCTGCTGCTTCACATCAGTGAAAGTCACAGGCACAGGAAGCAGCTCTCGAGTCACCAACACTTTGTACACCTGAAAAGGTGAGAAGGTCATTAGGTATATAAAGCTAACTACTCCCTTACTGACAAAAGGTTACCACAGATAAATGTATGGGTACAAAGCAGATGGATCCACTCATGTGCAGGAGTTATTAGGATGTACTAGCAGAGGATGTACTTCCTGAGGCAGCTGAAGAAATTCAACCTGCCAACACGGACGATGATGCAATTCTACACTGCAATCATCGAGTCCATCCTCACCTCCTCCATCACCGTGTGGTACGCTGGAGCCACTATCAGGGACAAACAGAGACTGCAGCGTGTTGTGCGCTCTGCTGAGAAGGTGATTGGCTGCAGACTCCCATCTCTGCAGGACCTGTACACCTCCAGGACACTGCGGCGTGCAGCTCGGATCTCAGCTGACCCTTCTCACCCTGGACACAGTCTGTTTGACCTGCTACCCTCAGGCAGGAGGCTCCGGTCCATTCGCACCAGAACCTCTCGCCATAAGAACAGTTTCTTCCCCTCTGCTGTTGGTCACATGAACAATAACCGTATGACTGTTCCCACCACTAGCTCATGACCCTACGCTGTGTTCACTGCATGATTCCATGTTTTGGCACTGATCACCACCTGCACAAAAACCAAAGAAAGAAACAAAAAAAGCAACATTTTACAACTTCTTTCTACGTAGCACTTTTAATTCTTATTCTCATGTATATATCTCATGTATATCTCATGCATATATCTTTCTACGTAGCACTTTTAATTCTTATTCTCATGTATATATCTCATGTATATCTCATGCATATATCTTTCTACGTAGCACTTTTAATTCTTATTCTTACTTTTATTTTTTCATGTCTATTTAAGCGCAATTTATGACAGCATGTTTGCACTGAAGCACCGCAGCAATTTCCTAATGTTGTAAACCTGCTCAACATTTGGCAATAAAACCCTTTCTGATTCTGATTCTGATTCTGATTAGGGCTCCAACAGAGACCTTTAAAAAGACTCAAATTCCTAATAAGTTTCATTACACAGAAGCAAAAGCTATGCTAAAAGCTTATGAAGTTTAAAAATTAAGAAAACTATATGTTATCAGGTGGATAATGATGAGTTTCAAAGCATTTCAAAGCTAGGATGCATATATAAAGTTTGACCACTAGCCATGTCTTATTATACCTGTGAAACACTGCCATCTGGTGAACAGACTGAAATCTCCACCACTGTGTCTCCAAAATTCAGAGGGACTGGTTCCGAGCTGCTCACCCCATTTACTGTAACTTTAATGCGTCTGTCAGGCACCTCAGGAAGGAGTGTCACTGAATTACAACAAAAGGGAACAGTATCTGGAGGCAAAAAACCCCAGAAAAGCACATAACAATTTATTTTGTAAACTGAGAAATACTGCAAACCTTTTATGTCTCTGCATTTTTAAATAATATTCACTTACAAAGTAGCATATTTATACATACATTTACATACATGTGTACTGCTGCGGCTGCTTTTGTGTATCAATTGAAATAGAAAACAAAACAAAGAATTATACATTTCACATACAACTTCTTGTTTAACACAGATAGGCTGTACTCACTATTGTATTCAAAAACGTTGGAGCAAAACGCGGGGTGAAGTGAAATATCTCCTTCCAAAGCCAGGTTACTGAGCTCTGCGATCTTTGCTGACAGTTTGGTGATTTCCACACTGTATTTCTTTATGGTGCCATCCTCAGCTACCACCTCGATTCCTACTCTGTTCAACCCATCTTTCAGTGTAATCGTGTTAGACCTATCACCAAAGAGCTGAAATAGACATCACAAGGCTAAATTAGATGCGAAAGAGACTTGAATTGAGAAATAGAAGGCATAAAGCTTGCTCACAATACTATATGAAGCCCCACAATCGCTTGTCATCACGTCCAGTGTCACTTCGTTGACGCTGCTCTCCACAGTCACTTTGTAGTCTGTGACTTCAGGTGTGAACGATGGACGGAGCTTCCCAGCAGAAACACAGAGCTTCTCTAAATCACAGTTATCCATGATGACTCGGGCGTCTTCTTTATAGCTTGCTTGGGTTGAGCTACAACAGTCCCAAAACACAGCACTTAAACTGCTGTCCCATCCCAGCGCGCTCAGTTTTATTTACCACACTGACGCCCCACGTTACCACAGTAACATGACCACTTCTGTTGTATTTAGATATTAAGTTACTACTACATATGAGTATTTTAAATACATTTGGGCATTTAATAGGAATGAAAACAACAGCTGATACTTAAATAAGTTTTTCGTTTAGACCCTTTTTTAAAAAATTGTGCCATAAGTCAATAATAAGGAGCGTCGATTTAGAGAATACACACGGTTACACAAAAACGGATATTGTTATTAAACAAAATATAGAAAACTGCAAATAAAATTGTTATCACGCTGAAAAAATTTTTTAGCTAACGATAACTAGCTGTTCCACTCATCCCAACGGCAGACGGCAGTAGAGGAGCGAAGAGGAAAACGAAGACGACTAGGTCACAGTTTTAACGTCATTTCCTGTCGGCTAAAGCGTGTTGTCTGCTAACAGGGTAAATATGTGATTTTGTTTTGTTAGATTTAATTTACAGTGATCCCGTTTTGCTATTAAATCAGTAATTAGTAACTTACATCTATCCCTTTTGTCACTTTCCTCAGCTTATCTAAACGTTAGTTTGGTTTCCTGTTAGCATTGTATGCTAGCTCTCTCCCTGGACATATTGCTATTGTTTTTCTGTTCTTCTAATGAAAAATAGTCCTATAGGAAAGTTACACGACGTTGTAATTATTCAATTATTTTACAGAAATATGGCCGCAGAGGACTACCCTCACGAGATAGATGAACAGCTCACGGGCTTCGACTCGTCAGTGACTTCAGTTAAAACCATCTTGGAGCAGTTGATGTCGATGCCTAGAAATGACCTGCTGCAAAAGGTAGGCCTAATACTATTATACACATCGGGTACTGTGGTCTTTTTGTTGGCTTAGATTTGTTCTTGTGCGTACCTACTATCTGTATACACTCGTGCACTCACCGGCCACTTTGTTAGAAACACATGGTCAGATACTTGGTAACAGATTATTTAATGTGCCAATAGCTCAATCAATTTAGGAACGTGAACATGGTCAAGAAAAACAACTGAGATGGGGATGAAACATGGTCTTAGTATTTCAGAAAATTGCGGATCTTCTGGGATTTTCCATCACAATCATTTCTATGGTTTACATACAATGGTCTAAAAAAGAGAAAATATCCAGTGATTGTCTGTTCTCTGGGTGAAAATGTCATGTTAATGCCAGATGTTAGAGGAGAATGGCCAGACTGCCACAGGCTCATAAGAAGACAACAGTAAGGGTATGCAGAAGAGCATCTCTGAACACACAACACATTGAACATGGCAGCTGATGGGTGACAGCAACAGAAGACAACAACAGAAGTGCCAGCCTACTTAAGTATTGTTGCTGACCATGTCTTTTCCTTTATGACCTCAGTGTATGCATCGTCTGATAGCTGCTTCCAGCAGTGTAACACTCCATGTCCGTAAATCATCTCAAACTGGTTTCTTGCCATGACTATTAGTTCACTGTACTCAGATGACCTCCATCGTCACCAGATCTCAGTGAAACAGATTGTCTTTGGGATGTGGTGGAACAGGAGATTCACCTCATGGATGTACAGCTGACATAGCGGCACCAGCTGTGTGATGCTATCATATCAATATGGACCAGAACTCTGAGCAATGTTTCCACCTCCCTGTTAAATCTATGCTATGAAGAATTAAGGCACTTCTGGGGGCAAAGGATGTCAAAACCCAATGCTAGGAAGATATACCTAATAAAGTGGCTAGTGTGTTTATATTTATTTTCTTTTATAGAGCAAAATTTTATTCAGTGAAACAATACTGCATTGAATATGTTACAAATACATTTAATGAAAAAAGTGATACTAATCTGTCGTATGCAGGAGGCTATAAATAAAATACAATTTGGTTCATTAACAGTTGGATCCTCTGGATCAAGCCAAGCTGGATCTGATGTCTGCCTACACCCTTAATTCATTATTCTGGAGTGAGTTTTTTCCCTATTTTGTCTAATCTTTATATCTTGTTGAATATAGATAAATTTAGCGAAAGCATACTGAAGAGACAAATACATTACAACTTTTCCATACATGGATGTCATTTTGTGTGGAAAGTGTGGACATGTGGCTTTATTTTTTATCTTACTCAGTGTACTTGGTAACACAAGGGATAAATCCCAGAGAACATGGAATCAAACAGGAATTGGTATGTGCCATCTATCTCTGACTTATTATTTGCTCACATGGATTCATATGTATTGTCTAATTCCTCAGTAACCATCCTGTTGTTTCAGGAGCGAATAAGGACATATATGAACAGAGTGAAAGAGATCACAGAGAAGAAAAAAGCTGCCCGTCTGGATAAGGGAGCTGCTGCACGCTTCGTCCGGAGTGCTCTTTATGATCCTGATGATAAGGATTCTAAAAAAAAAGCAGCAAGCACATCTTCAGAAACTCCTCCATCAAAGCGTTCAAAGCAGAAATGAAATAAAGAAGAAGCTGCAGAGTATGTCAAAGTGCAAAAGATCACGACCTTTAAGGGTGATGAACACTGGGGTAAAACATTTTGGTCATAAGCCACATTTGAAGGCTAAGGTTGTCTGATCAACAATTACACAAGACAGCTAAACAGAACAATCCATCATCAGGATCATAGCTTGGAGTCGTGTAAATTTTCATGGTTGACCCGCAGCAGTCTGCAAATGTGTTTGACAAGCAAAAGACTGTAGTTGCTACGTTTGACACGTCGTCTCAGGGCAGTCTCACATACTTTTGGATCTTGATGCTAACAGCTGCTCTAGGTTTGAAACATGTTGTAATGTTCTTGTAATGTTGCGCTGGTCTAAATCTTTGTATTTTGAAAGTGATTCTAGGAATCAAAGTTTCATTTTTTTTTTTTTTTTTAAACAAATGCAATGTTTTGAACATCATCAAGAAAATGGTTTTGTGAGTATAATGCCTTTAGCATAAAAATATTCACCAAAAATACAGTGTTTAAATTATTTTCTTTTATACAGTTTATTGTCAGCATGGTGCTGAAATGTGTAATAGTGTCGCATTTCAGGAAGCAAGTGCAGGATGTGAGCCTTCTGCTCAGCTGTCTGTTTCCTCTGGTCGATCTGAGAGAGCGTGGTGGTTATATAAATTGACCGTATGATACACTGCTGATCTATCTAAGGCAGTGGTCGGCAATTAATTTTCCTAAAGGGCCACATGAGAAGCTAGGATTATTGTTGAGGGCCGCACCATTGAGCTTACAGAAAGCTAAAATTAATACTGAGCAGAATTGAGTTCATCTTAATATAAATTTTCTCTTTTTGAAGGCTTATTGTTGTTTTTGTTTCTTGATAGTCTTCCTCAATAGTCCTTCTTTTAAGATGAGATAAGATAAACCTTTATTAGTCCCAAATTTGTTGTGTCACAGCAGAAAGTGGACAGTTCAAAGTTACAGCAGCAAAAATAATGAAATAGAATGAGATAAAAGAATAACATGCTATATAAAATAGAATAAAATACTATGTTGTCAAAAAAAATTACACTTATTGGTATTGCGTGTGTGTCTGCACGTGTTTGGTCAACTCAATGTTTGGTCTCTGTTGTGGAGTCTGACAGCCGATGGAAGGAAAGACCTGCAAAATCTGTCTGTCCCACATCATGGGTGCCGCAGTCTGCCACTGAAGGAACTGCTCAGTGCTGTCACAGTCTCCTGCATGGGGTGGGAGATTGCATCCAACAGGGATGACAGCTTAGCCACCATTCTCCTGTCACTCACCACCTCCACTGGGTCCAGAGGGCATCCTAGAACAGAGCTGGCCCTCCGGATCAGCCTGTTCAGTCTCTTTCTGTCCCCAGCAGACCACACCGTGAAATATGGCTGAGGCTACCACAGAGTCATAGAAGGTCTTCAGGAGTGGGCCCTTGACTCCAAAAGACCTGAGCTTCTACAGCAGATACAGCCTGCTCTGCCCTTTCCTGTACAGGGCATTTGAGTTGTGAGTCCAATCCAGTTTATTGTTCTGATGAACACCATTCAAAAAGCTTCTTCAGTTCTAAAAGCTGATCGGTAGTATATAACCTCTACTGTTGTTCTAATGAAGGTGGTTTCAACATGCCTGTGACTCACAAGTACGTCCAGATTGTTCAACTGCCCTCGACTCCCATTCACTTTAGATCAGTGGTCCCCAGCCCCCGGCCCAGTCTGTGAGTCGTTTGGTAACAGGCCGCAAGAGTTGAGGCTCAGGTGTGAAATTTGTGGTTTTCAGAGTTTTTACTGTTATTTTTTTAATCGTTTTCATCCTTAACTCCGTTTCCCTGGGTCTTTTCCCGTGTGTTATGAATAAATCCCCCCTTTTTTTTTTTCTTTTTTTTTTTTTTTGTACCGGTACTGGTTTTATTTTGTTGTATTTATCCGTGATATCTTAAAGGCCGGTCTGTGAAAATATTGTTGGACATAAACTGGTCCATTAAGCACAAAAGGTTGGGGATCGCTGCTTTAGATGACTGTGACCCAGGTGAATGAGAATCTATACAGACAATCCAAACATCTCAACAGTAAGTAGTGAAAAAGTCAATAAAACCAGCAATTTATATTACAGAACCATGCAACAAAGCAATAATTAAGCCAGTCTTTACAGGCAGAATATCACATGTAACCCAAACTGATTTCCTTCTGACGAAAAATACAGTTTTTACTTTCATTTAAAAACTTTCAGCACTAATAATGAGAGTTAAAAACATGCAAATATTTTTAAAATTCATTTCTTGAATGAAACACTTTTAACACTGACATACTAAAAACCCATATGTTTGTGTTTCACCTTCTTGGTCAAAGTAAACAATACTGTAGAGCTCATTTCATTAGAATAATAGGACAAAAAAAGGGTGAAACTGCATTGTACTAAATAACAATCAAGCAGAGGAATATTTAATTCACGATAGCAACTTGTATCGGCCCTCACGTCGGTCAAACTGGTGACCTTTTGATTACAAAGTGGCCTTTGTAACCATGGCAAACAGTGTTGTAGTTGGATGGCTGCATGGTATAAGCATAGGCTGTAATGAGACTCCCCCTTATAAAAACCAATGTCACATTTGATAAAGGCACCCATATAGCTTCCTTTTTCTAATTCCCTCTGGACAGCCGAGATCTTAATCTTAATGTACCCTCGAGTCACTGCATCCCTCTAATCAAGCTCAGGAAACAGCGAGGCAGTGAGTTAGATTCTAAGGAATGTATCATTTCATTCTTTTCATCATCTTTCCTTTTCTCATCCTCCCTACAGCAGCGTCCAAAAATGACATTTGTTTAGCCAAAGCCTCCTACTCCATTTTTTTTAAAGTTTTTCCACCAAGTTGTTGTTTCAAACTCTGTTCAAAGACATGTGTCAAACTTTGCCTGATGAACAGCCCCGTCTGCATATTGGAAAAATATGGATTTTTCTGCTTTTTCCCCTCTCTGTTATGTTCGCCTTCAAATGCCCTCTTCCACACATGTGCTGAGTATAAAGGAGTTAGGTCACAGTGCGAGCAAATTTGAACAAACAAACTCTCATGTTGAAATTGTGAGCCCTAACTCGTTCCAAACCCTGATTTGTCCCGCGGTTGTTTATTTATGCTGTTTGTGAGCAGCTTGCGGTGAGGAAGTTTATATTACGTGGAGTGAAAGGCATCAGACCAAATGACCTCTTCAGGCAAGATGGCGTTAGAGGCAGCCTTTGTTGCAAACACTGTCTCCTAAAAGGATGGAGTCTGCTGACAAAAGACTGTGTTAACCAGCTTTAAATCACAGAGTTTGAGCTGGATTGTCAGTTACAAGATGTTATAAATAGGCTACACTATGATTACAGTGCTGAAATCCAGAAGCCTCAAATAATGTCTATGTAATCACTAGCCAGACTTTTTATTGCATTGCCTCTAATATCCTGGAATTTATCATTTGTGTCTCATCAGATACATTCGGGGTGTCTTATCTATTCTTTAGAGAAGTCATAAGTTTTTCCTGGGGCACAAGAGAAAATGTATTTCTTCACTTTCACCTCTCTTTTCTTGTATTTTCAGCCCAGTATAAAGTACTCATATTTTGAGAAAGGGAATGTTAAAAAAATGAGGAAGAAGTGAACATTGTTTTGGTCATGTGTTCTAGTTCGAGAATGGAAAGTCGGGAAGATTTTTTTTCTTTTTTTTTGCCTTTAAAGCACCACGCTGCAGATAAACAATGAAAAGCACTGACAAAATGAGATCCAGAGTTTATTCTTGACCTAAAATCATCTTACCACAAGGTCCAATTTAGTAGCTGTTCTGGAGCTTTCAATCACATCGCATTTTCTTTATCCGAAGAAGGGCTTGC
The DNA here is from genome assembly GCF_057382095.1 of Aulonocara sp. 'chitande type north' Nkhata Bay. Lineage (NCBI taxonomy): Eukaryota > Metazoa > Chordata > Actinopteri > Cichliformes > Cichlidae > Aulonocara > Aulonocara sp. 'chitande type north' Nkhata Bay. Next base: position 17,683,418 of record NC_141356.1, on the reverse strand, counting down.
TGTCCGCGTTAAATGCTGAGATTCAAATTTACAATTGGGATGATATATAGAGTATGTTTTTAGTAATTTGAATTGGAGGTTAAATTGTATGTGCATGCATGCCAAAAAAAGAATCAGTCTCAGATGGGCACAGGTGCCTGATTGAAAACCAAAAGGGTTTGTTTAAAAATGCTATAATTCACAAAAACACAATTATGTTGCATTTCATAAGGCTGAATGTGAAAACCTTTAAAATCCCAAAGTGCATCACCTACACAGACCTGGAAAGTCATTTCATTGCAGCCTGTGTTGCAGAGAATGATGGGGCATATAAGCCCACTAGGACAAGCTTTCTCTGGAATAGCTGGGTGAAATGTCAGTGAATGTGAGAGAAGGATTGCATCTATTGCCGCTTTATTCCATCTGACACACCACAAATTCCATCCAGTCATTTGTGCCACTTTCTGTTCACCTCAGACCTGATGACAGAGCCGCTGATTAATCGTGATAACAATGTTTTTGTTTTAGCTAGCCCCCCAGCACAGAGACAAATTGCTTTTTTTCAAGTGTCAGAAGGTGAGACAGTTCAGACCACCAAACTGTCCAGCAGAGAGTGGGGTCAGTTCCTTCTATTCTATTTCTTTAAGTTCTGTTAATCCTCTCTACTGCTGAAATAACCAAAAAATAATTCATTTCCCTTTAAAAGCTAATAACACGCTTCTGGTCAGAGCACCTACTGAACTTGTGAACTTGCTATTTCCTTACCTAATGTTTCCATCTAAACTCAATATATTTCATTTGTCATTAGAAACTATAGTACAGTTTTGTGGAGAAGCATTAATAGGCAAACTGTCAATGCTAAATCTGGTTTCCATTCATTTCTCTTGAATTTTTCGAAATGTGACACAAAAACAGCAGTAGTACTTGGACAATTTCATCAAGGACGCAAATTCATGATTTACCTTTCTTCACTTCTTTGTGTCTATCTACACTTTCCTTCTCTGTACATCCCAGCGAGATTTAGCCATATGATACTGTGACGCCATAGAAACCAAGGCCTTGAAATCCTCTCGCTAAACACATCACATCACCATCACACTTCATTGTGTTTCCATCCTTAAAATGACGTTACTCCTGCCAATGAAAAGAAAAAACTCTCCCCAGAAATACCCCTCATTTACTGAGTTGGGGTTGGCCTGTCATCTGTCAGGTTAAAATGAACTATTAGGTTTTCTTTGTGAGTAAATGTTGTCTTTTCTCCCAAACCAAGTCAAAGTGGCATCTGTGATTGTACTGAGAAGTTCCAACGTTTGAATGTTTCTAAATGTGAAATAGGAAATTGCTTTCAATGACCTTTTAATAGATAAATAAAGTTTTGAAAATGAAACAGTCTTATTAAACTGGGCTTATTTATTGTCTTTTTCACATGTGCAGACCAGGCTTAAGATGAAGTCAGTGTGCTGCAGACTCTGTGGCCATTTGAAGACCTCATCTATTACTGTGTCCCAATGTTTACCTCTGGCATGGACCTCTTTTTAGGAGGCGGAATGTATCACCCCATATGGCTGCAATGTGAAATCGGGGTTTTTCCCCTTTAAACCATGGCCTTCCGATGCATAAAGCCTCAGGATAACCGTCCAGCCATCAAAGAGCTGAACGCGAAACCATCTCTGAATCCTTTGCACACAAGCACGCATGAACGTGCGCACAGTCTCACACACACAAACGCACATACAGAAGGAGTTAGGCAGCTGCAAGCATGCTGTGAAAGCAGGAAAACACTGACTGTTACACATGTTGAGAGACGTACAAAAGCACACAGAAAATGGATTGCATGTGCATATATGTACACTCAGAGTTGATTGGAGGTGTGTAATGGATTGGATCCCCTCGTAATTCCTGGGATAGCGTTGTCTTCTAGATCCATACAGAGGCGGATGAGACCACAGCTGTTTGGACATAAATTTCCAGAGGAATGCCTTAAGTCTGAGCCTTCAGCATAAAGAGCATGACTGAAGATTCCTCTGCACATGACAAGTGATCACCCTAAGGATTTTTATTTTGTAGCAGCCATGTACAAGGTCACTGAATCCATTGTGTCTGTTCTTGTTTAGTACTAGTGCACAGTGTTACATGTGAAGCCAGCTACCTTTGCAGGATGAGGTGAGTCACAGGTTGATGTTATTAGCGTGCAGACGGGAGCAGGTCTCCTCTGTTGTATATAAGACTCAAACAGCTGGGGCAGGGTGGAGAGCAGCTGGCCAGTCTCATATAAAAAATATGAATTTCACTCTCCTCTCTATACAGTAGCTAATCCTGGAGTCATATAATCATACAGGCTTGTAGGTTTACAGGAATATTTGGGGTAGATTTGGTTGCATGCGGCTTGTAAGTGATTTTGCTTTGCCAACTAGGAAAAGTTTAAGTATTGTTTCTCCTTGGATCATATGTCTTTATTAGTTGATATTGCAGGGCCACATTTGCCACAGCTTTCACTCTGCTTTCCTTTTAAGACACTGTAAAATTTGCTGTGATAACAATATCATGTATGAGTCACTCTTCTTAAATTCATGTGGGTTATTCACAAGCTGTTTTTAGTGTGCTCAGCACTTTTAAAACTAGTTGAACGTTCATTTTTTGGCGTATGTCAAATTAAAGACCCTGCTGGCATCTAAGTCCCGTGGATTTCTAGACTTACATCCAGATACGGCTCTTATAAAGATTGAAGTGAACAGCATTTTGTTTTCATCTTTCATGCATGCACTATGATCTTGAACAGAAAACTAAACTGAATAATATTTTCCTCACACTGGGGAAATATCCACATGCTTGTCCAAGTTACAAAATCATCTCTGCACTTGCTGCATTTTATAATGCCTCTGTGCAAACAAACACCACAACAGCAACATCTCTTGTTCCTCCTAAGTCTTCCTCGAAAGAAACACACCTGCTGGATATGAACAGCTAGAGAGTCCGCTCTCCTTCGCGCACGCTATAGTTTCCTCTTTGCCTCAATAAAATAATGGGGTTTATAGCACATCAATAACCCCTCTCATCCCGCTTCGCTTGTACATTCAGAGGCGAGGTTTACAGCTACTGTGGGGCGGAAGGCTGCAGGCCTGATGTGAGAGCCTGGGGCTAACGGTAGCACCGGGTACTGTAAAGTGATGAAGGGCCCCCACTTTTACGATGATGTGAATGATGTAGCCTGAGAGAGTAAAAAAGCTTGTGAGAGCAGCAGTCTGTCCATTTACTGTACTTGACTGGACTGCTGTAAAAAGAGGAGCTTGTATGTTGTGCTGCTTAATATTTACACCAAGTTTAAGTCTTTTTGCAGATGATGTCAGCACAGAATTAGAATGTAACCTAAACCATTAAGTTAGCTACATTTTAAGAGCTATTTTTTGTTGATTTAACCTTTGTTAAAAACATCAACCCCACACCTGTTGTATACAATTTTTATCTGTCCAATTAAGAGGAGATGGGACCGGTGAGATATACTGACTTTATTGCCACACCTGTCCGTACAAGATTCACAAATATGAGCTCTGTGAGTTGCAAACCTGCAATAAGCACACATGATAACAACGCAACATTAGATTAGAGGAAAATTATTTTTTAAAATACCAAAACAAATGATTATTTGAGGATTCCTTTGAGTCATTTAGCTTTTTATTCTGGAAAACACATATCTATGATATCGTAGTAGTGATATATTTAAAAACTGAATGCATACTTTGTATTTTCATAGCAACATTGCTTGGCTGTATGCATTTATGAAAAGATCCAACTACTAGCCCTATAAATCCAGGTGTATCCTATTTGATAGATCAGTGTTTGCGAATTGAAAATGTCAATATATTGTACAATACATTTTCACGCAATAAATTAAAAACAATGCAGGATTTAGCAAAATATGATAGAAATGAAACTCATATAAGCAAATTAATATTTATTAATTTTTTTAAAAAACGCTTCATTTTCACAAAATTAAAAATTTCCAGTAATTATTTCGTGCTACAGGCTTAACATGCTACACAAATCCTTCAGTCTTCTTCTATGAATCATCACGTTGTTTATTTGTTTTTTTGAAGAGACAAAAAAAAATAACGTTTACATTTGATTTAATTTGACTAAACTGTTTCCCCCCATATAAGCTGACTGTAAAGCCACTTGGGAGTCTCAGACGGGGCACTCTTTACTTTAAGTCCCCCAAAACAGCCACAGGGGGGCAGTCAAACACAGCAGTACAACCCCGTCCTCTAGTCCGGCTTGAGTGGCAAGCTGAGGTTTGCTTTTCTTCCCACCACAGAGCAGATCAGAGAAGATTAGCCCTCGCTTGGCCAGTAATCACCCTTATCACACAAGAAAACGACAACAATACTGGGAGTTTAATGACAGAAGTAATTGTTGTGGAAGTCCCGCGTTATGCTGCGGTGGTGTGATGAATGACATCCGCAATGCACCGTGCTGTGAGGAGATTGCTGCTGCATGTTGTTATTTAAACCCATTTGTTATGGTTGCAACTTCCCTCCAGGGTTGTTTAGCTAAGAGAAGTTTTTTTTTCTAATTAAAAGAAAAAAGTTTTGATTATTGATGAATTGTGATTTTATGGGAGGATTTCTGAAGGTGGTCTGCATGCGTTCTCGTGCTTTTCCTACTTCTTTAACATACACAGACTACACAGTTTACATTTTAACTGTGAAAGAAAAACTAGTGTTTGCAGACATAAGCGGGAACATAATGATCTTTAATCCGCCACAATTTCATAGATAAAACGTAACGTGTATTCAAAGTGCTTTTGTATTTGCTGACTACACTTTACCCTTAGTTGTCTGTTCTGCATGGACAGTATAATCAAAATGCATTGAATAGAAACTGAAAACATGAATGACTGTTGATATAAGACTTTCAGTTAAAGTCCAATCGCATAAATCCCCTAACAGTGAATGTAAAAGGAAAAATGGATGTCCTACGTTCCACTAGCTGCAGGCAGTAGGGGTTAATCATGATCTAATACACAGCCACTGCATGCTTGGATTGACATCAATTGGCTGTTTTTTCTGTAGCTCTGCGTGCATATCCATGTAATTGTGTGTGTGTGTGTTTGTGTTTAAAGTACTTGATTGTATCTGCACTGGTGTGCCTGATTGTGTGTTCTCTAAGTGGAGTGCTTTTACTTGTTTTACTGTAGCTGTATTGGTGTTAATGTCGGTCTGTATACATGCACGTGTGTGACAGAGATTAGCTCTTTTCAGGGACGGTTTGGTATGCTTCATACTGAGACAGCTGCAGTCTAGACTGTCATTCTCGCATCACTTCGGGCTTTAAAGACAAACAAGGAGGATATGCAACCTCATCTGATAAGAGGGGTGGTAAGAAGATCTGCTGATGACTTTTCCAAACTAGCATGAAAAGGCAGCCTTGGTGTGTGATACAGAAAAGTTGTTGGGCAGGCGATGATTGAAATGCAAGAGCTGTGCATAGAAGTGAAGCTCATGCTTAGTTTTTGTTTACACAATATGATCTATTTTACTTTTTTGGCAACTTGATTTGCATCAGAAAACTTGACACTGTACTGGATTTTAAGAAAAATCTTCACAAACAAACTGATTTTTTTTTTATTTGATCATTGAAGGCTCTGAGAAACTTTCCAGAGCAGCCAGAATAGGAAATGCCAGACCTAAGTCAGAGGCCTGCTCTATCCTATTATGGCAAATCGAAGCAGAATGTGTCATTAGCTAAACGAGTGCTAGTTTCTCCTCTCAAAACAGCAGACAGAGGGCAGCCTCTGTCCCGAACACTCTAGTCTTCAAAGGCCCCCATTATACTTCAATGGAGGGTAAACAGTGGCTCCCAAAAATGACGGTCTCCAGAGTTTAAAGCAACATCGTTTATCACCCCTGCCAGCCGGTGCAGGTGTGACCCCATTCCTATGCCCTCACTGAGAGCGCAGACCGGTGGGAAAGTATACCTTTGTGTGTGTGCATGCATGTGTGATCATGTGAATGTAATTTGTATCTTCTCCTTCTCTTCATCAGGTTCACTTTATGCACAATCTGTGCTCTCAGTTTGGTAGTGTGCATGTGACTTCCTACATTGTCTCTCATATTCTGTGCTCTGTTCTTTTCTTTCCTCCAAACATTCTGTGAAACATATGTTGGAAGAAGAGCTGCTAGGTGTGCTTCATTTTGATGGAGAATGCATTACTGAACTTCAGGAGCTTGCTTTATCTTGATATAATGCCGACATTTATCAAACTTAATAATGCTACACGTGGCACCTGAAATTTATTATTGAGTGGTAAAATATTTTTGCAGGATTTGGATTCTCAATAGCTATTAGAATCAGTATTCCATGATGTCAGTTTGTTTGAGGCTTTGGTCTTTGCCAGGTTAAGGAAAGTAGGGAGTATCAAGTTCATGCAGGGTTTTTGCCAGTGACCTGAGTTTCCACATATTCCTGTGCTTGTGATTTCAACTTTTTAAAACACTTTATTTCAGTGTTTCGAGGAGACATTTGTTTAGGTTTAGGTCTTCCAGGGTTGTTTTTGATCTAACAGAGAGTGTGACTAGTTCACATTTGCCAACTGAATTGCAGAAACATGCAAACGCAGCAGCGAGTCGGATCTGTTCTGACTGGAAAATGATGTCCAGTGGAACACAAACGCCATGGAGAATGCCGTGATAGCCACTTTATACGTCCCTGCAAGGATCATTTGCATATCTTTAAAGAAAGACATCATGAAAAAATAATGAATTTAAATTTTAATTTATGTTCTTTTTTCATATTTTCTGTTATTTTTCTGTTACATTTGTTTGACACATATGTTTACTTTTTGTTTGTTGTTTCAGCGTCACTCCTGCTTTTCCAATGTGACTGTCTGCCAGGCTTTTAAATTGAAAGAGCGAGACAGAGAGAAAGAGAAAGAAAGAGAGAGAGTCTGACAATCTATCAAAAGTCAACTAAGCATGTACAGCACGGCTGATAAACATCAACCCTACATTCATGAAGTTTTATGCGTTCACACCTGGGACCAGCTCTGCACAGCCTCTACTTTCAGACACAGCTTTACAGGAGCAGTTGACTTTGACACATTTGGCGTTTACAGACCTCGCTTTGGATAATTCTGATCCATTCATTGTGGCCATCGTTTAGCCTTGAAAACTTGGCCGTGGCTAACTATAATGAAAGTTGGACAAGTTTTCATTATAGTTATACCTCATTTACCACCATTTGCAACTAAAATTATATCTTTGCAATTATTTTTCTTTTCAACAATCAGCGTCTGTTAACCTTAACATTTGCACAGGAAATGTTTGTTTAAGCATTCTAAATGGCAGCTATTTCAAGGAAGTGCTACTCATTCACCTTCTTTAGCCACATTTTCCAAGATAGTCCAAGGAGTGTGCTGGTGACACCGCGGCCAAAGTGCTTCTTCTGTAACGTCTCAAATGCATGTGTGCCAGCCAGCTGACCACAAGTGATCCTGTCTTTATCTGTGTATGGGTGCTTTATCAAATGCACGCTCTTAGTTTAGTTTAATTAACACAAAGCATGTGAGCAGATCCTATTGGGGTCAAGGTGATTGAGCTGACTGGGCAGGTGGAAAATCAATGAGATTGGCTCGCACAGAGCAGATCGACCACTAATCAAACATGGACACTATTGATTGACATGTTTACAGTGGAAGTCTGTTTAACACGAGGTTCATGTGTCGGATACACATTAAGTGAGCTCTGCTTGGACACAGTATCTATGTTTAGTTTTCAAATACTGATTAAAGATTTGTTATTCCATTTTGTCGAGATAAACCAAAGGAGTGAGGTGTTAGGGAAAAAAACAAAGTGTATGTGATTTGTCTGGGTGTCAGAATAGTTTAGAATAGTAGTGAATATCGTTATGATTTTATATTAGTAAAACATAGATACACAGACTCCAAGCTATGAAGTCACCCAGTGCTCACCATGACCACCAATCTGATCATCTTCAGAATTCACAAGCCTTCAAGGAAAGACGAACCCGGTGATGCAAAATTGTGTCATTTTTCATCATTTTACTTTGCTGCTCAGATCAAATATGAGCTGCAGCAAAAACACCTGAACTTTTCATGCATGCCTTAGGCATCGTAAAGGAGACACAGAAGATAAGGTAGTATGGGAGAGTGAGGCAACAGGCGGAGACGAAGCAAGGAATTAGAGACAGAGAGAGACAAGGGGAGACCGACTAGGGAGTAGATTAAGTAGCCTTGAAAAGACTGGCTTCCCCACACCCCTGTGAAAACACAAGCTAATTATTAAGAAAACAAAGAGTGAACTGCAACGACGTGCCAACGCACACAGATCCCCGGCAGAGTAATTGTGCGTAAGCTATTTGGGCTGAAAACAGCACAATTTGGTGCTCTTCCCCAGCACAGCCGAGCAGAATGAACAACAGCTGTTCCTTGGGATGGGGTTTGAAAACAAGCTCAAGGATGGATTCTCTTTCTTCTTCTGTTTTTTGTTTCTTTTTACTGTGAATCAGCAGGGTCCGATGATAGACAATAGCCATTAGAATGCTTTTAAATTCAATTATTTCAAAACACTGACAAAATAAGTAGACTCTGCTGATGTATTTTGTGGGATTTCTGCTTCATTTTCCTCTGCTAGCATGCTAATGCTACAGTAACCAGAGGTCATTAACAGAAAACAGTTATTCTGCTATAAAGGGATCCTATCATCAACGTGAACGGCCAAAGCTCATAAAAGCTTGGCTTCATAACACTGCCATCACTGCCAGTGCAGATCTGAACTTGGACAGGGTTAGCAGGAGTTGAAAAAATTCTCAGTGTTTTTGAATAGGCCCTGAATGTTTCTGTATTGCCTTCTTTCATGCATGATTAAGTTATACAATCTAAGAGGCTTTTTGCGCGTCCCCTGTGCTTTTCCAATCTTACACAGTATCAAAATGATCTCTGTCTTACACAGCTGAGCATATTACTTCCAATCTCACTCTGCATTTTAAGCGTTAAGGGAAGTGTCACTGGGAATTTGATAATGCTCAGCAGTGCAGTGAATGCCTTGGTGGAGAGCCATGTTTTGAATTGGTTCTGAAGCTGCAGCCTTAACCTTAGCAAGACGCCAAGTGCGTGGTTCCATTTGATTTCTGATGGAGTCAAAACAATTGATGTCAGCTCATGAGAAATGGTGGTAATAGTGAGTCAAAGAGTCATTGTTTCTATTATGTGACCGGGCTTGCTTGAGTTAGCATGCGGAAAGCTGGTGGTGGTGAAATTAGTTCCGGTACAGTTATTGGAGTGTTTTTAGTGTACGTCTTGTTGTTTTACCTGTCATGGCGTCTGTCTCTGTGAAGCACTTTGATGCCTGCCCATTTTTTAAAATGTATTTTGAGGGAATTTTACAAAGTTTGATATGACAGTGATTGATGATGACAGAAGATTTAATACTGCATCAAGGGGTCATCCGTAGGCTGCCGGAGGGAGATTTTAAATGACAGTTATGGTTGTGCAACTGTCTGCCTCTCACTTTTCTACACACACCAGGTCTCTATGTGTCCTAATGGAAACTATGCAAGACTGCTAAGTTGTATGTGTGTGTGCATTGTGATGTCTGTGTATGTTGGAAAGAGAGGAGCACTAACACACTGTTTTCTTAGAGACCTGTAATCTCCAGACACTGCGCTTTCCACCCAAACATGCTCTGTTGGTTTAGGTTGCATGCATGTGCAGAAGTCATGCAGACAGTTACACACATAGACTTAATGGCACATGCACACATGTATGCCCAAGCACAGAGAAACACACATTTATTTGACAAGCATTAGCATGCTTTCATTTATGCACACATATGCACACACCCATAAGCACTTTTAAGCATGCACACTTTCTGGCCCCATATAACTCTGATTATATGAGCTATGGCAACAATTAGATATAATAGGCAAAGATAATTACAGCAATTTTTATACTTACGGGAATGATTAAACGCCAGCAAAATATGCAGTGAATTATGTTTTAAGTAGCATGTGGCATGTTTGTGTGTTTTATCCGAGCGTGTGTTTTCTTTATCATCTCAAGTGTCAGTCAAAGAAACAAAGTCTGCCAATTACTCTCAGCTTTATGGACAGATAAAAGTAGTTTTGGATAAGCTTTTGCAAATTATGTGTAAATCAAGATGCAAAATCCCCATGTTCTCACTATATTAGACTTTATAGAGTAATTTTATAAAGTTGTTCTAGTTCTCACTTTATTTAAGGACTTTTCATCAATTATGCAAAGAGACTTGCAAAAAAATGACGGCCTTAAGCCAGATGAAATAAAACAAAATCTTTGTACTTTCAAAATAAGTCATAAATGACCCTTTTTTAAAATTAGAAGCCATGCTGTGTTTGTTTTTAACTGGAAACGGAGGAAAAAAGCAGAATTACCTTGTTTATTAAACAAATACAAATGCTGGTTATAAAACTTGCAACACCTACTAAAAAGAATTAGGTGTTGCACAAAATACGTTTTTTTGCTAAAAAGCAGATATTTAAATAATTAAATGTCTGGTTTATTGTAATATGAAAAACAAATCCAGGATTTGATCACATGCAGATTTTGTCTGAGATAATCTGAATTGAATCATAAAATCAAAAAACAAGAAAACCAACATTTTATCTAATCGTGTTCTTTGATCCATTGTATCTTCTATGGAATCGGGTAAGACACCATACTTACACAATAGTGATGCATTGGCAAAGCGTGTCAGCCCAAACCCCACCACACTTCAAGGCCAACAACAGGAGAGTGGGTTAATAATTTATGGATGAGGGTGTAAGACCACCCAAAGACTGGGGCCTCTCACAGCTGCTTACTGTGATCACATGAGAGAACATACACATGCACACACCTGCACTGATACAAATGTGTGTTTTGAGATATGCACATGCATGTACCAGAAACAGTAGCAGCATGTAGTAATTAACATAACATTCTCGGTACCATTTTTCTATCTTGGTGGCTAATAGGCTGGAACTGATACAACAGTGTAAGACTATAGTATGAATAGAGACTTAATAGGGAGTTAAAGAACATATATAATGTATTTCTTTTGTAAAGACATTTTGATTTGTTATAGTGAAAAGCAAGATTGAATTGAATTATTGAATTACTAATTAGGGACGTATTCCAGAACTATAAAGCATACCTGTAAAGAGTCGTTGTCTGTATCACCAAAAAGCTAAAACAATGAACAAACAAAACTTTCAATTATAGAATTAATAGGTAAGTTTAAATATTAATTAGAAAAGGATTACACCGACCTCCCAAATAAAGAAAATAGCTTTTTATTGACCTGTTGAACAGTATTGCTATATTTAACATGATGTAATTCATAATAAAATCCAGTCTCCGTTACAATAATGTTATATAACACACGCTTTGTCTGCGTGGTCTTGGCTAAGCATTTGATACTCGGCTCAGGCCCTGTGAGTCAGTTTTATCAAAGCACTTCTACTCAAACATTTTGTTAAGAGTCAAGCTCAGATTAGCCGACTTGTGTGTGGAAAAAGCATATTATCCATTAAGAGTTGTAAAGCAGCACCCAGCCCACTCCTACAGCCTACTTACCAAAGCACAGATTCAAAAAACATCCTTGAATAGACATGTAATCTGTAAGTCTCATGCACACAGATATGCTTATGCTCACGTTTCACCTGGCACACACACACACAGACACGTACACAGCTACAACCAGAGGTAAGTTTCTGATCACTGGACCTGCTATGGAAAAGATAGCTCTGCTGGCCCATGAAAAAAAGGCTCATCTCTGTATTGTGGAATCCAATCGCTCTTGTAGTGAAAGAATCCCCCAGACAGTTCACCTGCTTCTTTTCATGCCGGCAGTTCCTGCAGACGAAGGATCATATCTGCCGGGAGAGGGACGGGGATTAACTTTTCCAAAAGAAAAGACAAGGACTGGCAGTTTAGATGACTCTTTTCTTGAAAACCAACTCGCTTTGGCTTCAGGCACCCTTCTCATCCTCTTATCCTCTTCTATTCTATCGCTTCCATCTTCTCTCCCTTAGGCTGCATTGAAGGAGACCAAAAAAAACCAACATGTAATTGGAGTGAGTCTGTGTCTGTGCAGGTGTGTGAGGAAGCATATGTTGCCTGTGTGGAGCTATTATTACCTCATATTTTTATTTATTTATTTTTGGTATGTCCGCATTTATGGAAGTGCATTGAATGTGCATTTCGGCAAAAACTCTTATATGCCTGTGTGGTTCAGGTCTAGGGCTTCTTTGATCCTTTAAGAGCCTGGTGAGATAGGAGCTGTAATATCTGCCAGTGCTGCGTTCTGTGAAAGGTCACTGGGGAGGTGGAGGTGCAGAGAGGGGCCGGGCCTGTTGTTTCCTCTGGGCCAGACTTCACTCTTTACAGCATGTCTACTTCTCTTTTACAACTCCACCAAGACTGGAGCGGCTCTATGCCTGAGGTGGCACACCAGGGGAAACATGTCAATGCTCTGTAGTGTTGCTGGAACTGGGTTACAAAGTGATGGATCAGAGGAATAGGTTTATTGTGCACTGTGGGGTTTGTTTAGCTTGTGAGCCCACTCCTCCTTCACCTTTGTGGGTTTCGCTGTTTCACTATCATATTCCAATATCACTGACTGTGATTGCTCGTTATTGGCAGGGATGAGTGCCTTTTCGCAATTTCAAATAGTCAGTAAACACTGCACCTGCTGGGAAAATGTAAATGTCTTTTTTCTGTTTTCGTTGGGGTTCTCGCTTCTTTGTTGGTTTCTCCCCTTTCACTATAAAATGTCTTTTACTTGCTTTAAAACAAGTAAAAGACATTGAAGTTGGAGGCGAGCCATTTCTGAGTTTTAAAAATGTTCTATGTCTCACAAAAACGTTTTCTATAGATATCACTTTGATTTAAAAATGATGTCTGTAAAAATGAAGTCCTGCTCAGTGGAAAGAAATGATATCTTTTAAATCAAAAAAAGCTTTTCTTTACTCATCTAAGACTCTGCATTGTTTTAGTGAAATATCTGGCTCACTTCCAGCAGACCAATTCAGGTTTTTTTCTCTTATTGAATTTCACGCAGGAGCGATATCATAACCACGGAAAACTGACTGTTACCTAGAGGGCTCAGATGAACTCATTCATCCGTGATACAGTGACTCACACACGTCTCCTCTGCCTGTGTCTCACTTTAACTTCATCTCTTCATCTTTGTGGCTGTCGAGCGCTCTGCTAGGCTTTGGCTTTTTTTTCTAAAGGCCTGTCCAATGTTTTATATTTAGAAACAAAGTTTATTCACATAAACACAAGTACATTACTTTCTATTACAGTTTGCAAAGCCTCCTTTTCACTTCAAATTTTATTCTTGCAAGTCTCACTGCTCTTACTCCCAGTCGGTTTTTCTAACTGTTCGATACTTCAAAAATAAGTCAGAACACCTCCCTTCCATCTGATGCCTGTTTGTCTCTCCTGAAATGATATCCAGACAAATTCCAGTTTGCGCTTGATGAAAAGGGGCCCATATTACCCCTTTTAAAACACATTTGTTGTACAAATCAGAATTAGTAGATATGTGCTTGTGCATTTTCATTATATATTTACAAAACACACACACACACACACACACACACACACACACACACACACACACACACACACACACACACACACACACAGGATACTTATACATATTTTAGATACATATTTTAACTGCTAATTAACTGAAATATCCAATCAACCAATCACATGGCAATCAGTGAATTTAGGCATGTAAAGACAATCTGCTGTAGTTCAAACTGAGCATCAGAATGGGGGGGAGAAAGGAGATTTAAATGATTTTAAAAGTGGAATAGTTATTTGGGCTGGACAAGCTGGTTTGAGTATTTCAGAAACTGCTAATTTATCTCTTTTTACTCTTTGAGTAAAAAAAATGCCCAATTGATACCAGAAGTCAGAGGGGAATTGCAAGAGCTGATTTTAGCTGACAGGAAGCCAGGAGCAACTGAAATAACCACTCATTACAACCGGGGTATGCAGAGACCATCTATGAACACACAACACACTGAAGCTTGAAGCAGACAGGCTACAGTAGCAGAAGATGACACTGGTTTCCTCTCCATACAGTATCAAATAGAAACAGGAATTTTAGGCTATATTTCACATATGCATTGTATAAGAGAAGATCTGGATTGATGACTCATGAAGATTCAGATGCTAGGGCCAGAATGTGGTGTAAACAATATGGTATGATTGATTTTTTAAAATTGGCTAGTTCTGTATTTTAATTTGCACATTGTGTATTCGGCTGATTATTCAGCATAACTGATATTTGAGCAGCGATGAGTGCTTTTTTCCCCCTTTACCTTACTAAGGCAAACTGCATGCATGTTTTAAGCTTTTCTACTTTTATGGATTTTTATGTGGCACAATTTTCTATTTGAATTGAATATTGCTGGAACACTTTTTCCATGTAAACTGTTACTTTAATCTGAGTGAGTAATATTGCTGTTTTCTGGTTGTGTTTGCAAAAATGTGGCAAGACTATGTGAAAGTATGTGGTAATGTGCTGTGCAATGTGATTAAACCGCTGTGTGTGTTTTCTATGAGCTGTGACCACGCATACTTGTGTATTTCCCACGTACTAAAAGCGATTAATCTCAATATAGTTAGAAAGTTTAAAGCCCAGCTTATCTTCACGCTTCTCTGTCACTCATCACACACAAGAGGGAGTTTATTTTCGCATTGCTGCGCTCAGATTAGTTTAAACTGTGTAAGCTGAAGAGCGACTGTAGCTTTGTTGGGGAGTGTAATATATCTGGGTCTTTGACCTCGAACAGATAATAGTAAACACACGAGGATTGTGTGTCTCAAAATGTATTCTGCAATCATGAAACCATGGCTGACCAACACAAGCACTTGTTTACAGATGCACTTGTTTAGAGGTACTCAAGGTCTGCCTTGAGGTTTAAGGGAATTTGCAGTGTCAGCATGTTGTGATTGTGCTGTCACAAAAGTGCTGAAAGTCAAGTTAACTATTATTTTTATTTCCCTTACTTCATTTTTTTTAAACCTGTACAGTAGAATTACAATCTGTAATGCAAAAGAGAAAAATAAAGTTTTTTACGCAAATATAAATAATGATGGGCCCATGATGTCAAAAGAAATAATAATTGCAATTATGACTATTTGTACAGTATTTATAAGTTTCGTTGCTAAAGTGAACTTTCTGTTAAATAAAAGTTAAAATTGTATCATGTGCAAAATCGATTTGTGCCTTTGTTAAGAGAGAGCAGAGTGAGTACTATTGAAAGTCTACTTATTTGCAGTTATTTGTGAAATGTTTACTGTGTATTAATATCTAAGGTGATGCATGTGACATTTCTGAAGGGAAACCTCTGAGTATGCACACACAGGAGATCTTTGCCCACATCACGTCTAACTGAAATCTATCTTAGCCCACTCCTGGCTCTTCACAGGAAGCTGTCATCTGCCTCTTTCATGCTAAATGATGACAGACAGAGCAGCTTGCCATAGCCTTGCTTAATATCCCTCTTCAAGCCTTGGGTTTCAACCTGTTTAAGGTGTTCTTGTTACACTTTTTTCTGCTGGGTATGCAGACAAATGCCGACGGCCTGTTCTTATGTATCACAAATGTTGCTAATTCACACACAACCATAAGAAGACAAAGACTATAATAAGTTCAGCAGAACTGATAGAAATAGACTTGGTCAAAATAGACCGGGTTTGAGTCAGCGTTATTTAACCACTTGCTTTTTTGTTTGGTTATTTGTTTGTTTTACATAATGACAGGTTCCTTGCACCAGTCTTATTTTGCAGCTGAGCATGACTTGCTTCGTCACCGCTGTTTGCCATGTTTTTTAAGACACTCTAGCACTACAGGTTAGAATGAATAGCAACTAAAGTAACTGTAGCTCTCTCCAAACAAAGCATGCACGTCAATATCCAAAGAGACGTAAAAATATCAGCATACACTCTTGTCCAATAATTGCCCTCTTGCAGGGACTTAATCATTTCTTGGGGAAGCTCTACAGCTCTCCACGATTACTTTGTTTTTGCGCCTCTGCCTCAAAGTAAGATCAAACATGGTTACATGGAGTCAAAAATCTGGCCTGTCACAGTTCTATCAATGTGACGTTACTCCAAAATAAGGCTGAAAGCGGAGGTTTGCAATAATCATAATTACTGAGGGACTTAGGAGGCTAAGCCATACTGTTATCCTGAGATAAATTCTAATCAGGCAGTGTTTGATGTTGGCCACACATATCATTATTAAGCATACGTGTGTGTATGAGTTCAGTCGTTAAAAATTCATCAGAGAGCGTCATTGTTTTTGGAGGACTACATGTGGGATAATTAGAGCAATAGTTTATATCTACATAAACAACTGCCTTCTGGTGCAGAGGGACTCGGCTTTAATGTCAAACAGACAGGGACAGAGGCATTGTGGGTGTATGCGTGTCTTTCTGCATGCTTGTCAGTTAGTGCCAGATGACCGTACGTGTAGTATGCGAGCACATGTGTGTGTTTGAAATGTGAAACAGGCAATGTCAGTGCAGGCATTTAAATGCATGTATGTGTGTTTTGTAATGAATGTGTGTTAGGTGTGTGTGTGTGTGGGTGTGTGTGTGGGTGTGTGTGTGGGTGTGTGTGTGGGTGGGGGGCGGGGGTGGTGCCATGTTAAATGTGAAACAGACAGTGGCAATGCCTCAGTGTCACAGAGGGAAAGGCGTGACCATCTAAACTGCCCCCTAGAGAACATGGGAATCCATCCCCAGCCACCACTTACTGTGTGTGTGTGTGTGTGTGTGTGTGTGTGTGTGTGTGTGTGTGTGTGTGTGTGTGTGTGTGTGTGTGTGTGTGTGTGTGTGAGAAAAGGTCAGGTGATATGATTGCTTTAGTGTAACACCAGTTGGATTCTTAACTTAAGAACAAATATGATTTCATGTCATCTGTTTTCTTTTTTTGTTTGTTTTTTTAAATAAATCATATGTTGTCCTGGATGTTGAACATTTACAACAATCATTTAAATCTGAAACGCAGTAATTACTATAATTCCCATACAATGAATACTTTAGGTGGAAAATACTTTGACTATGTTTTTCCCCCTTTGTACTTGTACCTGTACTCTGATCTGATCTGTTTTAAGCTAATCCTGTCAGATGGTTCAAAACTGCTCAATGAATCCTTTCTGTGATGGAGACTGGTGAAGGATGGTAAAAAAAAAAAAAAAATAGACCGCTTGGTACGAAGACAGCTGTGTTATATAAATGCTTAATAATGTCATTCTGTGTTTCAAGATTTAGATATTTAAAATGGGAAAGGAGAGAAGAACAGCATGTAGGAAATGGACCAGGTCTCTGCAGTATCCTTTTGGGTTATGGGTTACCTACTTAACCCAGTGAGCTATATTGGTGCTTTCAAGCATTATCGAGCTGTCACAATCCTGGGTCTTTCACCCAGCATTTTAAATTTGGTTACCGTCTCCTGATTCTTTTGCAGTAAGAGATGCTTCAAGTTCAAGCTTTGTACTGTTTAGTCTTGAGTTTAGTTCTTCCTTGCACCTCTGAGTTATTTGTGTTCTCAGTTCATGGTTCAGTTTTTTGTCTTTTGTTTCTGTGTCAAGCTTGTCTGTAAGTCTCTGTGTTCTTACTTCTTTTATTTTGGTAGTCCGTTGTCCTGTGTGCGTTGTGTTCAGTTTTGTTTCCCCCTCTTTAGTCTGGTTTTGGCTGGTACATCTCGCTCTACGTTAGACTGCTTTTCTTATTATTATCTGAGAGGATCTTGATGGTGTGGATCCTTTTAAAAAGCAGTTAACAACGATTTTGATTTCTGTTAAGAATTTTTTTTATTAAAGTATTATTTATTTATTTTAAAGCTACCTGTTTATTTGACTGTTTCAATGAATCTTTTCATCGACTATTGACACGTAATGTTTGTGCTTGTTTTAATCTTTTGTGTACAGCTCTTTGTGACCGCTTGGCTGTAAAAAGAGCTTAATAAATAAACATTAGTTACCTCACTTACTTACTTAGTGACAGCTGTGTTCCCACCTGTGGCCTGTTCCCTTGTTATCTTCTGCATGTATCATCTCAGTCTTCCCCTCTCCTTTGTTGTATTCTCCCTTTTGCTGTGTGCTCTGTGTGTTCCATGTTCCTCAGGTTGAATGTAGTTTGAACTTAATTCTTGAGTTCTTGATTTTTGCCTCATCAAATTGTTTTTTATTACTTATTGTCAGAGGTGGCCAGTACAAATACTTTGTTACTGTACTTAAGAACAATTTTCAGGTATCTGTACTTTACTTGAGTATTTTTTTGTTTCTGAATACTTGTTACTTTTACTCCTACATTTTTAAAGAAATTAGTGTATCTTCTACTCCTTACATTTTCAGAACAGGCTTGTTACTTTTGCTCTAACACATTTGTTGGGAGTTATTATTTCCTCACTATGAGTAAACACATGAATGGTAATCCTGTTACCATTAATCACCAAGAGATAAAAAAGAGATTATGTGTGCCAAGGTCAGGAGTTAAAAGTGAGGTGGTAGTTTTTTTTGTTTGTTTTGTTTTGTTTTTTTGCCATAACACCGGAACGACTGCAGATGTCCTTACGTTGCGGTTGAAGCGGTACTTCAGCATCTAGCTAGCTCTACAAAAGAGGAACGAACATAAAGTGAGTGACTTTTTTCAAGTGTCCGGTAATTTCAAATGCAGTGTTTCCATCAGCTCAACAAACATCAGCCAACACACAAACTGTTTGTCTCACAGTGTGTTGCTAGCTAAAGGTCTGTACTTTAGCTAGCTGCTGTACTTCACAGGGAGATAAAAGAAAAAGCGCTAACTTGACTCAGAGATGGAGGAAGATAAGAAAGGCAGGACAGGAGAGGAAGAAGAGAGGTTAGATTTAAAGGTAAGGATGCTCAGTGGTGTTTGATAAACTGAATATGTAAAGCTTACATCTAAGTCCTTGTGTTTTTAAATCAGATATTGGGTCTGTACATGTGACATTACGTCATATTGTGAAACATGCTGCAAAACAAACTGAGGTAGACTAACTATGTTATTTAAAGGCTGCCTGAAAATCCTCTGCAGGTTAGTGCAGGATAAACAGGTTAGTTTGCTGTACTGTGATGGACTTAAAGTAAAGAACAGTGTGTGACTGGTGCACAGCAGCTGTGGCTTCATTGTCAGAGTAAGCTTACATCAAGAGTAGAAGAAATTCAAATGATCTTTAGCTGATGATGCTGAGATCCATTCACTGAATTCCACTTTTATACCACCTTTGCACCATCTAGAAAAAAGTCAAACAGTTTACTGTCAGTGTAGAGAATGGAAATCAGCCAGGGCAGCTCATGAAACATCTGCTGACATCTGGTTGAATTAACTTGTGTACATCCACAAAGAGCAGCAGGTCAGCTGATCACAACCTGAACACTAAGAAAATCTACTCAAGCTCGCAGTGGAAATTATTGTCAGTTGTGATTCTTTTCCCCACGCTGAGCCATTACAACCAATTTTAGAGTCCCCCCACCTGCTGAATCCAATTTTAGCCCCTGACTGTACACGCTGTCCCATTTAGGGGCAAAGTCACCCTCTACAATGTAGGCAAAAGAAAATAGATATATATTTTTTAATTTTCTTCTTTTTTTCCAGATTCAAGCTGAGTATAATTAGGATTTTAAAAAAGTTAAAGTTTATATTCCAATCTACTGATATTATTTAGTTTTTATGTTTTTGCACTGATGTAACCGAAGCCTTGTCATCTCGTCTCTCTGTAATCTGCACTGGATAAAGCAGAGATAACAATAAAGTTTACTTTGACTTTACTTGACTTATTTTCTCATTATGTCAATATAGCACAGGATTCAGTTAGCTTCACACAAAAAGAGCTACTTTGTACTTTCTTACTTTGAGTACATTTCAGAGCCTGTCCTTTTTCACTTTTACTTGAGTAAAGAAGTCGAATCAGTACTTTAGCTTTTACTTGAGTAGTTTTTAACAGTAGTATTGGTACTTCTACTTAAGTACTTTGTACTTTTCTTTAATTCAGCAATAAAGCTGCTTTTCAGTTTTACCTTTGTGAGTTAAGTCTTGCATTTGGGTCCTACATTGCCCGCCACGCAGCGAACCCTGATACGCCCTGCAGTATCATCCAAAATGATTCCCGACCTCTTTAATGTATTTCTCTCTGATTTCGCCATGGAGGCAGTTTCACTGTAATGTTTTGCAGTATTTTATCAAGATCTATTGGAGAAATCCTAAATGGCGAGGTACACAGCACAGTGAAACATAATCACACCCTGCTCGTCAGTTATGCATACATGTGACTTTGTCCCCAAAATGAAACCAAGTTGAAGGGCTGCTGTTTTGACACATTGGACGATGAGTCACAATGAAAGCAGTCCCATGATCTTGAGGAGAGCAGGCAGTAATAAATCAGATTTTTTTTTTAATCTTTACGGACGGCATAGCAGAACTTTACGATCATGTCACATCTTATATTTCCTTTTAATGTGTTTGTGTCTCCAGTAGATGAAGGATTAGATCTTATTTTGGCTTGTTAACCTTGGGTATAACTCATTTGTTAGATACCAAACAAGAGAACAGACTCAGGGATACAGTCGAGTTTGCAAATTCATTCCCTGGATTGCTTTTTTATTATATTGGGTTTTAGTAGTAACACCATGCTTCCTTTCCTGTAAATTTAATCTGTAACCACTTCTGCCCTTCAAACTTTTTTGTTGTGTTACAAAGTTGTATATGGTACACGATGGGTATTCCTATATTGTGCATACGTGTGGAAGTTTATGTTTGCACATTTCCATATTTTTAAGAGTTTCCTGCTTATGTATTGCGGTTTTGCATTCTAGGTTTTGTTTGGCTTACAGTCTTACGCTGCATTCAAAGATCTGCTGGACTGCTTCATGTAGTTTTTGGCGGTTTTGGCAATGCAGTTGTGCACAAGTGTCAGTATGTATGTATGTAAGAGTGTGTGGCCTAGGAATGCATTGACATTTACGCTTGCCATCACATCCACAAACACTTCCCCAGGCCTTTTAATCAGTTTCGCACTGGCCTGCATGAAATGGTGAAACACAAGTGTACCTTTTTCTTCTTGGGAAAATCCCTCCACTGTCGCATTGTGCTTATAACAGCGAGTTTGCAAAAATGTGTACACAATAGGCAGGGGCTGTGTGTCTTTGCATCATCAATCTTCCGTGCATGCTTTGTTTATAGGCGGCAACTTGACCACTACAAATTAGATTAAAACTGGGAAAGTGAGCAAAAGACAAAGGAGGGGTCGAATTGCTGCACTTCAGACGATAAATCAGGGCAAAAGTAGAGCTTTCATTTTGTCGTAAACTTCGACAGCAATGCGGTCTTGGGGTGAATGCATGTAGTTCATCCATTTTTATTATGTTGCCATATTCTTTATTTGTCTCTCACACCCCACACTTTATGTTCTCAGCAATATTTCATTTGCTACCCTGACTCCCTTGTTATTCTAGTCCTGTCCTTCTGACTTTCATGTATTCTCAAACAATAGTTCCCAGAATAAAGTACAATGATTTATTTTTTTGGGGGGAGTCATAAAATTTTTTAAATATCCCGCGGTATGTCACGGCATGTTTGCATTTTTAACTTTAATGTGAAAGGGAATTAAATAATTTGGCTCAATATAAAGTGGTTTCTCTTTACATCGTCAGTGTCTCCCTTTTGCCACATATTCATTTTATGACATTAACCCGCTGCAGACAGCTACTTCTTGCACAGGGCTGTTGAATAGGGTTATTGTGGCTAGTGAATGCAGTTGCAACCAAAAATCCAGATATTTCTCTCAAAAGTAGGAAGAGACTAAATCATTGTGCTGTATTTCTTGTTTGTATGTGTTGCACGACATTCTAAAGCCGCTGCCACAGATTTCATACCCGCATTTCCATTCATTTCCATGAAAATTAGTTTAGCAATGAAACACTGAAAACTTCAAACATAAAGTGTCAAGAAGATATCAGCAGATCAGATCATCACAGTCTGTTTTCTGTCGCTTCCTACAAGCAGAATGAGTGGAAGCTTCCTCTCCAAAGAGCCTCAGGCATACCTGCCTCACCCAGAGTCAGACCATATACACGTAGAGTGGAAGTAAGGAGATGGATGATCTTTGCCTTGAGAATGTGAGGTGAGACAGAGGAAGCTAATCTGAGAGATAAAAGGCAGTGCGACTACATACCTATTATTATCTTAAAATGTGTTTAGTTTTCAAACAGTTAAAATAGTTTTAGTAATGGCAAACATGCAATAGATCTACAGTAGATCTACCCGGCTGATATTCATGCAAAGTACAGGGTGGGCCATTTATATGGATACACCATAATAACATGGGAATGGTTGGTGACATTAAAGTCCTGTTTGTGGCACATTAGTATATGTGAAGGGGCAAACTCCTCAAGATGGGTGGTGACCATGGTGGCCATTTAGAAGTCGGCCATCTTGGATACAACTTTTGTTTTTTCAATAGGAAGAGGGCCATGTGACACATCAAACTTATTGGTAATGTCACAAAAAAAAACCAATGGTGTGCTTGGTTTCAACGTAACTTTATTCTTTCATGAGTTATTTACAAGTTTCTGATCACTTATAAAATGTGTTCAACGTGCTGCCCATTGTGTTGGATTGTCAATGCAACCCTCTTCTCCCACTCTTCACACACTGATAGCAACACCGCAGGAGAAATGCCAGCACAGGCATCCAGTATCTGTAGTTTCAGGTGCTGCACATCTCGTATCTTCACACCATAGACAATTGCCTTCAGATGACCCCAAAGATTAAAGTCTAAGGGGGTCAGATCGGGAGACCTTGAGGGCCATTCAACTGGCCCACGACGACCAATCCACTTTCCAGGAAACTGTTCATCTGGGAATGCTCGGACCTGGCACCCATAATGTGGTGGTGCACCATCTTGCTGGAAAAACTCAGGGAACGTGCCAGCTTCAGTGCATAAAGAGGGAAACACATCATGTAGCAATTTCAAATATCCAGTGGCCTTGAGGTTTCCATTGATGAAGAATGGACCCATTATCGTTGTACCCCATATACCACACCAAACCATCACTTTTGTTGGTCCAACAGTCCTGGAGGGATCCATCCAATGTGGGTTAGTGTCAGACCAATAGCGGTGGTTTTGTTTGTTAACTTCACCATTCACATAAAAGTTTGCCTCATCACTGAACAAAATCTTCTGCGTGAACTGAGGGTCCTGTTCCTATTTTTGTTTTGCCCATTCTGCAAATTCTGTGCGCCGATCTGGGTCATCCTCGTTGAGATGCTGCAGTAGCTGGAGTTTGTAAGGGTGCCATTTGTGAGTATAGCTAATATCCGCCAAAGGGATGTTCGACTAATGCCACTCTCCAGTGACATGCGGCGAGTGCTACGCTGTGGGCTCTTGCTGAATGAAGCTAGGACAGCCACTGATGTTTCTTCATTAGTGACAGTTTTCTTGCGTCCACATTTTGGCAAATCCAACACTGAACCAGTTTCACGAAACTTAGCAAGCAGTTTGCTAACGGTAGCATGGGAGATGGGTGGTCTCGTAGGGTGTCTTGCATTGAAATCTGCTGCAATGACCCGGTTACTGTGTTCACCAGATATCAACACAATTTCGGTCCGCTCCTCACGTGTTAACCTCTTCGACATGTCAATGGCTGTGAACAAAGAGAAACTTGTAAATAACTCATGAAAGAATAAAGTTACGTTGAAACCAAGAACACCATTGTTTTTCCAAGATGTATCCAAGATGGCCGACTTCTAAATGGCCACCATGGTCACCACCCATCTTGAGGAGTTTGCCCCTTTGTGCCACATATACTAATGTGCCACAAACAGGACTTTAATGTCACCAACCATTCCCATTTTATTATGGTGTATCCATATAAATGGCCCACCCTGTACATATAATGTTAACACCAAAGAGTCTGTACTCGCTGCCATTTTGCACACATATGCACACCCCCCTGCCTGGTTATGGTGATGATTCAAGCATGATTCATGCCAGAGGGAACACTAACCCTCACCAGCTGGCCACCCCGGCACCACTCAGGTCATCTGCCTATTCACACGCACACTGGCTCACAGCCTCAGGCATACACATGCATGAGCATGCAGCAAGCAGGCGAACAGATATATACAGTGTGTCTGACCAACATTATGACATATGGAAATGCAGTGCATATACACCCATACCTTTACTCACATACTTTCCTACAATATCCAGACTCTATATATTAACATCAGAATAATGCACTTTTTGAGTAGCAGTGGTGAAATGAGTGTGGTGCTTTGCTGCGCTCCTTCTGGGAGACTAAAGGCCGCTAGGGAATTATGAATGGCCAAATGGCTGCTGGTAACAACCACCACACTGTCAGCATTCAAACCTTTGGGACTTCATTATTTGTAATAACACAGCATTGTAAATATATTGGGTCTAAATGGGGACTTTGCTCTTGTTTAGCTTCTCCACCCTTTATTCAGTTGAATAAACCAGCAGGGATACAGCGTTCAATAGAGCAGCATTATTATTTTTTCATTGTAGAGATAATTTACAGCAATAACTTTAAATCCTGTAAAACTGGAAATAGAAAGAGAATGATCTGGTAAAAGGAGCTATTGCAATTATCTTTTTCATCAAAAGGGTTTTAAAAAAATGTATATTTGCTGTGGATACGAGTTAAAAACATATTTCACATCAACAAGTTCTGAAATATTTACACTAACAAAACATGACTGGTAAAAGTCAGTTTGGGCCACAGTAAACTGAAAAGCAAAGACCTGTTTGGACCTGTTTTCACACAAAAACTCAGTTCCCAGAAAAGACATTTTCCAAAGTTGTCCTTTCTCACACAACAGGTGATAGACTGTGTGCTATTAATGGGAGAGATGCCTAACTCAAACAGAAAGGAGACAGGACATTCCCTCACTAGCTGTGAATGAAGAAGGAAGACATTACGCACATGTAATATCAAATCAGACTGTGCCAAACATATAAGTTCTCACACATTCAAGGTCGAAATGTATGCAAAACTACAAACATATGCTGACAATATTCTACAGAGAGAATAGAGAGACAGTTGAAACTTACAGTTCATAACTGGAGTGCGACAGCATTGTGTTTTTGCTGCTGACCACAAAGGCACTTTGGTCAGCAGCCCTGTTCTCTGAGCTCTTTTCTTTGCTTGTTTCTGTCTGCCTCTTGAATGTTAGCTTCAGCTTTAGAATTAGTTAAAATGCCAAATACAATATAAATACGGGAACCTGTGTCAGTTCCACAGTGACACACATGGTACAAGTAAAATCGACCTCACATGCAGTATGAAGTTTCACTTTGGTGAACTGCACTATAAATTTTACTGACCGCTTTTCTCTTCATCCTGAAACACTGTTTTGACTATGCAAAACAATGAGTGAAATTCAAACACCACATAAGTCATATAAAACCAAAGAGCTGGTTTCTCTGCAATGCTCTTCTCTCTGTTTTGGTTCCAAGTGTGGCCAGAGTTCTGGGTCTGATTTCAATCTCCAGATACTTTTGCAGTGGCCGGGGCTTTCAATGTCAGGGGAAAAAAGCGAAATACTGTAGAAAAAAACACTGCGAGACGTAATCAGATATGCCATATGACATTTTCTTCCTCCAAACTCAAAGCACTAGCTCTCTGACACACAGACGCAAAGAAATGTGCTCACGTGCATACGTTTGGATGCAGACACAGTGTGCTCAGCAGTCTCACACAAAGCATATGTAGACATGTGCACAATAACACACAACTGCTTTCACTGTCTGCCTGTCTACCAGAAAGTCATAGCCCTTTTCCGGAGACAATCCTTCACTGTTTCCTCCAGTCTCCTAATTGGCTTTACCCAGACCCAGCCCACAGACTTGAGTCAGAAACAATTAAAAACTCCATTTATATTCCTGCAGTGAGCACATGAGCTCCCACAGCGGGTGACTACACACATCAGCCCTCATCATCTGTGTGGGATTTTAAACTTCAGGCTGTTTTCTCTATTTATTTGAACATGGCCAAACTTGAAAGGTTCGTGCACTGAACAGAGAAACGCTCTTTTTGATCACACGAGTAATCTGTAGCTCGTCCAGCGTTGCCTTTTCAAATAAATATCTGATTCAGAAAATATTAGCTTTTTGAGAGGCCTGTTTATTGTTTAAGCTTTCTGAGGCTTAAATAGTAAGAAAACACTTTGGCTTTTTCTCGCCGTCAAAAGCCAGGGATTTCAAAAGGCGGTCTGACAGATGTAATAACCATTTTATAAATAAACAATCTCCATTCTCCATCACGCCGAACTGGCCAGTGGTGGTGCTTTTGGGACAGGTTTGCCCTAGCAGCCAATTTTAGAACATACCACAAGTGTATAAATGACAAAATACTAAGAAAAGAAAATACGTGAACTAGCAAATCTCTGTCTCACCCATGTAACCAAACCCAGAATACTGTTGTAGATTTTTATCAGTCCCCATTTGGTTTTTATTTGTAATGTGGGCAGCGGATTCTGGTTTAACGACAGGCATGGATCAAAAATAGGATGTGGCATCATTTGATTTAGAGATTCAAGTTTAAGCTGTCAGCATTACACCAGTGATAGTGATCAGAGTCTTTGCTGTACTTTCATGATCTGGTCTTGTCACTTTGTAAAACGCAACCTGAGGCGCGGGGCAGATCGAGGTGCATTGGCAGTCGAAAGACAAGGAAGTGATACCTGATCGTACTCCATGTCAAAATATATTATCATCAACATCGATGCCTCGGAAGAGGATATTCACTTGACAGCATCACTTACCCCGTATTACTTTTAGTGCCGTTGTAGGATATCTGACTCCTGAATGGATTATAATCAAAGATGCTCACTGCTGCTATGGTTTCTTCAATAACTAGAAAAAAAGTATCTATACAGACCACATAGACAGTGCATGCAAGATACACAAAATGCAAGCTCAATAAGAGTTAGCAAAAGAACTTTGCTAGAGATAAAGTAAGGTTGCTGTTTGTGGCTGTGCATGTGTGGCTATAATATATGAGGTGTTTGTAGAGATGAGCCTTGCATGCCAGGAGCCACAGCAGGTGCAGCACATCTCTGGAGTGCTGTGTCCTAGTATGTCCTGGGTGGGTGGTTGGGTGGGAGGTATCTTTCCCCCCCACATCATCTCATCTTTCTCCACCTCTCCTCCCTGTTGATATAAATAAAAACAGACAACTCACCACAAAGCAGCAGGGGTCCTCGGTAGAAAAAGAGGCAAGTTATCCGGTGAGGGGCATGAGTGGATTATGAGGAAGCAGTTTGACTTTCTCTGTGGTTGTCCAAGGGCGCTTGTGCAGTGCAAAAGGCAGTCATTTTGATTAGGCATTATTAGGGTTTATATGTTTTATATTACTTCGATTGCAAATGCTTTCATATTTGTTTCCTAGCTTAAATAATTAGAATTGGTTTGGGAATGTTCATGGTTGGCAGGACATTTTGGAGTCAAACTTGTGGTGGTTCTTATGGTATCCACTAATTTTCTTTAGCTGATTTCTGTGTTTCAATTTCACTGTCGTCATTGTTACTGTTAGCCTTCATTTTTCAGCATCTTCATGTTTCAGTGTCGCTGTTTTTTTCTCTCTCTCTCTCTCATTGGGTTATTTCCTATTTTATTTCAAAGGTTAGTTTTTTCAAGTTTCTTGTTGTGTTTTTACTTCCTGTTTTTTTGTCTTTACCTTTTTAGTGATTTTAGATTTATCGTTTCCACCTGTGTCTCATTTCCATGTAGGTCTCATTACTCCTCTGTATCTATATAGAGTCCTGTCATTGGCTTAGTCAGATTTTCTATTTGCCCTTCACTGTTCATCAAACCTTGCGAATACTTGTTTTCTGTTCGTGGGTTTGTGGATTAGCAGTAATTCACCTGTGTGTACAAAATAGCCACATCAATCAGTTTTTTGATAAACATATATGTGTTGTTAAAGTGAAAATAGTATAGTCAGGGCAGGAGGTTGTGGTGGCTCCCTTATGTTTCTGCAGGAAGCTCACCTTTCCTTCACCTGCTTTGCTTGGTCACTGTGAGTTTTGGCCCAAGTGCTAAACTATAGGAACCTATCTGGTATATGGCTATAGTGTTCATGTTTCCAAGTAAGGAACCACAGACCGTATAAAAGACGGGTGTTGCCACCACAAGGACGCACACTGCGTTTCAACTCTGCATTTTAAAGCCCGATCTTTTGTGTTTCAGTCGCCGTTGTATTGAATATTTGAGTTAGAAGGGTGGATGGATTGCTAAGTTATCTGCTAATGCTATCTAGCTTACCAACGACGGACACATATCAGCTAATTAGTATTAAGTAAGGAATTAATACCACTTTAGAATTTCACTCACTGAAGTTTGTACCACAAGGTATAATATTAGTGAGATAATCCATTAAAATGTCCCCAAAATAACCAAAAACAACACACACAGATGTCCAGTTTAATAACTTGAAGTAGTAGATGAGGCCTAGTGGATGCTAGTTGGCTAATCTGGCACCTGTTGATCAATATAGCCACACTGCTAAGTCGTTTATTCAGGTAGTTTAATTAATTTTAAGAATCACAATATTCAGAGCAGTTAGAAGTGGGGAAACAATGTATAGAGGCCGAAGCTGTAGTTTGTATAATTGTCTGTAAATATGAAACAAGTTTTAAGATGGGAGTTTATGGAGATCGACTACTTTCTGGAGGCAATCTCAAGTGGAAGAACTACATGCTTTTGCAACTTCTGCACTGGTGATATTTTTCAGTGCCCCTTGTGGAGAACCAGCACACAATGACAAAAAATTATTAAAGCAGTCGGGAGAACTGCACTGCCTAAACTCATCAGAGTCACGTACACATCACATGTAACATCAATAACAACATTTTTTCTTTTTTGCTTTATGATAAGGTTGCCAAAATGACATGTTTGTGCTTTAAAGGTTTACTTGCTAAAGTAAGAAGGGGAATTATTTCGTATTAAACATTACTGACTTTATTTAGTTGATTAAAATAATGTACTTTTTGTGTGTTAAGAAATTAAACCTTTGAAAAAAAAATGAAGACATCCCGCTTTGCCATTGGGAGTCCTGTTATGAACTGCTGGAGAGTATCAAAATCCCCCTTCTCCAATCCTCCATTTCACATATATCTTCACCATCTCTATTTCTCTTGTCTGTTCCTCTTCCACCCCCACACCTTATTTTCCCTCCTTTTCCTTCCCTACACCCTCCGCAGTCTCCTTCAGTAATGGATTACATGTCTCCACTCAGCCTTTCCTGTCCTCAGTGAATCATGGGGCTGAAGCCAAGGGTGGACTTGAGGGTTAGGTGGGAACACCAGCAAACCAAGGGGAAACTCTAGATATTGGGTTACTGTGTTCTTAACTTCAGATATGATGTAGTGAGTGTGAGTATGGGTGCGTAGTGGGGCCTTTCAATGTCCCACACATTCATCGCAGCATGAGATTGGTGGGGAAGTATGGGATAAATCTGCAGTGAGAGGGAGGAACAGACAAGAGGGTGATGGCGGAATGATTCAAGAAGGAGACACCAGAGCTGCTACTATATATCTTACAGACTGTAAGCACATTTGTGCTCTGTACTGACTTTCAATCCATTTTGCATGAAACAAGTCCTGTTATCCACTTGCCAAGTCTTGGAATATCATCATTATCTACTGGATTGTGTGTCTTTTTAAAACCAGTGGATTTCACTCAACTTAAATTTCACACATTACACTAAATGTAATAATGACTCTAAAACCTGAAAGGCTGAAGCAGTGCTGAAGAATCCATGTTATGAAATTGTTTCTGTTGCTTGCATATCTTCAACATCAGCAATGTCATGTGATAATTATTTGCTTTGTCTGTGCAGTTTTATGTCTGCAGTATTTGTCCGGGACAGCAGGACTTTGTTGGCTTTGCTCCTTTTTTGGCTTTGGCTCCTGTACATGTCAGCCCCAAAGCTAGATGCAGCAATGGATTTTTTGGGCGGCTGTAAAATACTATTACGGTGGAGTGAGGACAGCACTGAAAGCACAGCATAGCTGTAGTTCATCGACTAACATCTTAACTCCTCTTTTTTATCCCTGTAAATCAGGCTAGTCAGCGGCTTAAGTGCCTGACACTGCCAAGGGACGCACCATTCAGACATTGTTGAGAAGGTGGGGGGATGACTGAGCGAGTTGAGAAGACAGAGTTGTTCCATTACACAAAATACCCGTACTGAACTTGCTATGAGGTAATGTGCAACATGAAGTCTTTAATTTTCCACTGGATCACAGCACTATTTTGCTTCAACACCATCTGCAATGTGGCAGCAACCCAACTCTATAAAAGATTTTATATAAATAAATCTTGTTGTTTGGACTGAATCTAAGACTAAGAAGTCTCATAAATTTATATTACAAAGTTAAATATATATATATGTTCTTATTGTTTAAGTTCATTTTTGTTTGTTTATCTTGACACTTTTTTTGATAAGAGGCCAGCCGTTTTTTCAGGTTGTTATTAGTCTTTACTACAGTTAGATCCATTTAGAAATACACAGTATTGCACAGGCAGCGGGATGGTACAATGGTTAGCGCTGTTGTCTCACAGCAAGAAGGTCCTGGGTTTAACGACACCATCATGGGTCTTTCTGTGTGGAGTTTGCAGGCACTCCGGGTTCCTCCCACAGTCCAAAGACATGCAGTTGTTGGGGATTCGTTTAAATGGTGATTCTAAATTGCCCATAAGTGTGAATGGTTGTCTGTCTTTTTTGTGTTAGACTGGCGACCAGTCCAGGGTGTACCCTGACTCTCACCCTCAGACACCTGGGATTGACTCCAGCCTCCCTCCCGCAACCCTGAATTGGAAAGGTAGAAGAGAATTGTCACGGTCCGCTGTGACAGACCGTGTGGAGAGTGCGTGGAGGACTCAGGTGCAGACACGAGTGACACGGGAGTAAACTTTAAACAAAAGCGAGCCTTTTATTGTGGCTGGTAACGCAAGAGAAACAAACAAGAATAAGGGCAGCTCAAAAGCAATAACTAAACAGAAACCTAAACTGGGAATGAACTAAGGTAAGGCTATGAATACAACAGACCGGGCATGGAAACATGGAGGGTGGGAACACAGACGACGCGACGCAGACTACATGAAACACAGAGACTAAATACACATGAGGAATGATCAGGGGAAGTGGCCACACATGGGAACGCAGCTGACACACATGAACTTAACGACAGGACAGGAGGAGTGAAACTGAATACACTGACAGTGAATGCAGGCCTTCAAAGTAAAACAGGAAACATGAGACATGAACCGGGGAGACGTAGTACAGGGGGAGGTGACATAACTGACAGCATGAACTTGACAGTACAAGACACACAGACATAAACACACGAAGGGCAAGGGAGACGTAATGCAAGGGTGGTATATACAGATGGCTGGACTAACTTAATGAACCTAAACAATCAATAAACATCAAAATAGACTAAACACAAAACACTGGGTCGCACGACCCAGGACCATGACAGTACCCCCCCCACAAGGGCTGGCTCCCGACAGCCCAAACCCAGGAACCAAAACACAAGCAAAACAGAAAACACCCCACCCAGGGCGGGAGGCGGGGGACCAGGACGGAGGGAACAAAACGAACCAAAAACAAGGAGCACGAGAACAAAACTGAGTCCACAAATACACAAAAGAGTCCAGAACAGGAAGGCGAATGTCCAAAGAGGCCCGAAGGCCAACCCGAGAGGCGACAACACAAAAGTCCAGTCCAACCGTTCCGGAGGCCGGCCACGGGAAAGGTGGCCACGGTGACAGAACAGATCCGGAGGCCGGCCGCGCGGAAGGCAGCGGCGGCGGCGAAGGCGGAGCAGTTCAGGGGGCCGGCAGTGCGCAAGGCAGCGGCGGCGGCGAAGGCGGAGCAGTTCAGGGGGCCGGCAGTGCGCAAGGCAGTGGCGGCGGCGAAGGCGGAGCAGTTCAGGGGGCCGGCAGTGCGCAAGGCAGCGGCGGCGGCGAAGGCGACGACGGAGCAGTTCAGGAGGCCGGCCGCGCGGAAGGCAGCGGCAGCTCTCCAGTGTCAGGCGTACTGGCCGAGGCCCGGTGGGCACAGGACCAGTCGAGGCGGGACCAGTCAAGGCGGGACCAGACGAAGCACAGGCTGAGGCGGGACCAGACGAAGCACAGGCTGAGGCTGGGCCAGGCGACGACTCTGAGGCTGGGCCAGGCGACGACTCTGAGGCTGGGCCAGGCGACGACTCTGAGGCTGGGCCAGGCGAAGCACAGGCTGGAGCTGCAGCAGGCGAAGCACAGGCTGGAGCTGCAGCAGGCGAAGCAGAGGCGGAGGCTGGACCAGGCGTGGCAGAAGCAGGAGCTGGTGCTGAGGCTGGACCAGGCGTAGCAGAAGCAGAAGGTGGCTGGATGGGCGGCTCGGGCCCCCCAGCAGACGTGGCATGGTGCTGGACGGGCTCCTCGGGCCCTCCAGCTGACGAGGCGTGAGGCTGGATGGGCGGCTCGGGCCCTCCAGCTGACGTGGCATGGTGCTGGACGGGCCCCTCGGACCCTCCAGTTGACGAGGCATGAAGCTGGTGCGGTTCTCCTGAACCCCCAGCTGACGTGGAAGGAAGCTGAACGGGCTCCTCGGGCCCTCCAGCTGACGTGGAAGGAAGCTGAACGGGCTCCTCGGGCCCTCCAGCTGACGTGGAAGGAAGCCGGATGGGCTCCTTGGGCCCTCCGGCTGGCGTGGCTTGAGGCCGGACGGGCTCCTCGGGCCCTCCAGCTGACGAGGCATGAGGCCGGACGGGCTCCTTGGGCCCTCCAGCTGATGAGGCATGAGGCTGGACGGGCTCCTCGGGCCCTCCAGCAGGAAGAGACGGCTGAAGCAGAAGGCAGTCTGAGGCGGAGAGAAAGCTCACGCCATTCCTAGCAGGCTGAGAAGCAACCTGTACAGCAGACGTGGCATGAGGCTGAACGGGCTCCTCGGGCCCTCCAGCTGGAAGAGACGGCTGAAGCAGAAGGCAGTCTGAGGCGGAGAGAAAGCTCACGCCATTCCTAGCAGGCTGAGAAGCAACCTGTACAGCAGACGTGTGGTCCCCTTTCGCCGTCTCCTGAACCTGGGCTTCATGTGGCGCGACTGTGAGAGCAACGCTAGAAAAGATCCTGGATCCTACAGAGTCAGGAATATGGTTTGTGATTTCATTGTGCGCTTCATAAAAACTGTTACACACAATCCTTTCATTATCACAACCCGACTCTGACTGGCCCTTAGTCTTAACCAGAGGTAGGTCGGCCACAGCATGGATGTTTATGAAATCATGGTTAATGGTGGAGCGGTCTTTGGCACCAGTTTCTTCGTAGCTGGGCCCAAAAAAGGGTAACCCAGTACACTCCACTATGACAGGCTCATGAGATGAGAAAGCACAGTCACTCACCTCCGTCATAGGAGGAGTCTGGGACAGAACTAGGACGTGTGCGGACTGGACAGCTGCTGCCCCCTCCTCTCCAGAGACCTCAGCGCAGTACAGACAGTCCTTAGTCGCTCCCTGAGGAAAGCTAGGCAGTCTCTCTTCAGACCCGGTAACTTGTTCACACAACGTTTCAAACCTGGCATGAGGTGGCGTAGCATTTGTTAAATTGTCAGAGGTAACAGAAGTTACTTCTCGATCACCCACACAACTAGGGCTGCTCGCTGATGGTTTCAACACATTAATTCGAAAGTCACATGACACAGAATACTTCGAGTCTGAACCTTTACTCCCAGCATCCGACATTATTTCAGAGAAATCCACCGACTGCAGGTTCACTGTGTGAGACTTAACGTCCTCATCACTAGTTAACTCAGTAA
Organism: Aulonocara sp. 'chitande type north' Nkhata Bay; assembly: GCF_057382095.1. Taxonomy (NCBI): domain Eukaryota; kingdom Metazoa; phylum Chordata; class Actinopteri; order Cichliformes; family Cichlidae; genus Aulonocara; species Aulonocara sp. 'chitande type north' Nkhata Bay. Next base: position 17,649,531 of record NC_141356.1, on the reverse strand, counting down.
ACCCCTCTGACGTGGTAGGAAGACATAACACAGAAGTACAATGGTTGGTGGCTGTAAACAATGGTGGGTTGGTTATTACAGCGTTGCACTTTACAGACGATCTGTCCTGTACTGCGCTAAAAACCTGTGTAGAGCTGGGTGCTAGGTTAGTGCCGGCGGGCACAGACACATCTTCATTAACGGCAACATTAGAACTGTTGCTCATAGTACCAGGGTTAAACAACTCAAGAACAATACAGTTATTGTTTGCATCAGCACAACATTTAGGTTCAGAAGTCATGACGCTGAGGACACAGTCATCTTTATTGCTGTTAGGATTGTTAACTGGTTCATGGATGCTGTAACCTGCCGAATCAGCCGGGTCACAGTCAGACAAGAAGTCTTTATTCACAGCAGCCCCTGAAACACTCTCCTTTGACTTAAGGTCTTTGGCTATGGGGCTAGATACAATGTCAGAAACTGAGGCAGTGGTACTCACGACTGGATGGCTGATGGAAGTCAAAGCCTCAGATGGCAATAACAGAGGGACCTCCTTGGGCTGAGGCTCAGAGCGCCGGCGGCGAGAGTGCCGCTTCTTTCTATCCGTGGAAGCGGGCGGGGTGAGCGGTGGAAGTCCCTGGCAGCTCCGGGGACCCCCAAGAGCCAGTCGAGTTCCCCGGAAAGAGCGCTCGTCACGATCAGGAGCGAGCCACGGCTCCCTCCCGAACTCTTCCACTAGCTGTGCGCCTGCGGCGTGCTGCTGCCCCACGTGATCGACGTCCAGGACCCCCACAGCGTCCGCGGGATGCTTCGTGGAGGGCGAGACAGGACGTAGCAGTGCGCGACGGCGGCGAGAACGCCGCTTTCCCCTTGAAGCGGCTGTGGACAAAACCTGACTGTCCCTGGCGACCGGCTCCTCGTCCTCCAACCACATCCGTGCTAGAAAGACAGCAGGGGACGAGTAGTCCGATCGGGGCGGCGAGGGCGGGCGGCAGGTGCGAGGCGGGGCAGTTGGCGAGAACTCCTCCTCGGGGATGAGCCAGGGCTTCCAACGGAGCTCCTCCTCCCGATAAGCCCGCAACACCTGCTGACGCTCATCGTCACCAAAATCTATGGCCTCCATCGCCTCCGTGTGCTGGTCAGTGCAGCTTGACTGTGGCGGAAACGAGGAAGCCGATCCACGGTGAGGCGATGGCTGAGTGGAAGTGGACCTCAGCGTCCCACCTCTCACAGCCTCTGGCTCATGAGGCAGCGGCGATGACACCCGTTCACGGGACGGAGGTGTGGGTGCTGAGGCGGCATTCAGGACCCTCTGGGCCAGCGCACGGGCACGAAGCTCCTCCTTAAGGGGGCCCAGGGAGTCAAACGCCTCGACGAGGTGGGGGAGCTGTCGCAACCGTGGCTCCCGCAACAAAACGGCGTCCACGGCCGCCAATCCTGTGGAAACCACACTTGGATCCGCGCATCCGATGATGCGATCCATAATGCGGCAGAGCCGGTTCAGCTCCTCCCCTACCTCCTCTGAAATGTCCGCTGAGTCCGACATGGTCGCGTCGTACTGTCACGGTCCGCTGTGACAGACCGTGTGGAGAGTGCGTGGAGGACTCAGGTGCAGACACGAGTGACACGGGAGTAAACTTTAAACAAAAGCGAGCCTTTTATTGTGGCTGGTAACGCAAGAGAAACAAACAAGAATAAGGGCAGCTCAAAAGCAATAACTAAACAGAAACCTAAACTGGGAATGAACTAAGGTAAGGCTATGAATACAACAGACCGGGCATGGAAACATGGAGGGTGGGAACACAGACGACGCGACGCAGACTACATGAAACACAGAGACTAAATACACATGAGGAATGATCAGGGGAAGTGGCCACACATGGGAACGCAGCTGACACACATGAACTTAACGACAGGACAGGAGGAGTGAAACTGAATACACTGACAGTGAATGCAGGCCTTCAAAGTAAAACAGGAAACATGAGACATGAACCGGGGAGACGTAGTACAGGGGGAGGTGACATAACTGACAGCATGAACTTGACAGTACAAGACACACAGACATAAACACACGAAGGGCAAGGGAGACGTAATGCAAGGGTGGTATATACAGATGGCTGGACTAACTTAATGAACCTAAACAATCAATAAACATCAAAATAGACTAAACACAAAACACTGGGTCGCACGACCCAGGACCATGACAAGAATGGACGGACAGTATTAACATACTTTCAGAAGCTTTAGTAGTTGAAGTAACAGTTTTCTGTATTTGTTCAGTCTCTCATATCATTGTGGTGGAATTTTGGCCCCATGCTTGTTAGCAAGAGTTCATTTATATTTGAGGGTTTGATGCACAGATTTCTTTAATGCTCGGCCACAGTATTTCAGCTGAATAGAGACGTGGGCTCTCACAGCATCATCCCATCACCTTGAATCTTTCGTTTTTGAGCCATTCTATTGTAGATCTGCACATGTGCTTGGGACCATTGTCCTGCTACATGACACAATTTCAAAAAGGTTTTAGCAGCCAGACAGACGGCCTCACATTTGACTTTAGAATACTTTGGTATACAGAGGAGTTCATTAGCAACTCTTGTGACTGTGGCTGCAAAAGAAATCACCGCTTCCCCACCACCATGCTCGACAGCTGAGGTGTTTGTGCTGGTATGCTGTATTTGTTTTTTGTGAAATGAGGCTCTATGCATTGTGTCTAAACATGTCCATTTTGGTCTTAAGTATCCAAAGGATATTGTTGCAGAAATGTTGCGGTTTGTTCGAGTGTAATTATGCAAACTAAGCTGTGCTGCTGTTTTAGAGTCAGCAGGCTGTCTGCTGGCAACCCTTCCAAACAACCCATACATGTTCAGTCTTTTTCTGGTTGTACTGTCATGAATTTTAAGATTTAACATGCTAAATGAGGCCTGTAGAGTCTGAGCTGTAGCTCTTTTTTGCCTTTTCAGGAAACCCACAGCTCACGGATGTTTTGTCAGATTTGATTATATTTAGAGGTACAAGCCAAAACTGACTTTATTATCAGCGTGCTTGAAATGATGTATAGGATCAAAGTAACGCAGTGTTCAACCAGCTTAAGTTTGAGAGTCATTATTTTTGACCCTGTTCTAAGCACTTAGTTTTTATCAGTATAAAGATTTTGTTATTCAGTTCTTTTCTTCAGACAGAAATAATACTTTGCAGTGCACTGAATTCAGCATGCTGGCTCATGGCCTCTGCTGAGTGGATATCCATCAATATTTTTCATATACAACCCTCTTTCCAAATAAGCTGGGATGCCAAATCAAATGAAAATTAAAACAGGATGCAGTGATTTGCAAATTGTTTTAACCCCAGATTTATTTGAAAGTCTTAAAAGTTCCAGAAACACCGTCTGGGCAGCTTCATTTAAGGACTGAGGCAAAGTGGAAAACTGTCCTGTGTCTGACCAAATGAATTTTGAAGTTCTTTATGGAAATCACAGACGCTGCATCCCTCAGGCTAAAACGATAACATTATCCAGCTTCTTATCAGTCCACAAAACAGTTTCCATGATGGTATTGGGGTTCATTAGCGCGCACACAGTATACTGCTGCTTTGTGAGTGGGGAAAAGAAAAGAGGTAATGTGTCATACTTTCTCTGTGTTGAAGTTACTACCATTAGGGCTGAGGTACAGGGCATTGCCTTTCCAAAGATCTTTTAAACCTTCCAGTATAACTGTTGAATAAATCCAGGTGATATGAGATGTGTGTTGCTTGTAGTTTTGGTGCTTTAATTCCCGCTGTTAAATGTATGTGAATGGATGTCTTTTATAGTGATTTGCATACCGAATAGTAGAAGGGTGGATAGTTTTACTCCACATTTTTTCAACACACCCAGTCATTTTCTGACAGCCAGATCGCGCACCCACCCAAGTAACCTTCTCGTTTAATTTGGCTGCTTGCATAATTCATCATGAGTTTGTCTGACTTATCCACTTCATGAAGGTTGTCGGCCATCCCGCTTAGAATTATGAAAACTCACCACATTCCTTCCCAACTTCAAATGGTCAGAAACCGTCTACAGTGCCAAAATCTCTGAAACACCCAGCCCTTAATGAACTCACATATGACTCCCCACTATTTATTACCTGTGGAAAACATGAAATAATTAGTTGACTTTCACAGCGTTGGGGGCTGTGGTCTTTTCATCAGAGAGGTATGAGAGGTTGCATCAGTTAATTGTGCCCTTTAGCTATGATAAAGCTCCACTTCTCTTTAAAAATGATGGAGCCTGGTAATGGAGTGTACAGTGTGAGTAGTGGCTGTCATTACATAATACACTCCCTTATTATTTTTATTATACTCTCCAGATCCCAAAGCAGAATTTCTTGATGTGCAGAAGTTCAAGCATATACAAGTATACGTCAGAGTACTTTTAGAGGAGAAATAACAAATGAAAACCAAGTAAACATTATAAATGTTTCTTTTATTATGCATGAAATGTATCTCTTGCCATATTGATACTCAATGGAATATTAAGTAAATTAAGTATAATTTTTATTACAAATTTCCTTCATAGAGTTGACTTACCTAAAGGCAAACACAGTAACAAAAAGACAAAAATTAAAACTCCCTTATTATAATTTAAACACAAAGACATCAGAAAGAAACAGAAAGGCAGTAAAACCCTAAGAATTTCAAGATATGCTTTATGAATGCTGAAAAGTTTCCTCATATTATTATTATTAGTATTGGTATTTAGGCTGAAAAGCAGTGTTGAGCACAAAGATCAAGTGTGAGAAATAAACTGGAGGTGCGTTCACAGCCATTACTGTACAACGAGAGGTCGTCTGAAGTTTTTTCAGTTGCTTTGGAAGGCTATAAAATGGATGCTAATGAATTGTGCTTTCCAACTTTGCTTTCTCTTGCAAAGCGTGCTGCGCCTTTACAAGGCAAAGACTCATTTTTGTTCTTTCATTTCCTGGATTAACTGGACTGCTTATTAAAGTGTTGGCTTGATGTCAGTGACTCTGTAAAATAAAAGAAATCAACTAGATTGAGACATCTGTCCTCTACAAAATGAGCAAATAAAACGTCTTTATCCAAATTGTTTACGCCACTCTTTGAAATTAAATGTTCGTATCATGGAAATACACTGAAAGAAGTAGAACTCACCAGATGTATCTGAGTAATTCGTGACACATTTTAAAGAATAAAAAGGAATATTGACCTTGGAGTCCTGAGAGCTCTGTGCCTGACATTCTCAAACATGACTCAGAGAAGAATTAAGTAGCCCATTTTAGGTTTTTGGGATTCCCCTTTAACCACCATGGCCATCATACTGTTTTATTGTGAAGAATGGGCAGTGTGTAAAGCCCCGATGTTTCCTATATGCTGGAACTGGTTAACCACACAGATGTGCGGTAAATGAGGTGTAGAAAGAAGAAACCCCCATGTCCCTCTCTCCCTTATTTTCATCTCTGAAATATTAGATTCGTCTTCCCTTCTTGCGTTTGAAAAACCTTGGGTTTCTTTTGTGTTCTTCACTGTCCACGTTTAGAGCAGCTCAGTCATTTTGATTTGTACCAAACACACAAACCTGCAGTTGGTAATTATGCATAATTGCAAAGATCCACAAAAGGATTTCCTAATAATAGTGCATACATGTTTTGTCAGGTTTATTGCTATATTTATGTGTGACTGAGTATTTCAAGTCCAGATTTTGGCAAATGGAAGGCTGTGAATACCTGGAATGAAAATTGCATTATATCAGAAATTAGTATGACTTCACTGAAGAAAAACTTAGAACAGTGAAAAGTTGCCAGACAAGCGTTATTTTCCACAACCTGGGTTTATACTAATTACTTATTAGTATTTTCACCCAGCTTCTTTATGTGACCATTCATTTGCATGATTTGTGTTTTCCACTCCTAACCACTTGTTGCATGCAATATTAGTGGTCATCAGTGAATGATTCCTTAGGATAACCACGTTAAGTGGAATAAATGCAAAATTAAACATAAACATGACCTAATACTTTTATTCTAAAATCTGTTTGCACTAACAAAATGTGCTTTATGGAACAAGCATGTTAGATTATTGTTAATCTTTTCATCAACAATTTCAAAAATGTTCAAAACCAGCTTTTCTCATCAGTCCTCTCTGCACCGGCCAAAAGTCTGCTTCAGACTTTCAAGGTTTAACATAGAGGCGATAAAAGTTTCCAATGTTCTGGTATGAGTGTGAATGCTATTTGATTGAAACAAGGTGGCATGCACTTGATTTAACCCCTGAAAGGCATGTCTGTCCAAATTCTCTCCTAATTTGACTAATCAGAGTCTGGCCTGTCACAGTGACCTCCAAAGCCAGAACAGCCTGAGAAATATGTGCCTTGACTGGCCTAATGACATTTTACACGTAATAAACTTGCTCTTGGACACCATTTACCACTACAGGGAGCTGGTCTGAATTTGACATGACTTTTACAAGGCCCAGGGTAACAGCCTTTCTTTAAACTGTTTTCGCCTCGGGTGGAAGTTATAGTTGGTGGTGCATTGTATACATCTGATGGGTAGTTGATGATGAAGATATATATATGTGGTGTCACATTTTTCATGTACTGTAAGGAGAAGGTGAAGCTGAGAATAATACTGGGTAGAGTTTTATTTTGTTTTGTTTTCAAATGAACTGTTTTAATCTTATGGCATTTGATAACTATGCTCCTTATTTTCCTTCATAACCTGGAAGTAGTGACCGCGTCAGTCATGCTCATTAGTCAAAGATTGCTAACGTTCCTTATCACTTCTATGTTTAAATCTGGAGGAAAAGTCTAATTTTGTGATTTAATCTGGTAATACAGGTGCATACATAGAAATTTTGCCCGGTGCAGCATTAACTGTAATAATGATTGCAGCATTTACTAACTGTAATAATGATCCTAATGACAAAGAGCATAAAAATGACAGACAGAGAAAGAGAGAAAGAGTGAAAGTGACAGAGGGAAAGGAACGAGTGCACAGGAAAATTGACCCCCCAAAAAGCTGCCATTGTAGATGATGAATTCCTCCCTAATCGAAACAGTTTGCCCAGTCGCCCAGCTGGGCTTCATGTGCTTTTGATTACTCTCCGCCATTTAGTTCCACAAAATTACATGCTGCCTAATGGCCTTTTAATGGTTATAGGTTTCTCTGCTCTTTAATGAGCCTGCACCAGTTGGTTGCTAATGCCCTATGGAAATTTGGCAAACGTCCAGTGTGGTTAAGTATATTTCCCTCCAGTTTACAACTTTGTTGTGTGAAATCACAAACAAGGAGGCTGGTGTGAAATGTGGAAATGCTGCTCTTGCTTCTCCTGTTGGGTTGTTTTGTTTTATTGTGGAGCAGCTCCATAATTGTGTTATTAGGCATTTGATTGTTTGCACTCTTATGCTTCCTATAATTTTTCCGAGGTGATAATGTGGCAAATGTTCAGTCTTTGCACACATTTGCAACTCACACATTCAGTTTGGTCAAACAACGCAGCATGCTGAGATAATTCAACGGTAAACAACAGATTAAGACACACGGGAACAGTAAGCATAGCTCGTGTCTCAACTTTTTAACAAGACATGTAAACAGTGGGAGGCTCCCACGAACCAACGCGTGTCAAGTGATCAAGGTGACAGAGTTCACCCTCTGAACTGACCGTAATCATCGCCACAGTCATTACTGATGTGTTTGTGTAATTTTATCTATGCGGCGCGTCTGTTTTTGTGTCCTCGTGCACGCGTACATGTATCTATGTGTGTGTTGGTGCCTTAATGGGGACATTAGCAGCTGCTTTTTGATGAGGCCCTGTTTACTGGACCTAATTAAGCAGAAAACGGCCACACATATCCCCTGCTAAAGTAGGACCCCCAAACAGATGGCCTGAGGCCGTCTGACACCTTGCCTGTCCTGGATACTCAGCAGCTAAATACAAAAGAAAACAAAACACACACAAATAGTAAAATGTCATCATCGTCTAATTTGTCATACCGTTTTAGAAGAAGCTCTATTCATCTTCCTCTTTGCTTTCATTGTATTGTTTCAAATGTGGCCAGATAATGACATAAAGTAATGCAAAAGTAGACTATGTTAACACTTTGCTCTACTTTTTCAACATTTCTGCTTTTCTCCTTAGCGAGCAAAATCCTCTGTCTCCTAAAACAAAAAAAAAAAGAAAAAAAATGTGCAAAACTGCAGTTCCTTGAATGGCCACCGGCTCCAAAAGGAAGTCAATCCCCACATACTGTCCAACTTTACAACAAAAAGCATAGATGTTGACAGCTGGGTGTCTGTAGCTAATTTCTCCCTTCATAACAGGGTGCTTTTTAAAATATATATCTTTCAAGTATTTTGAAGTTTTCTAGAAAAAAAAAGTAAATAAATAAATAAATAAAAGTAGCCACTTTTACCAGTTAATGTGAAAAGAGGATGCTGTTTTTTAAAAAAACAACAAAAAAACCCCAGCCTTTTTGCAAATATATACCCGCCAACATCCAAGTTGTACATGTTTGTCTAATCTTACCCAAGTTGCCAGGCTTTCTATGATATGAACCACAGGCATACTAGGTACATACTAAATAAATTAGCTGCCGTCTCCTGCTTAAACATTTCAACTGTCTTTACTCAGAAGATGGTGTAAAAAGTGAGGCTTCAAAAACACATGAGATTAAATAACTGAGTTGGTGCGTGCAACTCTTCAGGTGTGTCTAATAGGGAGTTTTTGACTTAGCTGGAAAGATATCAATCGTTGCAGGCTTCAGGAAGTAATCGCTCATATTTGAAAGGTAAAAACAAACAACACATCTGTCAAACTCTAGGCAAGTTAGAGTCATTTTCATTAAAAATTTTCTGAGCTAAAATTGATGAAATTGATTAGAACTTGTTGTCAGTGGTTGTAAAAATGAGATCAGTTCTACAAATACCAATACCATCTACAAAGTGCAACACTAGAAAAGTTGAGATATTACAGAACAGGTTTGAATGGAGTTGAGAGATGAATATTTCCAATATACTTTGCTATGAAATCTTTGGCAACATTGTTCTTTTATAAATTTTACTAGACGAAAATTAGATACAGGTCTTCTGAATTTTACTTTAGTTACAGAAGCTACAAACTTTTTTCAGGCAACTGATGAAGTGACGGGCTGTGTGAAGAAATGTATAAGATATGTAAGGATTTTTCAGCAATTTGAATCATAGTAAGTGTGGTACTAAAGTCCCAGGAAAAAGCTGAAAATCATGAAGAGGACTGTGGAATAGAGGACTTTTTGCATATTTTTACTCAAAAGTTGTGTGGCTGAACTTCTGTTTTTTGTCTCACACTCACCTCTTGGGGCTATTACCCTCTTCATGCTCCTATTAAGAACTTGACAGGTCTTGTGCAAAAACATTCTGCCTAGTTGCCTCAAGGAAAAACTCTGGGATACGTCTTCCGCTTTGTTATTCCAATACTGCTTTACCTGTCTGGAGTCTGACAGAGGCTTACCTGAGGGAATGTGCAGGACTTCTCCTGACACTAAACGGATCACAGAAGCAGCTCACTACATGCCTCGCTGATGAAGGCATCACCACATAGCTATGCAAAGGGAGAGATGAATCCCCGGACCGCAGGCACTGTCATGTTTTAAGAAGTTTTAACTATTACAACGTTGTTCTGAAAGGCACTCGTGGAGTCTTCGGGTATTTTGTTTAGAGCACTACCAGCTGCTCTACTTCAATTATCTACCACTGTGTAGCAATTACTATAAAAGTTACTACTTCACTACTACTGACTTTATGAGGCAGGTGTTGCTGGTACAGAAGATCAGGTGCTGTAGCTAAAACTAAATAATCTCCATGTCTGCAAGTTTGACTGTTATGGCACATAGACTTAGAGTTTTATACATTATGTGAGTTTTACTTGGTGTTAATGATTACTAAGGATTATTTTGTGTTTGAAACATTAAAATTTTTTATGCCCTTGAGAGGTTACATGTAAAACGTTATTTGGACTGTCCTTACATTGTATCACTGCTTTCAGGATGGTGTTCTCTGGAACTCCAACTGTGACTATGATTGCACTGTTTGTGTGCTAGCTTAAATGTGTGTGTTTGTGTGTGTGTGTGTGTGTGTGTGTGTGTGTGTGTGTGTGTGTGTGTGTGTGTGTGTGTGTGTGTGTGTGTGTGTGTGTGTGTGTGTGTGTGTGTTGGTGGGAGGTAGAGTAGTACTCTAGAGGGCAGCATGAGACCATGCAGGATCTGTGGCAGCTCTGTAATTTTTTGCAATTGGTTGGTAAATGGATGGTTAAGTGTGGAGTTGAGTGTTTTTATTGTACTGTGGCTTTATTAACTAGACATAGATATAGCCCTACAAAGACAACAGTTTAAAAAAGCAAGAAAAAAAGACCTGCAAAGAGACAGAAGCTAGTTATCAGGGGTGGATGATGTAATTGTGAGAATTTATTGATGGAAAAAATGTAATTTGATTAAAGATGTAAAATAAAGACTCCTAAACATCTAAATAATTTATATTGATAATTTGTACAATATGTATATTATGACATACAGTATCCCAGAGAAATCCAAGCATGATTTGTAATAAAAAAGGTCTAGCCTGGTCCATGAAACCCACATTCATACAGTTCTACAGCATGTTGAGAATAAAAGCTGAACCTCTATTACGGGATTGTCTGCTGTCATCACAGTCCCAGAGTAGACTGAGGATGGCTCGAAACCTGACTCTGCTGTTTGTGAGTCCAGGGACGAACAAGCAGGATCAGTGTAGGAATGACAAGGCCGCCGAACATTGTGAACCCGCACAAACAGTCTTTGAGCCTGTATCCCCTGCCGACAACATGCTATGTTTTAACATTATGTTCCTTTACTGTGTGCGCATCATCAATCACTATATCAAAGAGCAATGGAATGGCATCGGGTGATACAGTATAAGGCCGTGTCAGTAGCCTCCTGTCAGTTAAATTAAGGAGGCATATGAAGTTAATGGCACATAGTCACATGATTGTTTTAACATGGCCTGCTGGGGGCCACTGGGCAGCTATTGTTTTGGAATTTAAGGGAACACTATTTTGAGTATGTGTACCATCTGCTTAATTACTCATGGTGGTGAGTGAAGCGACATTACTGATTGCCGGTTCACTGTAAACTGGCAAAATACTGCATGCTCCAGTTGTATAAATATAATATAAACACTCCCCATTTTGCACCAGACCTCTCACAAGTGCAAAGATACCAACATAACTGATTATATTTGGGAGAAAAATAGATCAATGACACATGTGGAGAAAATGGCCAGGGTTTGGCAAACGCCGTGGCCATAAACAGGGTGATCAGTGTGTAAATGTCACCAGTCTTGGGAGCTGCAGAGAGCTTTTAATTTGCTAGCTTTTATTACCTATCAGAGAGACAAGATGCCTGTCATGTGCTGCCAAATCCACTCTACATGTCTAAATGGCCCTTGACCTTTTATACTTGAGTTTACAGCATGGAAAACCTAGCCACACAGCCCATACAGAGACAGTATACAGTAGCCCATATAACTTAGCATATCATAAATTTATGCCCTGTCAAAGGCTAATCTGAGGTGCTGTTAAACAACTTAATGTAAGTTCGGAGCCAAAATAAAATGCTTTTGGCACACAGTCTCACAGAGAAAATCTTATGCCTTTAGAGGCTATGTATGTGAGTGTGCTTCACTAAACTTAAATATTTCTGTGCTCTATGTAGAAAGTGCTCGAACATGATGATCAAGGAAAAATAAAACAGTTTAATATTCCCTACATATATAAAACCAGGAATACAGCTATAAAAGTGGTAGACATATTGTCACAACAAGGATATCAAAAAGCCTTTTTTCACTCTCACTGTTGTGTACACACATATTCCACACTGACATACTGTATGTAGTTAAAATGAATGGAAAATGGTGGATTAATAGTGTGGAATTGGATGTAGTCCCTGCTGAGAATCTATTACCGTCAAAGTCAAGCAACACACACAATCTTCAATTCATTTTAGAGGCACAAATTGAGAAGAGTCAAGCAGAACAATGAAATTATGTCATATATTTATTCACACACGCACGCACGTTAGGCATATCAATAAAAAGCATAAAAGACAGATTTAATTTCAAGAGCATCAGTACAAAGCAGCAAATGTCTTGGATACACTTTAGATTACGTCCGGGCTTTCATATTGAATAATAGATCTAAGCAGCTCTAAACTGTACTCTTTTTTTTTCTTTTTCGATTTGATTTGATAAGTTGCCTAGCTAAATTTAGTAGCATGTAATCAAATCTTGCTAATCTTGTTCCATAGTCGTAGATGAGCTTCCATCTTATGACCACTAAGCTTTCATCTTGTGATTGTAAAGCTAATATTAGTTTTCTGTGTTAACAGCGTACTTTTGGCTGCAGAAGCTCAAATTAGGGCATTGGTTTGGCTTAAATTAAAAAGTATTAAAGCTAATTAAGGTTGTTAGTAAACATTACTGTTCACTGTGACGATGTTAAAGCTTGCACAGATTGTGATTCTTATCACAAAAGATAAAATTAACCTGTGCTTCTTTGTAGCAGAATACATTTTATGCCGTTCCAACGAGCACATCTGAAAGTAGACGCATAGTGTTTAAAAACGGCACCTTGACTTTTAACAGTGCATCCCTTTTTAGCAAGATACTTTCCATGGTGACCTAATGGGCTGAATGCTGTTTGTCTGAATCACTCCTTTCAGTTAGAGGGGACATTAACAGCTAATGCTATCCCGTACTTAACTGTGCAGGAGGTAATGAAACCTTGAGATCACAACACTCCCTCTGCAGTTAAAGCTCCAACATGGCTGCCAGGCTATCACCGTATACCCTTGGAGGAAATCTAGACAGTGTGAAACGTCAGTGTCTCATTCTCTGCTCACACATGGCAGGTTTAAACTTCATCATCATGGACTTCACTGGGAGTTGGTCTAGTTGTTGCTCAGCTGGTGTGTTGGGCAGTGGGTTCCACCATGCCAGTAAGTGTAGCGGGTAGACTCACATTCTTTTTCCAGCACATGGAGCTGTAAAGTTGAATAGTGACAGTAACGTCACAGTGGTCTAATAAAACTTTACAGAGCACATATTGCAAGCAGGAAAAGGGAACAAGTATAGCAATTACATAACAGAAACATATGCACTTCAAATCTTAGATTTATCTCCATCTAGTAGTGTTAAAAGGCCAGCTGAAACTAGTCAGCGCTCTTTGATCATCTAGTGAGTTAACGGTTAGACCACACAAGTATGTGCTCATAAATATATACTTAGCTGGTCAGGAGTCAATTAAAATTTAGAACATGACAAGATACACCTCCTGATACTTTCTGGCACAAACAAACTCCTCAGTCTGTTTAACTACGAATTCAGCACATGATCAGCATGGAGGCAACTTTAGTCAATGTTTTTACAATCTAAATATATATAAAATAATGAAAAACTAGCATTATTCTATTATAGTATGATCAAATGAACACTTATAAAACCAGTAACCACAAATTTGAGTAATCTGGATGGGAAGATCAATGTAATGCTGCACATGTTATTAATAAGAACGAAAAGCAGATAAACAATAGTCAAACAATTACAAGTCTGAAAAAAGCTTCAGCAGATGAGGATTAGAGGATCTCAATGCAATGAAATCTTTCTGTGAAACATTTTAATTTGTTCTACCTACACATTTGGGGATTAAACTTCATAATGAACTGATTAGAAAACACTTGATAAAGTACCTGTGGTACGCTGGTCAAGTCAACTTATTTATGAGCAGATTTAAAAGCAAGCAAAGTGCCGTAGAACTAAAAGAATACAACAATTGGATGAATTCAACAGCACAATACAGAAAACAGACAGATAAGGAAAAAAAACATTTCAGGACTCAGTCTAGTTTAAATCCCAAGGAGTAAAAATGATTTTTCAAATGGATTTTGAAGAAGTCGGGTCAAGGTCCAAATTTGAAGAGGCTGACTGATCTAAACCTTTAGTTGGAGCTACAACAAAGCCCCGATCTCCACTGTGCTTTAATCTGCTTACAACCACAATCAATACTGAACAAAAGTCTGGAGGCACCCATCATTTCTTTATATTTTGCTATTAAAATGAGAAAAAAGTGTAGCAGTTTACTGAAACATTAGCAAACATACATGGAAATACATTATATTACACAAAAACGTTTCTAGTGTGAGCATTTTTAACCAGCTTGAAAGTCAAGTTTTAGTATGCCTTCATTCTTAAAGACAACCCCAATTCTCTTAGGCCAATTTCTTTAAGTAGTCTCCAGGCTTCCATGTCCCAAAGCACTTCTTTGGTTGCTGGCTGCCTTTTGGTCCATTCTCTATCAAGATGATCCCACACTGCTCCAAAAATACTGAGGTCTAGACTCTGGGAATTTTCCAGAAGGTATTGAACAGAGGATCAAAAATCCAACACTTTTGACAAGATCTCTGAAATCACTGGCTAAAATCCAGTTCCAAACCATGACAGTGCTTCCACCATGTTTTAGAGATGGCTGCAGACATTCACTATTGTACCACTCTCCTGACCTTATTATTTATTATCCATAATATTTAAGATGTTTTGAACCAAAAATGTCAAATTTGGATTTCTATAAGACCTCTTTCCACAATGTAAGTCCAACTGTTATGTAATTTGACATATTTCAGCTTTTTCCCTCCTCTTTCCTTTCCTTAGGAATGGCTCCTTGACCTTCTCATAGGACCATTTCTCACAGGGTTTTAGTGAACAGTAGCTAGATCAACTGAAGGAGTAACTGTGTCTCTAAAACCAGAAAATGACTTTCAGAATCTATTTATCTGCTACAGATAGTTTTGTTGTTCTTCCACTTCTTTTGTCCATTTGTTTCCTCAGATTTTGCAATGACACAGTGCATGCTATGCTGAGCTATGCCACTTTTTTGAGCTAATGAATATTTGGGAATCACCTCAATGTGCACAAATACAATTTTTGGCTGTCAAACTGTTTTGGGAAATTTGTGTTGATTCAGCTACAGAAATGGGATAAAATATGTGTTTTGCAGCATGCTAAAAAATGGTTCATTGCTAAATTGTCTGTTATGTGTAGACAGTACACTGATTTATCCCTTGAGTTAGGAGCTGTTGTGCATAAAAGATTCATAGGTCAGTGTTAAGTGGCTTAACAGAAAAATGGTCAGGTGTGAGGACTGCACTGAAACTGAGTGAATAAGTAGCCAATGTCCAGAGGCTTCTTGAATGAGTGATGCACAGTATTGTACCTGTGGTAGTGAACACCCCAAAAACATTACTTATAGCTAATACTTTGTTTCGATCCATACAGATATAATCTACCAAGCCGCCTACATATGTTGGCAGATTCAAACTGTAAAATTAAAGAGGGTTTCATTTCAGCTTAGCCCTGCTGGCTCAGCACTTTCACTGGTCAGAGGAGGCGTTAAAGAGGGAAGGCAAATCTGTGCTGGCGTGAGTTACATGAGCTCTGATACTTAGTGTGGCTGAGGATTTGGATATAAGTAGGAGCAGAGTGATGCAGGTTAAACGGTGATGACTCTGGATGGATTTGTGACACAGCAAATAGCTGTTTATGTCCTCTTTAAACATTTTAAGATTTCAACTACTTTCGTGGGTTGTATGTAAAATCTATCAGCATCTGTTCCTCGTTTTTGGAATGAGGACATTTTAAAAGCATTTTTAACCTTTATATTTAAACTATATTACACCCACAATTTTGATGGTTGTAGAAATTGGAGCTCCTGGAGAAACCTCACGCAAACACAGTTGTGCAAACCTCATGTAGTGTGATCGTAGACTGCTTATTTGTCGTTCCTAGATTTTTCAAAATTGAATGGGAGGCAGAGCCGTTGGCTATCAGGCTATGGATCCAGCTCCCAGTTTGGATTTAGGAGACAGATTCCATCTCTACTCTTAAGATTAGGCTGAAACTTTTTCATTACTCATTGCGCTTCACTTTGTGAGTTCATACACCACTACTGTATATAATAACAAAGATTTTTTAACTTTGGCTCTTTGTTTTATAGTTTGCTTTTTGTCCTGTTTCTCTTTGCTCTTTTCTCTTTCCCCTAACCCTCAACCAGTCATGGTGGACTGCTGCCCCTTTCCTGAGCCTGGTTCTGTCTGAGGGAGCAACCAAGTGCTTGCTCACAGAAGATCGTGTGATTGCTTTTTGTCTTTTGTTTTCTAATGTTGTGGGGTTTTACCTTACATTAAAAATGACTTGGCATGACTGTTGTTGTGAGTTGGTGCTGTATAAATGAAATTGAATTAAAGTAAATATATATATATATATATATATATATATATATATATATATATATATATATAGATAGATAGATAGATAGATAGATATTGCTTTTTTTATATGTGTAATCTTGTAATCCTATTGGTTTATGCTAGAATTAGCAATATGATCGGTGTTATGATATGCTAAAGTGTTCAAATATTTTCATGTTTTTATTCCCCGTGGTTACTGCTGACCACACTCAAAACTAAACAAACAAAAAAACCCCAACTTTAGTTAAAAATGTATGTAGCTCCTAACAAACAGACTGTTTTACACTAAAGTGTGGAACTCCTTTAACCAAAAGTCATCAAAAAGCATACTCAAAAAATTAAATGAAATCTAACACACAATAGTGTATTTTGGGAGGTTAATGGCTCGAGTTGAGTCACTTCAGTGTTTTAGAATCAAAAACAGTTTCTTTGGAGTTACTTAACTGGGTGGAACCAGTTGACATCACTTTTTTAAGTAAATCAAGTAAATCCAAAAGAACATCTTTTAGTGCGCAGTATTCCATTAATATAACACATATGACTCAAGTAATTCTTAAAAAAAACACTCATTTGTTCTATAATCCTTGAAAAGGGGATTCTTTAAAATCAAAATTATTGAGATTTTCTTTTCCCTCTTTCCTGTTTTTGAGCGCTCAGTCAAAATATTCCTAAAATTTTATTCATTTTGATGTGACTGTTTGCAGTCCTCTTAGACTTCTCACTGGACTTCTCTAAATTCCTATTAGTTTGTTCAGTACAGTCGACCAGTGACAAGAAAATGTATTGCATGCTTGCCGTGCTTCACATATTACAAATATTACGTGTGAATAGTAATGGATCATGTGCCAGCTGGGTTACTAACTTACAAGTAACTATACAATAAACACACTGAATCTGTATTGTTTTATATGTATAACAAAAACACAACTTTACTTAAAATCATTAAAAAACAGTTTAAATACTCTAAGTATTAGAAGACACACGGTGTAACGTGCCAGTTTGCCATATCAACTGTCGGCTGAATAAAGGCACCTTCAGCAGTTTCAACACTATGTACTGTACTTTGGTTTGAGGCATCAGCAAGACAGGTGGCAGGAAGTTATTTCAATAATTGGTAGTAATATCATCAGCTCCCACTCCTGACACACTTAAACACAGACGCACACACGCTGATAACTGCTCACAGGGTGTCAGTGTATCTCAGCATGCAGTTTGGATGTCTAAAATAGACCCCAGCACAGCTGGGGCTGCACGAATAGGAGGAGGAGCAGATTACTAACTAGTTTCTGTTTGCAAATACTCATACCAAAGCTGTCTTATGTGGTTTTCATGCTCCATGTGCTGTCTCCCTAGACTGATTCATGCAGAACCATGCTTTAAGTTCCCTAGCAGAGATCAAGGGCAGATGCTGGCCCACTGATCAAGGGCAAAAGTTGGCATTCATTGTGTGCTTGAGAATGTTGCACCTGTCTAATAGTTATGCACATGCTTTTCATTTGATCTGCATGTGCTATTGTTACAAGTTGCTGAAACGCTTATTGAGGCAGTTAATTTCCTTGCCATCTAATGAAGGCCGTGGAACTGACTTTTTTTTTTGCTGCCAGAGCATCACATGGGGGGGAACATTGTAAATGAGCAACTGGCTGTCTAAAGGTAAATAATAATAATTTTAGGTCTTATTTGTGCAAACCTAACGCTTCTAGTTTAACCATAAAAATATATTTTGCAAAAATGTATCCATCTCGGGAAGTAAAAGTTTAAGCCACAGCGTTGAAAATACATCTATGAACTGCTAAAAGTGACATAAATATTTAAGAAAATCTATTGCCTAAATTTGCTTCCTCCATTCATTCAAGCGATAAACTAAAACAAAAGTCTGTTATTATCGCCTGTTGGAATAGTTCCTCATTTCCTGTTGAGAATTCCAGCATTCCCACTCTGCTTCTTAAAAGGAGCTTTTAATCACCGAGCTAAACATCTCATCGCTTTATTACTTTAACCCAGCGAGAGTGGGGTGAAAAAGATTTTTAACACTTTACATTTTCCACTACAGATGTGGTTTATTTTAGTGAGTGACTTCAACAAAGGAGACATTTTGTTTGAGTTCGAGAAATTACAATGGAACAATTAAAATAAATCTTGAGGTGAACTTCCATTAACCTCGGCTTGGTTTGGGTTTCAGCGCTCTGGTCCCCAAGGATGAAGGCCTTCATTTGATTTATATCATCCTCCCCTTTGCCTGAACTAAAAGAAGGGGAAATAGTTTCACCGAGAACTCGGCTGTGTAAAACCCCTCCCATTTTCTGATGGGTACTTTTTGGTCTGCTTCGAAACTTCCATTAGTTGGGCAGTAAATCTGAGATCATGGCTGTTTTGGGATTTTTTTCTCAGTTTTTTTGGTTGCTTTTTTGTTATTTTAATAAACCAAATAAAATAAGAATTTAGTTTAAATTTTAGGACTGGACTTTTTTTTTTTTCAATTTTGCTTTAAAAATACTATTTTTTAAGCTATAATATTTTCTTTAATTAATAATGCTCTGGTGTGAAAATGTAAAAACATGACATGACACGTAAAATTAAAAAAAAAGGCTACAGAAACTAATCTCTAAACAATACAAAAACACAAAATACTGTGCAGTAATTTAGTTTTCTTTATGACTTTTTGGAAACATGGAACTGTAAAGAGGCATTGTGATGGTTATTCCAGTTATTAGACTTTATTTGTGGTGAATGTGTGAGGCACTATCCAGTGTAGCTAGTAATGGGCTGACATGACCAAGATGTCTGTAGCAATTAATCACACTTATTAGGCACGATGAACTGCTCGCCAAGCTAGCTGTTAAAATGTTGAACACAGCTGCAGTCGTGTGTGAGCAAGCAGCAGGCTGATATCTTGCTATATCTCAAGGGGAAAATGCCATTAAATTCAGGGTATATAGATGAGGACATGCAGGTATATGTTACAGTAATAAAGAATTCAGGTTTAGAAGGTACAGCAGAAGCAGACGAAGAATATTTTTTGCAATAACGATTGGTTTATATCACAGATATAACATGAAAATATGAAAATTGGAAAATGAAAAATATTTGCCAGCACTTTCTTGTAAATCAGCACTTAAGTCAGTGCTGCAAAACCAGTGACTCCAAGCTCACATGTACAGACTGGACATACTAATTGCTGATCAAGCAAGCCACTGATTAAATGGTAAAATGTAGTAGTATATATAATAATGGTATAATAAAAGTAATAAACACACAACGTTCCAGCTATTGAAGTAAAATCTGCAGGAACATGTCGTGATGATTCTCTGTAAGAGAAGTTTAAAACAAATGTCAAACTGAGACGTTAAAGTTTAAAAGTCTAAAGGGTAAATGTAAAATGAAGTTCATCTAGTCTTTTATATGTCTGTATCAGTATTTAAATCAAGTGTGTTTATGTTTCGAAGGACACATTGATGTGGTCAGAGACAAGTCTTTTGGGAAGTTGGCTCCTGTGATTGCCGTCTGCTGATGTAAACTCTGTTCTGTCGGTTCATGTTTCAACCCAGAGGGCCAAAGAAGCAGGTCTGTGCCGAAACTTATAAACACTCGCATGCCGACCCACAGTGTGGAGGAGCGTACCTCTTCAAACACAAACATGGAACAACATGCACAGATCCAAACGCCTGTGAATGCACTCTTTATGTGCTGTAGAGTCACAAGGTTAGTTCATCAGAGTCGGTCATTAATTCTGAAGGCTGAACAATACATAAATTAGTGTGTTTCCATCAGACATTACAGTTTATTTAAACTGATTTAACAGTTTTAATATTGTGGAGTTCCTGATGTAGCAATTTGTGATTTTAATTATATGTTTTATGGGCTGTTTCCACCTACTGTGTATCAAAGTGCCAACACATTTGTAAGTTGTAGGGTTTTTCCCACCAGTCATGCATCTCTAACTTGACACCTGATTCAACCATAGCATTCAAACACGAATTCCTTTTATTAATCTCTTATATCTGAACATTGTGTTGATCCAGTGCTTTGATCACTTTTGAAAACTTTTCCAAAAAACCTTCATTAATAAATCTTCCGCGTCAACAGCGCTTTCTCTTTCTGCTTTAGCCAGAGTGTCACGTTATCACATGTAAAGCTTTGTTTAAGTTTTGTTTTTTCCAAGATAATGTATGGGCATGTTTCTGTATTCCTCCATTTCTCTCTCTGTGTTTATCTAACTCTCTTCCTTTGTCATGCTGTGTGCACGTACAGTATGTGCGTGTGAATGAGTAAGGCACAGGTGCAGCTGAGGAGTATAGTGTAACGAGGTGCCCCACGGGCAGAGGATCGGGATTGTGTTTCAACACTTTCCGTCAAAGATGCAAATAAGGCAATGAATCAACATTTCCTGCAGTGCATCCCCTTTATCTTTGATCAACCTCCTGGCTTTTCTTTCACTGACACATGCAAATTTGCATACACATTTGCACCACTGCTACAAGCAATAATAATAACACTCCCAGAAAACTGATGCAGCTGCTACTGTTAATCAATAATTTCCTTTCCCGTGTGAGGTGTTGTGTGTAGTTAAGTAAGTTACATCCGCTGAGATCATGCAGAATCAACAGTAGTGAATTCTGCAGTTAAAAATAAATAAATAAAATAAGGCTGTGTAATATATAATATATAGTGGGAATGAACCCTTTTGCCTTCAACATGCCTCCAGATTTTACTAGCTCAGCCTAGTTGTTGACATTTTTATTAGTCGTGGCCACTGTGGTTATCTTTTCGTAAATCAAGTGTATAAGGAAAAAAGAAAGCTCTGCATGGCTGCACAGCTCTGATTCAACAGGTGCAGCAAGTAGTAAAAAAACAAAAAGTCATGATGCCAGATATTGAGCAAAAAATAAATAAAACAGTCTGACAGTCAGGATGATCCCGCTGAAAGTGCTAAATAAATTGATTTTATTTTACTTTTAGAAGATCCCACCTCTCATATTTTTCCCTGGACCACTTAATATCTATCAAGATTATCAAGATTGTGTTTTTAACAAACATCAGTTATCTCCCCAAATTAGGGGTGGGTTTTGATAATCAATTTATCGATTAAAATCGATTCTGGCTTGGATAACGTGATATCGATTCATTAAAATCCTGAATCGATTTTTTAATCTAAATTAATTTTGCCCAAAATGCCAGAATCTCAGGTTAATCCACACAAAAGCTAAAACAGTAAATGAGAGCAGGTACACGGATTCTGCACAAAGACGTAAACACAAAGCGGATCAGAATCAGTGAGATGTCGCCTTTCTCACCCGACAGCACGGACACGGTCGGGGCTGAAAGCCGACATCTCGCTGATTCTGATGTTTCGGCGGGTCACGCTTTATGTTTACGCGCTTTTTGCGCTGATTCTAAAGCTGTTAGTTTTATCTCTCTCCAAACAATATTGACCGAACCAGCAGCAAAAGAAGATCCAAACTACGCTTCACATAAACATCGTCATGAATTCCCTCTGACTTTTGCTGTTTTGCTTCCACCACGATAAAATCCCACTTCATGCACAGCTCTTTCTCTCTCTCGCTCTCTCTGTATAGAACAGTTTCCCATCTAAAAATCTGTTTTCTGCATTATTCGCTTGCTTGTTATGCACAAGTCTACTGTTGTTTACAGCGCTGTTTTTTTCCCTTTTACTTAGAAAACCTAATTTCTGTCGTTCAATAGGCTACTGAACAAATTTAAACTTTTTAAAATTATACAAAATGCAAAACACTTAGCTGTGTCTCTGATAAAACCCCTGTAACTTCAGAGGTAATGTTCATATGTTGATTAATGGTTTTCTTTCGTTTTTGATGTACTGCAGAATATTTTTATAAAATCCCGGACAGGAAAATCACCTTCATGTTTTTCTGTGTTTTATCTTCAGCTACTTTGACACAAAGGTATCTGCTGTGATGCTCACACCTTTGAAAAAGTCTTGCGAGTGTTGAATCGAATCGAATCGTGGATCGAATCGATTCGGGACCTTGTGAATCGGAATCAAATCATTCTAGAAATCAGTGACGATACCCAGCCCTACCCCAAATATAATGTTATGTTAATGATTTACCATTGGACAGTGGAGGAGTAGCTAAATCAAAATGTTTCCTGTGAATAATTTGCATCATACTGAGCAAACAGGTATACTGGCTCAATGTCAACTTAAATTCTTCATATTGTATTAATTTGTGTCTTTTCTCAATACTGGTTTTTATTAATTGGCTCTTTCTTTCTAAACTGTGCGGTTTATTAACCAACATATTTTTTTACTAATGATACCACAGTTACCACCATTGCTCCTACTTCTGCATGTCTTTTGGCTATCCGCTACCTCTGTTACTTGTGTGTCACATGTGGTGTATGTGTGCTTGCATGACTTGTCATGTGAGAAAGAAAATATGCAGATATGATTTACAGTCTGCTCTTGGCTCCTGAAACATGTGTCACGTACAACATGCCGCTCATACCCTAAAGTGTGGATATGTGTATAGTGTTTAAGACACCTGATGGGAAACCATGCAAGGACTCTATTATATCTTACTGTGTGGCAGACTCACAGAGTCATTACTGTACGAGTCTTTACTATAAGTGAAAAAATAATTTGAAATGGCTCCGTAGCAAAGTTCGTTAGGTTGTGTGGTGGTTGGAGTAATAGCCTCCTGTCCTGTTGTATTATTGTTGCTCCCTTCAGGGTTTAATGTGTGATGTACACCCAAAAATACTCCACAACATAGCTGCATTTTCAAACAGTTGAGGGGAAAAAAGGAAGCTTAATTTAAAGCATGCATTTTTGTATATCGGTGCATTTATTTGATTTACAGCTGATCCCTGAATGCTATGCATCTGATGCTTTTTGGAGGGAAGTAAGTGGACAGAGAGCAGAGGGAAATTTAGTGGCTTGAGCTTGGGTGCTTAAGCGCCTATCTCTCGTTTATCACAGGCAGTCTGGGCGCAGCAGTCACAGAAAGTGTCTCCACTCACATTTAGCAACACAATTTACCTTTGCCACTTTGCATGCAGAGTCTATTTGTCACTTTAATCTGGGTGCTGTGCATTTATCTTTCTTCAGTCACTTTAATGCATATGGCGGTTGGCTGAGGCAGTGTGTCAACTCATGGCTGCATCAGGGCTCTAACGAGAATTAGAGGCAGATTTTTCACTAAGATACATGAGTTCACATTCACATTTGCACAAACTCACATACTGACCATTTCACAGATACTATCATAGACATGGAATCATATACAGTACATAAACTTGTGAGACACAGTAATAACTTTTATCTAATACATTCCTGGTGGAGAAGGGCAACATAGTACTTTTATGTTAATGTCACAGCAAAATACCTTCATATGCATAAATATAAACCAGACTGTTACATATGCATCATATACACACATATCTATAACAGCATACCAGACAATATAGGACATTTGAGATCTGCTGTAAGCAGGAAGAAAATATTCAACTTAAAAAATGTTTAAATGTCAGCATATTTTATTCAAAATTACATTGTGATTATATTTACCTACAAATACTTAGAGGTAGGTACACAAGAATAAGAGGGTAACAAGTAAAATATGCAATGCACAAGTAATTTTAGGAAGTACAATGTATAACTTAAGTATTGCAAAACTCCAGGTATTTTACAGGAAATGAGACTAATTGTTCTAGAACATCCATCTTGCACCTCAACATAATAAATATGAAATAAAGTAATGTGTGTAAAAAAAAAAAAATGTAAAAAGGCAAGATTAATTCACTCCATGATAGTTAGCTAGTGGTGGACCACATCATGAAGTGTTACCAATAATTAAGCAAAGATTTCTGATTATTATTTCCTGCATGTTACATTTAAATGCTTGCATCAGTTTTAGCGAATGCGATTTTACAGATTAAGTCTCAAAATTAATTACAATATTTAATAACAATAACAAACCAAAAATTGGGGAAAATTGATGGATAATAAAAATGAAGTGTTGTTACTTTGTAATGCACTAAAAAGAATTTCCATCTTCATTGAGGATGTGAAAAAATATCCACTTATCAGTAAAATGCCAGATGTCATGATGTTAGATAAGATTTGAATAATACGAATGTCTTTTGCCAAAACATGTAAAATATTAACAGATTTCCCATTTTTTAAAACAAATTTCAATCCTTAAAGTCCACCACCTTGTGTTCCAGAAGGATGTAAGGCCATCTGAATCCAGGTCAGCCTGCTCCACTGATAATGCTGTCTCCTTCTCTTTGATTTCCTGTCTGGGACAAGGAGTCATGGACCATTTTCGCCAGCCGTTCAGTCATATAAATCAACCAAGCCCAGACAGTGGGACTAACATTAGACAGCCCTTTTCCGCAAAGCGCCAGGAGTAGTTACAGCAGAAAAAATCATGTGATTTGGGGTTAAAGGATGCTGCTGTAAATTTGGTGAATCTGCCTCTCTTGGTTTATGAAAGTCACAAGGAAGCTAAAAGCAAGACAGTCACGGAAAAGAAAACATGCTTTGATTTATCTTTGTTTCAGCGGTCAAAAGCAAAGAAAGCACAAAGTCAAATCTATAATTCTATTCTAACCATAATCTTTTTTTTATCCTAGTATGTTTGTGCATTAATAGTTTGGATGCGTTCCTTCAAGTGTTGATTGATTTGTTCATCCTAGCCTCTATCAGCGGTCATTTTGGGCAGGTGCAGAAGTGGACCAGAGCAGCTGCTATGGAATCGAGGGAGAGAAAGAGAAGGCAAGAGAAGAGGAAAGAGAGAAGTTTCTTCTGACTTGCTGCCATGTCATGTAGTTCTCCCATAAATCTCTGTCCCATAGAGAGGGACAGGGAGAGAGAGAGAGAGAGAGAGAGGGGGGGGGGGGGGGGTGAGAAAACAGCTTGCGTTTGCATTTCATTCGCACGGGTTTCTCTCCATTCTGCCCTTCCTCCCCTCCCCTAGCGCTGTTTATTTTCAGCCCTCCACATACTCCGAAGGCCTGAGAAGTAATTATTTCTTAAAGTTACACCTCTGCTGTCACAGATGACCACAGTTGGCCAGCACTTAAAAAGCCTGAGCTAATGATTAATGTTTGAAGGCAGGCAGCCAGGGAAAATCACGGCCTACCTCAATTTGTAGAAATACCTTCTGCATGACAAATAGATGGAAGGGGCACCAAGGGCATCAGACGCAGAAAAGCGTTACATATCCTGTTATTATCATATAAGGAAAATGTATTAATTCCAATAGTTTTATATATAAATGTATCTTTTTTTCTGAGACTTGTGCATTCACCTGCCTCGCAACATACTGAAGTAATAGCAGACCGTGAAAATGTTTCTCATTTTGTGTGAACTTTTGGGATCTAAGACTTTGTAGACGTTGAGACCTGTTGTTGATCTTTACTCTTTCCTGAAACAGCAGTGACTTCTGAAATAGTTTTTATAAGAATAAAAAAATTGCTTGTCCTATATTTTCCAAGTTATGCTCTTGCTTGTCCTAAAATCAGCATACCTCTTTGTTTAAAATGCTGCATCTTTAACGTTCAGTAAAATCCCATCCTACGCTTGTAGTCAGTTTAATTTGACTCAGGCCAAGAGGATTGAAAGAAAGCTTTAGATCATGGGTAATTTTTCAAAAGAGGGAAAGCATCCAGTGAGCTGCAGCTATCTGGGTTGGGTATCTTTTAAGCACTTACCTAAGTATTGTTGCTGACCATGTCCACCTCTTTATGACTACAGGGTTTCCATCTTCTGGAGCTGCTTCCAGCAGGATAGTGTCACAAAGCTCAGATGATCTGAAACTGGTTTCTTGAACATGACAATGAGTTCACTACTCAAACGGTCTCCACAGTTACCAGATCTCAATCCAATAAAGCACTGTTGAGATGAGGTGGGATGGTAGATTTGCATCATGCAACTGCAGCAACTGGTGGTGCTGATGAGCCAAAATCTCTGAGGAATATTCCCAGCATTCCAGGAATGTTTCCTCATTACATGTATGACATAAACAATTAAGGCCCTTCTGAAGGCCAAAGGGAGTCCAAAGTGACAGATCTGGACTTTGTGAAACTGTCTTCTAGCAACTATCACTCAGGCTCATCAGGTTTCATGTACACTATATCAATAACAGGAGTATAAAAGGTTTGTAAGTAGAGATTAAATGCAAGTCCAGTTGAGTGTATTTTAGCACATCCTTCACTTTTTGCGGTTTTTGCTTTAAATCCATATATCCATGGATTATTTGTGGGGCAGGGAGAGAGATTATGGCTGGATGTCTGTGAGATCTGATATAGCAGTGTGCATACATATAAATGCTGTAAATATATATACACATATATATACTGTATATGCAACTGTAGATACAGTAAACCTATACAGACGCACACACCATCAGACACCTATCTATCAGCAGTGCATGTCAGGATATGTTCAAGACCATAAAAGTATAGGGACACAAGGGCGTAGTCAAGCCTGTCATGATTTTCAGAAGTTATAAATAGAGGAAAAGCCAGTAAACATTTATGGAATGGCCGTAAATCGCCTGCAGCGTAAACGTTTTACAATAAGTTGTGTTATCCTCGCAATGTCATTTGAATGCCCTTTAGTGGTGCGGCCATTACTCATCCAGACCCCTCTGTGGTTTCAACCCGTGCTGCCATTGGTCGGCTCCGGGGTCCTCCAATGAGAAAACTCGATTTGGGTGGGAGTAACATCCGCTAGGCCCTTGCTGTCCACTCAGTGACATCGTGATGCATAACCATTAATCTAGGGTTGAAGTGTGAAATGAAGGGGAAAGAAAATGTTATCATCTCTTAAAAATATCTGTGGGTGCGAGTGTTTGTGTGTTTGTGCAACAAACACACTGCTGTCACCACAGAGGATTACTTAATTTTCGTACTGTGTGGAACTGATGAAAATGTAAAAGGAGCTCCGGCTCTGGAGAGATTAAAAGTGTCAAATGCATTTTATATACATAAGGAGGAAGAACAGTGCATCATTTATGTTTTGATTGAAAATATGAGTTTTGTGTTGCTCAAATTTTAAGTGTGATTTACTGATAAATTATATGACCCTTCATTTGAAATATTCTTCTACCCATACACTATGAAGTGAATTTAAAATTAGTATTGACTGTAATATTTTATTGCTAGGTAAGTGAATAAGTAGGTAAACTATACATAAAATGCACATTTAAACACGGTTCTGTACAAAATATGTATATTTTTAAATATGCACAGCACACACCACACAATGTGTTTTCTAAATCCTAGTTTCTAAACATGCTATGTGTTCAGTCAGCAGCAAAGCATGATGGGATTCTTCTTTAGCCTCTTTGCTGGTCCTGAGCAGTGATGGAGTGTGTTATGTTTTAAAAGCTAATTAGCGTCACTAGCAGTATCAGGAGCCATCAATCTCAGGCTCAGTAAATAACCAAAATGGACCAAATAACCGAGTTTGGCTGATGATAGTGGATGTAGCCTTTGTAACTAATGGTGGTCATTAACCTCTCAATGGCTAAATAATAGCATCTTAATTAATTTGATTCAAAGGGAAAGTTTGTAATAGAATTTAATTATATTAATGGGGGGGAGGCCACAAGGTGGACAACAAGAGAACTGGTAAACAGATACATGGACACAAACTCAGATGTGATTACATTCTTCATGTCGTTTGCATGTGTGTGGCTATATGTGCAATTTTACCTGTGTTTGTGCATGTACATACACTCACATGCAGACACACAGCACTCTTTAGATTTATGTCACGCCTGGCTGGCAATTTGTCAGCATAGAGGCTTTAAGGAATTCATAGAGACTTCAAAGTTGATGTTAACTTTAAGTCAAACAACTTCACAAAGCCGATTGTCCCCCCTCAGCCCACATTTCCAACCTCTTTTAATTAAAAACAATTTATAATCAGTCACAACATTTAAGTGACTGAAGCTCATTGTTTTATTACACTGCAACCTTATGTCAAAAAGCCTTTTTTTCAGAGAATTTTTTAAACATTTTGATTTGTTTTTTATTTGTAAATATAAAATTAGGTAAAATAAACGAATAAAACTAGTAAATTAAGTACATTAAGATTGTTGCTTTGGTTAAAATACACCCTTTTAACAATGTTATTAATGGCTTAAAGACATAGGTGACATGGATGGAGACATGGGTGCTCAAGTGCCCCCAAATTTTATCAGAACATCTCTAAAAATAACTACTAAAAGTATTAATAATATCATATTCTAGTATTATTTTGTGGAATTATATTGAAATGGTGTATTTTAATAAGTTATCCATTGACGTGAAAGAATGAAAACATGTTTCATGTCCTGTCTTCTGTGCGCTCACACAGAAGCAGACACTTTATAAGTCACAGCATTGTGACTTATAAAGTGTCATCACTTGTCATCAACAATAAGACTTTTGATGCTGTGACAGAAAGAAGATAAAGAGGTAAATTTAATGACACAAATCAGTGATGCAGATTTAAAACACACCTTAACTGAAATACAGCAAAAGTTCAAACTGTTCTGATAATGCGGGGACAATGCTGTGACTCATAAGGTGTCTGCTAATTTTTATTTGTTCTCTAAAAACAGTCAACAACATTAGCTAATGTATCTTAAATCACTAGAGATGATTAGTTAATTTTAACCTTCTGGTCCACTTGTCTGCTGGTATATTGCGAGTTGCCAGCCAAGGAGCTGATGTGCTTTAATGTTTTAGTGTTTGGTGACATAGAGTCACCTGGATCTGTAGCAGTCTGTATTCAGTTTGAATATTGCTATAAACTGATATAGCTCAGTTTGTGACTTAGATGTGTATCTTCTGTACAGCAAGGGGTTTCAGACTGTATTCCAGTGGAAACGAATATTACCCCACTTCTTGCTCCATTTTTAACCTCTGTATAAAATGTTCGTAATCACTATGGTCTCAATTGCTATTTTAAAGTATTCTTCAATAGATCATTATGTTCATTTTGGAAATTTTGATCTCATTTAGAGTACAGTAGATTAAAAAAACACAAGGCACGCTTCAGGGTGTGGCTACATTGTGATTAACAAGTCATTACCATATGAATGTGAATAGTGTCCTTAGGTTTTTATTCAGATCATCCTATCCCTAGTACATGGAGCAGGATGATGACTCTGAAAATGCAAGACTTCAATCTTCAAAGTTGAGTTTCAGAAATGAATGTGTGATATCAGAGTAGACAGATTCATCCTAAATATGTGTGTTTTGTTTAAGGCTTTTCAAGCACAAGTAAACCGTTGTTTCCAACAATTTCCGATGTAATACAGGCGTTAAAGCACAACAGGCTCTTTGCGTAGTCTGTCATGTGTCACATAAACGAGTATGACTGTAAAATAAAATAATAAGGCACAGTTTGGATTTTATCAAGCAAAATATTTTTGTAGCCTGAAAACACCACAGTCTTCCTCGGTCTTTAATTTTGCTTTGCTTTTTTTGGGGTGGAAATGGCAACTTTTGTGCACCGAATGGCGATTATTGTAAAATAGGCCTCATTGCTGAAAGCCTACACATGGCTGTTCCCTGTTCACGCAGGGCACATAAAGCACAATCAGAAATTTTCATTCCTGTTTAGGTGATGCTTCTATTCGAGGTGATTTGCTGTAACACTCACAGTGGATTAAAGCCTATCTACAAGCAGAAAAAATTGAAAATTTTACAACCACCGCCTGCTGTGGTTTACTATTCCTGTCGCTCTGCTGCCGAACAGATAAAATGTCCTAATTCAGTAAATTCAGCCTCAGTCCACACATACTAAACCTTACAGATCCTGATTAACTTTCTATATCTGCGGCTGTGTCGCTCTCCTTTTACTCTTTTTTATACCCTCTTCATCTTCTTTCGTCTAATTCTACTTTTCCCTGCTTATAGCCCTCCTCTCCTCTCTTTTATCCTCCTCTTTCTCCTCCTCATCCTCTCCTTCTTCTCCGGATATAAGTACAGCCAGATCTATTACCAAGCCCTGCGGATATACTGAGACAAAATGAGAGACTTTGATTTTCTAATACCATTAGACTATATATAAGTGAGTGTGCGTGTGTGTGTGTGTTTGGGTGGGGGAGTGTGGAGAGCCGATGGAGGACTCAATAAGAGAAGAAGAGCTGAGATTTATTAGTGGGACACAAGTCCAAAATCAATCAGGTGATTGAATCAGGATATTATTGGTCGTAAATTAGAGTTGTTTATGTCAGAAAGGGGAAGGAGGAGAGTGGAGGAAGAGGCTGAGTGCGGAACAAGCAACAGCAAGGTAAGCTAGTTGGTGAGCTTATCTGATTCTTTATGTCATGACCAATACATGGCCCCAGTCGTTAGCCTCGCTGGAATGCCTTTTTCAGCAATACGGTCTTTTATAGTCTATGAGAAGTATAGTGCGTACTTTCTTATCCTGGTTCATTTTATTTTCAATGTTAACATTAATCCTTGTCTAAATACGTAATGAAAAAATGAAATTAAAAAATTAATAAATGTGAACTAAACTCAGTATATGGATAGCTAAATGATACAGAGACTAAATGAGCCTAAATATAATTGAAAAAACAACATTTCAAGTACCACAGCTGGTTTTACCTTTTTTTTTAGAACACAAACACCATTCTTGGAAATTAATAGCATCTCTGGCTAATAATACAATCAATATTAAAACATATCAATATTCTTATTATTCTATAAACCATGTTTCACCCAGCTCAAAAATTTACAGATCAATAAAACACATCTAAATTATACAATCATAGCATTTCAAGACTATAGATGGTTAAAAAGATATATCTGGTTTGTTCAACTCAGATCACTTAAAGCCTCTATGCAAGTCAAAACTCTATTGGAAGATATTTTGTGATATGGTACAATGTCAACATGGCTAAAACACAGGGTGTAATGAGTTGAGAGCGTTGGTTCTGGTGAACACAGATTGAAGCACGTGAAGTGTACACATAATATACTCTATAAGGAGCTTGCCTATAGCTTTGAAGTTTTGTTAGTCAAGTGAGACTATGTTCCCATGAAAAAGAGAAATGCCCAGGACTCCCAACACAGTTCACAGTTGAAACAACATCTAATAAAAAAGAAGAGGGGTGATATAAAGATAAGGCCTCGTAAATATAAACGGGCCAAGAGGCTGATAAAGACAGAGAGAGAGAGAGATGGAGGCTGAACCTGAGAGGAGCACATAATAACATGGGGACCCTGCAGAAGAGATGAATGTCCAAACAGGAAAGCTGGCTTTCCACCTGGAATTAACATGAATCCAGATTGTGTCTGGATCTGATGTACTTTAGGTAGAATATATATATAAACCTGGCTTTTTAACATATACACTAACACATGATTTTGTTTCCCTCACCAAAACACAGATTATGCGATCACTTCCCCACACAATATTAAAACTACATGCTTCCTGACTGAATAATTGTGTTACATGATACATAATCATGTAAACATGTTTCCCCACAGCTGGAACAAACCGATCCACATGTACACAAATTGTATTCGTTTTAGGCGAGCATATCTGTTTGGATTATCGTTTGTGTATTTGTATCTACTCATGATCACAATTCAGTGATCTTTTACTCATTTGACTCTGTAAAAGACACACAACAAAAAATCACATGGTTGTTTTGTACTCAAGGGAGCCTAAACACATCGGTTTAGAATAAGCCTAAATTTATCCAGTTTATTTACTTTTTCCAAATGTTTGCTTCAGTGTGCGGTGATGTTGAGTCTAACCTGTTACCACTATTAGCACTATTATAAAACAAAGCACAAACAAGTAGAGCTGTGTTAATAAGTGAAGGTGTCAGCTTGAGTGGGAACTCACCTCAAAAACAGATATGCTTGTTCAAATAAAGAGTTGGTCACACTGTGGTAGTATTACAGAAATCCAAACCAGTAAAAATCTGGCTGCCATTATTTTACCTGTTCATATCCAAAGTTGCCTTCTGTGCTTCACATACATTTTTAATCTCTAAACTTTCTGACACTTTTTTAGTGAATTTACTTGCAAACCCTGCCATCTGGTACTCACATATAACATCCACAGTGTTTGCAAATAGTCCTTGAACCAGCTCTGGGTCTCATTTAGAAATTCCCATGTCAGCATCTCCCAGATGTTGGGGAAAAAAAATCATCTTTTTCTTCATCATTACAGAAAAACATTTCTTCAATAGCTTTTGAACCCTTGTATGCTTTTCCATTTTTCCTAATCCACTTTCTCTGTCCTTCCCGGACTTCCTGTTAAGTCTTTACTTTTTCTAATGTTTCCTTGTTTTCCTCTACCACATCATCATGTTTTTCAGCATTGAAATCCACCATTTCTACTCCCCCGCAGTTCCTGTTTTTGTAAGCACGCCTGGTCATTTGATGGCCAGATGTTTCAATGAAATGAAAGTAGATTTTTGGTCCCTGGGATGTTATATGTGCTGGGACTTAACTTTAGGTTATCTTCACATTTTACAGATCAACACGTCACATACATTTTAGGACAGAATAGAATAGAATAGAATAGAATAGAATAGAATGACACTTAACTGTCACTGTATACACATAATGAAATTATGCACACCAACTGTGCAGGAATGAAATATAAATAATAAGACAGCCACATATATCAGGCACAACATTAAATCCACTGACAGGTGAAGTGAGTTACACTAATTATACAGTCACACTGCACCTGTGAGGAGGTGGGATATATTAATCAGCAAATCAAATGTTTTGGAAGTATGACAAGAAGTAAACATAATGATCAAAGCAATTTTGGAAATGATAAGACTGGGATAGCTTTAGGACTTAATTAGAACAACTCCAAGTTCAACATTTAATCTCAAAGTTCAAGGTCCTTAACACCTTAGTGTGGGCAGTTAATGTGTCTTATTGCACGTGGGGATGAAAAGCTATCAAGCAGTCTGAGTATCTGTGCCAACCACAGACCATTGTTTAAAAAAATGAAGAGAAATGAAGGACAATGGAGTTTTCTGTGTGTCTTTTACCTCATGTGGTCAGCCAAGGTGTGTGTGTGTGTGTGTGTGTGTGTGTGTGTGTGTGTGTGTGTGTGTGTGTGTGTGTGTGTGTGTGTGTGTGTGTGTGTGTGTGTGTGTGTTGTTACCTGGGGAATAGATAGCAGGATGCACTTTGAAAGAAGACAAGCTGACAGAGGCAGCGTGATGCTCTGAGTGATGTTCTGCTAGAAGACATAAGGTCCTTGCTCTCTTGTCATTCTTACTTTATTGTTCCTAATGACACACACTGCTTCATTGTAATCATATTAATTGAATCCTTCAAAAAAAAAGGAAAGACTGCACACTACAGCACTCCAAAGTTTTTCTGAAATAGTTTGAGAAGCATGAAAACAAAGTTTACAGTGTTTAACTGTCCTCCAGATCCTCCGGATCTCAATCTAATTGAACATTTGTGTAGATATTCATGATAAGCAGCCAATTTTCATCCTCAAGGCATGAACTGTATTTTAGTGTGTAAGCCTTTATAAGTATGTTTTGGTGTCTAAACTTACTCAGCGAGTGAAAGCAGTGAAAAGTGAAAGCTAGACAAATCAGTCAATGAAACCAAAGAATAGTACCAAACCCTGAGCTTTGTACATGAACCACAGTCTCTTGGCTGACAAATTCACGTGTTATTTATAAGAAGTGATCTGACATTTTTTTAAGTTTTAGATGGCTTAATAATATGTTACTGAAAAGTTCTGACATTCCTTTTTTTCCCTCTTTCTTCTTTCTTCTCCATAGCCTCATCCCACCCCGGGTCCTTAGTGCCTTCCATTCTCCCACAGTCTCTCCTCCCCCCTCATATCCCCCTCTGTCTCTTCTTTACTCTTTTCTTTCCTTGTCTGTTTTTGTGATCCACTTCTTTTCCCCTCCCTTCTTCATTTCCCTGCTCCCTTTTTTACCCTCCCTCTTTCTCCATCTGTAACCAGGCTTTATCAGTCACAGTAGGGTTATTTGTCTATCAGTTACAAGAGTGAGTCTTTGCCAAGAATGAGATAACAGTGGATGAAACCATGTGGCGGTCCTCTTTCCCTCTGACTCTCTCATCTTCCACTCTGCTTTGTCTGTTCTCTCTCCTTTAGCCTTCCTTATCTGGCCCCATTTCCTCTGTCTTCATCTTTGCTCCCTTTCCCCCTGTTTGCAACATTACACGCACATGCACACACACACACACAGACACACACACACATATTCCCTTCCCTCCTTCTCCCCTCTGTCTTCTGTTTGTGTTCATTAGCCCAGTGCAGCAGGCATGGATCTGGTTGAGGCCTGAACAGGAGAACACTGCTCTGGCATAGAGCCTGGCATTGACTGTGATCCTCTGTTACACACATACAAGCGCACAAAAAAATGTGCACATATACTTGAGACATGCACGTGCAGGTTTTGAAGCTACAGACACTCCAGCACATACATGAAAAGAAACTCAGCCAGAAACACAAACATGCATGTAAGTACAGACACGTATGTGCAGACTTAAAACCTCCTTCGAAACCCGCATGCACACACACATACACACTTACACACATGCAGGCCTCTCATCCATCCATCTTAGCCCCTTGATTAGATTAGGCATTATTAATGGAGGGCCTGTGAGCTGAGCAGACAGCGGGGTCACACTGAGTTTAATTCCATTCTCAGATAACTTCATTTGGCCTGATGCGATTGTTATTGCCCCGGTGCTAGATGTTTATAGGAAACAATAGCCCCCATAACACATCCAGACATCCTATTTAAAGAGGGTCAGCCAGGGGCACTGGATACAGCAGCTCTTCTTCCTGCCACGCTGAGTCCGGTGTTGTGGCTGATTTAAGGGGTTGGCCATTTCCCATGCCAAGGAAAAAGAGGATTAAAAGGCATATTGAAATATATTACCTTTGCCGCGTAAGCATGAGCACCATAAATGCGCGCTTCTATGGCGTATGGATAGGCAAGCAAAAGAAAGGGAAGCGGTGCTGGAATTTTGCGATAATCCTCGGTATGGCTTTCAGCAGGCAGTAAATCTAGTTTTTATTGGTTTGTCACAGGGAGTTCTCTTACAAAGAATAAACATTAAGCATAGATGGCACAAATTTATTATGTGCGGTCGTCGACAGGGCGAATAAAGCTGTCGAAGGGGAGGCGACAGAGAGAAAAAGGGGAGATTGATATGCATGCCGCATCAGAGCAGAGAATGCAATTAAACTGGAAGTGTCGGATTTTCGTTCTGAACAGCACATACGTAGATAGAAGCATGCTCATCCAAGTGTGGGAAAAGATGATAGAACATACTCACTCTTTAGAAATCTAGTATTAGCAACCACACCGCTTGACCGCGGTTTTGAAGGGAGATGTACGGTGCCCTCAAAAACATCCAAAGGCAAAACCGACTTGTCTAGCTTACTGCTGAAAATTCACTTCCCCCCATTTAAGGCGAATGAGGGAAAGAGGTGGACATCAAATGAGCAGCTCTCTTTATTTCAAAACACAGACCACATTAATGGGAGCCGGGGTTTCACGTTGAAACATTACAGCCTGCGGAGCGCCATTCGTTGGTTTTCATTTAGAAATTTTTACACCATGTCACGTTAATGTTACGGCCACTGACTTTTCAGTCATCACCTCATCGCGGCTGAGGTAATGCCTTTTAGTATGAAACCAGGGGGTTGCAGGAAAAGAGCGAAAACAATGAAAAAAGACTGGAAGCTATCCAGGAGCTGTTAGAACAAGGCTTATCATGTATCATATTGCTGCTCCATATTCCTGTTAGTGTTAGCATGCTGCTGATGGACTGTCCTGTGCGGGTGAGTTGGTCAGTGCTGCAGCCAGAATGGAGGCCCCCGCAGATCCAGTTTCCCTGTGATGGATGGCTTTGGCTGGAAACTCGGTGGAGCTATGACCCTGTTGATTGCATGCATGTTTCATGGGGTGATGCCATGGATTGTGGCTACAGCTCCCCTCTCACCCAAACCTACAGTGTCTACACTGGGCTTCCTCTTATTCCTTGATACTATCACAACTGCCTTAACGGCCAAGTGTGAGAAATCTGCAGCAATTCCTACTAACCTTCACAGCACAAACTGACATAATACCTTAATTATCATAATTTTGTTTTCTTAATTGTTTGCTTGATTAAGAAGGACTAAACAAGATGAGGTTCTATTGTTTGATATATAAGTATATGTAAGGTTTTGCACTTTTAGATTAGACTTGGATAATTAGCATGTTTTTGTACAAACTAACGGAAAAGAAAAACCTGTTTTCCTTTCTCTTATATCAAGACTGCATTACAAGTCACCAAGGAATGCAATTATCAAAACCACAGA
The DNA here is from genome assembly GCF_057382095.1 of Aulonocara sp. 'chitande type north' Nkhata Bay. Classification (NCBI taxonomy): domain Eukaryota; kingdom Metazoa; phylum Chordata; class Actinopteri; order Cichliformes; family Cichlidae; genus Aulonocara; species Aulonocara sp. 'chitande type north' Nkhata Bay. The sequence continues at coordinate 17,612,914 of NC_141356.1, read as the reverse complement.
TCCCTTCGGAGGATCACATTTCCTTTATTTCATTAATGGCCATGTTTGACTGACTTTTTAAATAGACTTAAATTGCACAATAAGGAGGCTATGAGGGTAGAGGCTAGAATGGTGTGTTGTTCTTTGATATCCTGAACAGGTGCAAGTAAATAAGCCCACTTTAGCTCGTTCTGCATTTGTACATGATTAAAATAAACTGATTCTGGCTCTGAGATCCATGTGGTGGTACAGAAGGGAGAAAGGGAGTTCTAGTTTCTCCTCACACCTGGTGCTAGCTAGCAGCAGTGCCCAACCCTTCAAGCACTGCAGGAAAGCCGACTCACCGTGGACCGTACAAGCTGTTGGAAAACCCTAGGTGGCCATAAGGAGAACGCAGTGTAATGTATCACACTGCTGGTGCTATTGGAACTGGAGGCGTGCTGGGCTTGCGGCAGACGGGAAGAAAGTTAATCACTGACTTAAGGGCTATTCTCAAAAGTTTTTTGTCCAATTTAAAAATGGAGGAAAACTTAACGGGGCAAAACATTTTTTCCACTGTGGCTTGAAAGGTTTTCCGTTCAATTATTATCAGAATCAAAATTTAAATGAGCAGATGAATCCTTAAAATTCAACTATTTTGTGCACTGAAGGTTCATCCTTTAGCTTGATGTAAAACAAATATTTCCTATGTACTTTTATGTCACTTAATGTGCTTTTTAACATTATATCAGTATAGTAAGTCCAGTAGTAGTCAACTTACAATTTTATTTTCAAGAGAAAAACAAAACTAGGTCTGTCCATCAATTCATTTTCCCAGTTCAGGGTCATTGGCAGGCTGGAGCCTATACTGGAGCATGCCCCTTGACAGGTCTATCACTCGACTAAGCACATAAACAAAAGTTAGATTGTTTGCATACTTTATAACATTAGAGTTTGTGTGGTGTAAGATCACTCACAGGCTAGTCTGCATTGTTGTTTGATACTGTCTACTTTCTACGTGCAATGTGCCGTAATTGATGGTTGTATTCCAATCACGGGCCGTAAAGCTGTCATCATCAGTCTGGGCTGCCAGAGGTCGCTTCCTCACTTCTCCCTCTGTACTGCCTGTGGTTTGTGTGCAAAACAAACAGCCGATAACAACTAACCTTTGATAAAGGAGTGGTATTTTAAACTGAGAGGGAAGTCGATAATGACTTCTTCTAGGTTTATGGAATGATAGGTTACAGTGTGTGTACACTGTGGGGAGTGGGAGATGATCTCAACATGGCACTGATTACCAGTAGAGAAAGAGGACCCTGTTTGATTAGTGTGTGTGTGAGAACAGAGAGAGAAATGTCTTCATGTTCAAGGTAAGGCTTTTATTCAGTGACTACACAGCACTGTGGAGAGAGGTCTGGCTGTGTAAGGCTATTCAGCCTCTAAATCACTTGGCAAGCGTGCATGTCTTGTGAGTGTGCATGCCTGTGTTGTATTTATATTCCATATTTCTATTTATGTGCTATATAAATGTGAATAAAGTTTATAATGTGCATGCTGTAGTGCATGCCTGTGTCTGTGTGCATGAACTGTATATAGCTGTGCATGTTTGTGTGTATACGTGTTAGAGTGAGAAGCCTAATGCCTCTGTATTCATGGAGCTGAGGAGGAGCATCAGCCTAAGTGGCAGGAATAGTACATAATGGAGTGGCCACGCTGAGGTGAATAATTCATACCTGGATGGGAGCTCAGACGAGGATATCAAACATATTTATATATTCACATATTGCATGGCAGATGAAGGCTAAAATATGCTAGAGTGCTTTATTAGCTGCAAATCTATGTCACTAAAAGGCCTTTGTTTGAGTGAGATTAAAGGAGAGTTTGGTAGGATACTGAATACTTCTTTTCATCTTTTTTTTTAAATCTTATACAGCTATGCACGGCCACTTGACTATATAACATATGATGCTTCTCAATTAGAAATATGATCTAGACATTTTTTAAACTTAAAATAATTACTTTTGCCATTGCAGAAATATGACCTCGGACTGTTGCTGAATGGCAGCTTTGGTCAGCATGTTATGTTATGCAGTTTTACAGATAGGTTTCCAAAATCTCCATGTTTTCATGCAACACTTTAGTCATTAGTTATTATTAATCTCTGGCTTTCTTCCACAGCTTGCCTTTTGTCCCGTTTCCCTCCTCTCATCCTGAACCAGTCTCCGTAGATGACTGCCCCTCTCTGATCATGGTTCTGCCGGAAGGTTTCGTCCTGTTAAAAGGGTGCTGTTTCCTCCCCATGTCGCTTAGTGCTTGTTTCCAGGCTGTAATCTGGTTGTTGGCATTTTCTGTTAAAGTAGGGTCTTTACCTCAAAATATAAAGTGGCTTCAGGTGACGTTGTGATAAATAAAACTGAATAGTCACACAAATGTACAGATTTATACAAAACTTATTGGATTAAAAAGGTTCCTGTTCGTTATTTGAAATTCTACAATTTCAAATCTAAAAATGTTGCTGTTATTCGTATTGATTTGAGTGGTACGGAAGCTTGTTAGCAAATATAAATTTTGAGATAATGACCTTAATTTTGTTTTGTGTTTTGATGGCAGAAACAATTTTTCATTATAGACAAACTGCTGAGGCAGACATAATGAAATTACAGTGAAAAACACAGAAGACCCTTGCTGTCCACAGTTTGTGGACTTTCAATGCCTTTCTGATTCTGCCATTATCGTACTCTAGTAGTTTTTATTGCTTAACTTAAACTGACCAGCAAGCACTTAGAATGACGTTTTTAAAGTTGATTTTCAGATTGTCCATCTCTGTGCTTTGTCCTTGGGTAAGACATCTAAACACTTAACTTGCTCTTTGCAGCTCTGACCCCTCCAATTTAATGTGTTTATGTCTATCTGATGGGTATGTGGACAAACAAATTCCTAATTACCCACTGTGGAATAAGGTGATCAAGTGCTCTAAGAAAATCTTCACGTACACTTTAAGAATCTTTATAGGGACATGTAATGTGCAAATCCATTGCTTTGGAATGGAGGAAAAACAGCATTAGCCCAGAATGAGAAGGCATGAATATTGCATCAGAGCTTTGTTATGCTCAGCCTCTCGACTCTCTTAATGGTGCACTTTACCAACTAGCTATGTCCATTAAATGAGTGCGCTTAATGTGAGTGTGTGTGTATGTGTGTGCTCAGGGAAAATGTGTGTGTATGTGCATGTGTGTTGGGACCCTTTACTTATAAGTAATGTGGCATTTGCTTTCGCACTGCTTCAGTTTTATGAACACATTTGTGTACTTGGCTTGTGTGAAACCGATGCAATCTGTCCAAAAATGATGTAATAGCAAATTTTTAAACCTTAAACAAATTATCTTAAAACTTTATGGCTTCTATTGAATTCAGCAAAACTACAAATGCACCAAAAAAACAAACAAACAGAGAACCTGAGAAGGAAATGTTACATTTCAAGTCACCTGTGTGAAACGACACACAGTGAGCATCGACTGGACCTGCGAACGATCAATAATATAATTCCCACTGCTTATCTTCTGAGATAACGGTGATGGCTGTTTGTTCAACTTCTACAGTGACCTCTCCGATGTTGCTTCTCCTTTCCCCCCCCCCTTAAACTCTTTCCCCGTGATCAAGGTTGGGAAACTCAATACCCCCAATGCACTCTGTTTTCACCTGGTCGTCACGGTAACCCAAAAACACAAGGCGGTCATGAATGAAATTCCTGTGTGTCATCAATCACTGGCCAACAAAGACAGGATTGTTGTGGTCTTTGAGTGACGCGGGGGGAATGTGCTGGCTGAGGTGAGGCTGGAGGCTTTGTGCAGTCTGGACCGGCAGGCTCTGAGCTGAGACCTGGATGTTTACACTGCTCCCCTGATCTTGGCATCGATTCAGGTTCACTTGAGAAATAGAGAGACTGTAGACGAGAAAGACCCCAAGCTTTTGACATGAAATGACCGATGTTAATAATGCTGGGCATTAAGTAGTGATAAACCTTCAAGGAAACTGTGTGTTTTATATTTAACATTGTTAGAACAAAGTTCCTTTGGTCTGCAGAAATCTCTAGCTTCCACTGCGACATTCTGGCCTGTCTTCATGTTCTGCCACACCTATGAACGGCTCTTTGAAGCTAAAGACTTGGTTTTAGGGTTTGGGTAAAAATTACGTTTGGATTCAGAGTGGGTGGCCAAAGTTTACCTCTAATGTATAAGTTTAGAACAATGTCCTGGGGATTTCATTTAAAGTAAATGTCCTCATGAATGTGGATATACAAGAAAGTCTACTCTATGTGTGTGTACTTAAACACATGCAAATCCATAGGAACTGGAATGCAGTACGATAACATGCTTCAACATTATGACATGCAGGTAACGTAACACCCAAAAGCAACTGTGTATGTAGACATTTCCACAACATTTCTGTTTTTTTTCTTTCTTTCTTTGTTTTCTTTAAGGTCTGTTTACCAGCAGGCAACCAAAGCCTATTCAACAGTTCAAAAATGACTGACCCATAGGACTCGGGTAACACACATTCTGCACATTCAGCTGCAGATATCTGTTAATAAAGATTTAATCTGTAAAACATCTAATCTTGCCACAGACTGATAGCTGCTGTAAATGCAATGCAAATGTTTGTGTTTTGAATGGAAATCTTTTCATTCATGCCATCACAGAAAGATGCTACACAGCGGGTGAAAAGTGACCCCAAAGGTGTACCCAGTGTGTTTAAATGTGACTTAACCAAACCTCAGTATGTTCTAAGGTGAGAATGTGCTGTATCGGCAGGTGTGATCGTTTGCCTAAGATAAAACTGTAAGCCCATAAGCTTCATTTTTACTTCAGACAACTTCCAATCCCTAAATCTCCTCCCTCAGTCTCATTACAGTGTCAACACTCAGGCTGCCCGTCTTTGCCTAATCATGCATCCATCCTAAACCCAGTCATTAGCATGTATGAATGATAAAAAGGCTATCAGGAAGAACGACCATGCGCCATAATCCCCCTCAGCGTCCTTGCTCTGTAACACTGGGAATCTGGTTGACATTTCTGCTGCTCATTGATCCATCTTGGCACATTTGGGTTCTGGCATGTCTGTGATCAAAGGAACAGTTTTCCTGGTTTAACAGTGACAACAGCAAAGAGTTTCTACTTTTATTATGTCAGTTCGTCCATTCACTACACATAACATGGTGGTAAAGATGAAGTGACGCCTCACAACAAGAAGGTTCCTCGTTTGAATCCCGACTGTGTGTGGAGTTTGGATGTTCTCCTTATGCCTCCACGGGTTTCCTCTTGGTACTCCTGCTTCTTCCCACAGTCCAAAGATATTTATGTTTGGTTAATTGGTGATTCTAAATCAGCCATTAATGTTAGGTAGATAAAGTGCTTTATGAGTGTATGGTTAAAATGTGACTTGTAGTCTAAAGCACTTTGAGTAGTCGGTAAGACTAGAAAAGTGCTATGTAAATTACATTACATTATCTGCCATGCTGATCAATACATGTATCTCTTATATCTTTCACCTGCCTGTAACTTGGATATTGCTTTTTATCTACTTACCTCCGGTACTACCTGATATTTATTGTCTTTATTTGTCTGTTTGTAATTTAGTTTAAAGTTTACCAGGAAACTCTTACAGCTGAGTTTGAGGATTAAACAAAAATGCTTTCATTAGTGAGCTTTAGATGAGCTTAAGGGTGGATTTTGGAAGTTTGGTCAGTGCTGCTTGGCTCAGACTTAATCCTAAACTAAGCTAATCATCCCCTTGATCTAACTCCAAAATTAACATACAGTCTTCAAAATCAAATTTAACTTCTTATATAACTTATATAACAAGAAAAACGAACACCATCGAGTGCACATTTCTTAAAATGTTGAAATGTTGCTTTAACTGAAAATTGGGTAACAATGACAAGGAATCTGACAATGTTAACAACCCACATGTGGATCATTTTCAACCTGCTCTGTCACTAACAGCTAATTACAAATACAACACAGAACCAGCTATACCTGCTATTTACAGTACAATGTAAAACACACACATTCACAGGGGCAGTATTAACATCACTGCAGAGTTGTCTTACAATAACAGTGACCTTTCCCCTTACAGTGGGTTGTTTTTCTAAAGCTTGTGGTCAATTTAAAGGCCCCATTTCCTCCATTTCCTTCATAATATCATGGCAAAGAATAGGGGTCAACACCTCCACTGTTTTTCTGCAATACCTGCTTAGCTGAACTTTGACACAAATGCCACACAATGCAGACACAGATTCCCACACTGATACATAAACACAGAGACTTTTCCCTATACTAAAACTTCATATAGTCAGGAGGAGCAGTGGCAAAATCCAGGAGCTCTTCTCCTTTCCTTCTGATTTACAGGAGCCAATATGTTCAAGTTTCCTTGTTTTCTCCACCGGGACGTCTAGCCCTGACAGTAAATCTCTCTCACCAATACTCCTCCATATGGCTGCATGAAAATTTCATTGTGGAGAGTCTGAGGCTAAAGGGCCTCAACAAGCATGTGTGTGAGAAAGAGAGAAGGGTTTCTGAGATGTGGTGATTTGGTCTTGGGTGGCATTTGTACTGGTGGGAGTTTGTTGTCATGTGGCTGCTGTCAGTATGTCTGAGTACTGTGATTGTGTTTACACCTGAACACAAGGTTTATAATTTATTGCAGTGCCATTTGTTGCCTTAAGGAACATTCGGTTTGCAAGATTTACTCTGAATTCTGCCCATCAAACGTAAAGTGATTTTTAGGGGATCACACATCACTTTTTATATTACACACTACAGGGTTAGGCTGTGTGTGTGTGTGTGTGTGTGTGTGTGTGTGTGTGTGTGTGTGTACTGCTTGACATTTTAATTTTCCAGATTTTTGGGGAACACTTCGTCATCTGTTTTGAGTTGAAAGAGAACATAAGATTGCAATCTACGTAGCATTCAGTCGCTAAGTAATTGCTGCGTTGTAGTTTGCGGGAATAATTAGCCCTCATGCAGTAACAAATTCAATTTACTGCGCAAAAAATCCTTCAGATGATGGTGGATAAAGTTTCAGCCACACAAAACTCAGCTGTATTTTTTTTATTATGTTCCAAAAATTATCTAAACTTCCCGGTATTTGTTGCAAGTGTTGAACTCCATCCATCTGGTTTTGCAAGCTGAGTAAAACAAACATTATTTGGAAATTCTACTCAGACTGTTGGGCTGCAACAGAATCACCTGGAGCTACTGAAAAAGGCAACGAGTTTAAACACGCTGTTAAGCCGTGGCTCAAACGATGCAATGTGGGCTAAAATCAAGAGTAAAATTTCATACATGGACGTACACGTTACTTGTGCAATCATCTCTGCTGCTGCAGACTTACTCTCAGGTCTTCAGGGATACAACCACACTAGAGGTCACTGTTGTAATTCCAAAGGAAAAGAGGATCAATAGCAAAAAATCAAAAGAGAAAAAAAAGAAATGGAATAAAAATGACATTATTCCTAATGAGGTTTTAATTCTTAAGTTGCTTACTTATTTAAATTAGTTGAATGTTACTGAATACACTATATGAGACTATATGAGTCACACTACATGTGACTGCTACTTTTCTTTTGATTTTATGACTATTACTCCCACAAAGAGAATTTTACTGTTGAGTAAACCTGTTAGCAGAACTTGTTTTGTGTGTTCATATTTTTTTAATCTGTTTGAAAAAAATAATATAAATTATTATTAAATTCATTTAAAATAGGTGCCATCTTCACTCTAAAAAACTTGTGCTCTTGTTTTGAGTCATTTGAGTTAGTTTAAGTCCGTCAGAGAGGGGAGAGAAAGCTCTTCAATATTTTAATGAATGTGGGCTAAATGTGATGCCACATGGCCTCATAAATATACAATGCACTTCTAATACACCCTTTTTCATCACACTGTGTGCTGATATGAGAGTGTGCCCATATGTCTGTGTCTGTGGATGTTTTGTGTTTTTATTCAACAGTACTGTTCCACTTTGTTTGGATAGCCATGCTGGCAAAAAAATGACAAGAAGATTTTATATTGTATCTGGATTTGTTTTCTTTAGTGATGCCCTAATTTTGCTTCCAATTTTTTTTACACTTTAAGAAACCACTGACAAGAAGTATTACACATCTTGAAATTGCAACTGGTTGTCTTTGAACTTTGAACACATCAACTGTGACTATTTAAGCACTCATTTAACAGCATATCTAAGACTCATTATAAAATGGAAAACAAGCACTTTGTCTTAAATCCCATATTTCTATACTTAAAGGGGATCATCACTTCACATTGCACAACACTTTGTAGACAGCAGACATTGTAGACTCCAGTTGTTAATAGTTCGCCAGTAGTGGCCCCCCCACACCCTCTAGCAGATCATTACATGAAGGAACCTTTTAAAAAAACAAGCGCGTCCATGCTTACAGGTGTACACACGGGTGATCACACCCACAAACTACACCCTTTTTGGCTCCTACCTCAAAGCACACTGTGTTCTGTTGATCTTATGTGCTGCACAATAATGTTTAATATTTAGTATTTACTGTCATATTCCCATATATCATTGTGATGTTGTTTATTCTATTACTCTTGTTCTCTTCTGCTTGTTTTCTTTTTTCTTTCTCAGCAGGTGATCCAGGTGATCGATATATGCATTTTTTTTTTCTGCTCATTCTGTTGGTTTTTGTCTTTTGCCCTTCTCCCCCGTCCCTCTTCTCAGCTGTTTCTCTTTCCCTCTTTCTTTCTCCCCTTCTTTCCCCCAGTCAAGTCTGTCCCGTATTCAGTAAATGAAAATAAAATAAACAATAAAAGGTGAATCAAATGGACCATTACGGCAAGGCTGGGATGGTCAATTTGGTAAAGCAAATCCGTTGGGCATCTTTCTTTGCCTTTAGACAACAATTCTGATGGCAAAAGAGCCAAACGGGACAGGCAAAAAAAAAAAAAAAAAAAAAAAAAGTTCGCCAGTAGGAATGTCACCAGAATAATAGGTATGGTACGTATGGATTATAAAATTCTGAAAACACTACATTACTCATTCTTCTCAGTACTGTAAGTATTGTAGGCAGTGTATATACCAAGTATGATTGTCAAAAAATGTATACGTGATTACTGATACTAAAAATCACTATAAGACTGGAAACTTATTTGCAATAGTATTGATGCCAACAGTGCCAACCTGGCCTCATCCAGTTCACACAGCAGCACTGCAAACAGGCGAGGACACGTCCCCTCCCCTCACTAGCAGCCGAACACGCAGCAGCCCAACAAACTTAACGAAGAATCTCAAAGACTGACACCCAGGAGGAATTTCGTGAAGTCAGTAAAGCTCCCATTTCAACAACATTTAAGTAGTAGTAACTACTCCCTTGCCACAGAGTTTCCCCACGGGGTAGCATTGCATAATTGATTTGGCTATTATGCTATTTTTTGCTTCCTGGCACAACCACAAATGGGATTTGTGTCTTCAGCTGGAACTGAACCAGCGATCTTTCCCACTTTGCATCACTACTGGTTCTTTTGTCTGTCGTCACTTGAAGTCACTGAGTGTCATTTGGGGCTGTCTTTTCACCAAGTGTGGATGCCCCTGTACCCTCTATTATGTTAATGACTGTGGGACAGTGTATACTTAATGCCTTATAATCATACCAACGATATCTAACTACTTAAACCTTATTTTTTAAGCATTTTAGGTAAATCCACACATTTTTTTTTGTTAATATATATGCTAAATTTGGCATGGCTAGTTGAAAATGTCCAGAAAAGACAGAAGCTAGCATGACAACACAGCCAAACACTGAGAAACATCATTCTCAGTAAGTGCACAATTCACCATGTGCAAGTTGTGCAGATTGAGACACCACTACACTGTCAAAATTTATGTACTACACAAGTAAGTATGTAGTGTAGGAGTCTACTGCATGAAAGCATACTTAGCCAACCATCTGAACCAAGGCATGCTGAGGGGCTTAAGTAAGCACAGTATCTTACAGGATGAAATTAGTGCATTTTAGTGGCAAATAAAAAAACAGAAAATGGCACAATTGTGATTCAGTTAATAATCTCACTAAGTGCACCTGATCTTCCCAACTTGCTCTACAGTTGAGCAGCCTCCCTTCATACTGAATGCACTACATAAACTTTAAAATATTTTTGAATGTAGAGTGTACTAATGTAGCACAGAGTGATACATTGTGGGTTAACATCACATTAGCAAATGCTATGAGCCCAGTTTTTGAGAAACACAACAGGATGAGGGAAAATGTCCTATTCGCAAGTATATTGTTTAGCTGTGGAACATATGTATGAGGTTGGACTTGTAAAAGCTAAATATTAGACACTTTCTTTCTTCAGTGTTATTTCATTGTCATCAGTACCTGCTGCCATTACTTAAGTTTGTTTGACTGGCAAAGTTCACACAGGGGGCATCTCCAAGTAAACAGTGTCAGGTTACGTTACTGTTACGTCTCGACAGAACTGTCTGCTACCTCTAGCTAGTACTAGGTGTAGTTTGAGCGATGATCTGTTATATTTATGTGTGGTAAAACAGTAATGTGGTAACATGTAGTTAGCCTCGATTAGGGTAAAATATGTTCCATCTACTTTCATTGCAAGAATCTCGGCACATGCATATTGCTATATATTGCTGACCACACTCAGGGTATACACCTTATGAGTGAAAATAAGCAAAGCATTCTCTGAAACACTTTTAAAAATGACTGAAAATTGTGGAATAATGTTAAATGGAAAAGGTGAGGATTTTGTCATGCATTTATCCACAACTACAGGTATAAAAAATATACAGTACAACTACAGCAAAGCGGCTTTCTACTTCCAGTAGGGAGGCCTTTGCGCCAAATGAGTTGCTGCTTCTAGATAAACGACAATTCAGTTATTGTGAAAAAAGAAACGTCAATGGGATCTAATACTTTAGTTTATTGCACTTGATTGGATGTAATGGTTAAGGCGATTTATGTTAATGCTACAAAATTACTCTGTTCTGTTTTTTATACTGTTCAGTACACGTACATTTAAGGCAGACTGTTGTATCTTGTGTCTTTACAGCTTTGGTTTCCTGAGGACAATCCCTCAGTATTGGACCACCAATGCTTCCTAGATATTTTTCATAACAACCATGGTCAGGATTGGTTTTGCTCTTAGTATCATATGCCTCTTATTGTTGTGGTCTGATTTTGGTTTAAGAGGAAATGTTGGCAAACAGCTAAAGAAGAAAAAATGATGTGGTGGTATCCCCGAGGATCATTTTGAAACTTAATAGATAAGAGTAATAATTTTAAGCAATGGAAATCTGTCATTATGTTTTAGCAAAAAAAGAAAAAAAATCTATTGCTTTTGGCTGCTATGTTCAATTATTTCTTTAACAATGGTGACAATTTCCTTGCTGACCCAAAAATGTTGAATGAAAGAATATGAGAAAAATCAGAGTGCAGATCTCATGGAAACACACATGCCTTCATGCACACATAAAAGTGCACAAAGAAGCATGCACGGGCAAGCTTGCACACATTCAAATGTAGCTGTTGCGTGTGGATGAACACACACACACACACACATGTGCACGCGCACATACACACTGAGCTCAAGTTCTGTGCTTGATTGTCTTACCATCAGTCATTCTACCAAGTGGTAATTGAAAACATCTCCCCCAGCCCCTGGCACCCATTACAAATAAGACACACTGGGGCTTTCTCCACACAACACAAAGCATAATAACAAATAGAGGGAGAGCGACTAACAGAGAAAGAGAAGCATGCTGTAGTTTTTGGCACAACATGAAGAGAACACACTCCCAGTGATTGGTGGAGGGCCAAATCCATTTTTCCAAAAAGGGAAAAGAAGAAATATATGTTTCCCTGACAAACAGACGAAGCACTTGTCCCTGGCCGATTCATAAATCGTTATATTCTGAGCTCAAGTCTTTGGAAAGTCTATTAGTTCCGGGTGTCTTCTTATCCTCCGGTTTCTCTGAAATTTGAACATGAAGCACACAGAAAAGTCAACCAACACAGAGATGGACAAATGAAAAGAAACAGCCATAAAGCAAATAACTGATCTATAAATGCCTTCATAATCAGGCTCCTCGTATGCCCAGTGACCTTGTTGTTATAGTCAGAATTTGGGTTTTTTTAACACATGTAGGATCCAAAAGGAAATTAAGGTGTCCTTACATTATTCTTCATTTGGACCAACAGCTTTTTTGTTTGTTTAGTTTTAGGTTTCAACATGCGGAATTCCTGACCTGCAAAATTCACATTGAATAATAGCTAGGATCATTTTATCCTCAAAAATAAAAGAGCTTTAAATTAACAATTTATATTTTGTACCGTCTTTTGGTAATTTTTTATTCAGGTTTATGTTTTTATAAGCCCGTGAATGCTGTGGTGTCTTCATGCAACATATTTGTTCCTCTACAAATAAACTAAAAAAAAACATATTGTACAATTCTTATATATGCTTCTATACAAGGCCATTCCAAGCACAGAAAAAAAGCATAGTTTTCTGTCATTTACCTTTAAATATCTTTTTAATCAAGCTCAGTCAGGGCTTTTTTTCATAATGTATCTTGTGAAAAGAGATGATAAGTCAGAGACCCATGACTGACAGTTTTAGATTAAAATCAGTGCAGTAGAACAGACATATCTGATTCTACGGCTTACATCAGCTGTCCTTATTGTGCTGCACACTGCTCTTTCTTGTCAAAACCTGCATCTCGACCGTTTGCAGCACAGTCAGAGAAGAAAAGGAAAAAATAAATTACGGTATTCTTCCATATAAAATAATATCAAATCAAGAATGCATGGTTTACAACAAATGGCATGTGTATGTGGAAATGTACCTCCTGGAAAGATGTAATAAACACAGAATTATTAAATCACCCCCACGCTGGGAATAAAATTCCTCTTAGGGAATTTAAAGACTGTATCACTCATGTGATTTACAAGTTATCATGTCCCTGTGGCCTACTCTACATTGGGCAAAGCAAGCAACCTCTTAAACAGCAGATATGTGAGTATAAAATAAAATCTGCAAAGACATACCCTCTTCATTATATTTCTGTGGGATTGAAAGCTGGTGGCGTTTGTTAAGTTACAGCAAAGAGAGAAACGCTTTGGATGCACACACTTCACACCACATGGAGACAGTGATGATTTCAGTGGGAAATTCTTTTGGAATTCTTCAATGGATGAATGTGTCTGGAGATCATGTCTGTGATCACTGTACAGTACAGTACAGCTGAGTGCAATCTTAATGGTGCATTGATGGGAACCATTAAAAAAAGTCAAATGTGATTAAGTTTGTAATATGCTACCTTTTTGCAATTTGTTAAAATTAAAATAAAATTGCTTCTGAAGACCAGTTTTCATAACAGACCTCTAATGACTTTCATATTTGCTTGAAATTCTTGCGTTCACAAACACAGTGCAAATGAACTCAACACAGAGGAACAGAAATGCATAGATGCGCGACTCCTACGCATACACGTAAACTTTAATGGACCCACAATGCTAATGTCTATCACATGTCAGACTTATTAAAATGCATGGTGTTTGTCATGACCTGGAGGTACAAAAGTAGACGACACAAGATTTAATTGGCATCTGAGAATAATAACACCTGGAAGCTGCCCACGTCTTGTCCGTGTGGCCAGACTGCATTCCCCACATACACACCAGCACCACCATTCAAAACAAAGGCTGATCAGTGAAGCAGAAAAAAAGTGAGAGGAGGTGGGGGCAGAGCGGGGTGAAGAAAAAAGGCGAGGCTGACAAGCAATGATTGATGTTCGCCCATCACGCGAGGCCTGACACTCATCCCTCTCCCTCCCTCCATCTTGCAACAAAGTCACCAGTATGTGTGTACGTGGATGGATGGATGTTTTCCAGTGTGTGTGTTCCAAACTAAAACCCATTCAATCAATAAAGCAAGGCTCTCTGAGTCGCAGGGCAATAGCCAGATTGCTGACTAGACAGAAGAAGAGGCGTAGGAGAGCACATTTCACATGTAGATTAAAATCCCAGCATGGTAACCTTTAGCGTGGGTTGCATGTGGGCGGTTGAGTGGCTGTGTAGTGGGGGGGTTTGCAGCATGTAAACAGGCCTTATATGTCAAGGTGGCATGTGTGACACAGAACAGGCTTGTTTTGATAGTATTGATGGAGAAAACCACGGTTGAGGTGATTCGTTGGGGGTACTCTGCTTGGTGTAGATGCAAGAAAACTGGCACGTATAACCAAATAAAAACTACACTTAATTTAACTCGAAGAATGAAAAACTACAAATCAGTTATGGCTGCACGAGTGATTCTTATATTTCAGATGATGCAAGCTGTTCTGAGATTTCCCACATCCACCAAAGCAAGTCCTTGTTTGCTTTGACTGCATTTGTTTTCTGCAAACAGAAGCTGAAAATGTGAATCAAAGAGCTGGTTTTGTTATCCATGCACAGCTACAGCACACACAGCACAGAAGATCCAGGTCATGAAAGCCTTTGCGTGTGTTTCACCAAACATTCAGTTTGAGGTCTGTTGTGGAAAAATGTCCCGGGCACACATGGAACGTGGCCTCCTGTAGCGGGAATAGCAGTTTGTTTGGGGTAAACAAAGGTGGAAGGTTGGTATTCACAACAGTTCTCAGTGTTGAATCAGCATTTAATACGCCAGCCAAATGTCCTGGGCAGAAACATCATAGGTCTGATGATTACCAGCAGGGATGCAGCCAAAATAAAAATACACAAAAACCTGATGGATCATTTTGAAAACACACAAAAAAGTGGCATTTCTTTTATGTTTGTAGTCTTTTAGGGCCTCATAATTTTTTTTCTGCACACTTTTTCCATAAATATGACCAAACCATGACTTTTGTTTTTCCAAACGTAACCTACTAATTTTAGTGTCTAAATCTAACAAAGAAATATAAGACTAGTCTAGTGTGGGATTCAAACTCTAGTCTCTCATGTGAACCTCCTGTGATTGCACCTGCATTATCTCTTTCTTCCCAATGGGTATTTTCCAGTTTGTGTCCATGAGCACAAATCAAAAATGTCATGACTATTTCACAGACTGCCATCAGGCTGTAGTGCAGCTGTTTTCTGTGTCCATATTGACTAAAAATGTGGAATTTGTGTCACTGAACAAGATTTAATAGATTATGTTTTGTATTTCAGCAAGTGTAGTGAAACTGAACCTTTACGTAGCCCATCAGAAATGTGAGAACAGACCAAACCTCGAGATCTGTGCCTAATCTATCTTTTATGCATCTCTCTTTGGAAGTGTACAAGACAAGAACACACACAAATACAAATCCCAGTATAGAGCAGAAAGTTGTCCAAATCCAGAGCCTACTGCTTTCTGTTTTCTCTCTCTGATAAAGTATAACACATAGAAGAGGCTCATATGTATCGCAGATCGAGGCTCTCGCCCAGTTATAAGACTTAGGTTATGTTCAGTAATGTACTCACTTTTTCTAGCTCACACTCCCAAACACACTAAAAACCAAACAGCAAGGAAAAGAAAGGAATGCCAACACGCAGCAATGTTTGTAGAACAGACTTCTCCTCAAAGGCAAATTGGGGGTCCCCAGTCAAATTACTCGAGCTATTTCCAAATGCAAATATGTGTTACCAAATCAACAAAGCAACTAAAGATGCAAATCGAGAGAGTGCTGTGCTGCTCGTTTAGCATCTGTTGGGAGGCAAAAGAAATGAAACATTTCCATCAAGACTTTGCCCTGTGTTTTCTCCGTTGAGAGCAAGACGCAGATTTGTATGTTTTTGTTTGAGGATTCAGTTTTGCATGTCTTCACAAGGAGTCGGGGCCTTGCTTGGCAGCGTGGGAGTACACCAATCGGGTAGTAACTGAAACTACCTTGTTTTTGTAGGGCTAGTTAGCTGCCAAGTCTGCAGTATGTAAAGAGGGTTGGGAAACAGGGGAGACATCTGAGCCGAGATGAGGAGTACACCCCTGCAGCTAATATGCTCTACCCCAGAAGGGAGGTTGGAGTTAAATGTCCAGGGCGAGTAAGCCTGAGACTTGGTGTTTGGCATTTGTTCAAGGAATTTATCATTCCATGTTCTGTGTGTGTGAACTGTTTACTTTTCTACATACAAAAAGAGGTTATCTATTTTGCTATTTTTAATTTGTTTAATTCAAATGAGAAACAAGGGTAAATACAAATGATCAATGTGAGTGATAGTGTTATGTTGGAAGGGTTGAGATTAGAGTTAGTCTCGGGACTGGAGTTGAGTAAAGGCTACTGTTGCAGTACAGACAGCAGCAGTACTTCAGTTTAAAAGTAGTTTTTTAAGGCAAAGAATAAGAAAAATACAGTGAAGACTGCATGTAGGAAGAACAGAATGTTTTTGAATCATTTACATTTGTTTTGGCTTTTTTACAATACAAGAAACACATCCATACTCTGCGTACACTATAATGAACTTCCTTCCCTCCTCTGAAGCAAGTCTTAAATGAGAGCCAGATGATATAGCAGTGCAGAGACGAATATCATTAGCTAGTCACCATCAGCTTGCAGGCACAGGCAGGGCCCAGCATGACCCTGAAAAGGTCACAACAACAGCTCGTGTGCGTGCGTGTGTGCAGTGGGTGGGAGGCTCTGGAGCAGTGGGGAAGCCTGGGACCTCTATCCCACAGGAGAGGTCAGCTGGCAGGTGCTTGTGCACTCCTGTGTGTGTGTGTGTGTGTGTGTGTGTGTGTGTGTGTGTGTGTGTGTGGTTGATCTGCTTTGCACATTGCATAGGGAACCCCTTGGCCCCAGCAGTCTTGCTTTCCGTTGCATTTTCCATGGTGTGTTTCTGCATTGCATTTGTGTGCGTGTGTGTATTAGTTTGGCAGCTGGAGTTCCACTCAGCTGGCCTCTCTTTATGCAGTCCTGCTTCAAATAATGAACTGTGTCTCTGCACAGTGGGGGCCATTTTTACTCAGGAGCACACAACTCACAGAAGCTAGCGCCACTTAACATTTTAGCACCCAGCTTATATATTGGGTCACTTACTGAACAACAAAGCAAAAACTAAGCCTCCAATTACCTCCAGATCCTTAAGGCCCCAATGTAGAAAGGATCTGCTGCCTCATTCTCTCCAGACTTTTTTAATATCAATCTGCTTATAACTAAGTGGTCGAAAGCTAATAGCTAGCTTCAATGCTTCTGCTGCTCTTTTTTTCCTCAGGGGAAGATTTGGCACCTCACTGTAAAGCCCAGCAACAAAATTACCTCAGCCTAAACCTGTCAACAGACCATTACAGCCCACGTTGACTATTATGGGCTGGGGAGAAAAGGGCCAAAGCCATTGTAGCGCAAAGGTGTTGGCAGATATAGGCTTGAGGAATGTGGCAGCGGAGATATTTGTTGGCTGTGTGCAAGAAAGTCTCGCTTCTCAAAACAAAGTAAAGTCTGCAGCCCCTTATCAGCATGCTTAATAGAGCATGAGATCTATTTGGATGAAGATTAAAAAACAAAAAACAAAACAAACAACAACAACAACAACAAAAAAAACCCAGTGATAATCCAGCTTGAAAAGTGTACAAGTTTAGGAATCTAAGAAAGTTGAGTTGACTGCAGAGCTTTCAGTGAGATAATAAATCCTTCACAAATAGTGTTTTTTCTATTCCTCTGTTCCATTCCAAAGCAATGATTTAGATTATAATAACAAGACAGTTCGGTAGACAGCTTCATCCTCCTTATCGCTCTTAAGTCTGAGTGCCATTGACCTTTACATGACTTTTTAGCCAACAAAATATATCATAGTGATTAACTACTTGCAAATTAGTCAGACAGCAGAGTTAAATAAACAACATACTGTATAAGTTCTGCCCGAGGAGGTCAAAAAGTGGTGAACAGTAATATCACTGCAAGGGATGTATGTTTGTCTTCACACCAAAGCTTCCAATATCTTAACAAGACGCAAATACACTGTTAAAATCCTTTTACGCAAATGTGACTCCATCTTTAATGCCGTACAATCCATCTTCTTTCAGTGAATTTCCAAAGAAATCCAGTTACAAGGTAAAATACCGAGCAATGATTAAAATAAGTGTCCCAGCAAAACGGCACAAATAAGTCTAAACAAGTTTTGAAAAACATGACACCTCTTTCTCAAAGCATGTTCGACACTTAAATACTGCCCGATGATGCTCACTGGCTTTCCATCACTGTCCGGTGTGGATGGAGTACTGGAATTTGGCAACTACCCTTTGAATCCCCCTGTGGGGAGGGCAGTCATACCTGGGGGCCCATGAATGGAGCCTTCAGGTAAAGCACTGTTGAAACAAATCTTAAGCTGCCTAATGACACGCACCGTGAAACTCTTCACAGGTCATTTACGCTGCTGACAGGCTGCTGCCAGAGTACTGCACTACACCTCCTCCTCCATCTGTGTGTGTGTGTGTGTGTGTGTGTGTGATACAAACAGACATGACACAGATATACAGACTGATAAGAGAGAAACAGCCAGAGATAGAGTGTAAGAAAAGGTGAAAAAAACTGATGTATGTGTGATATGTATTAGTCATACTCTGGGAGGTAATCTGGGAGCTATGAAAACACTGTTTAGCCTTTCTGCAGCATGGCCTCACAGCATGGGAAAACGATTAGAGATGCTATCTCCACTGGCCGCTCAGCACTTGGTTGAGGGAGGCAATAGCTACCTCAGGTCATATTTCTAAAGATGTTTAATTTATGTTTGCTGTTCTTGGAGTCTGTTTTGCGGCACAGTGAATGCACTTAGAAAACCTGGCTTCATATTAATCTGCTGCAAGTGTATTGGTAATCCAGCACACTAGTATGCCCCCAGGTCTCATTACTCATTTCCGCAATATGAACCCCATGCTGGGAGAAGAGCAGCAATAAGAAGAAAAGAAAGGAAGGGATGAAGCTAGTGTTCGAGCTTGAGTTTCCTTAAGCAGTAATAGCAAACCAACTATTTAGACAGAGTCTTCTGTACAAGCCATAAGTGAGAAGAGTGTGTTGCATCAGTCGGTAGTGGAAAACCACCAGTTATCCCAGCTGTGGGTGGGTTTTCTGGGTCATTTTTGCTTGGTTCTAATTAGATAGTCATTAAAATTAATCTAATAACAATAGAATGTTTCTGTTTTGCATTGGGGTCAGCCCACATCAATGCAGTATGAGTCATGTGAGCTAACGCGAGAAGGGCTTTAACAAGGTTAACTAAATAAAATAATAATAATAATGATAAAATAAAAATAATAAAAAAATGCCTTACTAGAAATGTTAAAATGTGAAAGTTACCATAAAAGTTAAAAGTCGTGCTGACAAGAATGATGAAACAAACAGATCAACAAGAACATCTGTGGTCTGAAACATCAGCCTGTCAACTAGTGTCTAAACTTGCAAACATCCCTTAGACAAGTAAAAAGAGAGGAGTGGTCATTCAGATCAAATGGGGCAAAACCCCACCTGTTGAAACATAGTGTGGTTTTGCTTCATGTGAGTGTAGATCTACATTCAAAGTGCTGGAAAACAATAGTACAAATATAGAATATAGAAAATTCAGATAATCAGAGAGAAGCAGAGACACACACACACACACACACACACACACACACACACACAAAAACCCTAAGGAAAGACACTTTTGATAATTAGGGTGTACACACAGCAATTGTTGTAGTCTAAATAATTTAAACTGTGGGGTCAACAGAAGACATCTGTATAAGGAAGTGACATCAAACCGAAAAGCTGCAATACTTTCTGTTGCCGACATCATTTATTTTCAAATAAAATGCCTGCAAAGATAAGGAATCTCTGTTTCACAGATCAAAAAGCCAGCACAGACACACAAACACACACAAAAGCTCCTTCACGGCAGTTTTTGAGGGCACAATCGTTGACTTTACCAGCACAGAGGAAATCCGAGAAGATTCCTTTTTTCATATCTTTCATCGGTGCAGAGCTCAGGAGTACTGTGATGAATGACAGTTTTAATCTACTTTATATAAATGCTCACACATCAGTGGCGTATGGTTGGATTGAGCCAAGAATAGCAGCCTTTCAGCTGTCATGCCATGAGCATTGTAGTCCTAGTTATCGTTGCTGATTTTTTTATCTTAAGAGTAAAGTAAAAGTATCAAAGCTTAAAGTAGTCCTTTACATTTTGTCTACCACTGTTTTTAGAGTGCTTAAACATGCAGCTGTGAATATCCAAATGATCTCAACTTGCCTTTTCAGTCGTTTTTAAAGTACAGTATATTTATTCTACTTGCTGAATAGACTTCTTTCTTCTTGCTTGTTTAAGAAATGACTGTTTTCCTAATAGATCAGATGACACAACACAAATCTGTCCGTCATGCACTCTCCCTTTCTCCTAAATTGCTACCACACCATCCTGCACCCTTCTCCATCTTCAATTAGCGTCTTCACACATCACTTTCAAGCTGCAAACTCTCCTCTTCCAAAAATGAAAACATTCACATAAGAATAGACAGTTTAAACAGGTGCTATGGTAACATAATCGTCACTGGGGCAATTACTGCCTTATGCCTGACTAACAGCCATAAATCATTCTCCCTCTACAAAGAGAACGTTGTGGCTCTCCACTCCCATCCAATAATCAGAAATTGCTCCATGTATGGCATGACGAGCGGGTGCTGAAACAGCCCATTCTTCTGCTTGGCGGACAATATTTTGCTCTCTATGGCGACATTACTGGGATCCTTCAGCGAGCTTGATATTGTACCTGCTCTACACCTGTTAGCTTTAGCCAAGGGTTTCATCAGATAGTTGAAATAAATACTAGTCATCATCATAACCATAATCATAGTCATAAAAACCAGAGGCCTTTATGCTGTTGCCAAATTGCCCTGCCATCTGATTTACAGTCAAACTGGGCGGGGAGGGGAAAGAGATAGGGCAGGGAGGTGGATGGCGCCTCTGAATGGAATAAATACTCAAATACACACACCTGCAGACCACCCGTCTCTCTCACACACATATACACACACACACCTGGGAACTCTCACAGGCATGTAATGGGTGGGAATGGTCGTGAAGGAGGAACTCTGAGGAATTCTCTCGGGATTACAAAGGCGAACATTGTACTACCCTCACGCACAATATAGCAGCTGTGTAGAATGATAAGGAGTCAGAAGACGAATTAGCTTTCATATTAAAATAATCCCTCATGTCTAATAACAACAATATTCTTCATAGCGAGGCTACTGCATGCTCACAATGGTTCTTCTTTCTGGGCAGCAACTTGTTGAAAACAAATTTGAGTATTTGTGAAATGGGCCCATCATATCTGCTTGACCTGTCAACAGCCCTGAAATACATAGAGGTGACAGTAATGGACGCCAATAACTCCAGCGAGGAGGCCGTCTGTGTAAACTCAAAATCCTGAGCAGCTGTTCAATACTACAGGGGTGTCGTTGATGTTGCAAAAAAAAAAAAAAAGCCTGAAAATGTGAACGAAATTAAATGAAACTGCTACAGACCAATAGCAGCCAACTGTATTCTGATTTATCACAAGACATGAACATAATGAAATTACTGGGGGAATGAATACAGCTACGTTTATCATGCTGTTTTTAAGCAACAGGTACTGGAGTCAAAAGTATTAGGATATATTGAAGCAATTAAGTAGAAACAAAGAAGTCTATTTGAAAGTTTTATTTGAATTTGTCACCTGTATGTCCCAGGTCTGCCCTTTACAGCACAAATGATTAAAATATGATAGGAAAATGTAGTGTGAGTTTCTCATCTTTCTCATTTTCATCCTGTCCAGATATAAAAACAATTTCAAGCCTTGTTTTTCTTTTTTTACTCGTTAAACTTTTTTGAAAGGTGCATAGCATAGCTATTACAGTACAGTTTGCCAGCGGAGGCCACAACGCTGTCTTTACAGTACAACTGTTGATGCTGACCTGTGCAAAACTGAAAGGAGAAACACTGACGTGAGCAAAGAAAGCACAGAGGAAACACAAATAAGAATCATCTATTAAATGTTCAGCTTGGCCTCAAAGCAAAGATTTTGTGTTAGGTTGTGTTGATATCCTTTTATTTCTATTTCTAATAAAGTAAGGCTTTTTTCATTACAAAGTTATGAAGACGAATGAATATTTCAAGTATGCTTTAAAAGAACTGTCAGGCACTTAAGCAGTCTTAGCAGACCCATAAAGCAGAGAACACAGCAGTTAATGCTAATGTTCACTTTAAAGCGAAGGCATCCATTTCTTATGGATAGCTTCAAAAATACACTGTTATGTGTCAGCCTTTGATGCTACAATTTGAAAAGTGACACAGAGATTAAGCTATTTACTTTTTAACAAAAGCAAAAAGCACCAGATAAAAATGTTCTATCCAAAATTGGCTTAAATATCAGAAAGCAACAAACAGAGCATTTGGATTTTTTTTCCATGCTCAGTGGATGTAAACTATATTTCAAAGTAGTGAAGAAGTTTTTCTTTACATTGTCACACATATGAGATTCTGTAACAAACTGTTCCTAAAAAATGCTTACCATGAAACACATTACATTAGCAGCAAAAACAGCCAGTAGTAGGTTCTATATGTGCGGAAAGCTAAGTACATATCCCGGGATCAGGTCATGCACTGAACTATCAACAGTCCTTCATCTTGGATACAATAATCAAAAAACAAGAAATTTCGAAAAAGGGCTGAACCACTTGTATGAAATGTAGAGTGCATTAAGTTGCAAAAAATACTGGCAGGACGAAGTCGCTCTATGGCTTTGTGGCGGTCTGCATTCGCAGTCGCCTCCTGGCCAAAGCTTCCTGTTTTTTCCTCTCAATCTCTGCAGCAGAGCACTTTCCTGTCATCTGGCTTGTGACAAAAACTGGAAAGAGGGAAGAAAAGTGAGAAAACTGAATGAAAAAGAGACTATTTCAGCTTGGTTGTTGCATGACCTCGAGCAAGTTTTCATTTCTAAACATTAAACGTCTGCTCATTTGGAAGAACAAAAGAACCCCAAAACATCCAAGTCCAAAGACAAATAAATAAATAAATAAAATCTGTCCACAAATTCATTGGCAATGATGCTTGCTGAGGTTTGGACCCTTGACAAGATCACAAATTAAAGCCACAGTGCGCAGTTTACTTGCTTGGGGGGGAATGGTTAATGTGCACATGCACCGAACTGTCAGTGATTATAAGAACAACATGTGACATCTGTTTTACTTGTGAATTGTCAGTTAAATATCCATTCTTAAAGCAAATTTGATGGAATAGCCATGGCAGACAAATGCATAGAATTAAACAAAACAACTAATGGGGGTGTATTCAGCTACTGGACATTTGACTGAGTCTATCAAAGCAAAGCCATTCTATCTAGTTTTAGATTTATTTGTGTTGTTTTTAAGAAAAAGTATCCGTACATAACACTCTTGGTGGCTTTTTCATTGACAAACATAAAATCCTGTCTTAAAATATTATTAAATTTTCAACCAATTCAAAATTTTTATTCCTATTATCTTTGAATATACAGTTTAGCACAAAGATTTTACACATTTTAGATGTTTAGATTATTCTCATGAGACAGTACTATCAGAGCCTGACTGGTGAAAAATTTATTCTTAAGCATAACAACAAGTCCAGCCATACAGCCAGAGTCATAAAGAACTGTCTTTTTGGCAGAAAGAAAACACATTTATTTAATATATTTTTCAAGGGAGACCTGGCCAGGACAAGGACTCCAGCAGCAGATGTTATGGCCCCCACACAGCACTGATCTCAGCAATAAAGAAGTCAATGTAGGATTGCTTGAAGAGACATGAGACACTGAGACAACTTAAATCCATAGAGGAATTGTGGCAAGCTCTCCAAGATCTTTGGAACAGCCGATCTGCCAACTACCTTGGAAAAACTGCATGCAAGTGTGAGAACTGGTGCTGTTCTGGTTCAGTTTAAAAAAACAATTATTATTTATGAATTATTTTGGAAAGCACGCCCACTATAAATACCCTAGCCTTTTATAAAGTCGCATACATAATATACTTTGATACAATTCGGTGGTAATTATCAAAACTTAGACATCATACCTTTGGTGCTTATGGCTGCTGAGTCAGATAGATTTCTTTTGAAAGCTGTGTGATGGCTCTTGGCGTTGTGTACTGCTCTGGCCATCACTGGATGTTGCTTCATATCCACATTAGCATTTCCAGCCTGGAAAGTTCCAGATGAATCCCCGCACTGACTTAATGTACCCAAATTTGTGTGGCTTCCTGGGAAGCTTTGAGACATCTGTGATTTTTTGTTGGCACCCTTCATGGGAACGTTCCATCCTTGGAAGTTCACAGTTTCATAACTAGCCCTTGGTAATGAGTTAGAACGAACAAAAGCACAAGGTGATTGTCTGTTAGTGCTGGCACCGACGTTCCCAGACCGAGTCATGTTGATGGGCTGCGGCCCTGTGGTTTTCCGTTGTCTGTCTACATCAATATCTTGTTTTTCTTGGCAGTTACCGGAGCTCACTTGGAGCGACTGACTGTTGGCGATCTTCTCCACACTGTCACATACCTGGTAGAGCAGTGCGTCATCATCCCTATCATCCCACAAGCTGTCTGAAATATCTTTAACAGAGTGTTTTCCTAAAGAAGCCCCTCTGTGATCATTAGTGACCTTGTCAGGTTGAGGTGTAGTGGATGTCTTTGCAGTTGCAGATTTCTGGTCAAACATCTGTGGCTTGGGTTGTATAACGGTGAAGTTGGACTTAGTGGAAACCTCTTTGGCCATCTGTGACCGCAAGTTGGGGTTTGGCTCTAATTTGAAAGTGTTTCGGTTGGTAGTCTTCAGTTTGGGACAGAGTTCCTGGAGTGTCAGTTTTGTTTCAGAACTTTTCACACTGCAGCTAGGCTTGCAGTTTAGGTTTGAAGGCTTGTGTGCAGGGATTGCATTTGCAATGGGTTTACGAACAGGGGTAGAGTGAGTAGTGTTTGTCTTAGTCTCAGACTGAAAGGTGGTGTTAGGATTGGTGTCATGTTGCTCATTGGGCTTATGGGTCATCGCCAGCAAAAAAGGGTCATTAAGTAATTCATCATTCTCCCAGTCATCATCAAAGTCATCACAGTTATTTGCACTACAGCTATTAGTTCCCTGTTCTTCAGCAGGATGTGCAGCTGTGCCAGACTTTTCAGCTGATTTGAGCTCTGATTGTTGGTCTTCGGATAAAGCTGCATTCACAGGTTGGCCTCTTATTTCCTGTGAACAGGTGGATACTGCAGAGCCACAGCTTAGCCATGCACTCTGAGTGGAGCAGTCAAACAGAGCATGCAGCTCTGCCTCTATCTGGTCTGGTGCCGATGGGTACTTTAGGTCCTTCAAGCTATCATGGAGTGACGATGGTTTCAGTTTTGTTTCAGAAGTGTTCAGACATTCATTAAGATTGATCACAAGGCTTTCTGAAGTTTCCTTATCTTGCTGCATGCTCTCATCAAACTGCCTGGCGAGTTTCATGAGGTCCTCCACACTGCTTTGCCTATGTAGACAAAAGGAAAAAGGAAGAAAGACGCTTATGAGCACCCATACAGGCTGCATATGGTGGTACATAATAACAATCTATAGGGACAGTATTTTGGTCAATATATTGATTATTCACCTAGAGGATTTCTTCCTGAGTCTTGGCTTTTGAATCTCTGGTGTGGCGGGCATGGCACTGTCACCGATCCACTGCAGCAAAGAGGAGTCAGTCCTTTCTGGTTTTACATCCTATAAAAGAAACAAGCACAAGGTTGAAGTGTGTTTACAGATATGTGCTAGAAAAGACTGAAAGTCTACCTATAATAAATAATAATTTAAAAAAATACTTTAATCTTAATAACTGTACAGTACTCTGTTTTTGTAACTATTGTCCATGATGTAAATATTTTTTTTCTGTAAAAATTGTGTGTGTTTCTGTTCTGTTTGTATATGTGCTTTTCTTCTGCTGCTGTTACAACCACATTTCCCCTTGTGGGACAATTAAAGGATTATTCTATTTTATTCTAAATGAAAATTATTATTTTTTCTTATTTAGTTTGTGATTAATTATATTTACCATGGCATTTAGAAATAACCATTTTTGCCAAATATCAATATGAAAATAATAAAAAGCTGAAAAAACAACAGACCTTTGGAGCAATGCGGTTCACAATATCAGATATTTCCACAGCTCTAGTGTTCCTGAGTCCTGAACCCAAAAAACGTGACAATAACACACATGATAGAAATTAGCAAAGTGGTAGAGTCATGATGACTGAAATGAAAAGCACAAGCTTACAATTGAAATTAATCTACTATAAAAAAAAACCTATTCAGAAATCGTTTATGTTGCCATTCATTTAGAACCTGCTGATGAGATGTGCCAGCAAGTGTGAGCTGAGTGTCGGTGTTGTTTACCAGTATGAGTCTGAGTGGGAGATGTGGAATCCCAGATGATATCTTGTGAAGGTTCCACATCTCCTGGAGAATCTCCATTAGCCAAGCCGGTGTATCTGCTGCAACCTCGATGCTGGGGACTTTGAAAATCTGTGCACAGAGATATCAAGTGCCACATCAAATGAGCTAAAAATAAATCATATTCAACTTGGTAACGTTAAATTTACTTGCATGTATTTATTTAGCACCGAGTCTTTAGTTACTTTAAACTTTATGTTAGACATATCAGTAAAGACAAACAGGAGAACAATAAAAGATGTATCGTGATGACAGTTCACACATGAACAGATTCTCTTAGTGTAGTCACAGTTAAAGCCATAATAATATTTATATGATAATTTCCTGAAAAAAATACAATATAAAAACTGGGAAAATGTCTGGTCAAAAACTTGTGTTTTGAATCTTTCTATTTTAGCAGCTTGAGGAGGATACATAATGGTCATTTAAAGCCTTGTCTGATTTGAGTCACTGCAATATAGCATTACAAGAGGGCTGGCTGCATTAAAAGGACATATTCCAGAATGCACGCAACATGTGTTTGTCTAATTAAAACAATCCAGCTATGAGCAAACAATTATTTAGATGAGATCATGCATCATATCTTAAAAGATATTCGAACATGTGGCAACACTTTCTGTATATTCGGAATGCAGTTTATCCTTCCTAGACAGTCTCAGTACTTTACAACTGGTTAGAGTGGAATTAGTGGTGTGTCTATGGTGAGATAACACAGCCAGCTGGCATGTTGTCACTGTCAGTCGCTCGTTTTGATCACCTCATGGCCGCCTTTACTCTTCTGTGTATACAAACACTTGTTATGGTCTTTAGTTAAGCTCGCGTTGAGCCGCAGATCGTCGCCTATATTAACAGACACACAGCCTCACCTTTAGAGACGGGCGTCGTTGTCGTGTCAGGCATCTGTTTTGCTGCTTTCGTGTCTTGTGTTTTTTTGTAGCTGAGTTTGGAGACAGTCCTCCACAGTTCAGTGAACTCAGCATGCGTCCTCGCCTCTGACATGGCTGCACAAAACAGCGGCGGCAGCAGCAGCAAAGCCAACTCTGCGTTACATCGTTTCTTCAGCACTTTCCTTTGTGGCTTTCAACATTGCGGCTAACAATTTGCCTTCGAGAGATTCAACGTTTCTTTGCAGTCTTGTTGTGTTCGCTCGCTCACTCAAAGCTAGCCGCCATGTTTGCTTGTGACGTCACCAAACCTACGGCTGCCGGGTAGTTTTTTCGCAGCTCGTTTGACTTCTGGCAAAGCTAAAGCCTGTGACAGGTATGTACGAAATGATTTCTCCGTGTCCTGAAATATTCTTAATAAGTTATATTTCAGCTCTGTAGATATATATTTAAAAATCTACTGTATAAATATGATTAGGTTTACTGGCTAAAGTTCACCACTTCATTCTCCAATTTTAAATTCAAAATCTAGGCGAAGGCCTTCTCTTAATTCCACTATATTTACGTGTCATATTCAGTTTACTATTCTAGCATATAAAATACAATTAAGACTACATTAAAAGAGTATAATTGTGTGTCGCAAAGCGCAGATGGGCAAAATTAGTTCATCTTCTCACAACGAAAAAGATTATTGAAATACACCGAGATACTACAACATTAGAACCGCCGTTGACAGAAAAAACTACCCCTGAAAGCACACTAAACAATTCACAGCAGCCATTTTTATATGAAATTCAAGGCAAACATGAGTGGTACTAATCACATTAATAATTACATTGAAAACGTTGCTGTCTTTTTCACAAAATCAAGTTTAGAAAAAACTTTTGCCCTGTAGCAAAACCTTCTAACCTTCTACCATCTCTACTGTAAAATAATTCATGCCATTTATGTCATAATGTCTCTGTCCAAACTCCCCAGATCATGTTCTACTGAACTCCCTCAGGATGCATGGGAACAAGCCAAATCCACAGAGGCCAAACACGGACACTGCCTTCACACAGCTTTTCTGACCTTTTAGCGTTGTCTCAGGCTGTTTTTAATTCAACTTTGTCTTGATTATCATGTTTTTGTTTTTTGTGAGGGCTTTCTGGACTTGGAGGACTTGTTAAATATTCAAGACTTTCATTCAGGGCTGTTCTACATAGTTTTTACAGTTATTGTTACCTATTACGGTATTCAGTCCGAATGAAATGAGTCAGGTCTTGGAATTTGTTTGGGACTCAGCTAGGCCTTAGTCATATCCTTTCTAACTATATTTGGCTTTTTACTGAGTGAACATCAGAAATGTTGGCTTTTTGCATGCATACGTCATGGTCGAATGAATAATTACTTCAGTGGTAGCAGGTTACTGACGTACAAGTTGATGACTCCTGATTATTCATTATGTTTCTGAAACTGCTCCATGTTTCCACCATCATCATCTTCTTATCTCTGAAAGCTGAGAAAAGGAACTACGTGATGAATGGTGCTGTGTTTATTTAACCATGTCATGCGTGACAGAGTTTCCACTGAAAATGCTGCATGACTCCATTGATGAAAAATTAAATGTGTGGTTTAAAACAAACACACACACAAAAACTGGAAACTCCCCTGTTCTTATTTCTGAAAGGAAATTAAACTTCTGACTATAGACTGGTGGAAATTTTATTTTTTAGTCAATCACAGTTGATGCTTCTTCTTGTGAAAAACATCTATTTCACCAAAGTTGTCAGAGGTTCTGCTAGTGAGGATATGAACTGTCATCAATCAGTTCTCGTGTGTTTAACTCTTTTCTATATACTTGCAGGTTTGCAGAATGTGATTAGTTCAATCTTGATTTGATCTTATTCCTATTCTGTAATCCAAAAGCTGTCTTTCTGCTCCTAATTTTAAAACGTTAATGCAACTGAACAAATATTTTACATAGAAAATAAATGTGGATTTTTTTTTTTACACATTTTGTAAAATTCTGCATAGCAATTTCCAAAATAAAGCACTAGATGGTGCTTGTATACCTCCTTGGTATTTCATGTGTGTGTGTGTGTGTGTGTGTGTGTGTGAGGAGTAGAGGGTTGGGAGGGGATACAGTAACTAAAGTTAATATAAACTGAATGCAGATTTTGTAGAAAATATACACTGAGTTGCTGTGGTGCTGGAATATTATTTAGTTAAAACACACACACGCTGCAGTGAATCACAATGCTTGATTATGCTTGATTCTGCTTTGATTGTTTTCATTTGGAAGCAGTTCATCAGCATAGGGAAGCCAATCAACTGTGTTTCTTTGATTTAAAGCCAGAAACTGTTATGAACAGACGACCTGTAGTCCTGTCTTCAACTTTCCCTGTTAAAACATAATTCTTGTTCCATCAAAACATCAGCAGATATTCAGCCACCACTAACGATAAGATGCATGTTAGATGAGAACAGCTACAGCATATGTCATCTTTGGGGCACGCTCATTTCATTTAGCGATTTTAAAGTGCCAAGTATTTGTTGTCAACAAATGTGAAAGTTTAAAACATTCTTGTGGCCCAGATTGGTCAGCTTTGTAAAAATGGTTGTTTACTCATTAAAAAGGCAAACCCTACAGTATGCTGCACAGGCAGTCAAAACGTGGATTGCAAGTGGATTTCTTCAATGCAGCTGTATTTAAAATATTACACATTGTTAAAGCTGTGTAATAAGTCTGATTTTGTGTGTGTGTTTGGTCAAAAAACACCTAAAAGAAATTTGAGAAAACCTTTGATTATAAATTTCTGTTGTGTAAATTGTGAAAAATAGTACTTTCTCAAATCTAGAGAGCAGAATGTAAGTAATATTTGCATTTCCTCAATGAATGTCTGAAATAACATTTTCGTCTGTTACCTAATCCATTTGAGCACCCTTATCTAAAAAGAAAAAAATTGTCTGTTGCGATGCCACACACTGCACACAGCATACAGCACATTTCTGCCTGTAGGCCATTGTCATGTTAGTGGCGTAGCTGCTGTCAGTGTTAAAGAGGTTAACTGGAACCGCCAGTATGGATGTAACAGTGATTTAATCAACAGTTAGCTACGTTTCATGCCTCTCTTTAATGCATTCAGCTAATCTTGGGGGTATCCCCATTGCTCTGTGAAGCGAGCTGTGTCATATCACGCTGCCACGAAAATCCACACCCGGGGGGCGCCGTCTCCTGCCCATCTAAAAGTCACTGTAACACCCTCTGTCACACTGAATACTAGCATTTCTCAGAAGTGATAGTTAGACTGGGGAATAAAGGGCATGGACGTGTCAGCTTGAATTTGAATATGAGGCATCAGCTTGCCTTGTGTTCTTTACCCATTCTGTCATCTCTCCTCCCCCTGCAAGCTTTTTCAAGTCGTGTAACAGCAAGAAAAAAATAATTGCCAAAGCCTGCTAAAGGAGACGAGAGGAAGAACATTTTAGTGTGGATTCTATAAGCCTTGTCTCATTCTTTCCCAGAAGTCTGTCTCCTCAGCTAACTACCTACCGCCTTCTATTTATTGGTTACGCCTGGGTTGTTTAGAAGCAATTAAGGAGCTAATTGTTGAGATTTCTGAGCACTGGGTATTATAGTAAAAAGTAAAGAGCTAATGGCTAATTGCCCAAGCAGCTGCTAGTGTTTATGAAGGAGGAGCAAACATGCCAGGGGATCTACCAGGCGTAGACAGCAATGAGGACAAGGAAGGGCTTGTGTGTGTGTGCGCGTGTGTGTGTGGGGAGGGGGTGATCATCATTGCTGTGGATCCCAGGGATGGCTCACACTGGGCAGCTGCCAGTTGAGTGAGAGACGGAGGAGAATAAAAAGCTCAACTCAGAAAAGTGTCTGCATAAATAATAATCACCTCTTATGGCCTCTGGTTCTGCATCTCCAAGGAGTCCATTGTGGCTTCTGTGTTTGTATGTGAAGGGTATATCACAATGTTTATGCCACCCCCTTCATCCACCCACACCCTCCAACTTTTCTGCCAGACCCCCCCCGTGGGCTAGCAGTGCCTCATGGATGACAGTTAGCATGTGGCAGGGCTCTCTGAAGTGGAAGGGATCCAGGATGCTGGCTTTCTGTGCCAGCTTCACCAAGCTGGGATTTCACCCATTTCACAGTGTCTGCCAATGGCAGGGACTGTGAATGAAAGCATTTGAAACAATGCCTGGTTCTGCAGCGTCAGATCAGTGGGCTTCAGCAATGGTTAGATGCAGCCTAAGGTGGCTTGGCTTCTATCTAAAAGAATCCCAGCAGCCCTTTTGGTCACATGAGGCGAAAAGGAAGTGCTAAAGGGCATCCAACTGCACTCTACTCCAGCGGTAGATTGTTGAGATTAAGAGGAGGAAGAGTCGAAATGATCATCAAAGCGAGGCAGGCATGGTTGCATTTTGATTTGGCTTTCTTGCTCTGTTTATTTCAGAGACTGGTATTATTTCAGGACTCAGAATAAGTTAAACATTTACTTAGCAGGCTTCCAGTTCCTGTCAGGAGCAGTAAAAGCAACAAGGTTAAAAAAAAAAAAGGCTTATTGCTAAAACTATAAAGTGAGGTCTTCAGGATGGCCTGCTCTTTGAAAAACATTTCAACAGTCAGTCCAATGACAAAGACATCATCAGTATCACCCAACTATCTGATTGACAGGCAATCTTTAGAGTGGCATGGAGAAGGCAGGGATTATCTCAGCAATACATTTATTTTAAAATTTATTATTTTTTTCTTCCTTTTTATTAGGCTAACCTCCAAAACTTAATATCTGTAATGAAATAACATAATTTTAGTATATCCAATTAACCTCTGTCTCGACCCCCTTAGGGCTTCACTTAACATAGATTCAGCTAAGGTTGTCTTGACTGCAGCTTTGCTCTAGGTGTTACAGTTTAGGTGCAAGACCTTTCTATCCTGATCTCTGTATTCACCATTTATAGGAAATATATTGCATTGTGGTAAACTTATCCATATGTGCTCGGTCATGTAACATATCAAGGCAACATCAAAGCGGGACCCATTAAGACAGAGCAGCAGTTGTGGAGGAAGGCTAAAGCAAGAGAGTACAGAGGGGCGGTGTGTCTGCGTACAGCACACTGTAGCCTACTTTGACTGCTCATTTATTCTGTTTATAATAGCAAAGGCGATGATAAATGTCCCACAGAGTGCACATGTGCTAAAATATTCATCAATTGGAGCCCCCCTAATTTGTGGAGGAGGAAAACCAATAAATTCAAATGTGAGCGGCAGTCATATTATATTTATATGAATATGCAAGACCACGGGTAGGACATTAAGATTGATCTGATATGTATGTGCTTTTTAACCAATTCTAATATAATGCCTTGTGTGAGATGGACATGTGTGAGAGGAAGGTGGGAAACAAAGTGGGCTATGCTTTCATGAACTGCTGTGATGGAAATTCAACCACATCCTTAATGATGTTTCTGAAATTTCAGGGTTAAATCTTGAACAATTGTCACTGATTAAAGGAAAAGTGGGAGACTGCTCTTTTCTCTTCATTTTTATTTTCAAACATATATAACAGCAGAAAAGCTGCCCCACTGGTTAAACTTAATTTGTCATTATTATGGCATCAGACATTAAACCACATGGCTTTGAAATGCTACTTGATTAGTCACTTTTCTCCAGAGCTGCACAGAATTTTTCTCACCATGCAGCCTGCGTAGGTTTTTGAATTTTCTGTTTCTCCTGCTGTATCTGCTGATATTTTTGTTCTTTGCCTTGTCCTTTGTCTTGTCTGCTCTCTTTTCTTCTCCCTCTGTTTTTCTCCCTGTGTGTGTGTGTTTTTTTCTCACCCTTTCTGCTCAGGTGTGTGTGGGCCTGGAGGAGGATGAGGGGGAGGAGGGAAGGGGGGGTTCTCTATGCTTGTACCCTGCAGAGCCACTCTCTCCTGGGGTAAGGATGACAGGAAGTCAGCCAGATGGCACGGAGCAGGTCTGCAGCATGTGACCTCCTCTCTGGAGAGGCAGGAAACGAGGAGGAGAATAGGGCGGAGTGAAGAGGAGGTGGAGGAGGCAGCATAAGATTAAGAAAAGGAGGTGAGGAGATGTAACAAAGATGCTGAGCCAAATCATCCTCTTATGTGTTAGCATTTGAGCATAGTAGCATCAGGAGCTTGTGAGTTGCACAATATATAATATTGTAATATAGAAATCAATAATATTTTAATAGATTTAGGCTGTTTTTTTATTACTGAATGATGCTGCAGTTTTGTTCAGCACAGAGCCAGTTCTCTTAAGCATAAAATAAACAAGTTCATACTAGTTGTAAATGCTTTGTAGCCAAAGCCTTGCATCACCTATTCTTCTGTACACTATGGCAAAATGTGTAAGTTACGTTTGATTCTCCAGAATTAACATTACAAAGTCATTTTTCATTTTGACTTTTATTATTGTTATAAGTATCTATGAGGACATTTTGACAAGTCAAAATTACCGTTAACAATTATATGTAATCCAGTTTTGACCAGTCACAATTATAGCTACAAATATCTCAATCTTCATTCATGAGTAACCAAAATTCTTGCAATGCTTCCCATTGGAAAACGGTGGCAGTTGCTGCTCCGGATAAGATAGCTGTTAATAAGATAGTTAGAAAATGCCATGAGATAGACAAAGCCTTATCATCTAGGAATTTGTGGGAAGTGAGAACTTCATCCATTAGAGAGTTGTGGTAGAAGTTTGCAGCATAGTGCACATACTTTATCTCCAGAAACACTTGAGAACTTAATATGAAGTCTGGATGATTTCCAAACTGATCACTCATTCTGGAGTAAAAAAACGTGTCAACAGCAACAGAAATGCTCAAACTTGAAAATGTTGAATGTTTAAACAGATTCCCCTCAGTTTGTGTCTCCCATCTCTCATTTTCTGCAGCTTACAATGTTACAATGTTACCCTGAAATGGTCGTTACCATTTTTGAGTGATGTTGCATTGCTGTTGTACGCTTCACAGACCAAATTGTGTGCAAGTTACATAAAGGCTTAAGCTAATTAATTGTAACTAATATTATACCGAGTAGAGACCGTTTGTAAGGTCATGCTATTGTTACTACTAAATTTGTGGTATTTTGAAATCCCTAGTGGTCATTGTCATTTTAAACTGTCATTCTTATCTTCATACCCAAAATTAAAGATATTCAGTTTTAATATTTAACAGCACAGTTTGACTTATAGAACTCTATAAAGGTCCCAGAACTATTTTAAAACAGTTGTTGCAGTAGATTCTATATGTGCTAATAAGTCCCATGAAAATGGGCACTGTAATTATTTTAGTCAGTTGTTTGTCTTTCATCATTATCTTGGTACCATAAACAGTCATTAACGCAGTAAATATTTATTAATATACACAATCAAATGGTCCCAAAATGCACAAGTAAATAACTAAGAATTGATTAAAACTATAGATGTTTGCAGAAAGTATATAAAATATGTGAATCTCTGTGTATGTAAGCTGAAATAGTACTTTTATAAGTACTCTAAACTTTTCATTTGAAAACAGTGTATTGTTGTGATATTTTTTTAAGTGTTGCACAGGAATTTAGAATCTGTGAGCTCAAAATCTATGAATTTGATTGCAAATTATATATGTGACTGCACATACAGATAACAGAAACAATACTGGAACTTTTATTATTGCTTTTTAAAAAAAAACTTACACAGAAATGTAAAAATCCTTGGTGCTGTTCGCACAGGGGAAAAATTTAGGAAACAAATATACTATAACTCAAACATCAAAAGCTAACTTGCATCTGCTGTGCAGTTTTCTAAATTCAATCCTTTCCAGAGTCTGTACGGCAAAAACTGCCAGTTTGGTGACCTGAAAAAGACACAACTTAATTTCACCCAGCTGGAAATCACATCACAAGTTAACAGCTCCAATTTGGTATTGATCTCCGGAGTGTAAAAGGAAAAATAAATTGACAAATTTCTCCACTTATTATTATTAACATTCCCATGCACTCACAGATTTGCTCATCACATTGCACAAACTTCCATTTCATGCACAACTCCCAGTCTGCCCCAAACCAACCCCGCCCCCCTCCCTGCGTTCCCCTCCTGCTTGGGGTTGCCTTTGATCTAAATTTGGCCTCAGCAGAAGATGTACACAGTCATTTTCATATGGAGGCTTTGAACACACTGATGGAGGGCCCGTTGCCGCTGCGTTCACTTTTATCCTCCGAGCCTTTTTCCCTTGGAACCCTGTGAGCATATGGCGAACATCCCTCACCGGAGTTTCTTACAACAGGAGGGGCCGCCCACTCTTAGCATCTCCTATTCCCCGGGTCCTTCCATCACCCTGGGTTTAGAGATGTTGGGAATTAGTTACACTAGTAGAGCTTTAGCAGACGACGCTTACGAGGCAAAGTTAACAGACACAAGAGGCTTTTAAAAATCCAAATGTCAGTGAACCTGAAAAATGAGCAACATAAAGATAAATGTGGTAAATTGATATCTTGATCTCACCCACCTGCTCCTCTTTCCTCTGAATGAGTTTCTGTGTAGGCGGCCATCCAAGCGAACCAACAGATGATGCATACGTTACAATATTAAATATCTTCAATATAAGATTGGAAAACTAGATTTGCCTATCACATTTTTCATTTCTGTAAATGTGTTCTGGGACATGAAGATCACCTTTCTCACTCTGTTCTTTCACTTTGCTGAAACAGAAACCTACCCATTGTTTGCTGACACAGAGCTACAGTCTTTTGGTCTACTCGTCTCGAACCGAGTAGCCGTCATCTGCTGCCAAAATGTCCGTCAAGAGACAACGACCAAAGCAGATCTGCTGTATCACAGGCTTGTCGTCAAAAGCTCAGGCTGAATGAATAGCTTTTGAAAAACGATGTTCCCTTGATGCTCTCGGAGAGCTCAGTCAGAGATTTGTTTCTCCGGTGAGGGCATGTGTGGTAGGACAAAGATTTTATTGTCACCACAAAGCACTAATGAAAATTTGGGGTTTAATTGGGAGAAAGAAAGAGAGCAGCGCATTCCTACGAAAATAGTCAGAGAAATTAAATGATTACTTTATAGCTCTTTAAGGGTTTCTTGGTGAGATTTTTATCAGTGCTGCAGGCACTTTATGGTGTTTTTGGACTGAAATTCACAAATATTAACAGATTAAACAATAAAATAGCAATTGCATTTGTAATTACAATTAAAATGTAATTAGCACTGCCTAGACAGTCATTTTATATCCTTGGTTTCTGAGGACAATGATTTTCATCTTTCAATTGTTGCATCCAGTCCTTGTGAGAGCTGTTACACTCAAAGTCTGTGAACAAAAATACATGTGTTCTCCGGAAGGGATACTGCATTTATCTCATTACCATTTCTTAAATGTTTACAGCCATTGTCTTCCTTTACAGTGCAAACACCATGCTGTCGGGGTTGTTTTCCTGCTTTTATCTTAAATACATTCTTTCCAGATTGTTCAGCCCTAGAAACTGGTAATTACCATATATTATCACCTCCACAAGCTCCACCACTAGGGTTGCCATGTTTGAGGTAATTATATCACTCCCAAGTTGTCTGTATAATCACTTAACAGAAGAAGCAGCCCTGTATTTGTGAGAGCTTTGACACAAACATGGAAATGTTTAAAAAATGTTCCTTAAGCCTTAGGAGGTGCACAGAATATCTGAATATTTGAAATTCGTCTGGGCATTATTGCACTGATTCCTGTTCTCAGTTTGTCCTGAGGCATTAACAACGTGCTCAGTGGAGAAAAAAAAGTCCTTGACCACAACAAAAGGATTATATTGAGGAGATATACAGACACGGGCAATAATATGAGCAACCGAGATTAGCTGGGAGGATAGGTTTATTTACTTTCAACACACGGTTCAATTTAGAACTTAGGCCTATGTTTAGTTACAAATTCTAAATAGAAAATTTTGCCTTATTACAAAATCTTTGGAGCTGTCAAATGTAATGACACTAGAATTGGAAGATAAATTGCTTAATCAACTAAAGAGCAGCTTGGGAGTTTAAAGGTTTAGTTCACCTACATGAATTATGTCTGTTCTTTTGAACAGTTTTTACCCACTGACACCACTGTTTCATTGAGGTGGAAGTAGAATTTTGGGAGGCAGATACTTCACAATGTGACCAAATAAAAAACAAAAGTCTTGTGGGTCAGGACATGTTTTATACTTAGATGGTTCCTAGTTTAAAAGAATGACTTTTAATTTGACCTGAAATTCTGATGCATTTCCTCAACAGGTTTTCTTGGTTATCTTTTTTCATTTGCATCACTGGAAGGCTTCTATACTTTTACAGGCAAGATGTGATGTTCAGCAGCAAATGTTTTTCAAACACAGTTTTGGACTGAAGCTCTAGCGTCTCTCTCTATATATCTATACTTATAACTTAACCTCACTCCTACCCGTGGCCCATTTGAGGGTTGGAGATTGTAAACAGCACACCCATGTTGAGACACATCAGACTTTTTCTGTGCACCACAGACATCATTATCATTCCGGCGCTTATTTCAGCTGACTGTGATATTGTGCTGCGTTTCCGTGTTTGGTGTTGTCTGTTTCCATCGCGCCAGCTGTTGGGTTATTTATAACTGTGGTTGCTGATCTAAATGAGATAGTAATTAGGTAGCAATGCTTTTGAGGAGACATCCATGCCTTCTCATCCATCCCTCCTTCCCTCCCTCCTTTCCTTCCACCCACCCTCCTCTCCATTCCTCTATTTTGCCCTCACTCTTACGCTCTCCCTGCTGTCCCCAAGCATACCAGGAGACAAGCGGGAGATAAAGGGGAGACTTGACTTCACTGAATAATTGAAGGGGTTTTTACAAGTGTAACAGCTCACTGTCTGACCCCATAAAGGCACCGCACAGGGCCTTATCAGAGCTTAACAGAAATGCTCACATGCACATCCACACAAATACACATTTGATGTCACAAGGCCACAGGCAGAGCCAAAAAAAAGAACTGTTTTTGACTGGCTGTAGCAAGCAGCATCATACTGTTAACATGCCACTGACATGCTAAACCATCACCTTATACCTCTCCAAAGAGGAGAATAGACATGAGCTACTCTTGTGATTTCAACAGACATCAGACCATCCCATCCCCCAATCTCCCTGTCATTACAAAAGAAGGCAGAAACATGCCTGTAAGCTGCATTCCCCCTACCCTTCCCAAGTGAGCGCCCCTTTACCTCATGCTAATTTACAACTTTCAAAGCTTGTAAACTTTATCTAATTATACACAAGTCGATAGACTCCCTCACCCAGCTTTTTGGCAGGTTGCAGTGTTAATTTATGAAAAACAAATCTGAAATATGCAGATGTCTTTTGTTTGAAGCAGCTGTTTGGTCCTGTTGCCAGGTTTCAATCAGGTCGTCTCTAGGGATCCCTGCGTGTGCGATCTGTGGCCAAGGCCCCCGTTTGATGTCTGACAGGGACGGAGAGATGAGGCATAAGTGCGTGTGCTCACCCGCATCTACAATAACTGTACATGGTGTCCACACACTTAAACAGCATGCCATAATAAAATATTATAGCATATTTCTGGTCTTTTATCAAATAAATAAAGTGTGGGACTAAATCAAAAATACATCTTTCTTGAAACAGTTTTGTGATGAAAGGAAACTGCTGCAAACATCAAGTGGCTGCAATGAAACGCGTCTTTGTAAGTGTTTTTTATAATTCACGTTCAAACTGCTATCATGCAAGTTGAGGTGTCTTTTTTGACCTTATCGACTCTTGCCTGTATCTCCAGCGGACCCAGCAAAGTAGAATGGTTTCATTTTTACTTCAAAGTATGAAAAGTCCCGTTTGTTTTGTAATCTGAATTAGAGGATATGTTTCAAAGCTGAAGAAACGGAGAGATGCAAAAGATGCTAAATTTTAACCATCGGGATGCCATGGGACATTTACATCGACCGTGTTCTGACAAACGCTGTCAGCCGAATTCATTGCTAATTTATGGCGCTCATTAACACACACAAAAAAAATCGGCGCAATTATCATTTATCTTGATATATTATTTACTAGGGATCATTTTCCTGCTTGGTTGGGGACTGGGGTGAGAGAGATAGAGGGGAGGAGGAATGAGAGGAAGGGGGCAAGGGAGGGAGGACCACAGGGGTTTGGAGACAGCTGGCGTGAGACAGGCAGAGAGAAGACAAGAAAGACAGTGTGATGAGGGTGTTTGATGTGATTAAATGTTATTCAAGGTTTTTTATATAAAAATCTTATAAAAAAACCTGAATTTGATGTGTGCCTCACTCTCTTACCACTGAGTCCATACGTGCAAATAAAATGCTTTGTTAGCACACAATCTGATGCCTAAATATGGGCTTGTGTTGCATATGATCATCATTCACTTGTTTTAGGTGCATTGTCCAATGCAGCTCATACAGCAGCGATCACACAATGCCACAAAATGTCCTGCTAGGAATATGAATTAGGCCGATATGATTGGTACTATGTTTAATAGTTTAATCTGAATTATTTATTACTGCATTCATTTTGACACAGTTTTAATTATTGGCAGCCTAATGGGAGTTTGATGTGGAAGCACATCAGCTGACTTGCTTTACAACTAGCCCTTTCTACTAAACAGAGCTAAAGGTTTTGGTGTCTCATTTAAGTATAATCTGACAAACAGTTAGAACCACATTTTGGATATCATAGGTAATAACAACTGTGTGGCTTAATGTGTCCCAACATCTTTCTGTAGATGTAGATATTTTCATTTGTAAAGATGCATGCCACAAACAAGTAAAAATTGTGAACTGAGATAAAAACCTAGATTTTTTTTCCATGTCAGCACTCATTCGCAGCAATGCTTTCTGTTAAACTCTTGTCAATTCTTCTTTTACTTTTCCAAAAGACATGCAGATGTCTTTTTCCAAAGACATGCAGTTTGTGGGGATAGGTTAATTGGATAATCCAAATTGCCACTAGGTGTGAATGTGAGTATGAATGGTTGTCTGTCCTTGTGTGTTAGCCCTGCGACAGACTGGCGACCTGTCCGTGGTGTACCCCGCCTCTCGCCCTATGACAGCTGGGATTGGCTCCAGCACCCCCCGCGACCCTGAAAAGGATAAGCGGTAGCGAATGGATGGATGGATGGATGGATGGTTTCTCTTAATTTCAGTGAAGATATTTTAAAGACAAAGATAATGTAAAAGATCCCTCACAAATGATAAATGGTCCGCACTCATGTGGCATTTTAAATTAAATTTTGCAGTACTATGAACTGCTTCATGCTGTTGCCATTTACTTATTCACCCAGATTTTAGTAATAGCATACAGTAAACAGTCACAGTAAATGGTAACATGTACATCAGTTAATTGCCTCTGAAAATTACCAGTGCAGATGAGAAAGTGGCTGTCTTTTAAAGTTTAAGTTGTGTTTCACAGGACTGTGAAAACCTAACTACACCCTGTGATTCAACAGGTTTTATAACCACTTGTAGCAGATTAACTGGATTATATGTATGACTATCAGTTTCTGACATTACTTCAGTCCTCTGAGGTTTACGGTTTATATTTTGTTGCTTAGTTGCTGGTGTGCTTGGGAACATTGACGTCTGGCATTACCCAATTTCAGCCACTTTAGCTGTTGGATGAACATCGTCACATTTGCCTGTTGAATATTTGTATACTGTGGAGTTCACGGTTGACTCCGTGACTGCAAGTTGTCCGGGACCCGTGGATGAAAAGCAAGCCCAAATCACCATTGTGCCACCATCGTTTTTCAAATTCAAATTCAAATTTTATTTGTCACGTACACAGTCATACACAGTACGATATGTAGTGAAATGCTTGGACAACTGCTCGTGACCTAAAGAAAACAAAAAAGGAAAAGGCTATGAATAAGATAGGAAATAAATATGAAAAATTAAAAAGGGTAAATTTAACTAAGAAGGAATAAAATATAAATTAAGGTTAAAAATGAAATAACTGTACAACACAAATTAGAATGAAGGGTAAATTTAACTGGGAAGGAATAAGATAAAATATATAAATTAAAGTTGAAAATAAAATAACTGTACAACAAAATACACAATATAGAACTATATGTGCTTGGTATGA
This sequence comes from Aulonocara sp. 'chitande type north' Nkhata Bay, assembly GCF_057382095.1. Taxonomy (NCBI): domain Eukaryota; kingdom Metazoa; phylum Chordata; class Actinopteri; order Cichliformes; family Cichlidae; genus Aulonocara; species Aulonocara sp. 'chitande type north' Nkhata Bay. Next base: position 17,571,502 of record NC_141356.1, on the reverse strand, counting down.
GGTGTTTGTGTTAAGATGTGTTTGTTTTTCATGCTCTGCATTATGGCCAAATATCTCCATGTTTCTGGGAGATGTCCACTACTGGGAAGACTGGTATTTTGTTAACACACAACGTTATGCTCCAGACCAGCAAACTGCTAAAACGTATGCTTTTATATAGGTGGGCACCAATGACAGTCATTGGTGGCCACACCTGTTATTGATTAAGTAACCAAGTGAATTTGAGCAGTGTGTAATTTCTGCAGTGTGTAATAGCTGTAGATTGTGATGGGCATCACTGTCATATACTACAATTTAGTGTAATCTGCTATTGGAGTAGCATGTAGTTTCATACTTTAGTGCAAATGAGAATGATCAAATCTTCATACAACAGTTGAGAAATTGTCCCAATTTTTCTTTGATGCCCCGACGTCAGAGCTGGTTGTTAGTCATACAGGGAGTGCAGAATTCTTAGGCAAGTTGTATTTTTGAGGAATAATTTTATTATTGAAAGACAACCATGTTCTCAATGAACCCAAAAAACTCATTAATATCAAAGCTGAATGTTTTTGGAAGTAGTTTTTAGTTTGTTTTTAGTTTTAGCTATTTTAGGGGGATATCTGTGTGTGCAGCTGACTATTACTGTGCATAATTATTAGGCAACTTAACAAAAAACAAATATATACCCATTTCAATTATTTATTTTTACCAGTGACACCAATATAACATCTCCACATTCACAAATATACATTTCTGACATTCAAAAACAAAACAAAAACAAATCAGCGACCAATATAGCCACCTTTCTTTGCAAGGACACTCAAAAGCCTGCCATCCATGGATTCTGTCAGTGTTTTGATCTGTTCACCATCAACATTGCGTGCGGCAGCAACCACAGCCTCCCAGACACTGTTCAGAGAGGTGTACTGTTTTCCCTCCTTGTAAATCTCACATTTGATGATGGACCACAGGTTCTCAATGGGGTTCAGATCAGGTGAACAAGGTGGCCATGTCATTAGTTTTTCTTCTTTTATACCCTTTCTTGCCAGCCACGCTGTGGAGTACTTGGACGCGTGTGATGGAGCATTGTCCTGCATGAAAATCATGTTTTTCTTGAAGGATGCAGACTTCTTCCTGTACCACTGCTTGAAGAAGGTGTCTTCCAGAAACTGGCAGTAGGACTGGGAGTTGAGCTTGACTCCATCCTCAACCCGAAAAGGCCCCACAAGCTCATCTTTGATGATACCAGCCCAAACCAGTACTCCACCTCCACCTTGCTGGCGTCTGAGTCGGACTGGAGCTCTCTGCCCTTTACCAATCCAGCCACGGGCCCATCCATCTGGCCCATCAAGACTCACTCTCATTTCATCAGTCCATAAAACCTTAGAAAAACCAGTCTTGAGATATTTCTTGGCCCAGTCTTGACGTTTCAGCTTGTGTGTCTTGTTCAGTGGTGGTCGTCTTTCAGCTTTTCTTACCTTGGCCATGTCTCTTGAGTATTGCACACCTTGTGCTTTTGGGCACTCCAGTGATGTTGCAGCTCTGAAATATGGCCAAACTGGTGGCAAGTGGCATCTTGGCAGCTGCACGCTTGACTTTTCTCAGTTCATGGGCAGTTATTTGGCGCCTTGGTTTTTCCACACGCTTCTTGCGACCCTGTTGACTATTTTGAATGAAACGCTTGATTGTTCGATGATCACGCTTCAGAAGCTTTGCAATTTTGAGACTGCTGCATCCCTCTGCAAGATATCTCACTATTTTTGACTTTTCTGAGCCTGTCAAGTCCTTCTTTTGACCCATTTTGCCAAAGGAAAGGAAGTTGCCTAATAATTATGCACACCTGATATAGGGTGTTGATGTCATTAGACCACACCCCTTCTCATTGCAGAGATGCACATCACCTAATATGCTTAATTGGTAGTAGGCTTTCGAGCCTATACAGCTTGGAGTAAGACAACATGCATGAAGAGGATGATGTGGACAAAATACTCACTTGCCTAATAATTCTGCACTCCCTGTATAAATGCCGCTCAATTCTCACTATAATTAAGTTAATGAATGTTGTGCATCCCCGCCTTGTTTTCTTTCTCTACCATTTTACATTCTTCACTTCCTCTCTAATGCCATGTTTTTTGCCATCTGTGTTTCTCCATATTATCCAGCTTGCCTCCTCTAAGTCAGTCTTGACTGTTGTTCTTTTCCATCCCTTTTTTCTGGAGGTCTGTTCAGTTATTGTCTGCAACTTTTTTCTATACTTCCTTTTGATTTCTGTTCCACCCTTTTCCTCTTTCTGCATCTCCCAAGTTTTTACCCCCTTTGTGTCTTGGTGACAGATGCCTAATTGAATGATGAATGTCCTTTTATTATGCTCTAATTGAACTGCTGTGATTTTTTTTTTTTTTTTTTTTTTTTTTGTTTTTGGATTGGCTAGTACTCATGCAGCTGGGCTTGTCTGATTGGACAAGCACATCGTTACGAGGGTTCGGGGGCATGATGTTGGTTGGGTTTCCACTACTGCCAGTGAGTGGTGGCTGGTGGGAGGGGCAGTGTTACTCTCCATCTGTCTCCTCACACACACTTACACAAACACACACTAATAATAGTGATGAGCAACCTACACACACCCTCACTTCATCCTGCATTCTCACCTCTCACACAAGGGAATGATGTGGGTGTGACAGACTGCACATGCTCCTTTGAATCTTAATAAATTATGCAAATGCCCACTGTTCAAGGGCCAAATATTAATTATGAGCATTTTTCTGTATTTTACTGTCTCCACTATGCCCTTGTGATCTTGTCTTTGTACTTTTGTTTAGGTTGATGTTACTCAGCACAACCCCCAATTCAAACAGCATCCCCTAATGCTTCACCTATTCTACCCAGGCAATGTCACACATGCACTCAAACACAGACATGTATCTGATGTCACACACCAGCAAGGAGACATACGTAGATTTACGCACATGTGACCAATGTCCAAACACGCATAGACATGCATTAAAAAGCACAAACATGCATACACACTGGTGGGTGTCCTGGACTGGCCCTGACCTGACAAGCAGGCGATGAAGATTAATGCGTCCTCTCTGAGTGACAGGCTGGGGAATTGAAGGGCAGAGGGCCTCGTTAATCAAAAGCCTGTCAGGTGCCATTCAGACCCTCTGAACAACCGCAGCTCCTCTAACACACATGCACACACACACCTAAAAGCCCCCACAAACATAAAGCTTCACAGAAGCAAACCTACACACATTCCTTGCCATTACAAACTTAGCTCTCTTACCTCCTTTCCCTACCGCATCCACTTTTCCACTCGAACAAGCCTGCGTTAAGCACAAGCAGACTTAATCATGCATTGCCAGAATTAAAACTCATTCCTCAGAGCCAGGCTGCCAGCATGAAAATAAGAAAATCAATCGGGCGTTTGGCAGGCCTGCCATGCTCAAAGACTACAGGTCTTTTCCGTATTCATTTGCAGAGGCCTCCAAGCTTAAGGGACTTGAGCAAGGCCGGACTTTATGATCATTCATTATAAATTACCAATAACGCCAAGGACCAGAATCATTACTGACCAACCATTAATGATTAATATCCTAATTCTCCCAGAATTTCTTGTATTTAGAGCTGAGAAAAAATTATTGGGAGGGGAGGACGTATCTGTATTATCTTTGGTTAAATGAGCCGACTTAATACAGATATTGTTTAAGCAGAAAATGGGAAACGTTGCAATGGTTTTTCAGTGTGGTTAAAAGCTTACGTCTAAATACTATGGTTTCTCTTACATTTCACCTATTAAATCCAACTCAGTGAATAAGGATAAGCCTCGGGATGGAATTTCACAGTAAATACAAATAGGACAAAAACAATAGAAAATGAGCCTAAAGTTAGACATAGTAACCGATGCATCTCCCTGGGACCATGTTTGCATAGTGAGGATGCTAGCTTAAAAAGTATTCCTCACGAAATCCAGGAGTTCAGAGAGGAAACAGTAGACTGGATGAAGCGAAGGGGAAAATTTATGAAATGGAAGCTGTATTCCAGGTAACATCAGAGATAGTCAAGCGGCTAATGTCTGTGAAGGTTCTCAGTCATCCAGGTCATCGTAGTCCAAGGAGCTTGGACAGAAAAGCATCTGAACTTCTTTAAGTTGCTTGAAGACGTTTCACCTCTCATCCGACAAGCTTCTTCAGTTCTAAGGTCAAAAGGTGGAGAGTCCCAGATTTAAACCCAGTGGGAGTTTCCCCCCAAAGAGGGACAAAGGACCCCCTGATGATCCTCTACCTAATCACACGAGCAAAGGCGTGAAAACGGGTGTGGGTCACAATCAGCCAGGTTTCAGGTAAGCTCATTGTGAAACCTGTCCCCACCCAATCATGTGATTTCCTGAGGTCAGATGGCCCAGGATGTGAGTGGGCGTTAAGGCGTCTGGGAAGGGAACTCAAAACTGGATTATAGATGGCAGAGAGTTGGTGTCGTAAACCACTGCCTCTGTTCAAAGATGGTCGCTCACAGTGGACATAAATGGCTTCTTTCACTCCTCTTTCAAACCATCTGTCCTCTCTGTCCAAAATGTGAACATTGGCATCCTCGAAAGAGTGACCTTTGTCCTTTAGACCTTTGTCAAGCGGCTAATGCAGCATCAAGCTAATCTGGAGGTCATGCTGACTGATTAAGAAATTTGAGCATAAAGCGATAACTTGAGTCTATGGAATACCCAAATACAGACATTACTTTTACTTTTTTGGGGGTTGAGGGGACACAACTTGTTGAAAAACGCACTTGACCCTTCCCACGATAAAAAAAAACCCTGGAATTAAGTGGGCACATTGAGCATTATTAGCCAAGCTTAACATAACACAAGCAAGGCACATTGTGTGAACTTGATGTAAACCTGACCACTTGATTGTGGTCAAGTTCAGGAGCTACCCTTTTCTCTGTTTGAAATCCTTCCATTGAACACTGAAGCTTTTGTGGTAACCAATTTAGGAATCTGTGAACAACAACTTAATACTGATCTACTCTTCCAATTTTCCATTTTATTCTAAGGAAATGATGAAGGCAATATACCTTGATGAATACATGTTTAGTGGCCTTGATATCTGCTTGTAATATCCCACTGATTGGACATGTTGCTTCCTGAACACCGCCACAATTTACGAGTGAATAGATGTAGTAAATAGTATCAATACTATGGAAAGGTTTTGTGGAGATGCGAAGTGAATGACAGTGGGATTTTATTTCTTTCATTTTACTTTTCCCCTTTCTTCTCTTTTAACACCCACTCATGAACTTATTACCCTTTCTGTACATTTTATCTCTTCCAAAATGTACAAAGTTCCCATGTTTTGAACTGTCTATGGAGGACAGAGAATATGACATTATACTTGGTTCTGTTAATTTTCCTTGTAAACATAAACTGCCGTGTTAAAGTAAAGAACTAAGAAGAAAGTATAATGTGGCAGCAGTATGTAATTATGCTCCAACAAATGTACCTATGCAGTCCTTATGATAAAACATTATATTCCTCAGCATATTTATCTTTTTATAAAAACCAAGGATTAAATTCGTTTGTTCTTAGTCTTGACATGTGTTAAACAGTAATAAAGAAGAGGACTTTTCATAATTTTTCTCCCAGCAGTAAAACTAGGACCTTATACTGCATCTCTTTACCTATTTCTGAATCATTCAGTGAGACTGCATTCGGTTTTGTAGCCTGCTTTTATTAGCTAATGGAACTTAATATTTCATTAGCTATTAATGGAAATCCAGCTTGTAATTAGTACTGTGTCAACGATATATGGGCATTTATTTTCATTAGCCATCAGAGCAAGTCTTTTCATCTTCATTACAACCTCTTTGCATCGTTTTTCACTCTCTTATTATGCCTTTGTGTTTGTTATTCACTTGCTTGTTATGCAGTGTGATGGTGATCCACAGTTTTGGGGCAGACAAACAAGCGTGGCCACCTTCTACAGATCTTGAGTGGTCCTAGAATAACACATTGGATTTATTCTAATCTCTGAAAGCACAGTTTCTAAGGGGCTCCTCCTTTTCAGCTTGTTTGATTCAGGGAAGGCAGTTGGTGGCTTCTCAGATTATTAGTGTTTCATAAAGACTGATGAAACCTATTGCCTTTTCCATTCTCAGAGATGAGCGAGGCGTTAAGCAAATTGTGTTCTGATCCTTCAGCATATAAGCTCTCCATCTAAATGACAGTCGTTAACGACAGACCAAGATCATTGACCTTTGGACACTCTGCTTACTGTAATATTATTCCAAATGTCATGCCCCCTTGTAACATAGTAGTTATGCCTGTAGATGGTGTTTTGACAAGAAAAATTACTAGACTGAATATTGGAAGTTTGAAGGCTTTTATATATGTATTTAAACTGATACATGATAACTGTTCTAATCTTTGTCACAAATATTCCATCAATATAGTAGGTCTGTACAAGGTAAGCTTGTGCTATAACTTGCCCAGACAGTCTTCCATATTTTCAAAATGTCCTTTTTTACTTTCAAACTGTCGTGTGATTGTCAGGAGTTTATTGCCGCTCATATCTGGAGGAACAGCGATGACAGTTTCCAGCCAAAGGCCTCAAGAGCGGGCATCATTGTAAGGCAGCCATTGCTCTTTACCATGGCAATTCATGGGGCCGCTATTTCCAGTTGTATTATCTTAATTGTCCTGGCAAGTATGTTCAGTGGTTATATTATCAATTTATGGCCCCTCTTGCCACCCCATTAATCCAGCCGTTAAAACACTGTAACCAGTGGTTCAAACTCTGTGAGAGGAACATAAACCTGTCCCAGGATTGCCTGTGGCACTGGAGGCAAGATAGTGATCCGACAGGAGGGAGGGGTACGATTTTTCTTAAACATTTTTCTTTAGGTGTCTTGTCATAGCTGGAGAAATTGGTCGGCATTAAATGATTGTATGTTGAAGTAGTGGCAATATAGGGAAGAATAATTTCTACATTTCAGTGTTGTCGTTGCACTGGATAAGTTATCATTATTCATCATTCCTAATTAAGCAATGAGAATATATCTCTATGAGTTGTGAGACAAGGTTATGTAAGCACATTTTCTCTCTGAGCAAGTGATTTGCTCTAAAGCAAGTATGTCACAAACAGATTATTTGTCTTACTTTTGAGTGGCTCAAACAACAAAGCATTTTACCAGACAAAACAAATTATCTCTTGACTTATAACTTTGTATTTTCAGGACAGTAGTTTATTTACTTGCTTTATCAAACATTTAACTGTATATAAAGGAAGTTATTCCCATAAACACCAGCAGTCATCCATTGAAATAAATAAAGTGTACTGTCTCTTTAGATAGCCACCTGTCTTGTCATGGTGAAAGTAATAGCTAAAGGCAAGGTGCATATTAGGCAACAATTAGAAGCTCCTAAAAAGACTGGTAAATGGACTTTGAGAATTAAGGTTTAACCATTAAGATTTTACTGTTGTGATGGTAGAAGTAGATTCAGTTATATTACATTGACTGAATTTATATTATTTTATTTATTTTATATTCTTTACATATAGTACATCATTTTTTCCCCCATTTTCATACTTATCATATATGCAGGCAATTTTGGGGCTCTTACTAAGAAATTTGACATTCAGCAGCATTGAACCATCGATCATTGATTCGTGGACAACCCACTCTACCTTCTGACCCCAAGAGTCTTGTGTATATTGAGATCATTGCTGATAGAACTCATGGCTGCTGATGGTTAGAACTGTGAAAGAGACATACACTCTGCCTCTTGGTAATGTCATATGCCACGGGTTAAAGGTCCAATGCCTGATCCAATTATAGGCTTGTCATATACTGCACATGATCCAGACAGTTGTTCTCGCTCATACACTGCAAGTGAACTACAAGAAAAAAACGATGCTTTAAAAAACAGCAAGATAAGCGATTGCAGCACTCATTTTAGGCAGGGATATTAATGTTCATATGCATTTATCTATTAGCATACGGGGCACTGTTGTGTTTAAGGTTATTTTTATGCTCTATTTTTAATTTTTTGAAAACTGTCTACCATGTGGTTAAAGAGATTGTTTTAATAAACTTTGGAGATACAAAGTTTTAGTGAAATGCGCAAATTCGGGAACATGTAGCCTTTATGGGAGCTGTTTGTGTGGGGGTGGGGGTGTCTGCATGTACTATCTATTTTGCTTCCATCTCGCTCCAACCTCTTCGCGTCTCCAGGCTGAAAACTGCACCAGCAGTAATTGCCTGACCTTTACGGCAGTGAGATAGTCTCATTAAGCCTGATGGATAATGATGGCGCCTCTCCATGCTACGTGAACTTCTGTGATAATGAAACAACAGAACAGCCCTGCTGCTCCACCCAGGGGGTCACGGGAGAAGGCTGATAACCCAGAGAGAGCAGCCCGTTGCTGGCTAACGACAAGACCCAGAACTCCCTGTAGTGTCACCCTTCTCCCGTGCGTCCACATGGGAGATGGTGGTGTCATGGTAATGTGCTGTTACTGTCTCTATTTTCACATTCCTTTCACAGACCTTGATATTCCTTGGCTGGTAAATCTTCCCAATGAGGAAGATAAGTCAGGGGGCAGTTAGGAACTAGGAGTTTATATGCAAATTAAAGAAGAAAACTGACATCACTTTGAACTGTAACATTTACCTGTGTCTAAGTATAGATGCAGTTTTACCAAATGGTGAGGTTAGCTTGTTGCCCTGGCCAGTCAAAATAATCCAAATTAAAAATATAAACTTGTGAAAGTAAGGTTTAAAAGGCCATCAAGGTATTTAGATGGATTGAATAATTACATATAGGATTTAATTCATTGACAGGAAACAAAATATCACAGACATTGCTGTGTGATCGCTATGTGATCAAGAAGTAAGTCAGTCAGATGTCAAACACGGTGTGACGGTGTATACAGTGGGACTCCTGAGAAG